>NC_064638.1:1157809163-1159009163 GCF_023864345.2 Schistocerca serialis cubense
CACACATTTCACAGGACTGCAGGGCGCACAATGTAAAGGCTACTGCATGAGATGAAGTCTTTGCCTGACGACCAGTATGTTGTGTCCAGAATGAGATTTTCACTCTGCAGCGGAGTGTGCGCTGATATGAAACTTCCTGGCAGATTAAAACTGTGTGCCCGACGGAGACTCGAACTCGGGACCTTTGCCTTTCGCAGGCAAGTGCTCTACCATCTGAGCTACCGAAGCACGACTCACGCCCGGTACTCACAGCTTTACTTCTGCCAGTACGTTGTGTGTTAGTATGTTGTGTTCTGTTGATACGTCAGTGCCATCGTTCTCACTGGTGCCAAGGCATGGAGATTGGACAAGTGAGGAGTGAGGTTATATGGTGAGAGGTGGGAATACGTAATGAACCTAGGCACATTGTCGAACTTGATTGTTTTGATGGTCTGGGTATTATTGTATGGATGGACATAATGTTGCATGGACTTAGTGATCTCTAAACCTTTGAACATGGTGCACTCACCCTTCAACGTTATTATGACAATGCACTCCTTCAACGTTTCCATCTTTTCAGGGTTGCTATTCAGCTCTGACTTCATTTTTATGGATGACAATGACTGAACATATAGGACAGCGCAGGTGGAGAAGCTCTTAGAATTGGAGGATATTCAGCAAATGAACTGGTCTTCCCCTTCTTAAACCCCACTGAGCATATGTGTGATGCATTATGGAGACGTATTGAGGCACATCTGCATGCACCAACAACCATCCAGTAGTTGTCAATAGCACTGGTGGAGGAATGGAAACCCTACCGCAAGAACTCGTTACCAACTGGTAACCAGCTGTTAGTTCCAATATTTCGTCAATTGTTTGTTTTAACTGTTCATGTAGAAGGTTCTCATTGAGTTTGCCCTGGTGAGAGGCCATTATCTGTACGCATGTGTGGGACCAGTGGTAACTGATTCATGTTTCAGGCCTTATCACGTCAATTTAATGATGTGTGTAATGTATTGCCAGGATGTATGCGCAAGACTGATGTGTGAAATAAAATAAGACTACAAGATTACGTCTCTGCAAACCCAATGAGGTATCAACGGATGCAGATTTGTTCTTGAGTTAAGTAATTACCTTTTGTAATTTGTTTGGTACTCCTGTACAGTAACTGGCCAAATTTTAAATTGTAGCATGGGAAACTAGCGTGTACAAAATTTATCTTAAACTGGTTCTGCTGTAATTTTTTGTGTATTTCAATTGCTTTGGTTCAATTGTATTTACCTGAATACTGTTTTTTGGTTTGAATTGATGTAAGTTTTTTATTACGAATTTGTTTAAAGATTACTGCATGCATTTTGAAATAGCCTCAGGCCTTTTAAACTTTGTAAGACAAACAGTTATCAAGCTTGAGTTGCAACTTTTAATTGATGTTATAGTTTCTTTGGGCTCAAAGACAATGTTTTCCAATAGGAATTGCTGTTAATAAATTTGTTTTAAAAGATGTCTGAATTCATGTTAGCCCTGCACCCTGCCACTCCTTCACAGCTCCTACCATACCACAAAAGTCAGTCGTCGAAAGCATTTCAATGTCCAGCAGCAGAACATGTAGCAGAGCATGCATTACCGTCAATGGTGGTCACAAATTCTTATAAGTGCAATGTCGCGCCTTTTGTTACGTCCAGGGGACCATTATAAATCTCAATGACTTCAGTGTCATTGTTGTCTTTGAACAAAAGTGTCGTTCCTGTTCGTCTCATTGAGTATTTCTTTCAGTCACATTCCGTACTATACTGTAGCACTTATTCTATGTATGGTAGATGTTTCATCAAGCTATGTTATTTGACAGTGACACATTGTGCGAAAATACTTTCGTCCTTAAGCTGTGCACAACAGTGAAATTGACAAATGCTGTAGTCTTCCAATGGAAAGAGTTTTATAGCAGTGCTTGGTGAGGCAAAAGAGGCGAGATAAATGAACATGGTGTGATAAGCTATTAGGTACAGCTGAGATCCTCAGTGAACTGCATAGATAACTAGTACAAAAATACGTAATGGATAACAATGTATGGCATTTTGTCAAGGTCGTGGTAATATACAGATGACATACATTGAGAAAATTATCTAAATCATTATAAAGTAAATAAGTTAAATGAGATAAGAAGGTAGTATTCATGTTGTATGAGATCATCTTCTGCGAGAAAGTGGAAATTTATTTTCTTCCGATAATGCTCGAACACTATATTAAAATACGCTGATGTTCAAACGAGCAAATAGAGGATTTAAGCTACCTCTATTTCTTCCACCTCTTGTCTGTCACTTTTTTATGTTGGGATAAACTTGCAATAGCTTCACTCCGCATTTGCTCTGTACGAAAGTTAATGAAGGTCACAATCACCAAATACAGTACCATACTACCGGTATGGAAAAAGGAGAAAGCTGATCCCACCAGAAACCCACAAAACTACCATAATAAACACATGGTCAACACTTCTCACTTGGCATTAAATGTTCAAACACATTCAGCAACCCTCCACACGTAAACCTAATCTAATACTATTACCTATTCTGCAAGCTTTACACACTTTTTATCCCATTTTACTCACCGACTTTGTTCTATGTTTTTGTTTCCTGATAAATTTCTAAATTGGTTTTGGATTAGTATTTGTAAAGCCCTCCTACATTTTCGTGTGATTTCCCAAAAATCAAACTGTCTTGGTATCTGTAGTTTAAATAGATGGGGCAGCCAAATAAAAACGAGACACATAGAAAAGGTTAGTTAAACTGTTTATTATTTCAGAAGTAATCGCCATAACTGGTAATACATACATTCTAATGTCAGACAAGACGGTCAGTGCCTTCATAGAAAAATGCTTGCAGTTGGCAACATAACCATGATTGTACCCAGGCTTCATCCGAAGCAAATCGACGTTAGTGTGTGATTTTTCAGGACTTCAAAAATTATGGAAATAGCATGGGGGGAGACAGGGACTGTATGGAGGATGTGTAAGGGCTTTCCAGCGAAAGTTCTGCAGTATATTCAAAACAACCTTGGCAACATGTTGGCCTGTGCAGCTGCTGTAGCGCCTGAAGGTAGGCAAACCTCACTTAACGGTTGTCACAGGGGTTGCCTAACCCCCAGTTGCTAAAGCTTCTGTGTGGTCGAATTGGTGTCGAAGTTTCTGACGGACATATTTTTATCTTGCTCAAAGAAAGTGCGTTAGTGGCACCGAGAGCAGTTGCCAAACTGTCGGGGTTTTAGAGGGACACTTTGTCGTTTTATTCGCGCACGTGTTAATGTTACACCCCCTTATGATCACGCCACAGGAAAGCGCGAGACAGGATGGCTGAAAAAAGATAAACATAAACTCAAATTACGTTCAAATTTCGTCGAATGGTTTTGAACGGTCTCTAGTTGTTCTGTCCTGTATACAAGAGCAAAAAATGCCGTCGCACTATATTCCAAAGGGGAATCATCACGTTCAGTTGAGTTGCAGCCCCATGATGTCCTTAGAGTAAGCTTGAAACGCCCACAGGGTGGCAACAATGTCGAACGTTACAAAAAGATTGTTCTGCTGCTCATCGCACTGCGAACTGACGTTTTTTACAGCTAAATGTGAGGGAATCAACGCTGCAAGGGAAGGGGCGGTTTCATTTACGCCGTTTATGCCACCTCTTCAGGCCTTTTCGAGTCGATTCTGATTGTCGATGTGTCTGAAATGTTTTCCTCGGTCACCTACAACAATAACGATAGGTTTCAATGCTGGGTGTCGCAGTTATGACCTCCACAGCAGAGGTGTCGAAAGAAGGAGTGGAATGTGGGTAAGAGGGGGACTGGCGAGTTTCCCATGATGTGACACGTCCATGGTGGCAGAACTGTGGTGAAATTTGGTGCCAGTGTGACATCATTAACACACCTCACAGTTCATATGAACTTCAGAGCTGTGGCCTTTTTCCACATGTACCGACACTCTGTTGTCTGAAGCGTCGCGAGCCCAAGGGTGATGTCGCAGGAGGCCACGCTTTGTGGACCATTACAGAGGAAGTTTGCAAGCAATTCCGAGCTCCAAAGTTATGCATCGTAATGAGAGCAACTACGAGGTTTCAACAAAGTGGTCGTTTAATTCTGCTGTGCAGCGTAGTACTATCTTATACTAAGTGAAATCTAATCCCACGAAATATTCAATTCCTACTCCGCATTTATGAGAAGTGCCAGAGGTTCTGATGATTTTCTAAAGAAGAGACTGGTCTGTGAAGTGGGTGGAGACGTTTGAGGGGAAATGCTGACGTAATATGCGCTTGGCGCTACCAATGGAAACTTCAACGTTTAGCTTCACCACGCAATTTTGAGACTACAACTGCTAGATCGGTGGCGCTGGCAGAAAAGAAAAAAGAACATTTAACTCAACATGAAGTGTTCTGGACGAATCCGATATGCGACGGATCCCTCGGACACCTTTTATTGTGCCACTTACAAGCTGTTAGCATTGTTAGCAAAGTTGCTATAGCCAAATGCGAACATGCATCGTTTTCCTCTCAATTCAAGCTCTAAGGGGGATAGGCAGTCTGCTAGTTTATTGAGGTATAGAATATCTAATAATAAATCAACACTTAAATATACAGCTCTAAAACCTGCAGTATATTTACAATGTGAGGCCGCTATTTTATGGGCAGGAAAGTCGTTATTCTTTCCGACGATATATCGATACTTTTTTCGAATTTTCGGGAACCGGAAACAATACCTTCCAAATATCGGTGTATCGGGTTCTCGATATTTCAAAAAATATCAACAGTTATAATACAAAGCTGAATTTTATACGAAGCCAACTATTGTACCCAGATACGTGCTGCCCTGCAGCTTATGTCTCAGTCTACACATGGTTTACGTACCTGATAACTCCAATAAATAAGTACTTTAAACATAGCTGCGCTACAGCAACGGTTCCACGTAAATCAGACTAAGAACAGCCGACCAGTTGCAAAGGATAAAGTAATCTTTACCTAGGTTTCAATAGATATAAATCTATCTTCTTCAGAAGACGGCAGTATTATAACATGAAGTGATATGTCCTTATCGTTTAGGCAAACATCCGCATAGTTACATTAATCATATAAAATATAGCCCTGAAAACAGGGTTTGTCAAACAAATAAAATAGGTACATAGAAGTTGCAGAGCGCCTAAGCTCTTCTATGTACCTATTTTATTTGTTTGACAAACCCTGTTTTCAGGGCTATATTTTATATGATTAATGTAACTATGCGGATGTTTGCCTAAACGATAAGGACATATCACTTCATGTTATAATACTGCCGTCTTCTGAAGAAGATAGATTTATATCTATTGAAACCTAGGTAAAGATTACTTTATCCTTTGCAACTGGTCGGCTGTTCTTAGTCTGATTTCCAATAAATAAAAAGTTCAGCTGAGTCAATGCTTCATGAATTGTTTAATGGCTATACCGATTTTGACTGACTATTCCCTAACAATAAGCTATAAATAAAAACACAGTCATTAAACATTTAATGTAAGCAGTCACTGCCTTCTGTCAAAAGCATGTCAATTATTGACAAATAACTCTGAGGCTGCAGTAAAGCTGCTATATGTGCTACATCGTCTGTCACTGAGATGAAGATCCTGTGGGATAAATAGCAGAACTTCTATAACATCAGGATTCGACAGTGATTGGGAAATTTTTCGAGCAGTCAGTGAAGTCTAGTTGACTATGAGCTGAAAAACAAAATTCGCAGCTGTTCATTATCTATATTACTAAACAAATAAACCGGTTACGCAGCTTCTGTTGCTGGTAACCTATCTAATGGCTTCCAAAGTTAACAAAAATTTGATTTTCGCTATTTCATATAATAACTGCTGGAATTTAAAAACTTGAAATACTGTCATAATCTATTTATTAAGAGGTCTGATCTTACATTAAAGGTGTAACACATTAAGTCAAGTATTAATATCAGCCTATGTGTATATGTCTTCAGGCAGAGTAACTCACGATGCGCAAATTATCCAAGCTATATTCATGCGCTATTTGAAAATGAGAACACTTAGCGACTTCCAAGAAACTTTACACACAATGTCACAAAAAGTTTGTCGCTTACTATATTTTCACTGTTCGTGCAGTAAAACTTCTGCATTAGGTATGGTGTTTTAATTCACTACGTCTTTCCTACTAACTCTATTCGCAACTTTTTTGCAGACATTATATATAAGGGACGATCACAAAGTTTTCATTCGAAGGCCACACTAACCCCTTCCCTACACGTTGGTGCTTACGTACCTGTATCGTAGTGGCGGTGTTTTGCATATGTAAATGTATTTTATTATTATTATTATTATTATGTAGTATTCTGCCTAGTGGCAGGCCCATGTCTTCGTATGGAGAATTTCTGATTCCACTGTTCCCTGTCTTCAGCTTCTTCCTTCAGTCAGTTGTATCTCCTTCCATCTTTCATGTCGTCCAGATGTTGAATTCTTCTTCTTCCTCATTCTGCGTTTCCTCTGAGGTTCCCTTCTGTGACATCATGTATGAGTCCCTCGTGTCTAAGTACATGTCCAATCCAGTTGGCCTTTCTCTGAAGATCTGTACGCAGAATACTTCTCTTCTTTCCTACTCTTCGCAGTACATCGTCAATTTTTATGTGATCTGTCCACTTGATCTTTTCCATTCTCCTCAAGAACCACATTTCAAATCTCTCTAAGTTTTTTTCTCCTTCTTTATTATGGTCCATATCTCTGCTTCATACAGTGCAATGCTCCAAATGTAGCACTTTATCAGTTTTTTCCTCAATGCCAAACTCAACTTGCTGGTCAGCATAGTCCTCTTCTTGTTGAAAGCAGCTTTGGCCATGGCGATTCTTGCTCGGATTTCGTTGGTGCAGTGGGCATCCTTTGTGTTAAAACTTCCCAGGTACTTGAACTGACTCACATTTTCCAGTTCCCGATTGTCAACAGTTATCTTCAAGTGTTTCTCACGTTTTGATATGCGCATCACTTTTGATTTTTCGATGTTGATTCCCATGCCGTATTTTCTTCCTATTTCCATCAAATTGTTCATCATGTGTTGCAACTGTCTCTGATTTTTGACGAGCACTACCAGGTCGTCTGCATACTTGATGGTGTTGATGAGACGTCCTCCTACTAGAACAATTAGTCTATATCGAATGTGGCAAAGATCATTGCAAGAATACTAAATAGGCGGTTGGAAAACAAAATTGAAAAAGTGATGGCAGAAGACCAGTTTGGCTTCAGGAAAGGAAAAGGGACCAGAGGCGCCATTGGCATGATGAGGATATTGTCAGAGAGAGTTTTGGCAGTCAACAAAGAAGTTTGCGCTTGTTTTATAGACTGGCAGAAGGCCTTCGACAGAATCAGTTGGAATATAATATCACTGAATATACCAGCTAAATTACATCATTGTACGACACATAGTACAGGAGATACTAAGTCACAAAGATTGAGAGGCGTGAAAAACTAGGATTTTGTGTCTTCAGTCATAAAGTTTTTATTGTAGATTACAAAAGTAAAATTTTGTGTGTGTTGAATATAAGTTGTCGAGGAGAAAACTATTGAGTTTGTTTTCAAACTTAATTTTTCTGCCTGTCAGACGTTTTATACCATTAGGTAAGTGATCGAAAATTTTGACAGCAGCATTGTACACCACTGTTTGCGCCAATGACAACCTTAATGTGCACTAATGAATGCCATTTTTTCATCCAATATTGTAATTATGTACATCACAGTTCCTTTTGAAATGCTGTGATTATTTAGTACAAACTTCATCAATGAATAGATGAGTCATTGAGAACCATAAGGGCACAAAGCACAGAAACAAAGTTTTGACCAAAACAGATGCTTGTGAAAATCAGATTTTTATGAAAACTACCAGGTTTGACTTCTTTTTTAACCAGGTATCAACATCCTGTATCTTCTACAAAAAAATCATGTGACCATTTTATATTATGACATTTTAATTGAATTTTAGGGTTGTTATTATTCATGTTAATCCACAGAATTTTCATTTACAGGCTAGTGGCAATAGTGTCTTTGGGACTGTTCTGTAGTTTTAATTAATATGACTCTAGAATCAGAACATAAAGAACAGATACTAAATGCACAACTCTCTCAATTATGATCTATCCGAAAACTTCATGGTCCTTAATATTATCATTTTCATGAAGCACATTTTCTGGCTTGAGGTTCAGATAAAAGTTTCTAATAATTTTTTCATAATGTGGGGCCACAGTCATAATATACGCACTGCAAACAAAAAACAGTCTAATGGTAACACTCAAATAGAAACAGTCTAGTGGCAGTACTGACTTTAAAGAGATGAAAGTGAAATCTAATCCCACAAAGTATTCATTTCCTACTCCACATTTATGAGAAGTGCCAGAGGTTCTGATGTTTTTCTAAAGAAGAGACTGGTCTGTGAAGTGGGTGGAGACGTGTGAGGGGAAATGCTGACGTGATATGCGCTTGGCGCTACCAACGGAAACTTCAACGTTTAGCTTCACCACGCAATTTTGAGACTACAACTGCTAGATCGGTGGCGTTGGCAGAAAAGGAAAAAGAACATTTAAGTCAACATGAAGTGTTCTGGACGAATCCGATATGCGATGGATCCCTCGGACACCTTTTATTGTGCCACTTCCAAGCTGTTAGCATTGTTAGCAAGTTGCTATAGCCAAATGCGAACATGCATCGTTTTCCTCTCAATTCATGCTCTAAGGGGGATAGGCAGTCTGCTAGTTTGTTGAGATATAGAATATCTAATAATAAATCAACCCTTAAATATGCAGCTCTAAAACCTTCAGTATATTTACAATGTGAGGCCGCTATTTTATGGGCAGGAAAGTCGTTATTCTTTCCGACGATATATCGATACTTTTTTCGATTTTTCGGGAACCGGAAACAATACCTTTCAAATACAGATGTATCGGGTTCTCGATATTTTAAGAAATATCTACAGTTCTAATACAAAGCTGAATTTTATACGAAGCTAACTGTTGTACCCAGATACGTGCTGTCCTGCAGCTTATGTCTCAGTATACACATGGTTTACGTACCTGATAATTCCGATGAATAAAAAGTTCATCTGAGTCAATGCTTCATGAATTGTTTAATGGCTATACCGATTTTGACTGGCTATTCTCTATCAATAAGCTATAAGTACAAACACAGTCATTAAACAGTTAATGTAAGCAGTGACTGAAGATGCCTTCTGCCAAAAGCAAGTCAAATACTGACAAATAACTCTGAGGCTGCAGTAAAGCTGCTATATCTGCTACATCATCTGTCACTCAGAATGAGATTTTCACTCTGCAGCGGAGTGTGCGCTGATATGAAACTTCCTGGCAGATTAAAACTGTGTGCCGGACCGAGACTCGAACTCGAGAACTTTGCCTTTCGCAGGCAAGTACTCTACCATCTGAGCTACCCAAGCACGACTCACGCCCCGTCCTCACAGCTTTACCTCAGCCAGTATCTCGTCTCCTACCTTCCAAACTTTACAGAAGCTCTCCTGCGAACCATGCAGAACTAGCACTCCTGAAAGAAAGTGTATTGCGGAGACATGGCTTAGCCACAGCCTGGGGTATGTTTCCAGAATGAGATTTTCACTCTGCAGCGGAGTTTGGAAGGTAGGAGACGAGATACTGGCAAAAGTAAAGCTGTGAGGACGGGGCGTGAATTGTACTTGGATAACTCAGATAGTAGAGCACTTGCCCGCGAAAGGCAAAGGTCCCGAGTTCGAGTCTTGGTCCGGCACACAGTTTTTATCTGCCAGGAAGTTTCACCACATATTATTCTTACAGCAGATTTTTGAGCAATGAAGACTTTCTTCCTTAAAGATGAATTAGCCTAGGACATTATTCAATATGACATTTTTCAATGAAAATATGCAAATATTTCGTCTCTCTCCAAGATTTGCAATGATTCGAAGTGGAAATGTGGTTGAGCTAAGTTTTCATAGCAGTTCCAAAATTTATTTTTTTCCACTTTCAATTCTCATCAATATAGACACTTAAAATGTTGAGTTTCAACACTAGCTATTATTTCCTCACCATGTGTTACACTTACTATTGGTGTAGCAGCTCTAGAGGTTCAGAACTGAATATGTCGTGTATTTCTGAAACTGAGAGTAGTGCTATTTGAAAAAAACACTCAATAATTCTTTGAAGAACATTATTGGTCATTTCTTCTGTTGCTGTATGTATGTATGGTTGATTACGATGTTAGGATCATCTGCAAAAAGAACTAATTCTGTTTGTTGTATATTAGACAAAAGGTCGTTTAATGTATGAGAAACAATACTGGTCTTAAGACTGAGCCTTTTGAACCCCAGAAATGATTTTCTACCTATTTGAAAGAATCTCAGCTGCTTACATTAGTTGTGCATCACAGCGTTGTTTCCTCTTAAAATTCAAGAATATAGATTCTCTCTTCACACCCATTGGCACCTTCCCTTCTCCAACTGTGAAAGTTGTGTTCTCAGTACTTCTATTAAGTCGAGGTAACTGATGAGTGCATGTGAAGTTTTAGTGTTGTGTTTTTGTTGCTGATGATGTTGAGGGAGAAAGGGGAGGGTGAAGCCTGGCGCAGGCACATAGTAATCTCCTCTTGATCAGTACCGAAAGGGCAGCAGAACTAAATGTCCACATGTTACGGATGTATCACCATCACAACAGTGTCGCAGTGAAACTTTCTGACGAATTAAAACTGTGTGCTGGACAGGAACTTGAACCTGGGACCTTTGTCGAGCTATGGGTGGGTATGAGACATTTTTGTATGTCTCACAAGAAGATCACTCACCAGTCGGACTTTTGCATATTTTCATATTTATGGTATGTTAAGTTCAGAACTCAATTGTCAGCTGGCAAAAGCAGTTAGATGCAACTCTCAAAACTTCTCGAGAAAATCGATTCTGAAGTTTTATATTCTAATCTAAAGAATGGTCGACTTCTTTGGTAGACAGTCTGGTTCTGTGGTAGAATGTTCACCTCCCATGAAGAAGTGTTGGGTTAGATTCTAGGTGGTGATGAAATTTTAAACAAAGCTGCATATTCCATGAGCTTTTCCCTGAAGAATAATATACATAAGAATGGAAACATTTAAATTGTGATGATTTATTAAAATTAAAAAATCTTCATTAACAATCTTTTCTAGAAGATCGGTAATTAAGAATTTATACACTGAAGAGCCAAAGAAACTGGTACACCTGCCTAATATCGTGTAGGGCCCCCATGAGCACACAGAAATGCCGCAACACGACGTGGCATGGACTCGACTGATGTCTGAAGTAGTGCTGGAGGAAATTTACACCATGAATCCTGCAGGGCTATCCATAAATCCGTAGGATTACAAGGGGGTGGAGATCTCTTCTGAACAACACGTGCAAACACATCCCAGTTATGCTCAATAACTTTCATGTCTGGGGAGTGTAGTGGCCAGCGGAATCGTTTAAACTCGGAAGAGTGTTCCGGGAGCCCCTCTGTACCAATTCTGGATGTGTAAAATGTCGCATTGTCCTGTTGGAATTGCCCAAATTCGTCGGAATGCACAATGGACATGAATGGATGCAGGTGATCAGACAGGATGCTTTCGTACGTGTCACCTGTCAGAGCCGTATCTAGGTGTATCAGGGGTCCCATATCACTCCAACTGCCCCCCCCCCCCTCTCCCCCCACACACACCATTACAGAGCCTCCACCAGCTTGAACAATCCCCTGCTGATATGCAGGGTACGTGGATTGATGAGGTTGTCTCCATACCCGTACACGTCCATCCGCTCGATACAATCTGAAACGAGACTCGTCCGATCAGGCAACATGTTTCCAGTCATCAACAGTCCAATGTCGGTGTTGACGGGCCCAGGCTAGGCATAAAACTTTGTATCGTGCAGTCATGAAGGGTACACGAGTGGGTCTTCGGATCCGAAAGCCCACATCGATGATATTCCGTTGAATGATCCACACGCTGACACTTGTTGATGGCCCAGCATTGGAATCTCCAATAACTTGCGGAAGGGTTGCACTTCTATCACGTTGAACGATTCACTTCAGTCGTCGCTGCTCCCGTTCTTGCAGGATCGTTTTCCGGCCCGCAGCGATGTCGGAGAATTGATGTTTTACTGGATTCCTGATATTCACGGTACAGGTTAATGTTCGTACGGGAAACTCCGCACTTCATCTCTACCTCGGAAATGCTGTGTCACACCGCTCGTGCGCCTACTGTAACACCACGTTCAAACTCCCATAAATCATGATAACCTGCCGTTGTAGCAGCAGTAACCAGTCTAACAACTGCGTCAGACACTTCTTGTCTTATATAGGCGTTGCCGACCGCAGCGCCGTATTCTGCCTGTTTACATATCTCTGTATTTGAGTACGCATGCCTATACCAGTTTCTTTGGTGCTTCGGTGTATTTGCAATGAAAACTGAATTTTTATGTGTCATACGCAATTATAAACAAGTGGACGTGTATTTTTCATAAAAATGACAATTACGTATCTTTTAATTAGCTTATAGTCGTTAGCTTTTATATATAAATGATGTAGGTATTTGAACTAAAAAAAACCGGAAAAATAATGACCGAAATGAGCCTTACCAACTCGAGAGCATTCTACCACAAACACAAGGGCGCCCATTCCCGTGGAAAGGGGGAGGGGGGCACCGCCCTCGCCCCCCTCCCCCCTCCCAGATCTCAGAGAAAGGGGAAAAATGTAATCATGTGTGTTTCTGTCAAACAAATGATTTGAAAGTTGGACCTGGAACTTTTTTTATGGCTTCTTGGACGTCACTATTCGTCTTCCAAAATATTAAAAGAGCTCCATAAAACCAGTTCGTACCCCACTCTCCCCCCAACAAACTATCGTACGGGTTCTCTTGCACAGATCCTCAACCTTCCTCTAGGGTTGTAAAGACGTTCGGAAAACTTCAAAGTTGATTTTCTCAAGAAATTTTGAGAGCTGCATTGAAGTGCTTTTCACGATTGACATTTGTGGTATGGAAGGAGATGTGAAGGAGTGTCAAAGTGCTGGGCTAACATGAAGTCAGACATCCTTTAAAACAAATTTATTAACAACAATTCTTACGCAACAGTTATTAGAAAACATTGTCTTTGAGCCCAAAGCAATTATAACATCAATTAAAAGTTGCAACTCAAACTCGGTAACTGTTTGTGATAAAAAGTTTAAAATGCCTGAGGCTATTTCAAAATGTATGCAGTAATCTTTAAACAAATTCGTAATAAAAATCTGACATCAAATCAAAACTAAAAACGATATTCAGGTAAATCCAACTGAACTAAAGTAATTGAAATACACAATAAATTACAGCGGAACCCGTTTAAGACAAGTTTTGTACACACCAGTCTCTCGCATTACAATTTCAAATTTGCTCAGTTACTGTACAGGAGTACCGAACGTATTACAGAAGGTAATTACTTAACTCAAGAACAAATCTGCATCCGTTGCTCATTGGGTTTGCAGAGCCGTGATCTTGTAATCTTATTTTATTTCACACGTCAGTCTTGGGACAGATCCTGGCAATACATTCCACACATCCTTAAATTGATGTGATAAGACCTGAAACATAAATCAGTTACCACTGGTCCCACACATGCGTACAAATAATGGCCTCCGATCAGGGCAAGCTCAATTACAACCTTCTGCATGGACAGTTAAAACAAACAAATGACCAGTCACAAAATATTGGAATTAACGGCGCCCCACAAGGGCAGACTCAATTACAATTTTGCAAGATGAACAAATATAACACACAGATGGGCAAGTACTCAATAATAAAGTTACTGAGCTCCACGTGGAGTTATCCAGTAGTCGTGTGTCAGTTCAACCAGGGCGCAGCGACAGTATAGTGACGGCTGTACAGACCTCCAACCGTTGCTTTAACCGCCGATTTCCTTCGTGCAACACCAGTATTGCTCAACCGAAGAGCTCTCGCATACAAAAGAGGAGCTCCTTTGCAAATTGCAGCTTTACAGACCACGGCTCTCGACTACAATTGGCTGCGCTATCACTCCAGGTGCGGCCAAGTCGTTTTCCGGCACATACATGGACTGTCCACAGCACAGGGGGCCCGCCGTCTTGCTCGTGCCGCTGATAACTCGAAAGACTCCCGTCGCTATCCGTCCCACGCCACCTCGAGGACCACATTCGCACCATAAACCTCTCTGGCAAAGAGCTTCAACACAACGAGCGATTCCACTAGAGGGGCACGAAGTCGAAAAATACCAAAACTTTGCAGAAGGTTTCGACGCACGGCACAGTTTGAGTTCTGGACTTCACACAACATGTTGTTGGTGTTGTGGTCTTCAGTCCTGCGACTGGTTTGATGCAGCTCTCCATGCTACTCTATCCTGTGCAAGCCTCTTCATCTCCCAGCACCTACTGCAGCCTACATCCTTCTGAATCTGCTTAATGTATTCATCTCTTGGTCTCCCTCTACGATTTTTACCCTCCACGTTGCCCTCCAACACTAAATTGATGATCCCTTGATGCCTCGGAACATGTCCTACCAACCGATCCCTTCTTCTAGTCAAGTTGTGCCACAAACTCCTCTTCTCCCCAAACCTATTCAATACCTCCTCATTAGTTATGTGATCTACCCATCTAATCTTCAGCATTCTTCTGTAGCACCACATTTCGAAAGCTCCTATTCTCTTCTTGTCTAAACTATTTATCGTCCACGTTTCACTTCCATACATGGCTACACTCCATACAAATACTTTCAGAAACGACTTCCTGACATTTAAATCTATACTCGATGTTAACAAATATTTCTTCTTCAGAAACGCTTTCCTTGCATTGACAGCCTACATTTTATATCCTCTCTACTTCGACCATCATCAGTTATTTTGCTCCCCAAATAGCAAAACTCCTTTACTACTTGAAGTGTCTCATTTCCTAATCTGATTCCCTCAGCATCACCCAATGTAATTCGACTACATTCCATTATCCTCGTTTTGCTTTTGTTGATGTTCATCTTATACCCTCCTTTCAAGAGACTGTCCATTCTGTTCAACTGCTCTTCCAAGTCCTGTGCTGTCTCTGACAGAATTACAATGTCGTCGGTGAACCTCAAAGTTTTTATTTCTTCTCCATGGATTTTAATACCTACTCCGAACTTTTCACACACCATAAATACAAAAAATTACAAAAAAGCGATTGCCGTGTGGTATCCTTGTCAGTCGATAGAGTACTTGCCTACGAAAGGCAAAGGTCCCGCCCTCGAGCCCCGGGGTGGCATACAGCTTTTAACTGCCAGGGAAGTTTCGAAATTAACACGCACTCCAGGCTGAAAATCCATCCTGTACACAGCGTCTCATGTCCTCAGTCCACGACAGATCATAGAATGGTTCAGAATTTAACGGAGGACATTGGCCCTATGTCTGTGTGTGAGGAACTCTACGCCACCAACTCTTCTTCTCTTTGTAGCCAAATATTGGTGAAGCAAATTTTATTCACTAGCAGGACTCGAAAGGATCATCTTCAGCTCGTACTAATGAGCAACAAAAATTTCATTCCCAGTATTTCATATGATTATTGACCTAATTTAAAAATTTAAATTCCCCTCGTAATCTACTTATTAAGAGGAGTAATCTTACATTTTGGCGCGCGGGGTAGCCACGCGGTCTACAGCGCCTTGTCACGATCCACACGTCTTCCTCCGTCGGAGGTTCGAGTCCTCCCTGGGGCCTGGGTGTGTGTGTGTTGTCCTTAGTGTAAGTTAGTTTAAGTTAGATTAAGTAGTGCGTAAGCTTAGGGACCGATGACCTCAGCAGTTTGGTCCCATAAGCCCTTACGACAAATTTCCAATTTCCTTAAAAGGTTTATCACACTAAGACATTTGGAAACTGGACGCAGGGTGGTTCTGTGCTGATATTAGAAACTTTCAGGTATGATGGGGAAAGGCAAATGCATCAGTCAGTCCGGAAACGACCAAGTCGAAAGGTATACGTGAAAATCGTTCTGATACCTCTGGCAGTGGAATACATCTACCATATTCCATTTGTTATTCGTCAACGAATGTTGTGGAGCTCCATCTCATTTTGGACTGAGGGTTCGTGGACAATTATTTCTTTTATTTATTTTTTTAGTAACATTACAGATTGATCCAACAGCTTGATAACTTTGCAACTACAAACTATGTAAGTAGGCTTTTTAGGTTTTTATGTTGGTAACGCCACGTAGCGCTCTGTATGAAAATAACTGTCTGTGCTGTGTGCAGTCTGTGGCTGGTTGACATTGCTGGAATATTCGATATTGTAGTGTTGGGCAGTTGGAGGTGAACAGCGCGTAGCGTTGCGCAGTTGGAGGTGAGCCGCCAGCAGTGGTGGATGTGGGGAGAGAGATGGTAGAGTTTTGAGAGCGGACGATCTGGAAGTGTGTCCGTCAGAAAAAGGATATTTGTAAGATTGGATATTATGAACTGATATATATGACTTTTGAACACTGTTAAGGTAAATACATTGTTTGTTCTCCATCAAAATCTTTCATTTGCTAACTATGCCTATCAGTAGTTAGCGCCTTCAGTAGTTAGAATCTTTTATTTAGCTGGCAGTATTGGTGCACGCTGTATTGCAGTAGCGTGAGTAACGAAGATTTTTGTGAGATAAGTGCTTCATGAAAGGTATAGGTTACTGTTAGTCAGGGCCACTCTTTTGTAGGGATTATTGAAAGTCAGATTGCGTTGCGCTAAAAAAAATATTATGTGCTCAGTATCAAATAACGTAGAAGTTTACCAGCGCAGTCGTTTATGAATTTTTCTAACAGGATGTTTCAACTAGACAATTTTTAGGATTTCAGTTCTTTTCTTTTTTTGTAATTAAATGGTTAATAAAAAAGAAAAACGAAACAAAAAACGTAAGATACATAAAGTACAAATTGGGAAGAGAAGGGAAGAAAACAAATTTAATATTCTTAAGCAGAAAATAATATACGAAAGTAAATATTTAGACAGCAAAAGAGACGCCTTTACCTAGCTATTTCAAGTGGGAGGGTTTCGTAAACACTTCGAACCTATCTCACTTGAATTCGTGGACACCTGAAAATTGGACAGGAACGGCGGGTCCTGTTTCGTGGCTAGCACGTTCATCTGATCTCACTCCACTTGATTTCTTCTTGCGGGGCCAAGTGAAAAGTCTTGTGTACGAGAAATCTGTCGAGATCTCCTGGCAAGAATTCTCTTCAAAACGACACCATGGATATTACAACGGGTACAGCAGAACTTTGTACGATAATGCCAACTGACGCTGGGGGACTCCATTCTGAACAACGGTTTTAAATGCAGCAGCCTCTGAAACTTGTGCAGGTAGATGGAATCCATTATTACAGTACCGTAGACTTAGGATTTTCGGCCCCTCTATCATCAAGTTACGTGAGCCGTTACTCGTCCATCAACAGAGGAAATTGTTTGAGGGTATTCAGCGGGAATTCTGTACGTTATGATAAGGGTTCTGAGATTGGGACCCTTAGTTCGACACTCGGGAGGACGACGGTTCAATCCCGCGTCCGGCCATCCTGATTTAGGTTTTCCGTGATTTCCCTCAATCGCTCCAGGCAAATGCCGGGATGGTTCCTTTCAAAGGGCACGGCCGACTTCCTTCCCTAATCCGGTGAGACCGATGACCTCGCTGTCTGGTCTCCTTCCCCAAACCAACCAACCAACCTTAGTTCGAGCGCTGCGTGGGTCGAAGATGGGAGCTTTCGATTTGGTCGTTTCCAGACTAGCATCCCTTACCTCATATCGATACACCTACCCTTCTCCAGCATCTCTGGAAGTTTGTTAACGTCATCACGGAATCACCCTGTAGAGGCTATGTCTTGGTGCAGCCTAACTCTGACAGGATATGTCAATACAGAGAATTGTCGAATATGGGCAACCATATTGCATGGGATTACTACATTTTCGCCGTTCACTACTATAACTTCTACATCTACGTGATTCCTCTGCTATTCACAATAAAGTGCGTGGCAGAGGATTCAATGAACCACCTTCAAGCTGTCTCTACCGTTCCACTCTCGAACGGCACGCGGGAAAAACGAGCACTTAAATTTTTCTGTGCGAGCCCTGATTTCCCTTCTTTTATCGTGATGATCATTTCTCCCTATGTAGGTCGGTGCCAACATAATGTTTTCGCAATCGAACGGGAAAACTGGTGATTGAAATTTCATGAGGAGATCCCGTCGCAGCGGAAAACGCCTTTGTTTTAATGATTGCCACTCCAGTATACTCTGCAGGAATCAGCATGGGTTTCGAAAAAGACAATCGTGTGAAACCCAGCTCGCGCTATTCGTCCACGAGACTCAGAGGGTCATAGACACGGGTTCCCAGGTAGATGCCGTGTTTCTTGACTTCCGCAAGGCGTTCAATACAGTTCCCCATAGTCGTTTGATGAACAAAGTAAGAGCATATGGACTATCAGACCAATTGTGTGATTGGATTGAAGAGTTCCTAAATAACAGAACGCAGCATTTCATTCTCAATGAAGAGAAGTCTTCCGAAGTAAGAGTGATTTCAGGTGTGCAGCAGGGGAGTGTCGTAGGACCGTTACTATTCACAATATACATAAATGACCTCGTGGATAACATCGGAAGTTCACTGTGGCTTTTTGCGGATGATGCTGTGGTGTATCGAGAGTTTGTAACAATGGAAAATTGTACTGAAATGCAGGAGGATATGCAACGAATTGACGCATGGTGCAGGGAATGGCAATTGAATCTCAATGTAGACAAGTGTAACGTGCTGCGAATACACAGAAAGAAAGATCCTTTATCATTTAGCTATAATATAACAGGTCCGCAACTGGAAGCAGTTAATTCCATAAGTTATCTGGGAGTAGGCATTAGGAGTGATTTAAAACGGAATGATCATATAAAGTTAATCGTCGGTAAAGCAGATGCCAGACTGAGATTCATTGGAAGAATCCTAAGGAAATGCAATCCGAAAACAAAGGAAGTAGGCTACAGTACCCTTGTTCGCCCACTGCTTGAATATTGCTTACCAGTGTGGGATCCGTGCCAGATAGGGTTGATAAAAGAGATAGAGAAGATCCAACAGAGAGAAGCCCGCTTCGTTACAGGATTATTTAATAATCGCGAACGCGTTACGGAGATGATAGATAAACTCCAGTGGAAGACTCGGCAAGAGAGATGCTCAGTAACTCGGTACGAGCTTTTGTTGAAGTTTCGAGAATATACCTTCACCGAGGAGTCAAGCAGAATATTGCTCCCTCCTACGTATATCTCGAAGAGACCATGAGGAGAAAATCAGAGAGATTAGAGCCCACACAGATGCATACCGACAATCTTTCTTTGCACGAACAATACGAGACTGAAATAGAAGGGAGAACCGATAGAGGTACTCAGAGTACCCTCCGCCACACAACGTCAGGTGGCTTGCGGAGTATGGATGTAGATGTTGAATTCACGTATCATGTATGTGACACTATCTCCCCTATTTCGCGATGATACAAAAGGAGCTGCCCTTCTTTGTACTTTTTCGATGTCATCCGTCAGTCCCACCTGGTGCGGATCCCACATTGCACAGCAATACTCCAGAATAGGGCGGACAAGCGTGGAGTAAGCAGTTTCTTTAGTAGACCTGTTGCACCTTCTAAGTGTTCTGTCAATGAATCGCAGTCTTTGGTTTGATCTACCCACAATATTATCTGTGTGATCGTTCCAATTTAGGTTATTTGTAATTGTAATCCATAAGTATTTAGCTGAATTTACAGATTTGTGTGACTTATCGCGTAATCGAAATTTATCTGATTTCGTTTAGTACTCATGTGAATAACGTCACGTTTTCCTTTATTCAGGGTCAATTGCCACTTTTCGCACCATACAGATGGCTTATCTAAGTCGTTTTGATCGTCTGATGACTTTACAAGACGGCAAATGACAGCATCATATGCAAACAATCTAAGACGGCTACTCAGATTGTCTCCTATGTCGTTAATATAGATCAGGAACAATAGAGGGCCTATAACACTTCCTTGAGGAACGCCGGATATTACTTCTGTTTTACTCGATGACTTTCCGTCTATTACTACGAACTGTGACCTTTCTGACGGGAAATCACGAATCCAGTCGCACAACTGAGGCGATACTCCGTAGGCACACAGTTTGGTTAGAAGACGCTTGTGATGTACGGTGTCGAAAGCCTTCTGGAAATCTAAAAATAACTTCAGCATCTGACACGACGTTTTTATTCGTTATAACTAATTCTATCCGCAACACCTTTTGCAGGCAGTATTGATCTATACCGCTGAATGTACTGAAAAATTATATCATTGTAGGGTTTAGAGTTCAGCAGATATGACGTCATAAGCATTGAAATGCGTCAAAAATTAGCTTTTCTTAAAACGGAGCTCGTATTTCCCGGACTATACGCATCCAGTGCTTGGGAATCTTCCAACAAACTTTAAACACAATTGCAAACCTTTTCTAAACTACAGCTCCTAAAGTAATGAAAGGTAAACTGTTAGTCGCTTACCGATTGATCGTTATTCATGTGTTAAAACTTCAGCATCAGAAGCTAACTTTCAGAAAAATGTAACGTAATCAGACATTTTAAGCTATTATATTGATGGAAGTTCGATACTTTAAAGAATCAAGGGTAGTGTTGCTGGTTTCTAATTGACAGTGGCCATTTCCTCACGGTATTTGTTGAACCTACAAAATTCTGGGAATAATTCACTTAGTGGTAGGTTTCTTCCGAATGCATTATCAATGCGTCCTTGAAGTCTGTCGTCGCTCTGCAGTATTTAAGTGGCAGTGTGATATTTGAGAAACAAGACGATCTTCAGCCAATTAACATCGTCGATAATTCTAGCCTTATACTTTACCCGCAGTAACAAACATTGAAGTCGGGGGAACTTTTTACTTGGCGGTAATGAACGACTGTGGTAAACAGGACTACTGTCTTCGTATCTAAGACGTTATATATAAATCTTGGGAGTCAGTCTTCGACCTTGTTTGTTTCTGACCTCGACAGATATCGTACGAAATGAAGTTACATAACTGTAGGTATCTGACGCACACTGCTGAGATAACGGCTGCCCTTTCTGCACTCACATATCAGTGAAACAGCATTTGTCAGAAAACAAGCGAAACAAATGCTTCGGCTCATTTTAGACGGTATGGAACTACAACAGTGATCTATGATTGAAATGTGAGAAAACGATCCCCCTATTTTCAAAAATCTATCAGAAGGAATAGTAATCAACATTGTGTCGTGCTAACGCAGGTGAATTATGCCGAGATTATGTGAAAACTGCATTTTCCAGTTTTCCCTTAGTTTTAATAAATTACGAATATTTCACAGAACAGCTGAAAACAACGTGAAAGTTTCACAAAAGTTGTCTACGCTGAACGCCTTCTTAGTGAGTAACTATGCATTCTGCTTAACTCTTAACTCACCAGCATGTAGCAGACAGAGTGTAAGTTTGCACTCAAGGTCGTAAGGAAGCTATTAATTGATTCGGAATATACCTTAGGTCCGAAAGTTACCTTTTTTATTTTTGTTTGCTTGTCCTCTGTGTCATTTATTAGAGAGCACATGCCACTCACTTCTTCGTTAGTATCATCTTAGTTATTATTATAACTTAAGTAGAGATTGGTTACGTTTTGTAAAAGCCGTGTTGCATGAAGAAGACGAGAGATATCTTTAAAACTTGAAACAACAGAAGCTGAATCCTTGCTCACGCACAAAGTCATTCAGTGAAGGAGTGCGACGACTTGTTGATAAAGAGAACCGGTATTTTTCTGATACAAATAGGTCATCATACAAATTAATCCTTGTGGGCCATTACTTCATGGTTCAATTAAGCTTCAAAAGGCAAATGTCCAGCTCGATCATTGTCTGTAGTAAAACATAACACTTTGGTGAAGTGATGTGCTTCACAAGCATTTTTCGTACCGACGAATGATGATCGCCACTATAAAAAGTTTATTTTCGCAATGAATTATATAACCTACTATTTGAATGTGCGTTTTATTTATGAGCATCTGTATAACTAAGACAGAACGTTTTTAGATTTAGTCCTTATGAATGTTTCAGCGATGTTCCGCGGGATTTTGTAACTTTTTAACGCATAGTTGTGGTAAGCAAGAGTACAATATACATTACATTGTTAATGAATAGCCTCGCATTTATTTCGAGAGATGGATGTTGGAGTTGTACTTTTAACTTGGAGCAGTAACTGCAGCACTTTGAGAAAAGAAGCTCGATCAGAAGAGGTTGGCGAGCGTGCAGAAATAATAAGATGAAAAATAAAAAATAAAAGGAAGTCTTAGCTCCCAATCAGACCATATTTCCCCACCCGATATCACAGTGAAGAACCAACAGAACATTGTAAGTAGTTTAAGCCCCATTGCACAATACAGTAAGGGAAACTCATGATGGGATCAAGAAAAAGTAAACTTGAGAACAAAACACAATATTATAAATAGCACGGAACTAATAAATAAGTTAAACGAAATGAACGTTCCCACTAACGCTACATTAGCTTCATCTGATGTGCGTAGCCTCTTCCGCAGTATTGCAGATAATGATTAACTGATACACTATCTCTGTGTTTGCAGAAGCAGCACATTAATCCAATAGAACAGGCAAATGTCATGGATACTGCAGATCTATCTTTGGGGCAAAATTATTTTTGTTTCCAAAACATATAGATTATCAAATGACTCCCCATTATCTAACCTGCTACGAGATATGTTAACTGATAATTTTGAAAATATGTTATTGTTGTTGTTGTTGTTGTCGTTGTGGTCTTCAGTCCAAAGACTGGTTTGATGCAGCTCTACATGCTACTCTATTCTGTGCAAGTCTCTTCTTCTCTGAGTAAATACTACAACCGACATCCTTCTAAATCTGCTTAGTGTAGTGTAGTGTTAGTGTTTGCTTGGGGAAGTAAAATGGGTCTCTTCCATGGTATTGCAGAGTATGTTCAAGAGATAGGAAAACAGCTGAACAGGAAGGGAAGATTAGAGCCCTTAAGGCTGAACTGGATGGTGCTAGGGAGGAACTGATGAGGTTAAGGGGGAGAAGGATGAAGCCAGGTGGGACTTGGTAGCAACAAGGGGCAACAGAGAGAGAACAGTATCTGACAGTTTCATCATTAGCACAAACTGTAGGAGGAAAGTTCTGTTGTTAGGTAATAGCCATGGGAGAGGTGTGGGCCAGATCTTGCAGGAAACATTAGGAGACAGGTACCAAGCCACAAGTATTTTCGAGGCCAGTGCATGTCTTAGCCAAGTGATAGAGGATGTAGGATCTTTGTGCAAGGGCTTCACAAAGGAGGATCATCTTGTGGTAGTGGGTGGAGCAGGAAACAATATTGATAGGAATCAGGGCAACAATATTGAATGTGCCCTGGTAAAAAAAGCATCTACAACAAACCATACAAATGTTGGCTTGGTTCCTGCTTTCATGCAGTATGGTCGGCCCCAATTGAACAGCTCTGTCAGGAGGGTCAATATGGAGCTAAATCAGCTGCTTCGGGTGGCTACTTTGTCACTCATAGGTTTGGTTCCTGTTGATGGTATTGGTAGGTGGGACTTCACAAGACATGGCCTGCATCTCAATAGGAATTGGCTGGGATGATAGCAAAATCTTTAAGGGGGAGGGGGGCACTGAAAATCATGGGAGTACTTCTTTTTTAGGCCAAGATCAGTGTCCAGTCAACCCCATCAGAATATCAGGGCATTAAAAAACAAAGTAGATGAGCTTCTTGGTTGTTCAGAATATTTAGAAACTCAGGGTGGAACAGATGTACTATGCCTCTCTGGACATCATATAGTCACAGGTATGGAAATGGTAAATGTAGGTGGATATAAGCTTTCAGCATATGTAAGTAGAGACACTATGGAGAGAGGAGGAGTTGCCATATATGTTAAAATCTGCCATAGTGTGAAAAATTTGGAAAATACAAAATTTTGTGTAGAGCATGTGCATGTGAGCTTAAACTAAATAATGGTTCTTTTATAATCATAGCCCTGTATAGGTGTCCCCATTGGGAAATTTTTAGCTATTTTTGAAAAACTTGAATTCTTTGTTGTGCTGTCTGTCAAGAGGGATTGTTTAAGGAGATTTCAATGCAGATTTTCTGAAAGAGTCTGATAAAAAGCTTGCCCTTGAAGTGTGACTTGGTTCTTTTAGTTTGACGTGAGTTATTGATTTTCCTACTTAGGTGGTACAGGGAAGTAGCACACTGGCAGATAATGTTTTCATAGACCAAGATAAATTTAATCAAATTAAAACTTTTCCTCTTAAGAATGTCAGTCTGATCATGATGCACAGCTAGTTACAGTACATGAAATAGCTACATACAGTAATGCAAAACAGTCCTCCAAAATAGTTAATTCAATTAACGATTTAACAAATGAAAATTTTAGAGAAAGCTTGCAGCATTTAGACTGGGATGAGGTGTACAGGGAACCTGATGCTAATTTAAAGTTGCATATAATTGTAAGAAACCACTTTATAAGCTATGTCTTACTAAAGGGATAAAAATATCTTATAAACAGAAAAGGGAAATGTATCTTATAGTTAGGAGCAGTAATGATTCAGAAAGCGTGAAACATTATAAAAACTATTGCACAGTATTAAGAAAAGTTACTAGAAAGTCCAGAAGTATGTGCATTGTGTTTGAGATAAGCACATCTAATAATAAAATTAAAAGTATTTCGAATATTGTTAAACGGCACACAGGGCAACCAAGAGCACAGAAGACTGTATTTCTATCAAACTTAATGAAAAGTTTGTTAATTAGAAGTCAGAAGTGGAAAAACTGTTAATAATCATTTTTAAACGCTGTAGAGAAAATAGGATTCAGCTATTCATTAGGAAATGCGAGGCAGCATATGGAAGAGACAATACTTATGCAGTTTGATAAAATTGAAATTCAACCCACCTCTCCTACTGAAATTAGGAAAATAAGAAATTCACTCAAAAGTAAAAGCTCACAAGGAATTGACGGCATTTCCAACAGAGTAACAAAAACTTCTTCCCAACAGATACATGTAGTAGTTCGCTGAAACAGGGCATTTTTACAGACAGACTGAAATACACTATTCTTAAACCATTGCATTAAAAAGGTGATAGGTGTGATGCTAACAACTACCGCCCAGTCTCACTTCTGACTGCTTTATCCAAGATCCTAAAAAGTAATTTATTCAAGACATGCACCACATATTTGTAAAAATCGAGTACTTACAAAATGTCTACTTGGTTTTCAGAAAGGCTTTTCAACGGAAAATGATATATGTGCTTTCACTGATCAAATAATAAAGGCATTGAATAACTGTACATCACTCTTTGGGCTATTTCGTGATCTCTCAAAGGCTTTTGACTGTGTGAATCATGAAATTCTTCTAGATAAGCTTAAGTATTATGGTATGAGTGGGACAGTGTACAAATGGTTTAATTCATGTTTAACTGGAAGAATTCAGAAGGTTTAAATTAACAGTACAGATAGTCTGCACAAATCAGCAGAGTCCTCTAACTGTGGAGGTATCAAGAATGGTGTCCCACGGGGTTCAGTCTTAGGTCCCTTATTGTTCTTAATAATATTAATGACTTGCCACTCTATATTCATAAAGCTGCAAAGCTAGTCCTTTTTGCTGATGATACAAGTATAGTAATCACACCCAAAAAACAAGAATTAGCTGAGAAAACTGTAAATAATGTCTTTCAGAAATAGAGTCGGTTGTGAACTCTGCAAGACCCATGAACTAATATATATATGTGACAGACCCTAATTCTAGGGCTATATTTCATTGTTGACAAATGGATCTGTGCCGACAATTGTAAAAACAGCGATGGTACGTTAGTCCTTACTAATGCAAAATTGCTACCTTCTGAAGAAGAAAAATTTATATTTGTCGAAACATAGGTAAAGAATTTCTTTATCCATTGCAACTGTTTATAATTTTATTACGTGAAACCATTGCTGTTGTGCAGCTATGTTTAAAATATTGTCTTTCAGAAAATTATTAAGTGGTTCTCTGCAAATAGACTCCCACTAAAATTTTGAAAAAACACAGTAGATACAATTCTGTACAGTGAATGGCATAACATCATTGATAAATATTGACTATGAACAGAAATCTGTTAAGGCAGAATATTGAAAATCTCTGAGTGTGTGCACTGATGAGAAATTGATTTGGAAGAAACACGTCAATGATCTGCTGAAACAGTTAGGTTCAGCTACTTATGCTATTAGGTTTATTGCAAATTTTGCTGATAAATGTATCAGTAAATTAGCCTACTATGTCTATTCCCATTCACTGCTTTCATATGATATCATATTTTGGGGTAATTCATCATTAAGGGAATTAGTATTCATTGCACAAAAGTATGTAATCAGAATAACAGCTGGAGCCCACCCAAGATCACCTTGCAGACATTTATTTAAGGAACTTGAGATGTTCACAGTACCTTCGCAATACACATATTCACTTACGAAATTTGTTATTAATAACCCATTCCAATTCAAAAATGACAGAGTTGTGCATAGCTACAACATTATAGGAAAGGATGATCTACACTATTCTGGGTTAAATCTGACTTTGGCACAGAAAGGGTCAATTATGCTGAAACAAAAATCTTTGGTCATTTGCGAAATAGCTTTAAAAATATGACAGATAGCCAACCAACTTTAAAAATGCATTAAAAGAATTTCTAAATGAACAAGAACTAATGTATGCATGTATGTACATATTCATCTTTTGGCCTCCCTCTACGATTTTTACTCTCCACACTTACCTCTGATAGTAAATTCAATATCCCTTGATGCCTCGGAATGTGTGCTACGAATTGATCCCTTCTTCAAGTCAAGTTGTGTAGCAAATTCCTCTTCTCTCCAGTGCTATTCAGTACCTCTTCATTAGCTACATGATCTACCCATCTAATCTTCAGCATTCTTATGTAACACCACATCTCAAAAGTTTCTATTCTCTTCTCGTCTAAAATGTTTATTTCCATGTTTAACTTCCATACATGGCTACATTCCATACAAATACTTTTAAAAAGACTTTCTGACACTTAAATCTCTAATCATTGTTAACTAATTTCTCATCTTGAGAAACACTTTCCTTGCGTTCGCCAGTCTATGTTTTATATCTTCTTTACTTTGACCATCATAACGTCGCTAGGCAATGAAAACCTCGTAACTCAAATTGGTCAAATTTTACAGGAGAAACAAAAAACTGATTATAGAAATCACATGAGGACCTGATTAGTCAAATATAGTGGTTTCTGCTACACAATATGGAACCAGTCATTGGTACATAAGACTTTATTGTGCACTTCAAATTGTCTGCTGGTTTTTGGAGTTACGAGGTTTTCACAGTTATTTTTTTGGTAGTGATAGAGATAATAGGGATGTAACGAGTGCATGGTTAAGAATTGAAATGAATTTGTTTTACAAAAACTTACTTAAATTTTGCATTATTTGTGTATTATGAAACATCTGTAACGATACATTGTTACAGATATAAAGTGAAATGAATAATTTCACATTGATCAAAATATTGGAATCTGGATGTTAATAAATTACAGTGTTTAAAAAACATAGAAACAATGTTGCTAGCTTTAATTAACCTTTTATTACTGTAAACATTTGTGTAGTTTATTAACATTTATTATTGTTACTATTGTTGCTACACTCACAGTCATAGGTGGCTGTAAACAAGTTTATTTTCAGCTGCATTTTTTAGACATGGACATGTTCTCTCATTACAAATGTGAGGCAGTGTGTCATAAAATGAATGTACATCCGTTGGAAGGACCAGCTTTAGCTGTTGCAAATGCGTTAACTTTTCTGCGCTGATCTTTAGTGGTGAACTGTAGAGAGGGGGCACTGTAAATGAGCTGGGTATGTTTGACATCCTTCTTGGAAGTGGTTCCCATGTATCGCTGAATTTCAATTTATATTCCATTTTTCCGGAGGGATCATACTTGAGACACCGGATATCAGTCACTGTTGGATCCCCAGTTTTGGATCCTGGCCGAATAGACGAATACAACGAGAGTTTATCATAGGACTTGAAAATCGTGTGGTCCAAATAATTGACAACATAAGGTCTAGGACTTTGTCTTGCGGTAGCACAAACTTCTACATAGCCACAGGAGTATAAATGTGTCTGTTTTTTAACTTCCTTTCTATGGTGGAGTGCATAGAATCACACTCCATTTGAGTGTGACCTTTCTCCAGAAATTTTTGCACTATTGTAATGTATTTCTGATTGGCGAGATGAGCCAGTGCATTACTCATGACTGAGTTTCGATTCTAGTACGTGCATCCGTCGCTGTAGAAAATAGCTTCTGATTCATTTTGGACGTACGTTTCTATAAAATGCACGAGTATACTGGCAAATTCCGAAGCTGTTAGTCCACCTTCACTCTCGTGCCAAAGGTAACAATAACCATCGTTACTTTTAAATCATGTTGTGGACCTTCAGTTTGCTTTTATAGTACAGTGCAGATGCTTTTAGTCTGGGAGAAAGCAGGAGTGCTTGAAGGTCCATTGTAAACACTCTAGCTGATCCTAATTTATCACTATTTTTCGCTTCCCTTGCCTCAGTTTTACGGGCCATATGCAAAGAGTTTTCACCGTCTGAGAGATTGCCTGTCTGGTGAGAATAACAAAGATCGCACTCGTCCTTTTTAGGCGAAAATAAGTTAAGATTATTTTCATCGAATACCTCGCAGAACTGTTTGTAAGCAGCTGGGATTTGTCCTCTTTTCTTGCAAAATTGTATATATTCCCTATGTAGTTCTGATTTACTCTGCCAGTTAGGTTCCAAGTAGAATTTTGTGGAAGAACGACGGCAGTAATGTGATTCCAGTTTCGGCAACTCTGCAAAAAAATCTGATGCTGATTGTCGTCAGCCTGAAACTTTCGTTGGTCTCTCCTGCATTTGAGGCCCTTCTGCAAGCTTTCTTCCTGATGCACTAGATGCCCATGTTCTGACACTCCATTCGCCTAAGCACAAAATATTCAGAAACATAGTCTTGCAGACAGTTTTTCTCTGTCCTTCTATTACAAAATTGTGATATAGTGTGTTAGAACGGTGAGATTTATTAGATTCTGAGTTATTTCTGCGTCTTTTAACTGGAACGTAGTAGACATGGCTTCCAACAAAAATTTTTCTTTCGCCCCAAGACATATCCTGCCAGAAATGATTAAATAGTAGCTGTCTCTGCTCTTCTGTAATATCCTTGCAATTCCATTTCTGATTTATGGAAGAATGTTTACAAGTACATTGTGGTTTCATTTCCTCCTACTTCTGCTAATTGTTGGTCTCTTTTTGCCAAACTCATCTTTTGGCATTCCTAAATAATCCTGTCCCCTCATACGTTTTCTTTCTGCAAACTTTGAAATGATTGATTGCTTTTACTTTTACGGCGCTGCTTGGTACTTTTTACTCCCACATTAACTTCGTCATCGTTGTCTTCCGTGCTGCTGTTACTGCTATGGTCATTTTTGTTTTTATCTGGATCATACACATCACTACTGCCACTGGAGATATCATCCTCGCTGCTGTGTTCGAAAAGACTTTCAAACTCAGAAGTGGAATTGGCATCTGTATTGGCTTCTTTTTCCCCAATATCTGTAGTGTAAACAATAATGTCATCAATAATATTTAAATAATTTAATCACCTCAACTTCCAAACAAGGATCTTACTTGAAGTTACAACAATATGAACTACGATTTACCTTCATTTGGTAGGTATACTCTTTCCTTTGGTGCAGGACAAGGGGGAACCTGACCAGAATCTTCTTCCAGTGATTTTATACGATATGATCCGTTGTCGGCTTGTTTCACAAGGTGAAGAGTGAATTTACTCTTTTTACCCATAGCTGAAAACAAAGTAGTTACTGTAGAATGTAAAGAATTCTGTTCAGTTCTAAAATTAGAACCTCGTATGTACCGAGTGCAGTCTGCTTTACGCGCGATGAAAAACTCGTAAGTCAACATTGTATTTAACGAGGTCATTATTAATTCTGTATATTAACATACAATACATAAATATCTAGAAATACTAACACGTACCTGTAGCAATAAAGCAGTGTTGGGTCTGTCAGTCAAAAAAGTTACTATCACATCAAAAAACGTTTTAATCTCGGAGCATGTGTTCGCCCTGCACACTAACAATGGCGATTATCGGAGATCGAGGTTTACAGCACATATCGCTGGAGATGTGAGTTTTTCATTATTAACCGCTAGATGGCAACACCGTTCAACTCGAAGAAGGAAGGTTTCAACAGCCTATGTGGCATAATTGTCTACATTTGGTAATGCAGTTACGCGGATTTCATTGTCAGATGGAGTTACGAGGTTTTCATTGCCTAGCGACGATAAGTTATTTTGCTGCCAAAATAGCAAAACTCATCTACTACTTTAAGTGTCTCATTCCCTAATCTAATTCCTTCAGCATCACCTGATTTAATTCGTTTCCATTCCATTATCCTCGTTTAGCTTTTGTTGAAGTTCCTCTTATAGCCTCCTTTCAAGACACTGTCCATTCTGTTCAACTGCTCTTCCAAGTCCTTTGCTGTCTCTGACAGAATTACAATGTCATTGGCAAATGTAGAGGTTTTTATTTCTTCTCCCTGGATTTTAATTCATACATCAAATTTTTCTTTTGTTTCCCTTACTGCTCGCTCAATATGCAGATTGAATAACACCGGTAACAGACTACAACCCAGATTCACTCCCTTCTCGACCGCTGCTTCCCTTTCGTGACCCTCATGCCTTTCAACTGCCATCCGGTTTCTGTGCAGACTGTCAATAGCCTTTTGCTTCCTGTATTTCATTCCTGTCACCTTCAGAATTTGAAAGGGAGTGTTCCAGTCAACATTGTCAAAAGCTTTCTCTAAGTCTACAATTGCTAGAAACGTAGGTTTCCCTTTCCTTAACCTAGCTCCTAAGATAAGCCATAGGTTCACTATTGCCTCGTGTGTTCCTATAATTCTACAGAATCCAAACTGATCTTCCCAGAGATGCGCTTCTGATAGTTTTTCCATTCGTCTGTGAAAAATTCGTCTTAGTATTGAGCAAACATGACTTATAAAACTGATAGTTCACTAATTTTCACACCTGTCAGCACCTGCTTTTTTTGAAATTGGAATTATTACATTCTTCTTGAAGTCTGAGAGTATTTCGCCTTCCTAATACATCTTGCTCACCAGATGGAAGAGTTTTGTCATGGCCGGCTCTCTCAAAGCTATCAGTAGCTCTAACGGAATGTTGTCTCCTCCCGGGGCCTTTTTTCGACTTAGGTCTTTCCATGCTCAGTCAGATTCTTCATGCAGCACCATGTCTCCCATCTCATCTTCATCTACATCCTTTTCCATTTCCATAATATTTGCCCTCAAGTATACTAAGCAGTATATAGAGGGTCTAGACAAAGATGATGTACTTGAGGCCAATATCATGGAAATGGAAGAGGATGTAGCTGAGGATGAGATGGGAGATATGATACTTCCTGCCTTCCCTTCTTTGCTTAGGAATGCTTTTCCATCTGAGCTCTTGGTATTCATACAGGTGGTTCTCTTTCCTCCGTAAGTCTCTTTAATTATTCTGTAGGCGATGTCTATCTTACCCGTAGTGATACAAGCTTCTACATCCTTACATTTGTTCTCTAGCCATTCCTGCTTAGCCATTTTGCACTTCCTATTGATCTAATTTTTGATACGTTTGTATACCTTTTCACCTGCTTCATTTACTGCATTTTTATATTTTCTCCTTTCATCAATTAAATTCAATATCTCTCGAGTTACTCAAGGATTTCTACTAGCTCTCATCTTTTTACTTACATGATTTCTCTGCTGTCTTCACTATTTCATCCCTAAAAGCTACTCATTCTTCTTCTACTGTATTCCTTTCTACTGTTCTTGTCACTCGTTCCCTAATTCTCGTTCTGAAACTCTCTAAAACCTCTGGTTCTTTCAATTTATACAGCCAATGAATGCTAAATGGATTTTCCCTATTACTCTCTCTCTCTGTTTTCCGATTATTTGTTTGAATTACTGCATGTGTTGACGAACCGCCCCTCCGGAATCCCATTTGTGCTTCGCCTACAAAAATTCTTAGCTACAACCTTTAACCTCTTGTTTAGTACTCTGCCATAAACTTTGTTTTCGGTGTCCAGTAAGCTGATTCCTCCATAGTTCTGGCAGTTATAATATTACTTTTGCTTGTGGCCATACTTCAGCGATGGCTTCGTTTCTCCAGCTCACATTGTATAAATGAAATAGAGTACCTCCGTATTTTAGCAGTTCAGCAATTGTGCCATCAATACCAGTAGCTTTTCTTTTCTTTGTGGAGTTGATGGCTTCTCTTGGCTCATCCACAAATAAAGCGTCTACACGTCCTACTTTAATTTCATCTTTGTTCTCTGTCTAGAAGAATATCGCAAGTACATTTTCTAACTATCAACTATAGAATGCGAGGGCCATGAGATTAAAACTTCTGCCAGAGACAGGGATTCGTGTGAGATTGTTCTGAATGCCTTGTATGAAAATTACGGGCTACAGACTGTTACAAAATTATCTCATGAGGGCAACGTCGCAGACCATCTAGTGACAGAGGTGGTTTTTAGAGATGTTATAGCGTCCATGTCTACGGGTTTCAAAAGGAACGTTAAGAAAGAAAAGAAAATATTTTTAATTAACAAGAGTGGCAGGATACAAATTGTAGAGTATCTGAGAAGCCAACATCAGATATCCAATTCTGAGGACGAACACGTGAAGTTAAATTGATAAAATTAAAAGAAATTGTTCAGTACATCTTATACCACTATGTGCTGAGCAAGATTTTAAGCTATGGGTAACACCAACTCCCGTGGTTCAGTAGCCGTGTTAGAAAGTTGCTGCCGGCCGATGTGGCCGAGCGGTTCTAGGCGCTTCAGTATGGATCCGCGCGACTGCTACGGTCGCAGGTTAGAATCCTGCCTTGAGCATGGATGTGTGTGATGTTCTTAGGTTAGTTAGGTTTAAGTATTTCTAAGTTATAGGGGACTCATGACCTCAGATGTTAAGTCCCATAGCGCACAGAGCCATTTAACCATTTTTTAGAAAGTTGCTAAAAAGTAAAGAGAGCTTCACCGCAAATTTAAGCGAACTCAAAGCTTAGTTGACGGCCATACTGTGAAAGAAGCTAAAACGAACGTAACAAGAGCGATGAGAAAAGCGTTCAGTGAATTTCAAAGTACAAATTTGTCAACTGATCCGATTAAAAATCTAAAGAAGTTTGGGTCTTACGCAAACTCAGTAAGCGCGTCGAAATTATCTATTCTGCCGCTCAGAGACGATAGTGGCACATGAACGAAAGATATCGGAGAGAAACTGTTTCACTGCGGATGATCGTAATACAACTTCTCCTGTCGCACTAACGCCGAAATGACAGACATTTAGACAAGCGATAGCGTAATAAAAAGTCAACTAAAATCGTTCAAATGTGGACCCGAAGAGATACGAACGAGGGTCATTCTTAAGACATGGTAACTATGCTGTAGCGTGCAATTATGTGGCATCACTGTAATCGTGGTAAATACATTTGAAAGCCCGCAGCAAACAGTACCGAAATCAACAGTTTGGTTTTCTTAAGGGTTCTGGTATAGAAAAAGCTATTAACACATACAGTGACAACGCTATTGATTCATAAGATATCAGATTAGAGGCTACTGGCATTTTCTGCGACCTATCTAAAGCCTTTGATTGTGTGAATCACAGCATTCTCGTAAGTAAATTAGACTGTTATGGGGTCAATGACAGTGCTGCGAAATGGTTTGAGTCTTATCAAACTAACAGGAAACAAAGGGTTTCGTTGCGAAATACCTGTGCAGTAAGCAGTCATTCTTCATCTGAGTCGGAATTAATCACATGTGGTGTTCCCAAGGTTCCATCTTGGGTCTGTTGCTTTTCTTATGTACATTAATGACCTCTCGTCTGTTACATTGTTAGATGTTAAGTTTGCTTTGTTTGCAGATGATACAAACATTGCAGTAAGTAGCAAGTCAAGTTCAGATTTAAAAATAGCTATTAATCATATTTTCACTGGCATTAATAAATGGTTTAAAGCTAATCCACCATCATTAAACTTTGAAAACACCCACTATATGCTGTTCAGAACCTTTAAGAGATTTTCTTCTAGCACGTGTATAGCATATGAAGATCAAAGAGGCTGACGGTGTTAAATTTATGGGATTACGACTCGATAATAAACTCAGTAGGAAAGGGCACACCACAGAATTGCTGAAGCGTCTATACAAGTTTGTGTTTGCAGTGAGAATGATGTCAGATGTAGGAGACATAAATACAAAAAACCTTGCATACTTTGCTTACTTCCATTCTATTATGTCATACGGGATCATATTCCGGGGTAACTCATCAAACTGAGCAAAAGCTTTTAGCGTGCAAAAGCGTGTCATAAGAATCATTTGTGGTGTAAATTCCATACCATCATGTAGAAACCTGTTCAAGGAGCTTTGTTTTCTAACGACTGCTTCTCAGTATATTTGTTCGTTAATCAAATTTGTTGCAAGTAATATATCTCTTTTTCCAACCAATACCTCAATACATATTATCAATACTAGGAATAAGAACAGTCTACGTAAAGACCTATAATCACTTACCTTGGTTCAAAAAGGGGTCCAGTATTCACGAACACACATTTTCGATAAATTACCAGCAACCATTAAAAACCTGGTTTCAGATAAAGTGCGGTTTAAACAGAATTTGAAAGACTTTTTGATAGCCAACTCCTACTCTGTAGATGAATATCTTAACAAGGAGCGTTAGACTAGCTTAAGTAAAAATGTCTGTTAGATTTCAGTTTTGACAGCACTTGGTCACAACAGTCAAGATTACGTATTTTGTGTGTGATAAATTTCTTAAAAGTGCATAACTATTTTTCATTCTGAATTGTATCAATTCTGTAAATATTAGCAATTCCAGTTTACTGTAATGTATTCACCTACACTCCTGGAAATTGAAATAAGAACACCGTTAATTCATTGTCCCAGGAAAGGGAAACTTTATTGACACATTCCTGGGGTCAGATACATCACATGATCACACTGACAGAACCACAGGCACATAGACACAGGCAACAGAGCATGCACAATGTCGGCACTAGTACAGTGTATATCCACCTTTCGCAGCAATGCAGGCTGCTATTCTCCCATGGAGACGATCGTAGAGATGCTGGATGTAGTCCTGTGGAACGGCTTGCCATGCCATTTCCACCTGGCGCCTCAGTTGGACCAGCGTTCGTGCTGGACGTGCAGACCGCGTGAGACGACGCTTCATCCAGTCCCAAACATGCTCAATGGGGGACAGATCCGGAGATCTTGCTGGCCAGGGTAGTTGACTTACACCTTCTAGAGCACGTTGGGTGGCACGGGATACATGCGGACGTGCATTGTTCTGTTGGAACAGCAAGTTCCCTTGCCGGTCTAGGAATGGTAGAACGATGGGTTCGATGACGGTTTGGATGTACCATGCACTATTCAGTGTCCCCTCGACGATCACCAGTGGTGTACGGCCAGTGTAGGAGATCGCTCCCCACACCATGATGCCGGGTGTTGGCCCTGTGTGCCTCGGTCGTATGCAGTCCTGATTGTGGCGCTCACCTGCACGGCGCCAAACACGCATACGACCATCATTGGCACCAAGGCAGAAGCGACTCTCATCACTGAAGACGACACGTCTCCATTCGTCCCTCCGTTCACGCCTGTCGCGACACCACTGGAGGCGGGCTGCACGATGTTGGGGCGTGAGCGGAAGACGGCCTAACGGTGTGCGGGACCGTAGCCCAGCTTCATGGAGACGGTTGCGAATGGTCCTCGCCGATACCCCAGGAGCAACAGTGTCCCTAATTTGCTGGGAAGTGGCGGTGCGGTCACCTACGGCACTGTGTAGGATCCTACGGTCTTGGCGTGCATCCGTGCGTCGCTGCGGTCCGGTCCCAGGTCGACGGGCACGTGCACCTTCCGCCGACCACTGGCGACAACATCGATGTACTGTGGAGACCTCACGCCCCACGTGTTGAGCAATGCGGCGGTACGTCCACCCGGCCTCCCGCATGCCCACTATACGCCCTCGCTCAAAGTTCGTCAACTGCACATACGGTTCACGTCCACGCTGTCGCGGCATGCTACCAGTGTAAAAGACTGCGATGGAGCTCCGTATGCCACGGCAAACTGGCTGACACTGACGGCGGCGGTGCACAAATGCTGCGGAGCTAGCGCCATTCGACGGCCAACTCCGCGGTTCCTGGTGTGTCCGCTGTGCCGTGCGTGTGATCATTGCTTGTACAGCCCTCTCGCAGTGTCCGGAGCAAGTATGGTGGGTCTGACACACCGGTGTCAATGTGTTCTTTTTTCCATTTCCAGGAGTGTATTTTGATAATCTCCTGACAAATGATCAGGGTAGTGAGTATTATATTCAATTGCTCTATGTTTTTAATGTTATACTTTGTGACATGTTCCACACCCATGAGAGTTATCTCATTTTTGGGTCTGTGGAACGAAAACTGAATCTAATCCAATCAACTGACAGGTTGTTACCGCAAACGAAGGCGGCTCGGTACCTGCGGTTGAGACATTCCATGTGAGCTAGGCTGCGCTGCAAGATGGATCTATGCAGAGTGGAATGGCTGGCGTACGTGAAAATTGTCCTTCTCGCTGCCAGAAGTGCTACTCATTGTCATATGGAACTACTATGAGCAGCTGTGGGTAAAGGTGAAAACGTCCAGCACTGCTGGATAATGCACTCATACTGCATGATAACACTCCAGCCCACATTGCAGACGCATCAAGAATTGTGTACTGCGGTGGGGATGAGAAATCCTTCCCCATATACCCTACTGACCACACCCCAATCCATACGGATATTGTCATGCCATATCGGCGACAGGTGACACACATTGATGTCAGTACTTATGGCATTTAACACCTTCCCCATTGTTGGTAACACTCTCTAGATCAGCTGGGGGACTATTTTGTAGGACAGTAATTGATTTTGATTCATTTTTGTTCAATTTGTTCTCGTGCACAATAATTTACACAGAGTTTCAATGCGTATGTTTCATTTCACCCCTTGCTGCGACCTCCTGCACTGGAACCCTACTTTAAGCGTATGTTTACATTAAGATACGCACTGCCTTACCGGTTCAAAAGGTTCAAATGGCACTGAGCACTATGCGACTTAACTTCTGAGGTCATCAGTTGCCTAGAACTTAGATCTAATTAAACCTAACTAACCTAAGGACATCACACACATCCATGCCCGAGGCAGGATTCGAACCTGCGACCGTAGCGGTCGCTCGGCTCCAGACTGTAGCGCCTAGAACCGCACGGCCACTCCGGCCGGCTACCGGTTCAACCCACATCGTGGAATTCTCATGTTGTCACACGGTCGTGAGACATACCATAGTTGCAATGACTTGATGAATGACCCTACTACCTGCGAGATTTCGCAGAGGTTAAGCGCAAGAATCTGCTACCTTCAATCAGTAGTGCATCGTAGGTCGCTGAAGCAATGGAGGGCACGTAGCGACAGGTCATTCCAGTTTCCTATAAGTGTCATAGGACAGATGCACATAATTATAGGCCAATTCCACTGAAGTCAGTCTTTGTGAAATTGTGGAATATGTTTTATGCTCATGTACAATGACGTTTTTCGAGAGCAAGGACCAGCTCTATAAAAATCATCATATATTCTGCAAACAGAAATCTTGCGAAACTCAGCTACATCTGAAAGTATCTGGCAGACTAAAACTGTATGCTGTACCGAGACTCGAACTCGCGACCTTCGCCTTTCGCAGGCAAGTGCTCTACCAACGGAGCTACCCAGCGCGACTGACGAAGCTTTAATGCCGCCATTACCTCGTCTCCTACCTTCCAAACTTCACAGAAGCTCTCCTGCGAAACTTGCGGGACTAGCACTCCTGGAAGAAAGGACAAGTTTCATATCGACGAACACTCCGTTGCAAACCAGCTCGCTCTGTTCTTCCATCAGACCAATAGCGCTCTAGACAACGGCGCCCAGGCTGACGTCACATACTTTGACTTCAGGAAGGCATTTGATATAGTTCCGCACTGCCGTTTAGTGGACAAAATAGAGGATCTGTGATTGCATTCATGAGTTCGTCACAGGCAGAGCCAACACGTGGTTTTCGACGGAAGAAAACCGACAGATGTAAAGGTAATTTCAGGAGTACCCCGAGGAGTATGATACAACCGTTACCGTTGAAAGAATGTACAGGTAACATTTAATGAATAATAATCGTCATGACCTCAGAACGGTTTCCGTTAGGACGCGCAAACTGCACGGGCCGCAGGGCATGTTGGGAATTAGTGTGCGCATGCCTGGTTTGGTTTTAGCGATGACGCCCATTTCCATTTAGATGGGTTCGATAATAAGCAAAATTGGCGCATTTGGGGGACCGAGAACCCGCATTTCGCAATCGAAAAATCTTTTCACCCTCAACGGGTGACTGTGTGGTGTGCAATGTCCATTCACCCTTTATGGAATGGTGACTACCGAACGGTATGTGAAGGTTTTGGAAGATGATTTCAACCTCATTATCCAAAGTGACCCTGCTTTCGACAGGATGTCGTTCGTACAAGATGGAGCTCGACCCCATCGAAGCAGGAGACTGTATGAGGAGCACTTTGGGGACCGCATTCTGGCTCTGGGGTACCCAGAAGCTACTGGCATACGGGCCTCGATTATCCGCCATATTCTCCGGATATGAAAACATGCGACTCCATTTTGTGGGCCTATATTAAAGACAAGGTGTATAGCAACAACCCCCACAAGCATTGCTGAGCTGAAAACAGCCATTCAGGAGGTCATTGACTGCATCGATGTACCAACACTTCAGCGGGTCATGCAGAATTTCGCTATTCGTCTGCGCCACATCATCGCCAATGACGGCAGGCATATCGAACATGTCATAATCTAAATCCGAATATCTGTAGTGACGTTTACATGTTGAATGAAGTGTCTACACGGCGTAGTTTGTACCTAATTTACGTTTCTTTTCATATAGTTCAACAATTGTCACCCTGTATTAATGATCTAATGACTATCATCGGAATGTCTCTGAGACTGTTCTCAGACGAAGAGATCTGCTGAGAAGCTGTGATTTGTGAAGAAACTGGAAGTTGACCACGAACATAAGCAAATGGAACACACTGCGCATAAATAGACGAAGAAATCCAGTAGGGTTGGAATACACTACTGGCGAAAAATCATTGTTAACAGTAACTACCTTAAAATATCGAGGACTAACCACCCAGAGCGACCTAAAATGAAATGACAACGTAAAAAATTCTAGGAAAATCAGGTATCAGGCTGAGATTGATAGAAAGAATGTTAAGGAAATGTACATTTTTTGACAATATAATATAATTGGGTAGAAAAAAGGATCTACGCAACATCGAATAAAGAAAGGGTCACAAAACTACAAAAAGCGAACAAACGTATATGGAACCACTACAACAAAAGAAGTATTTCCATCAGTGCCAAATTACGACACTACAGTACAGTAATCTTACCAGAGGACTTTTATACCTCAGAAACAACAGTAATCAAGGGAAGAATGAACAGAGATGAATGATGATGAGGAGAACGGAGATGAAGAGATGGAGAAGAATGAAGAAGGAAGAGATGGACAAGAATGAGGAGATGGAAAAACAAGAGAGGAAAATACTGAGGAAGATGTGTGGGCCAGTTTCAGAAAGAGGGGATCTGGACAAAGAGACCGACAAAAGAACTGTACAAACACACAGAGACTATTACAAACAACATCAGGAGAAGAAGGGCAAAGTTCTATGGACGTGTACGTAGGATGAACTAAAATAGATTGACCAAGAAAAATTTTAACATAGTGACAACTAATACAGTAAAAACCAGCTGGGTAAAGGAAACCATGGAAGACTTCAAAAAACTGAATATCTCCACAGAAGACATGACAGACAATAATAATAATAAAAGAAAGACCTCCTCACCAAACGGCGGCAGGAGAACACACACATAAAAAAGATTTACTTAAGGAAGCTATAGCAGCCTTTGGGTCCTTATTCCATCCCCTCTTCCTTCTCCCTCAACCCTTCTGCTGGAAGAAGGAGCCACTGATTCCAAAAGCTTGTGTAAGTAAAACATTTTTTATGTGTGTGTTCTCCTGCCGTCACTTGGTGAGTAGACTTTTTAATCTACCAATTACATTATATTGGACCATTCACCCAAAAGAACAACTACAGTATCGTCGAAAAGGTAACTGAAAGAAATACGCAGTGAGAAGAACAGAACAATGAGATGAACAGAAACGACACTTTTATTCAAAGACAGTAATTACACTAAAGTCATCGCGATTTATAATGGTCCCCTGGACACTGCAAAAGACAGGACGTGGTTCATAATAGGGTGCGAGACCATTGCGGACGGCAGTGCATGCTCTGTAAAGTGCTCCCATACTGGCCATAAAAGGGTAAGAAGTTATTGTAATAGGGGTCCCATTTCTCCCCCAGCACGCTTGGCAACAGGTGGACGGTCGTTGGTGCATATCGCATACTGGAATATGGTTTCACAACGCGGTCCACACGTGCTCTACAGGATTTAAGTTGTGGCAACGGGTAGATCAGTCCATTCGCCGAATACCCTCTCATCCCAAGAGCTTCTCCACCTGCAGTGTTCGATGAGGCAGCACATTGTCATCCATAAAAATGAAGTCAGAGCCGAATGCTGAAAAGACACACATTTGGAAGGAGTACAGTGTCACAGTAACGTTCACCAGTGAGTGTACCGTGGTCGAAGATTTGGATGTCTGTACGCCCGAGCAACATTATGGTTCCCGTGAGGTAAAGGCGCCCTGAAAATATTCTAAGTTCAGAGTTGGCAGCCCCCACTCGGGCCACTAGGCAAGCCGCGGCTCATTAGCAACCGCGTGATGCAGCACAACGGCCAGACCACGTGTTCCAGCCAACCGCGTGGCTGGGAATTCCATGGTGACGCTGTGTCGATGAAGTAGACATGCCGGGAGTGCCAAAGATGGCGGACTTTGTGAAACCATAATGGCAGACATTTCACAGTTCATATAGAAATTAATAGCCAGAGGAATCATGATACTTCCAAAAGATATATGTACATTATCATTATTTGCATGACGATTCTGATGGTGTAATCAGATTTTCAATATCTTTATTAGTTTAAAGTTTAGTATCTGACTGTAAATTTTACAAGTAACACCTAGCAACGAATTTACAAAATCTAAACGGTTCATCCGATTTTGTCGTTCGACGTGTCTTTAAAAAGCTGCTAGTGTAAAACGAAATTGGTATGAATTACAGGCATGTAACATGTATAGTACATGAGTTATTGGTGGCCAAAGTGGCCGATTATTATTAATCGCATCAGGCCATAAGTACTCCACAGTTATTTATTCATCTATGTCTTTGTTTATATCCGATATACACTATTCATGAATACATTGGTCAATTATTTACTGTGTTTTAGAAAGCACAGAGACATTAGGCTACTGGCTTACTTCTGTTCTATTCCTTTGACATACGTTTATTTAATTTGTTTGTGTATTTAATAATGTGTGTTAGAGCCTGTTTATGGTCCAGCAATAGGAATATTATTTAATTTCAGGTTATTTAAATGTAAATCCAGTATTTCGAATGTGTTTCATTATGTTTGTGAGTGTGCATTGCAGGGCGGGAGCGATCTAGCCAATCACAGCGATCACTCCAAAAAGGACACGTGGAGAAACTGTGTGGAAGTGGGAGAGACTTGGAGGGGAGTTCTGGACAGTACGGGAGAGGACACGGGAGAGTCCTGGAAGTATGGCGCGGCGGACGTACGGTCGCGGGAAAGACTTGGAGAGTGGGACAGTTTGCTCGTGGTCGTGGGACATACAAATATTTCGTAGTGCACTTGTGAGACTTTCGTGGCTTCTGCAGTGCAGACGTAGTATGCGTTTAGAAGTGAATATTTCGCGAGTTATGTTGTTGTTCATAACTAATTACATGAAGTAGGATTCATTGTTTCCCTGTTATTCAACTTATATTTTATTTAATTGCTGGGCCATCGACACTAACAAATGTTTTACAGTAATAAAGGGCATTCTTAAAGGTACTTCTGGTATCGTACTCATCATTTGAAGTCGTAAAATGGTCCCTGTAGCATTCATTTAATTGCAATCTTTCATGTATAAATGTCTATGTTACGTTCAAAATTCGCAATTGTCGAGTGGTAGGAACCTTCGACCAAACGATTCATGTGTATATTCGTATTGTATACTGTAGACTCAGCAGTATTTGGCTTGTAATGCGGCAACTGCATATCCCAGACCCTAGACAACGAAACCAGCCAAAACCTTTTAACTCTGAGTCTGTGGGTACGTAGTTGAGGGACACCACACCACTCATCATTTTTATTTGAAAGTCCGCATTCCTCACACCATTACACCTAGACCATCAAAACGATCGCGTTCGATATCCCGAAAGTTCTCCACTATATGTTTCTGTATGAAATTTAGCCCAGATTTACCTACCATCCTATAAAAAAAATCTACTTATTATCAAAACTATGTACTCACAGCATGTTATCCAACATAAACTAGTATGTTAACCTTTGACTAAATAGAGAATAATTTGAAATGGACTGTAACTGTTCTGAATACAACCTGTCTTTGTGTTAAGTACGCAACTGAAGTAAAACTATTATCTGGATCTAATCAAAATTTCCACTTATTGTTGCATATTTCTCGATAGCACAACAGCAAACAGCAAGCAGGCAGCGGCTAATCTAGACTTCTATTTCTAAATAAATATTCAAACTGTTGCATACCACATGGTGCAATGTGGTAATGCGTAATGATATGCCTTCTTTAAACAGTGGAATGAGGAGAGTAACTATTCTTATGAAAATGGTATTCCAAGACAACGATTTTAAAATGAAGTATGTATTCAAAAAGACATAGCAAATCTTCGCGTGATCTACACACACACACACACAGACAACGTTGGTCTGAAAAATGCTATGCTTAGCAAAGTGAACAATGATTTGAAAAGGGTACAATGCTGACAGAGAATTTCCATAAAAACCAAACAGCTTAATCAGTCGATATCATAACGCACTATTCAGGGCAGTGGGGTTATCTTTCTCTCAGTTCTGAGCAAGTTTAACTAGCTGACAATATTCATTCCTAGTTGGGCAGTGCTGAAGTCTTACCTCAAACTTCTTAAAAAAAAAGTTATTTAAAATTTATACTCTTTTTGGTTTCCAATATATACATCATATTCATCATTGCTGTCCTTTACAATAAATCTTTATTCATCTAACAGATACAATCACAAGACAACACAGAATCACTGAATACGTCCGTCACCTACCACACGTCACCTAAGAAAGCATCGGACCTCGCAGAAGCAAAGACGCTGCCACAACAAGACCGAAGATTGTTTAACAGCAACATAACTTGCTCTCTCTCTCTCTCTCTCTCTCTCTCTCTCTCTCTCTCTCTCTCTCTCTGACTTGCGCATCGCTAACTTGCAAAAATCAAAATGACATGCCCACCAAATGTACCTGTATGCATTACGTTTTCTCACCTGTTGCCATATGATGGTAGGTGCAAAATCACTACTCAGACTGAATCTGCCCTCATACGGGAACAGCATGTGACCTCCCTCCTCGTTGGTCCAGTCCTTATAGTGTTGGTAGCATAGCAAAGGGTGTCGCCATTGTGCGGTTCCTACAGGTCTTCAAGCAAAGAAACCACCCCCATGCAGTCGCCATGCCACTGTGGAGAATGAAACTGTGTGCCTTGCACTCCTGTTAAATGTGATTGCTATTGCACCCGCTGTTTGACGAGAATCCGTTCTTGGCTGTAGCACAATGTAGCGGTCATCTACTGCTGTAGTTGATTGTGGTCGACCAACTCTTCTCCTTCAGACAACCGTGCCTTTGTTTCGGAACGCTCCTGAGGCAAGTGAAACAATGCTGTGAGCAATACCAAGCTTTTGGGCTACACTCGTCACTCTTCGTCACTTTCATCCATTTCCACCGAATTGTTAATATGTTATGTTACTTTATCTGGTCCTTCCTTAAGTTTTGCAGTGCAGTGTAATACATCCACAGACGCTAACAAAACACTTCTTGGACCGATTCTTGAATATCGATTGACAGCCTGAGCACCTTACCATGCTGTTGCAATAGAAAAGATAGAGAAGATGCAACGAAGAGTGGACTGTTTTTTTTTTTATGGGATCGGTTAGTTGGCGCTATTGCTTTACAGAGATGCTCAAGAAACTCCAGTGGCAGATGGTACAAGAGGCAGATTGTGTATCGTGTAGAGGATTTCTGTTGAAATTGCAAGGGCGTGCTTACGCGGAAGAATCGGACAACATGTTACTCCATTCTACGAGGACTATTGGCAATTGAATCTCAATGTAGACAAGTGTAATGTGCTGCAGATACATAGAATGAAAGATCCCTTACCATTTAGCTACAATATAGCAGATCAGCAACTGGAAGCAGTTAATTCCATAAATTATCTGGGAGTACGCCTTAGGAGTGATTTAAAATGGAATGATCATATAAAGTTGATCGTAGGTAAAGCAGATGCCAGACTGAGATTCATTGCAAGAATCCTAAGGAAATGCAATCCGAAAACAAAGGAAGTAGGTTACAGTACGCTTGTTCGCCCACTGCTTGAAAAACTGCTCAGCAGTGTGGGATCCGTACCAGATAGGGTTGATGGAAGAGATAGAGAAGATCCAACGGAGAGCAGCGCGCTTCGGTACAGGACCATTTAGTAATCACGAAAGCGTTACGGAGATGATAGTAAACTCCAGTGGAAGACTCTGCAGGAGAGACACTCAGTAGCTCGGTACGGGCTTTTGTTGAAGTTTCGAGAACATACCTTCACCGAGGAGTCGAGCAGTATATTGCTCCTTCCTACGTATATCTCGCGAAGAGACCATGAGGATAAAATCAGAGATATTAGAGCCCACACAGAGGCATACCGACAATCCTTCTTTCCACGAACAATACGAGACTGGAGTAGAAGGGAGAACCGATAGAGGTACTCAAGGTACCCTCCGCCACACACCGTCAGGTGGCTTGCGGAGTATGTATGTAGATGTAGAAACTAAAGAATGATCGGTCGCGGCGAAATGGAAACCACAGTGAAAACCAAAACTGTTTTATTTGCAACAGTCACCTACACCTTCCAAATACTTCTCTACATATTCAACGCTCCGACTCAGATATCTGTAGAAGCGTTTGACACGTTTTGCTCCGGTATTTGCATATACTAGCGAAATTTGTAAAAAAAAAAAAACTTGTCAAATGAATTTCTCTCTTGTTTAGCAATGGAGTAAGGGTCATTGTTGATAGCGGTGTGCATTCTTCCTATTGCATCTGATACGCATCTAAATAAAATGTAATGATTTCAGAATAGAATTAGCTCCTGAAATTTTTGCCGTTTACGAGTCGTAGTAATTTAACACCACCATTAGTTCGGGGCCTGTACCTGACAGAGGCGAGAGCACAAGATCCAGACTTCGGAGACAATGGCCAGATCATACGTAATTTGCGATTGCTCAGAATGATCGTAAGTCACTGTTAAATGATCCACAAACAATCGTTGGGACGCGCTTTGCTTATAACAGAATGAAACCAGTGGCTGCACGCGAATTGTATTCGGCACATTGTGTCTCTTTACCATGATCTGCTAAGCTCGCTGTTCCAGCTAGCTTTCCTGGAACAAGTAGGCCTATTACAAAAAAACATGATTTGCTGGGCAAACATTTACTTATAAATGACAACAATAAGTCAAATTCGTAACTACTACAAAGACACTTAAACTAAATACATCTGCGCTGTTCGATGGAGACAAGAGAAGAAGTGAGTTTCAGTTTTCTGACAGAAGCTCAGATTCGTTTCACCCACAGGTCGGTTTCTCTGATATCGTTGGTCTGAGTTTACAGTTTATATACGTTTCATTATATTTTCCTTAGACAACTTGAAAAATTTCTTTAATAAAAGATCGCACATTCGCAGGAGAAAATAATTTTGAAATAATTTTGTTCTTAGAAAGAGATGACATTCTTCAAGTAATGCTTAATGTTGTACCAACTTTCCAATAACCTCGTCACAGAAGGCAGCCTCCTGCTCTTTCCGACAATTTTTTGCGCAGCTCGGTCTGTGCCAAAATGTTGTCCTTATAGCCAGCGGTTCGTTTGAACAAAGATGAAAATTAGAGGGAGCCAAGTTCGGGCTGTATGGTGGATGGTCAAACACTTCCCATCAAAAACGCTGCAGGGGTGTCCTCATTGCCCTGCAGTGTGCGGCCGAGAACTGACGTGAAGAAGGAAATGCATGGGATTTACGTTACGTGGGCTGGCATGAAATCAGGCGACATCTCTCGGCAGGCAGTCATACTTAGCGGGAAACATTATTTCCTACGAAATTAGAATTATATTAATACCTTCAGCTGCTGACGGGCGTTGATATATATATCAACGGGGATAGGTGAAAATGTGTACCCTGACCGGGACTCGAACCCGGGATCTCCTGCACGCATGGCACGCTCTAACCATCTGAGCCATCGAAGGCACAGGGGATAGTGCGACTGCAGGGATTATCTCGCTTACGCCTCCTGTGAGACCTACATTCTCACCTTGTATGTCCACACACCACATTCGTAGTGTCCCACCCCAACACACTCATTACTCGTGGAAGACATTCTTACCAAGTCCAGTAAGAGTACGGGGAATACGTGTGCATCCGCACAGAAGAAAGAGGTCATGGCTGGTATTGCCAGAACTATATACTTAATGGATTTCTTTCGGACATGTCAAATGTTCAAATGTGGGTGAAATCTTATGGGACTTAACTGCTAAGGTCATCAGTCCCTAAGCTTACACACCACTTAACCTAAATTATGCTAAGGATAAACACATACACCCATGCCCGAGGGAGGACTCGAACCTCCGCCGGGATCAGCCGTACAGTCCGTGACTGCAGCGCTTTAGACCGCTCGGCTTCGGACATGTCCGAAATAACAGACACCACTGATGACCAGCAGCCGCCTAGAACGAAATTAGAGTTATATTAATACCTTCAGCAGCTGACGGCCGTTGATATATGTCAACGGGCATAGGTGAAAATGTGTGCCCCAACCGGGACTCGAACCTGGGATCTCCTGCTTGCATGGCAGACGCTCTATACATCTGAGCCATCGAGGGCACAGGGGATAGTGCGACTGCAGAGACTATCTCGCGCACGTCTCCTGTGAGACCTACATTCTCACCTTGCATGTCCACACACCACATTCGTAGTGTCCCACCCCAACAGACTCATTACTCGTGGAAGACATTCTTACCAAGTCCCATAAGAGTTTGGGGAATATGTGTGCATCTGCACAGAAGAATGAGGTCATGGCTGCTATTGCCAGAACTATGTACTTACATGGATATGGTATCTGTTTTCTCGGACATGTCTGAAAGAACAGACACCATATCCATATAAGTAGATTATTCCCTACGCATCGCTACGTGCTCACTGTGCGCTCACAACTGAGAAGAACGAGAGACGCTATCTACGGGCACACTGTAGGCACTCTGCAACACTTCTGTGAAAAGCTTCATCGGGGTTTGACTGTGGTTTCCATTTCGCAACCGATCGTTTCTTGCTTTCCCAACAGCCCACGTTCATAAGTCTCGTGAAATGACAACACTGAGAAAGTCGTAGAAATTAGATTTGACACGGAAGATTACCGACAACTATTCTACCCAAGTCTGTAAGCGAGTGGAACATGAAAAAGGGGGGCGAGCGGCAGGAGGAGCAAAAACAGTAGCGTGATGAGTGTTCTCTGCCGCACACCATAAGGCGACTTGTGGAGTGTAGCTGTAAACGCAGAGGTAGAACAGTCCTCTGGTCGGTGTCAGATACGGCTCAATGACTCAAGCGCAAATTGTCCCATACCACGCATCCATCTTGAAAGTTTGTTGGTTCCTTCTATCCAACTGCAGACGACTGTTTTCGTCCTCCCGAATATGAGTGAGTGATATGCGAGTTCACAATGGCGTCTCGAGTGATCATGCGTTCTTCGGTGAATGGTACCAAGTATAGAGACAAGGATTAGTGATTATGAAGTCAACATAGCGACTTCGGTTACTAAGTAAGTAAATCAGTCAAGAAGGTCGGGTGAGTTTTTCCATTAGAGAGAGCACATAGTGTTAGCATCTTAATTAGACAATGAATTTTCATCATTTAGTTCCGGTATGATGGACACAGAGGTATTACGGGTAAAGTTTCAACAGATTGTAAATCATGCTCTGGAGGAATATGTGCATAATAAGTAGATTAAGGACGAGAAAGACACACCGTGGTTTAATTTTAAAAATTTCAGGAACTCCCAAGGAAGCAAAGGCTGTTGAACTCTCGATTCCAAAGAACTCGCAAATGGCGATAGGTAAAGGTTAGTAGAGATTCGGACGAAGCATGCACAACTACCACCATCTGGTCATTAGTAAAATCACGGAGCAGGTCAAAGGATTCTATCCAGTCACTCGTCCACCAGTCTGGAGTGGCACTAGAAGACAGCAAAAGGAAAGCTTAAGGGGACATTGTATGTCCTATACCGCCAATGTTAAATTATCGAATTTTGTGACCCAGTATCTTCGAAACTTTTTAAGATACCAACTTACAATTTTCCATAATTATTGAATGCACCTTTCTAGATACACTGAACTAGAACTATTGCTAAAATTATATTGGGGCATGTTATCTTTTTTTTTTCAAACACTCAACTTTTTGACAGAATTTTGTAAATAAATGAACATAATATGAAAACAACTCAGGATTTTTTAATTATTCTAGTTCCATATGTGTTAAATCTCACACTTGGGGGCATTCTGTGAAAATTTCATGTCTCTACCATCAGTACTTTTTTTTAGAAAACGGGTCATTTATTGCAAAAAATGTAGTTCAGAGATATTGAGGTTTAAAACCTTTTTTATTGCAAATTCTTACACAGACTTACATTTCTGCGTATTTTATGCACTAGAATTGCCCTGGCCCACAGTCTGTGTCTTCTTCGGAGTCACAGCATCCCAGTTTTTGCCTCCTTTTCTTTCTTGCTTCTTTTGTCATTTGCTGAGCACCTAACTCTGCTTCACATATACGAAGCTCATCCAGTTCCCGCAGTCCTTTAGCTGTGTTTTGTCCTAATCTTACCCCTTACGTCTCCAGAACCTTAAGTCTTTCATAGTTCCCACCATTAAAAGTTATTACAGCATCAGACACTGCTAACTTTACAGTCATAGGGCCAACAAAAACATTTTTAGGCACACAGCACCACACAACATTATTGGAGGACTCATTCACATTCTGGGTCTTCCCATGTAAACACTTCTTTAGTAGCTCAGATTTGCCAAATCTCAGTAAATATGTTTCACTACCTCCATTACTGCCAAGGGAAGAGAATGTTTATTCTAAATTCATGCAGGGTGCCAGAAAATTCAGCTTGCCTATATTTACACCAAGTGTTTGGTGGAGGTGGACACAAAGCATGACATGGCTTTTTTCATAGATTAATATTCGATAAAAGAAAGTGCTCGACACAGCTCTTTTCATCCTCTGCGTTTCTTTAAGTTACTTTTACGCTTAGTTCAAAATGGTTCAAATGGCTCTGAGCACTATGGGACTTCACTTCTGAGGTCATTAGTCCCCTAGAACTTAAAACGACTTAAACCTATTTAACCTAAGGACATCACACACATCCATGCCCGAGGCAGGATTCGAACCTGCGACCGTAGCGGTCGCGCGGTTCCAGGCTGTAGCGCCTGGAACCGCTCGGCCGCACTGGCCGACTTTACGCTGGTAAGTAGGCTGTTTAGGTTCTTGTGTTAGTAACGCCACCGCCACCTAGCGCTCTGTATGAAAATTACTGGCTGTGCTGTGTGCAGTCTGTGGCTGGGTGGCATTGTTGGAATTTGCTATTGTAGTGTTGGGCAGTTGGCTGTGAACAGCGCGTAGCGTTGTGCAGTTGGAGGTGAGCCGCCAGCAGTGGTGGATGTGGGGAGTGAGATGGCGGAGTTTTGAGAGCGGATGATCTGGACAGAGACAGTAAATTTGTAATATTGGATATCATGGACTGATGTAGATATTATGACTTTTGAACACTATTAAGGTAAATACATTGTTTGTTCTCTATCAAAATCTTTCATTTGCTAACTATGCCTATCAGTAGTTAGTGCCTTCAGTAGTTTGAATCTTTTATTTAGCTGGCAGTATTGGCGCTCGCTGTATTGCAGTAGTTTGAGTAACGAAGATTTTTGTGAGGTAAGTGATTTGTGAAAGGTATAGGTTATTGTTAGTCAGGGCCATTCTTTTGTAGGGATTATTAAAAGTCAGATTGCGTTGCGCTAAAATATTGTGTGTCAGTTTAGTGATGATCAGAATAAGAGAGAAATGTCTGAGTACGTTCAGTTCTGCTCAGCTGTTTGAAAATCAAATAATGTAAGAGGTTTATCACCACAGTCATTCATTAATTTTTCTAAGGGGACGTTTCACGCTTAGTCATTTTATTTACATATTAAAAGCAATAGAAGTTAGATTACTACAAAAATAGCCGATAATCACACTACTCTCTACGAAAACTAGTATCAGAAACAAAGGACTAATTTGTTTATTCGTAATGCCAACTTCTGAGACGTAGCAGCAGCCACAAAACAAAGTAATTCACAGCCTTCTAGACTATGTAGTTTCCAAGATATGACTGCTCAACTGTGGCAATATATGCATAGCCGCGAAATATGACAGTCACATATCAACATTCAAAATATTATTTGAAGGTCTCGCAATTGTCTGATTTTAATGTATTATACACCAAAATGTTCACGAAAGTCCAAAGTACGTTATGGAGTAGAAAATAGTAAATGTCAAATTTCACATACAATGTCCCCTGAAGTCTTAATTTCACATTTAAGGAATCATTCATACAGGAGGACCATTAAAACAAACTGTCGATTGACTGTCACACAGACGCCTGCTTGGAGGACATAGAAATAGGCATCCTTGGCGTCGATGATCAACTAAAAGAGGTGAGTCAAATAAGTCGCCAGGTCCAGATGGAATCACATTTCAGTTTTACAGAGAATACTCTGCGGTACTGGTCCGTTACTTAGCTTGCATTTATTGCGAATCTCTCGCCGAGCGAAAAATCGTGCGACTGGAAATAAGCGCAGAAATCTTCTCTATATAAGACAATCAAAAGAACGGACACGCAAAATTACAGACCAATGTCCATAACATGTCCTTTACATCGGTTTGCTGCAGAATTCCTTAACACATTCTGAGTTCAAATTTAATGTATTTCGTTGAGACAGGATTGCTTCTGCCCACAAATCATCATGGATACAGGGAGCATCCCTCGTGCAAAATTCAGCTTGTCCTTTACTCACATGATATCGTACAAAGCATGGACAGAGGGTAACGGTGAGATTCCATATTGTTACAAAGGGCGGACGCATCTGGCCCAACGTTCTTTCCATGATACAAATGCACTTTGGTAAAATTCTGGGGACTGACTTTTACACCATCGCTTGACACAGGAAATAAGGTCTTTCTCACTATCAAATGTTTTACCGCGTAGGTGGGCCTTCAGACGACCAAAGAGGTAAAAATCGGACGGAGCCAAGTCCGGACTGTAGGGAGGATGAGGAACATTTTTCCAACCCATTTCCATGGTTTTCTCCTGAGTCTTAAGGGCTGTATGGGGTTTGGCATTGTCATGGTATAGTTTGATGAGCTGACCCTGAAGCTGTGGTCTGTGGGTCTTGATGGCACGTCGCAGCTTGTCCAATGACAAACAGTAATGGTTCCGGTTAATTATGGAGCCAGGTTCCAAAACGTCAATGAAAATGACACCATTCTGATCCCAGAAGAAGGAGGCCATCACTTTTCAGTCTGCTGTTCGTAAAAGTCTTGGTTTCTTCTTCCGATGGGAACCTGCATGACGCCACTCCATGGACTGGGTTTTGCGGTAATGATGCCATCAAAACACTGTTTCCACTCTTCAGTAAAGGTATTCATGAGACCCTCGCACACATTCTTCCTCATCGTTTTCATTTCTCTTGTCAATAATCTAGGCACCCAACGTGCACAGATTTTTCTGTACCCTAGTGACTGTACCAGTGATACCACACTACCGAAGGACAAACGAATCTTTTCAGCAAGATGTTGTGTCGTCACACATCTGTCATTTTGGATGTTTTGATCAATGGTCTCCTTAATCACATCACTCACTGCCGTCGATGGTCTACCGCATCGTGGATTGTCGAGTATGTAGAAATCACCTTCTTTAAACCTCTGCAACCACCGTTGGATACTGTTGCGATCCACTGTGTCCTCCCCATAAACAGGGAGCAACTTCCTGTGAATCGATGTGGCAGAGTCATCGTCGGTCATGAAGACGAACTCCATCACAGACTGTTATCGCAACCTGACATCTACTTCACGGTCCATCATGGCTCACCTGTAAATAAAAGAAAATACTTTTGTACACCAACTTATAGCTAAATGTTCCAAGTATGGTCGCACGTTCGAATCCTGCCTCGGGCATGGATGTGTGTGATGTCCTTAGGTTAGTTAGGTTTAAGTAGTTCTACGTTCTAGGGGATTCATGACCTCAGAAGTTAAGTCCAATAGTGCTCAGAGCCATTTGAACCATTTTGTTCCAAGTATGTTCACAAAAAATTTCATTCTCCTCTTGGAAAAAATAAAAAAAAAATAGAGGCGTCTGTGCAAAAATTTTTGAACGCCCTTTGTAGATTACCGGAAAGCCTTTGACACAGTGCCCCACGGAGCAGACTGCTGACGAAGATCCGAGAGTAAGATTTAAGTTCGCAGATATGTGAGTGGATAAAAGACGTTTTAAGTAATGGAACCCAATATGTTGCCCTCGACAGTGAGTGTTCATCAGAGACAAGGGTATCGTCAGGAGTGCCCCAGGGAAGTGCGACTGGACCGCTCTTATCTACTGTATACATAAATGACCTGATGGACAGTATGAGCAGCAATTTTGGCAGTTTGCTGATGACGCTGTGATATACGGGAAGATGTTGTTGAGTGACTGTAGGAGGATACAAGATGACTTGGATAAAAAATTCTTGTTGTTTTGATGGATGACAGCTGGCTCTGAATGTAGAGAAAAAGTAAGATGATGAAGATGAGTAGGAAAAACGATTACGTAATGTTCGCATACGGCATTGATTGTGTACTACTTGATACAGTCACGCCGCTTAAATATGTAGGCGTAACGTTAAGAAGCAATATGAAATCGAACGACCGCCTAAGGACGGTAGTAGGGGAGCCGAATTGTCGACTTCGGTTCATTTGGAGAACTTTAGGAGAGTGTAGTTCATCTGTAAAGGGACCGCGTACAGAACACTAGTGCAACCCATTCTTGAGTCCTGCTTGAGTGTTTGGGATCACCACCACGTCGGATTAAAGGGAGATATTGAAGCAATTCATTGGCATCTTCTTTATTGTGATTCTTGAGTTTCTCCCGGCGTATTTGATAATCAAAATATCCACGGGTGTACTGCCGGTCTACAGTGTCCAACGGGCACAATATTTCGGCGATCATACATGTCGCCATCATCAGGTGAACTGACGGACTGAGCTCCTGTGAACGTGCCGGCACGGAGATCCGTACACTATGGCTGCTCAGGGGGAACTGGGTTCGGTCGCGGCGGCGGCCGATTTAAATACCCTCCGCCCGCGGCGCGCTCACTCCGCCGTCCGCGCCCCGCGCCACGGTCGCGCGGTGGAACAGATTGCGGCGGCGTCTGAGATGACGTCGGTGTGATGGCTCTGTCCGCCGTGGTCGTCACAACTATACATTTGCTCGACTTACTCTTGATTAACCCAATCGCTGGTTCCCAAGCCTTGCTAAGATTATAGCCACAGTCACGGTTTATGAGGTCGTCATTGGTGCGAATTTCGATGGCCTCTCTAACAACGCTGTCCCAGTGTCTCGACGTCTGTACCAGAATCCTCGTGCGTTCATACTCCATAGCGTGATTTTCCGACAAACAATGTTCAGCGACCGCCGACTTGCTCGGATACATCAGTCGAGTGTGCCTCTGGTGTTCACGGCATCGATCCTCGACGGTACGCATCGTCTGACCAATATGCGACTTGCCACATTGACACGGAATCTGGTACACGCCGGCCTTCCTCAAATCGAGATCATCTTTGGCGCTCCCCACCAGTGCACGAGTATTATTCGGAGGGCAAAACACAGTTCCGACCCGGTGTTTCTTCAAAATGCGGGCGATTTTCCCCGAGAGTGCGCCTGTATATGGGATAAACGCAGTGCCTACCTCATCCATCTCCACAGGTTGTGCTGTAGTGGGTGGGCGGAGAGCACGTTGAATCTGCCACTCTGAGTACCCATTTTTTCGAAATACAGTTCTCAGATGTTCCAATTCCTGGGGTAGACTCTCTGCGTCAGAGATAGTGCGCGCCCTATGTACTAGAGTTTTAAGCACCCCATTCCTCTGTGAAGGGTGGTGGCAGCTGTCTGCGTGCAAATACAGATCAGTGTGCATTGTCTTCCGATACACCCCATGGCCTAGGGTGCCGTCAGGCCTTCTCTTGACCAAGACGTCAAGGAAAGGTAGTTTACCCTCCGTTTCAGTCTCCATAGTGAATTTGATGTTGGGGTGTATGGAGTTTAGATGTGTAAGGAAGTCAAGGAGTTTATCCATACCACGTGGCCAGATGACGAACGTGTCGTCCACGTAACGGAAAAAGCAAGTAGGTTTCCATTCGGATGACGACAGGGCTTCCTCCTCGAAGTTCTCCATGTACAAATTCGCTACCACCGGTGAGAGTGGGCTACCCATGGCGACTCCCTCCGTTTGTTCACAAAGAGGGGGTACCATTACGCCCCATTGTCAGCAACATCAGGGCACCTACATATTTGTTGGCCAAATACCTGACGGGAATATTAAGTCCTTATGTGGGTAAATGCCCTCATCACATCCGTAATTCCGTGGATTTTGTTAAACCCCTTGATAGCTTCACGTTGGGTGAGTCAGATATCATGGTGAGTTTTGACGTCGTTTCCTTGTTCACGAGGGTACCCCTGCGAGAGTCACTAGAATTGATTAGTCAGAAGTTTGACGAGAAGACCACTGAACTTTTTAGACATGTCTTGACTTCCACGTATTTTCTTTTTAATGGAGAATACTATGGCCACATTAAAAGAATGATACCAGACTTCCAAGAAGAGCACTAGAATTGTCAGAATTTGGACGAAGAGCAATTGAAAGCCCACGAACAAGATGGAGAGACCAAGCGAAGGGTGGTGTCAACCGAAGAGCACTGCAGTGTGAGGAGATGTTAAATGATCGACTATGGGAGATATGAGAAGCTTGGAACATGCTCTGTGAACGGCCTGCATAAGCAGAAACGTTTCAGGAAGAGGCAGAAGTTGTCGTACTGAGCCGGCCGGAGTGGCCGAGCGGTTCTTGGCGCTACAGTCTGGAACCGCGTGGCAGCTACGGTCGCAGGTTCGAATCCTGCCTCGGGCATGGATGTGTGTGATGTCCTTAGGTTAGTTAGGTTTAAGTAGTTATAAGTTCTAGGGGACTGATGACCTCAGAAGTTAAGTCCCATAGTGCTCAGAGCCTTTTTTTTTGTCGTACTGAGGCATATAGATCGAGTGGATCAGGAAAGCAAAGTGACTAGTAGTGGTAGAAGGTACCCTCCGCCACGCACCGTACGGCGGGTTGCGGAGTTTGTATGTAGGTGTATTGCCTGGCGTTTCTGCAGGTGGTATGTATGTAGCTGTTCTTCGTGGCCAACACTTCACAATGTTATTGTGACGTTCGCCCCACGATGTGCCTTCTTCGAAGTATCTCAGAACGCCCTTAAACGTATGCGCAGATGCCCAATATACGTTTCTGCCACATAATGCCGGACAGAAGCGTAGAGTAATCTCTGCATATAAAGGGCAACGTTCTGACTCACTGACTGATTGACTGACTCATCATCGCCCAGACCAAACCACTAAGGATAGAAACTCGAAATTTCGAGAAAATGTGGATATTGTACTGTAGACGTCGTTTAAGAACGAATTTTTCGGAAGTGAAAGGGTGTGAAATAAGGGATGAAGGTCGTCTTTTTTTTTTTTTTTTTTTAATGTCGCTATTAAGCTACACCTACAAAATTTAGTATTTGGTTTCTCGGTCAGAAATAAACAAATACATAAACATCTGTCCCACCATTTTTGGAAATTTAACCATATGGGGGTGAAATAGCAAGTGAAAGCGTTTTTGAAAAATATCACCATTAAAGAACTAATAAAGCATTTTTAAAGATACATCTATGAACATCGGTATTTGTCTTCTCTGTTACAAGTGAAAAAAATACGTGTTTCAGAGTTTTTAGAAATTGAATCCCTAAGGAGGATGAGATTTTATTATCAAAGCATTTTTAAAGCTAAAACTATGAAAATTTAAATTTAGATTCTCAGTTAGACATAAAAAATATATCTTTCACTGTTTTTGGAAATTAAAGCTCTGTGGGAGTGAAATGGGGTATGAAAGTTGCTATGGAAATAGTTCATGTGCAAGCGTTTTTGAAGCTAACTCCATGAAAATTTGTATTTGATTTCTCTGTTAGAAATAAAACATACGCATCTCACTGTGTTTGCAAATTCAGCCCCTAATGGGGTGAAAAGATTTGTGAAAATATTTATTGCCAAAGCATTTATAAAGCTGAATCTTTGAAAATTGTGTTTGGCTTCTCGGTTGGAGACGAAAAAATGGCGTTTCACTGTTTTTGGAAATTAAACCCCTAAGGAGCTGAAATAGTGTAAGACTGATTCACTGACTCATCACCGACCAGTCCAAACTGCTAAACTTGAAGTTTGCAGACGGTGTGGATCGTATTCTGCAGACGTCGTTTAAAAAGGAACTGTCTGAAAGTCCACTCCTAAGGAGGTGAAATAGGGAATGAAAGGCTTTTGAAAGTAAGAAGTTATTAAAGAAATTTTGAAACTAGACCTACAAAAACTGGTGTTTGGTTTCTCAGTCAGAAAAAAAAATACGTGTTGCAGCATTTTTGGAAATTCAACCACTAAGGAGGTAAAATATTGGGTGAAAGTTTTTTTTTAACATAATTAATTACTAAAGAACTACTAAAGGATTTTTCGGTTGAAAATAAAAAAATATGTGTTTCAGTGTTTCTGAAAATTCAACCCCTAGAGAAGTCCAAGAAATATTTGTTGACAGATGGAAGTTGCTATGTACATATTTCCACAAGAACGCAAAAGGCATGATTACCAAACATCGCAGCAACCAGAATCGCTTTTTGGTTAGAAATACATTCGGAAAAGACCATGCTTATATGGCCTTAATTAGCATGAAAAGCTTAGAAGGTGTTACAGTTTGGGAACAACATAAAAATTCGATTAAATAAAAAGAAAAAAAAATCCCTGCAAACCATACGCAAGCGAATCAACGGGCGCTAAGCTAATTAAAATAGAATTTAGAAGTCCTGCCACACAGTAAAAGTAAATTTGTCAGTATTACTATACGTATAACAAAATGGGACATGCACGGGAAGCAGATTTTGCTGTCTGTAATCATACATGCTAGAATTTTTGGATACGATGGGTAGTCGTAATGATTTTATTTTGATGGCCAGTAGTGTACAAAGTAACAGTCTTCTAAATGCCATTCTTTACAAGCTCATCAATTTGCCTTTCCTGGAGCTCTTCAACTCTCTGCATTTTTTTTCCTTTCGCCCCGTAATTTACGGTACGTGATGTGTACTACAGTGACATTAAGTAAGCGCTTTGAAGATTCAGAGTGTCATGAAAGCGCTTACTTTATTTATCTGCTTGTTCGCGCTATCTCCAGGTTATACAACGCTTATCTGTTTGCGTCCTTTCAGTCACAACGCCTGACTGTCCACAAAAAGACTACACCGAAAGTAATCACGGCTCTCGAATGCAAATAAGATATTAAGTGATCACAACAAACGTGTGCACAGGTTATTTGCACAAGCTGTAACAAATGGAGGGCAGATCGATTTTTTTCTTAGACCTATTTTCCGGTTTGTCGTATGGTATTTTAATCCATATGTGCAATATTATTTTGATGAGATGGCTTTCTTCGTATTGGTTCGTGTGTGTGTGTGTGTGTGTGTGTGTGTGTGTGTGTGTGTGTGTGTGAGTGCGTGTGTGTGTGTGTTTGAATTATGAGCTTACAAAACCGATAGTTTTCCTTGTGAAAATATATATACTGTGTTCACTCTTCCCTTGAAAGATTTTAAATTACATACACATAATGGTAAATTTACATTAATATGCAAAAGCTTATGGACACAAACAAAATATTACGAGGCCTATTCGGAAAGTAAGTTGCGAAATGGAGACCATGGTAAAAAATCCGATGTAGCTTTGCACAGATGTTTTGGACAGTGTCTCTAGTATGTCTTCGAGCGCGTCACGTCGCTCTTTTCAGTTCCGAGCGCAAAGCTATCACGTAAAAATGCTTAGAGCAATAATGTCTCCCACCAAGCATGAGGGACAGCTGAGGTATTTCGCCAGGTGTCATGCATCCCACATAACACAACTGTCATGCGTTTCCTTCTTCATGACAATTCTCGGCCGCACTCTGCAGGGGCAATGAAGATGCTCCTGCAGCATTTTCGTTGGGAAGTGTTTGATCACCCACAATGGAGCCGATAATCGCCTCCCCCTGAGTTTCATCTCTGCTCACACGAAATGATGGCTATGAAGACAACATTTTCGCACAGTCAGTGGGCTGTAGACCGACGTAGAGAATAGGCGGAAAGCACAGGTGGCTGCCTTCTATGACGAGAGTATTGGAAAGTTTGCACAACGCAACGACAAATGTGTAAGTTGGAGCGGCGCCTATGTAGAGAAGCAGCTGGAAGGTGTAGCTAACTGTTGCAAATAAAACATTTTTGATTTTTACAGTGGTTTCCATTTAGCGGCCGATCGGAGCTTACTTTTCGAATAGCTCTTGTATTTATTCCGTGATCGATCTGTGAGGTAGAAGGAATTGTCTGTTAAAACAGTTTCAATAAAGAAGCAATAGAAAAGTATTACTTGTTCACTATAACGATTAGAGATGTGCTGCTAATGAAACTGCATGACTTCAGATGAGATTAAATATCTGCTGGAGTTATTCGCCGAACACAGAAGAGCCCTCTCAAGGAAGTATTTACTGATCCTACGTAAAACCCACAGACCGGCCTCAGTAATCAAGAATTGAGTTCACTGTGATATAGTGACTCTCTATCCATACAGGAAAAACGATTTTCTCTCGGCTTTGGCCGGAATTAGAGTAGAGAAAACGTGTCGAGTTCCTGTTTGCAGGCTGTGTTACAATGTTGTTTCGTCGTTATCAAAGATTATGCCATCTCTGGTTCGTCCTGTCTACATGTACTGAAATGTAATTCAGGTATTTTTTGCCTTTTTTACATATCTCTCCCTCATTTCTCCTGATTTGGTTTCTTTCATTCCCAAGCGACCTACAATTCTGGCTTCTCGTTACATCCTTGCTGTTAGTTTCTTTTTCCTTCCATAAAATGAATTATTTCTTTACATATACATACCTTTATATCTCGTTCAGTTTCCTAGTCGTTTCAAAGCATATGTTGCTTTAGTGAATTTTTGGAAGAGCGTGATTGCTATAACCAGTTTAAATCTACTCAATAATTATTTATTACTTATAGCGCTTGTCATTATTAATTTCAGTATATTTTTATTACTGCACAATTACAATGCCACTTGTCTCGAATCGGTTCTGCTTGTCACCAGGCTTACGGCATTCAGAAATAATATATTATCTTCAATAACAGCGTAACCTTTAGCCAAAGATAATGTTGCAAAATTCATTTTGTATGTCACACACCTGACAACCAGTGGAATCCACGCAAAACATGCAACATTTTAGTGTTACTATAACATAGCAGTATGGTAACTGATAGTGACTGTTGGCCTAATTAATAAGTAATTGTTAAATTAATACACACAGTCACATTGAGATAGAACGGTCAACCATGATAGTTTAAACATACCATATAATTTTACACGTATTTCTACTACAGTGTTTCTAGCTCTTCTTCACCTCCTGTATAATATTTCATCCTGTATCATACATTTTATAAACTCCTCAATTTCTTCAAATATTGTCTCATCAGCTTGCAACACCAGGCAGTAAACCATCGTAAATATATGATCGACGCTAAGTTTTTTAACAAATTGTGTATTGGGGCAATAATAGTACATGGAAGCAAACTTTCCAGGCAGTCAAGACTGCGAAAAGGTTATAAAGTACATTCTGTCTACCCATAATTGTAATTATCTACCTGTGAACAATGAGGACACTGTTAATACGAACTCCAACAAAGATTACGAGAGTATTATACACTGGTGCTCTATTAAATCTCGAGAGACATATTTTTCTAAATCCAGGGCACAGTGCTCCACAACATCGCTAGATATAGATATAAACAGTGCTTCATTTATGGCGGTACACGCTGGTAAGCGTTATCGGTACCTCTGACGAAAAGAAGCGTTAAAATAACGTTTTGAGACGTTTAAATTAAAATAAACGGCCGTTAGGTCACAGTACCAGAATCTCGTTTTTACAAATCAAGCACAGGAAATAACCAAATTAGATTAGTTACAACGACTAATATTATGCCACAGGTTTTAAGAAGAAGAACTAACGTATCGAACAGATTTAAACCATTCCTTTTGAAAGTAAACACTCCTTTATGTGCAGTTAATGCGTTTCATGTGCGCTAAAGTAAACTAGAAGCAGAAGAAATCGGAGTTAAGAAACGAAAACTGGAGTAGTTGGCAAAAACAATTGCCACAATAAAGAATATAAGCAGTAGTTGCAGAAAGGAAAAACGGCTTGCAGATGTGCGAGCAAGGCTTACAAACACAGCATATGGAAAAATTTGGATATGACTTGGGAATACAAGATATCAACATGTAATGTAAATACCAATTGAAAGCAGCTACACATTGCAGTACTGGTACTCACAGAAAATGATGAACCCAAGGACGTTCATTACATTAGGGGCTACACGAAAAAATCTATCTATAAGCCTCCATTACCGATTTGGATCTGCTCAAAGAGGATGATTACATATAAAGTGTGAGGTCATCAACATGGATGCTAAAAGGAATCCGTTAAACTTCGGTTACACGATAAATTATCCAAATCTAAAGGCCGTAAATTCAACTAATTACTTAGGAATTACAATTATAAACCCCTTAAATTGGAAGGAATACATAGAAAATGTTGTGGGGAAGGCTAACCAAAGACTACGTTTTATTGGCAGGACACTTAGAAAATGTAACAGATCTGCATAGTTTAGTTTTCCACGGTCTTTAGTATGGACAGGGACTGCGATTGTTGTGTGCGCATGCGAGCCGAGTTGGTGACACTTCGCTCTCACCTTCAGGCTGTGATGGTTTATGTTACACAGCTTGAGCCTGCAGTGGATGGGCGCCACTGTTGTGGGCCAGCTGTGGGGATCCAACGGACGCCCAGCACGGCCGAGTCCTCCGATCGGTACTCACCGGTGGCCAGCTCAGTTTCCCCTCGCACTGAGGTTAACCCTCACCTGTGGTTGAATGGGAAGTCGCCCCAGGGCATAGATGGCGGCGAAAGACTTCCCAGACGGCCGCACGTAAGCCCGCCCCAGTTTGTCTGACAAACAGGTTCCAGGCTGTCTCTGGCTGACGCTGTCGCTGAGCCACTTGCTGTCGCCTGTCCTGTTTCAGAGGAAACCTCTCAGCCTGCAAGATCCGAACAATCACAGAGAGTGGGATTATTGATAGTTGGGAACTCCAACGTTAGGCGCGTTATGGAGCCCCTTAGGGACATGGCTGCCAAGAAGGGTAAGAAAACCAATGTGCACTCCGTGTGCATACTGGGTGGAGTCATTCCAGATGTGGAACCGGTGCTCCTGGACGCCATGAAGAGCGCAGGGTGCAGCCAACTGCTGGTGGTGGCTCACGTCGGTACCAATGGTGTGTGTCACTTTGGATCAGAAGGGATTCTCTCTGGTTTCGAGCGGCTAACAGAAGTGGTAAAGGCTGCCAGTCTTGCTTGCAAGATGACAGCAGAGCTGACCATTTGCAGCATAGTCGACAGGACCTATTGCGGACCTCTGGTACAGAGCCGAGTGGAGCGTCTGAATCAGAGGCTCAGACGGTTCTGCGACTGTGTAGGCTGCAGATTCCTCGACTTGCGCCAAAGGGTGGTTGGGTTTCGGGTTCCGATGAATAGATAAGGTTTCCACAGAAGCAGGAGGTGGCTACACGGGTAGCAGGGGCTGTGTGGGGTGGACTGGGCTGCATTTTATGTTAGAGGGTCTCGGGAAAACACAAGAAGGGCTTCAGCCACAAAGGGTGCAGACCGAACACAGGAAGAACGTAGATGCAGGAACCATAGGTATAACAGTTGTAAATTGTCGTAGCTGTGTTGGGAAAGAGTCAGAACTCCAAGCGCTAATAGAAAGCACTGATGCCCAAATCGTTATAGGCACAGAAAGCTGGCTAAATCCGGAGAAAAGCTCAGCAGAAATTTTTGCGAAGAACCTAACGGTGTTGCGAAAGGACAGGCTAAACACGGTTGGCGGTGACGTCTTTGTTGCTGTTAGAAGTAGCTTATCTTGTCGCGAAATTTAAGTAGATAGTTCCTGTGAGTTAGTATGGACAGAGGCCATTGTTGGCAACCGGAATAAAAGAATATTTGGATCCTTTTACCGACGTCCCAATTCAGATGATACAGTTGCTGAAAGCTTCGAAGAAAACTTGAGTTTGATTTCAAACACGTACCCGACTCATACGATTATAGCTGGTGGTGACTTTAATTTACCCCAGATATTCACTTGAAGCCTTCCTGAGAGACAATCTCCACTCCTTCCAGATTAATGATATAAGTGGAGACCAGATGTCGCTTGAAATCAGAGAAATAGTGTCGGCAGCAATTGAGAGATTTATACCAAATAAATTAACAAATGACGGAGCTGACCCTCCGTGGTACACAAAATGGGTCAGAACACTGTTGCAGAAACAACGAAACAAACATGCCATATTTAAACGTACGCAAAGTCCCCAAGATTGGCGATCTTTTACAGAAGCTCCAAATTTACCGCGGACTTCAGTGCGAGATGCTGATAACAGTTTCCACAACGAATCTTTGTCTCGAAACCTGTCAGAAAATCCCAAGAGATTCTGGTCGTATGTGAAGTATGTTAGCGGCAAGAAACAAACAATGCCTTCTCTGCGCGACATGTGAACACTTTATATAAATTAAAAAGTTATCGTAATTATGAAAGCAGAATGTTTTAAAAGCACATTGTGGATGCAGAGCTCGTTTAGCGCCTTCGTGAGTGAAAACTACTGTTACAAATTGCAAAGAATACATTATATGTTGGATAGAGACAAGTATACGAAATACGCTAGCTTAGTAGATATCTCCACTATCACACCTGTTATTTATAGAAAAATTTTGTCATATGATACAAACAGAAACTGGGTATGAAGAAACAGTGTTCTCCTTAAAGTATAAAAGCTTTGTCCTAAATAAATACATCACACTCAAGTTATACCCTTTTTTGCACAAGCACTGGGTCAGAACCCATCATACCTTTACACTTGATAAAACGGAAATGAAAAGTGTCAAGCAAACGATGTTGGATACTCATATAAAGGAGATAATTTTATTGCATGTCTTATAGCAGCAGTGGGACCCCTTATAACAAAAAAGCTACTTTTTTTAATACCATATACCCAAAGTGCGCCATAACAATTAATCTAAAATGAAAGTTGTGGATAAATGGTAATATAAACCGTATATCCAGAAAAATCGTCGTAAGGTAGGAAAGGTTACAGTACAAATTATTGCCAAAAAGTACATCGCACTGGAGGTAAATTAGAGCCAGATTACGCACATGTTTCCGCAATTACTAAAGCAATGAAAATTAGTTTAAACACTTCTGATGGCCACCAAATTCCCCAGACATGAACATTATTGAGCATATCTGGGATACCTTGCAACGTGCTGTTCGGAAGTGATCTTCAGCTCCTCGTGCTCTTACGGATTTATGGACAACCTTGCAGGATTCATGGGTCAATTCCCTTTAGCACTACTTCAGACATTAGCTGATTCCATGCCACGTCATGTTGCTGCATTTCTGCGTGCTCGCGGGTACCCTACATGAAAATAGGTAGGTGTACCAGTTTCTTTGGCCCTTCAGTAAGATGATTGGTAAATCCTAGAATTAACTGGTCAAACCCAAGACTTACCATCACGGTGTGGTAAAAGTCCGAAATTTCTTATTATATGCATAGATTTCGAACTTTTACCGGAAGTACCCATACCAACTGGTAAACCGTATCATTAAAAAAATTAGCTTAGCAGTTTATTGAAATAGTTTGTAGTTATTGTAATTTATGTGTTTTAAATGTTCTTGCATTCCAATGTGATTATAATGAGCAATATTCCATGTTAGTGAAAAATGTTGTAAAAAATGTTACCTTGTTAATGTTAATTTTTGTTACAACAAGGCTGACTATTGTGGAATTTCGAATTACATTATATGGAAGACGATTTACACAAGCATTTTTTAGTTGAATACTTTTTTAAGCAACTGCACTTTTATAAACCTTGTCCTCCAATAAAAGATTGTTTGGCAACCACTTCCTGTAGACTAATTTCTTCTCTTGCTACTTCTTGGACGTTGATAAAATTTTCCTTGCACAATGTAAATTGGTTCATAGTGTACAATCACTTCAGTTTACCAGACCTGGTACCAAGTTGATAAAATTCGTCATCCTGAATATTTATTACTACTGCTACTATAGATTTTGCATCAACTTTTGCCCTGTCTACATCTGGTACTTTAATTCTCCCGTTCTGTCCAGTTTAAGGTTTTGGAATTTTTTTACATGAGGCTGCTTTCATTTTCTTTGCCTGCAGTTGAAGACCTTCTTTGGCAACTTCTCGGATCCGTTTCACTTCATTAACACTGCTGGAAGTTGTCAGCGTCTCGTCACAACGGTCAGTTGGTGCCAGTGTGCCGTTGTTAACTGTCGCCAAATCCTGTGTCTCTGGTGCTTTCTCACCTGCTGCAGTCGCGCTTTCTACCTCCGTTCCTTCTGTTCCAGTACTTCATTCACTGGCATCAGTTCCTTGGCCATCTTTTTCAATTTCCTGAGAGTCAGTGGAACTAGTGTTTAACATTATTTACAAATCTGCAAGTCTTCTTCAGTGTTTATATTTTTTCTTAAATCACGTGGAACAGCTGAGGTCGCAATGCCCCTTTTTCATTGGAACCCCAAACATGGCTCCAAATGGTGACCATCCGATCCATTCATGATATGCCCTATTTTTCATTGTTTGTGCAAACCTCAGCCCTCCAGACCATTTTGAAGTTTCATTGTAAGGTGTCAGGCAAATCCAACACCTTCCATGAAAACCCTGCCATGATAAGCAAATCCAGTAGTATGTCACACAGCTCCGAATAAATCGTGACATTAAATTAACCAAAGTAATACGAGTAACGAGTGAGCAAATGGAATACCACAGACTAACACAAGAATGCCTAAATGCATGTCATACCTTCCCACCATGAGACAGACGCAGTTCCGAGGGGAGAAACGAGAACAGAAGCCGAGAGCAGAACCGTGTTAAGCTAGAAGGCCCTACGATAAGAGACGGACACACACGTCGCCAGCTAACCGCTAGGACCACCCCCCAGCCCATGTTAAAAGCTAGAGCCCTCCAGAAGAACAGTATAGATCTTACGATAACACTAAAAGGGCCACCCCAGCCGCAAGTTTTAGCGTGAGACTTTTTCGCGTCTCTGTTACGTCAGGACCACCCCCCAGCCCAGGTTAAAAGATAGAGCCCTCCAGAAGAACAGTATAGATCTTACGATAATACTAAAAGGACCACACCAGCTGCAAGTTTTAGCGTGAGACTTTTTCGCATCTCTGTTACGTTGCAAACTTTAAAAACATTGCCCCACCACGAAAAGTATAACGTTTCTCATTGGATAGACAGAATTTTTGTAGACGGAGCTTAAGGTTAACATTGAGACCCTGATTGGTCAGACGAAAATACAGCCAGATAGTTTTTTTAAATAAACTTCGGTAAATTGTAGTAAGGAGAAGTTAGGAGGAGAGTTGCTTCCGAGACGGCGAGGTGAGCGGAGTTGCGCCGGCCGCCGCCCCCTGACGAACACCGACAAGGTAATGAACGCACGCGATGCCACATAACAGCGCATAAAGCTTCACTCAGAACTGCAGAAGTCTCATCTGTTACACCCCCTTTTTGCGTAATACTAGTGTCGATCGTCAATTAAAGCTCATGGTGTTCACATTTGCCACTTGAAGTAAAAATCTGAAACCCGAAGATTTTTCTGTTATATCGTTATTGAGAAGCCACATCAGCCACTGCAATTTACGACAATTTAGATAAGTAATTAAAGATAATTGAGGGTCACTGTAGACCATTTTGATAGTTTTCTCTCTTGTGAAACTTAATTTAAACCTAGATTATAGATGTGATATGGCATAGGTCATCCTTCGATCCATTGTAGAACTTGGAAACTCACTCAGGGAATATTCGTTCACATTTTTGTTGAACGCAGTTGGTTTTTACCATCCTGTATTAAAACATTTCCTTTTATCAATAGTGCAATTTATAAACAATGTTTTGTGAGTAGAATAAAATTTCCAATGGTAAACGTAACTGCTTTTTCGACGTTATTTTACCATCTAACTAAAAATAGGAAAGCCTTGAAGCCCTTCCACTAAATTTAGTTAGTATTAAGATTCTTTTACAGGGAGTGCAGTGGAGCTGACGCTGAAATCATTAAGTATTTGGTTATATCATCACTAGTCTCACTGAACTCTTCTGAACTCTACACGTCATATGTGGTCTGGCGTCTCCTTACCAGCAACAGGTCCCAGGTTCAAACTAGTCAATTCCCTAAAAAACACGCTCAGAGCGTCGTTGCGCGAAAGTGGTAGGGAGACACAATATAGAACAAACAGGCACCACGCAGAATGTTAGATCATTTGTTTCCATCCAAGTTGATAACATATTTTCGATATCTTGATTTACTCTTTCGGCTCATCCCTGAGACTGACTGTGTCTCGGATTCCCGTGGACTATCTTTATATCACTCCACAACCCACATAAACCTTGAATGACTTGGTTACAAAACTCTCTACCATTATCAGAATGAAGGATACTTGGGACACCAAAAGTGGTAAAAATGTCCAAAAGATATGCTACTTCATCAGCCCTTTTCGAAGTTACCAATTATCTTGTGTAGAGGATAACAAATTTTGTCAAATGATCTTGGTATACAAGTATGAACTACGACTTATTGTCTTGGCTTGCCTGTATATCGATTAAGTCAATATGACATCGTGCATTCATTTCACTGTGCATAATATGTCTCACAGCAACACCCCTTTTCAATGTTCTTTGCTTTTTCTGACATGGTTCACATAATCTCAAATAAGTAACGGTTGATTTAACAGTCACATTCTTGTACTTGCGATTCAGTTCCACAACCATCTGTGTTCGGCCGCCATGGCCTATAGCAATTTGGGTCTCATGAGTACGTTAAACAGTTCATCAAAACGAATGTAATAACGAATTTCTTCTTTTCCAGCAGACACCGGTCCTATGAGTTTCTCTTCACCTCCGTTGTTGAGAACATTATCTCGCTCCAAATGTCTGTAGTGAACAGATTTTTAAAAAAATTTTTTTTACTATTAAAAACAGTCTTGATCACGATTTATTTATCAAGGTGACCGGTTTCGACCACTACTGTGGTTATCTTCAGACCTGCAAGTTGTGTACAAAGCTTTAATTAGAGGGCTGCATACATTAAAGAAAATACATAAAGTTATAAAGCTATAAAACAATGAATTACCATTGAGTAGGAACCTCTTTCTGTTGGACAATCACTACTGGAGAAACCAGTGCACGTCTTACTATATATAATGGAGGCTCCACCCATTTCTGACTGCATGATGTCATTACTAACCAATGAGTTATAAGTCGAATTACAATTTAAACTTTCTTAGTTAGCTTATTAAAGAGCAATTGTCAATTAAGAAGCGTTAAAAATATTTAAATATGTAGGAAAAATGAACTTCAGTTTGGCAGTACATGGGTTGCCCTCTCAAGGCCTGTTAGTGAACCATTTGGAATCACTGGTTGCCATGGTGAAGTTGGACGCCGTTGCAAAGATGAAGCAGCAGGCTTCTTTCCACTGAAGTTGTTGTAAAGTCGATAGTCGAACTAGCGGTTGCCATTGTGAGGACAAACGCCAGTGCAAAGATGTGGCAGCAGGCTTCTTTCCAACGAAGTTGTTGCGAAAGTGAAATGGCGAAGACTGTCACGTCAGTCGATGTATTATTGAGCAGCAACATGTCTTTATTGAAACGATTTTCAATGAGTAAGCTGCAATAATCTGTAGCTGACATGTATACTATATGCTGCACAAATACGATACGAAGTAGTTGTCCGTATATATGAAATATTGTCTATGAAGTTGGTATGTAAATTACACGTCACAATTTTTAAAAGCATTGCTATCCCTCAAGTTATATGCCGGTCTTATAAGGAAATAAAAATAATGAAGGGGGAGGGAATTTAAAATTATAAAATTATGAGCCATAGTGTCAAAAATAAAAGGATGTGAATTAGCAATATGCAGTCTAAAAGCATATAAGCAAAAATTCTAAAACAGATAGTCAGTCATAAAATAATGTTTGGTGAAATAAAATTACAACGTAAAGATAAAATATTTCCTAAAAGTCTCAATAATTTTTAAAATTTTTTAATTTTTTTTTTAACGAAGGACAGAAGAGTAAACATTCTAAAGCAGATCATCGAAAAGCTCAAAGAAATGTTTGTCTTTGAACTGAAGTTGTTCGTTTAAAATAGACAATGGATTACTTTTGTGAAGTGAAAAGATTTCAATTTCTTCTAAGGTATTTAGCAGTGGTCCTTTTGGCACAGTATGTAATATTTTCAAATTGTTAGAAACGCAACCCTCAGAATGATTGTATCCATCAAGATGTTGACCAAATATTAATTTTTTTTTATTTGAAACGATTTCTGCATTTTTCACTTCACTTAACACAATATTATATAGCTCAGCAGTTACTTAAAAATTGTTGTCCTTCTTCTTATTCACTGAGTCACTTACAAGTTCGTAAAATTTGTTACGCATATCACTCATTCTGATGCAAAGCTGCAGAAGAAACACCACTAAAACGAGTCGCAAAGATGACCGCACGCACAGTGCTCGACATTGACTGAAACTACGCAGCGGTGAGCGGATTCATAACTCGTAATTGCCAACAAAGAAACTTCTCTGAACACAAAATTGGCAACAGTGAAACTTGTCTGACTGAACCTGCACGACGGAGGCGGGAGTCTTCGATGCAGCTTTTACCAATGTCTCTCGGTAAAAGTTCGAAATCTATGCATATAATGAGAAATTTCGGACTTTTACCACATCGCGATGGTAAATCTTAGGCTTCACCGGTTAATTCTAGGATTTTCCAATTATCTTACTTTTACAGTAATGTGTGTGTGTGTGTGTGTGTGTGTGTGTGTGTGACAGAGAGAGAGAGAGAGATCGTTGAATACTTCTTTTCTTTCATCAGTTACGATGACAAAAGGCACAAATGTGGAAACAGAAGAGTGTACAAGGGTTCAAAAATTTCTTAAAATGATTGTATAATACAAGATATGAATCGAAGACACGGTCAGTGAATAATAAAAATAATTACATTTAGGAAATAACACCAGATATTTGAAGGAAGGAACAATGTCAGGAAATGATGACGTTTTGACGAAATAAGTTAAAGTACCGATAATACAAAAACATTACAGAATTGTTTACAAGATGTCTGCATAGGTAGAAGATCTCCCACAACTGAAACAATCCTGAAGTTGCTCATCTCCATAGGAATGGATTCAGGCAAGAAATAAAAACCTACACACCTATCAGCCTAGTCTCCCTAACATGCACGAGAATCACTAGAATTATCACAAATCGCATAGAGAAAACATTAGATGTTAATCAGAAAAATAGTTTTATGAGTGAATGCTACACAATGGGCCATTTGTGAGCCTTTAACGAAACAATGACCGCCAGGTGCCTGTTGTCTGCGATTCACAAAATCTTGGAACACATTTGACTCAATTGCAACAAAATCTGTATTAAAACCCCTTGAAAAAGAAGACATTGAGTCAGCTTCTGTCTTATTATCACCTACTTCAACGTTATCAATCATTGCACACCCACTGGCGGAAAAAGGCTTCTTTTACATTTTCCATGCATTATTATCGTCAGCCATATGCACCCATGTCGCTTCTTCATGTTTTTCAATGCCACCAATCCTCCTTTATTCTTTCCGCCTTTGTGGCCTTTATCTATCTCTTGAAATCCAGCACAGAACTTGCTGGATCTATCTACCACACATTTTCCAGTCTACACACGCTGCTCGTCTCCATTTTAGTTCTATTACAGTTCCTCTCGAATCTATTCTCTCATTTGTTAGCTTGTTTTCCTCTCCAGGTAATATCGAACATGGTCGCTGAGAAACGCTACATTTTTGCACGATTTTTGCATCAAATGTCTGTATCTCTCAGTTTAATTCCAAAACAGTTACTAACCCACTGATCCTAAACCTTCCTTGTCAGACACATCGGAAGCTCAGTTTCGAAATAATTTTTTAAGGAGTAATAAAATGTAGCCATTTAGTATTTTCTGTGATCTTTCCAAGACATTTGATTGTGTATATCTCGTTACTCTCTCACAAAAACTTAAGTTTCATGGAAAATATACGAGTGCTAGCTGTCACATGTGTTTTGCTTCAATATTTCATGTCATTTTTGTGAGATATACATAACCTGCAGAATTCATCTTGCTAGCGTAAAATGGAACACGAAACCCTATAAGTGGCAAAATCCGTGCAGTTCAAATGTTTATTTGCTTTATTTGCTTATACTTGCATATATAAGCCAACTCCTTGCATTTCCCTTCTCTTTGAGTAAAATCACGTACGCCACATTAACTCATTGCGAAAATTTACTTGACGTAGAATTTAAAAGTGAATTTTTGCTGAATTTATCTAGTTCGTGCGGGTGCCATGATACATTGTGTAGTATTAACTTGTCAATTATAAACATAGCCTGGGCTCTTCAGGTGCGTGCTATATTATTCAGTATTATATGGTCAGCTGTAACCTTGATAGCGCTTTTCAGAAACTTTGGCTACAGTATTCTCGTTCACAACCAACAGTTCGAAAATTTCATTGTATGTTTACGTGAAAAAAATATATTTTTGAGAAGTTTCGGACGCTTCCAAAGATTTCGTAACCTATTTCGTCATAAATCAGTGTTTGTGATTTACAGTTACATCAAATAAGTAAGATATTGTGCCACATTAATTCTCTCTTTTAATAGTAGTGTATGTAGTAGTAGTAGTAGTAGTAGCTTTATTCATCTGTAGAACTCCTTTTACAAAGATATAAGACATGTCAAAGTATTTACAAGTTTAGATCAATTTAAAATAAGCTAATTCGTATATACGTATATTTACAGACTTCTAGTTAGAGACAATCATTACATTTACTCCTGGTATACAATACTTTTTTTTTCAGTAACTTATTAAATAATGTAACGCCACACTTTTCACTCATATCTCACTATCAGTCACTGCACACACTATTCACACACTGTTTCATAGCACTTCGCTCACTACACACACACACACACACACACACACACACACACACACACACACACACAGTGGTGATCTCTGGGCCATTTTCTGTACCGCAACTTCCCATTTGCTATGTTGGCTGCATTTATCGTAAATTAACGCTACATCGAATTTTTTAATGATCACGACCTACAATACGCTACAGAGGAACAGTAAAACTTGTACCGAGTTTCTGGTGTCGTAATAGATATCTCGTTCTTGACTATAAATCATTTGAGTTCTAAAATGCTACTGGTAATGTATGTAGCAAATCAAATTCATATATGAAAAGAGTAACAGCGAGCTTGGTATAAAGTTATCGATGTAATTCTTCGGACTTTCCCGGCGATCTGTTGACATCTTGAGGTGTCGGGTATTCTGCCGGATATCAGTGTCGTTCCAGCACGATATTTCGACATCGTGACTCATTATCTTCATCAGGTGCTACCCGAGACTGATAACTGGCAGAATGCCCGACACCACAAGATGTCATGAAGTTATCTGTGTACTGCCGTGTGAAATACTGCGCCAGGCATAAGTTATTCGTTCACTATTCTGTAAAATGTTGCACCACGCGTAATGAAGCTGCGCCGCTTTTGCTGCTCTCGGATGGGGGATGAGTTGGTTGCTATTCGTGCTATTCGAAAGCAAGTAGAAACATTCCTGACTACCGTAAGGCAACTGTAAGCTGTTGGGAATGGCTGTCTGAAAGGACTACCAAGTGTCGTGTACCAGAGGTGCCAAAGTAACTTCAAGTACTATCCTCTCCTGTGGACACTGTCTCTTCCGCAGGCAATATAGGACCTATCACTACCCGTCTATTTAACTACGAGTGGTATGTCAGTGGTGGGTGTAGGTGTCCTCTACTGGGAGACAGAGATCATGGAGAACTCAGGATGTTGCACCCATCTAACTAACCAACAGGTTTGAGGTGCTGTCTTCCACTGAAATAGAAATGGAACAGAAATGACATGTGGAAACCCGAAGGCAATATAGGACCCATCATTACCACTCCATTTAACTATGAGTGGTGTGTCAGTGGTGGGTGTAGGTGTCCTGTACTGGGAGAGAGAGATCATGGAGAACTCAGGATGTTGCACCCATCCAACTAACGAACAGGTTTGAGGTGCTGCCTTCCACTGAAATAGAAATGGAACAGAAATGATCTGTGGAAACCCGAAGAGCCCTATGTCAAGAGGCAGCGAACAGCGAACGCGAAGGGGTATGGGTCTATTAATCATTGGTAGTTCAAACGTACGGCGAATAATGGTACCGCTTAGGGAAATATGGCAACAAGAAATCGCTAGGAATACCACCTGCGCTAGTGTGTATGCCTGAAGGCCACTTTCGGCTTGGTGAAGATGGTATTCCGGCAGCCATTGAGGGAACAGGGTGCAACCAGCTGCAGTCTGTGATGTCTGTCGTCTGGGCACTGAGGTCATACTTGCATTATTCCAGCGATTAACAGAGAGCTTTGAGAATACTAGCCTTGCCCACGGAATTTCAACGAAGCTCACACCCTGCAACCTTGTCCCCAAAACAGATCGTGGCCCCCTGGTTCTGTCGAATGGAAGGCTTGAACCGCGCTACGGAGAGTGGTTCCAGCGTTAAACACTAGAGCGTGCCAGGCGAAGACAACAGTGCGCGAAAGTTTGAACAAGAGAAGTCGAACAGAAGTGACTGGTGTGCAACGCCATTTGCCACCCGTGAATTCCCACATTGTTGACACAACGACAGTTCCTTCCCATGTTGTTGATGTTACGGCTATGGAGGTTAACCCACTTATTTGACACTACTTTCACACTTCTCCTGTTAAGTTTTCCCTTTGGTTGTTGAAACAGAAGTAGACAAGAGGCAAATGGAAGAATTTCATGCATAAAACTAAGGTTTTTCTCACGTGGTTCATTAAAAAACTTGTATTTGCCTGAGTACTTGACCAAAATCATAATACTGTGTCGGAAAACTTATTTTAGCACATCCAGTAATCTGAATCTGTGAAATATTGAAGTTCCTAACGGCATTTCGGATTCTTTACGCGCAAGACACGTAATTCGCAAAACTAGAACCGTTGGCTTGTTAATACCTGTGACATCGTCAGCAGTTCAACTTCGGCGTCTGTCCTCTCCGTGTTACGACGGTTACATAAACGGGCACCGCACAAGGTCATTCTGATTGTGCGCCGTTACCCAATGCATTGCTCACGTTTCACTCGGGTATCCGGTGCCCTCTGTGCTGTAGCGCCCCGATATTCTGAGGCACTTTACCGCAGTCTGTCACAGTAACATGTATTTCACTTGATCTAAGCAGTTGAAATGATTCCCAAAACGATCTGAAGACTTCCTAACAAACAGAACTCGCTAGGTCGTTTCTGATGGGGGTACATTGGAAGCGAAAACACTTCCATCGCTTTCATGTGTGTGTGTGTAGATTACATCCATTAGTAATAAGCGTACAGAAAGCACGGATATATATCAGCCTGTTTGGACCACGTTTTCCTTCTTAAAACTTATTGAAGCTGTGGATACCTACGTAAACAAAATTCTGAAAAATAATATGTTCATTAATGTTAAGTTTAGACCAGTGTGGCATTTAGAAACTTGTAAATCGCCAGCATGTATCGAACCACTGAAGCTAACCATGTTTATATAGGGTGATCCACGAAAATATGCAGTATTTTAATACGTTATTCTACAAGTAAAACTAAAGGAAAAAGTTCGTATAAACATAGGTCCTCGAATGTTTAGTTACGAAGTTACGGCTAATAAAAGATTTTGCCCGAAATTTAGAAACTTCGCTAATATGAAGCCATCGCAAAACTGTACGAAGCTAAAGAAAAGCACGATTTCCATTTATTTTGTTGTTATTGGTCTCGTGAATCTAACAAAACATGTCCCAGACGTGTATCTGCAGTAGTTTCCCAGAACATCCAGAGAAGCAAAGAAGTACTTTCGTAATACGAGGTGCGGCTAGAAAAAAACCGGACTGATGCTGGAAAAAAACATTTATTTACAATTATTTATAATTTCATGTTATCTCCTTCAATGTACTCTCCTCCTAGGTCTCTACACCGCTCCATACGAATTTTCCACTGTTCATAGCAATGCTGCAGATCATTTTCGGTAAGTCCATACATTACTTCCGTCGCTTTTTCTTTTACTGCTTCAACAGTCTCAAATCTAGTTCCTTTCAAAGCTGACTTGACATTAGGGAAAAGAAAAAAGTCACAGGGGGCCAAATCAGGTGAGTAGGGTGGATGATCTAAGATGGGAATGTTGTGTTTTGCCAAAAACGTCTTCACTGACAACGCACTGTGAGCTGGGGCATTGTCTTGGTGAAGGATCCATGACTTTTTTCTCCACAAATCGTTCCGTTTTCTCCGTACTCGCTCACGTAGGGTAGCCAGGACGCTAATGTAGTAATGCTGATTCACTGTTTGTCCCTCTGGTACCCAATCATTGTGCACAATCCCTTTGATGTCAAAAAAAAAACAATCATCATTGCCTTGAATTTCGATTTTGACATTCGTGCTTTTTTTTGTCGTGGAGAACCAGGAGTTTTCCAATGCATCGATTGGCGTTTAGTTTCGGGATCGTAAGTAAAAAACCACGATTTATCGCAAGTAATAACATTTTGTAAGAAGGTGGGATCACTTTCAATGTTTTCCAGGATGTCAGAACAAATCATTCTTCGGCGTTCCTTCTGTTCAATTGTGAGACACTTTGGAACCATTTTTGAACACACTTTGTTCATGTTGAAACTTTCATGAAGAATCTGCCTAACACTTTCCTTGTCAACTCCTGTTAACTCAGACACTGCTCTGATTGTTAAACGGCGATCTTGTCGAACAAGTTTACCGATTTTTTCAATGTTTGCATCGGTTTTTGCTGACAATGGTCTGCCAGTGCGAGAGTCATCACTGGTGTCTTCGCGGCCATCTTTAAATCGTTTAAACCACTCAAACACTTGTGTTCGCGATAAACAATCATCGCCGTACACTTGTTGTAACATTACAAACGTTTCACTTGCAGATTTTCCTAGTTTGAAACAAAATTTGATGTTAACACGCTGTTCTTTCTGTACACTCAACATTTTCCGACGCACAGACAAAACGTCAACTACTTAAAACAGACGCCACGGGCAGACTGAGTGCAGGAGGCAGATGAAACTCGAGCAGTAGGTGGAGCGAGAGTCACGTAACAGGCCACGCGACTTTCAGCCTTATTGCATTCGTTTTATTGTTTCACCAGTACTAGTCCGGTTTTTTTCTAGCCACACCTCGTATTTTTGATTTACTATCTACTTGACCCAATTGGTTTTTTAAATTCCGAACAACTGCACAAAGTTTTCAACAAAAGATGCAGATAATTTAATTTTGGAAAAATGATGGTAATAATGTTAACTGAAACTGTATGAATGTGTCAGATAATCTGTTTTTATTAATACCATAGTGGTTTCACTTAAATACACTGTTGTTATTATGTTCTTTCACGGAAGAATACCGAAAATTAACTCGTTTCAAGGCTAGGAAATGACTGAAATAGCTCACTAACGATTGCTAACAATGACATAAACGTTTCTACACTCTAAATGGAAAGTAAACAAATTTACTTGTATAATAATCTTTATTTCTCTGGATGTTTGGGAACACTACTGCAGATACACGTCTGGAACATGTTTCAGTAGATTCACCAGACCAATAACAACAAAATAAATGAAAATCGTGCTTTACTTTAACCTCGTACAGTTTTGCGATGGCTTCATATTAGCGAAGTCGAAAATTTCAGGCAAAATCATATGTTACCCGTAACTCAGTAACTAAACATTTGCGGACCTATGTTTATATGACTTTTTTTCTTTAGTTTTTCTTGTAGAATAACATATTAAAATATTTGCATATCTCCATGGATCAATCGGTATATCCTGTCCACTGACACGTTCCACATTATTTTTAAAAAATAACTATTCAGAGGAGCTATTTATGACCTTCCAAAAATGTCTCCCCAAGTGTACCAGCTACGTCTACACTCTGCAAAACCACTAAGAAGTGTATGGCAGGGGGTACGTGGCACATTTGCCAGTCATTAGGGTGTTTTCCTGTTCCAATCAGCTATGTAGTGCGGGAAGAATGATTGTTTAAATGTCTCTGTGCGCCTTGTATTAACCCGATCTCGTCTTCGTGATCATTGTGGGACAGATATGTAACAGACTGTAATATATTGCTAGATTCAACACTTGCAGTTGGTTCTAAAAACTTTCTAAATAGGTTTTCACGGGATAGTATCTGTCTATCTTCAAGAGTCTGCCAATTCAGTTCTTTCAGCATCTTCGTGACTCTCTCTCATGGGTCAAACAAACCTGTGGCCATTCGTGCTGCTCTTCTCTTTGTGCGTTCAATATCCCCTGTTAATCCTATTTTGTACGGTTCACACACTTGAGCAATATTCTAGGATAGATTGCACGAGTATTTTGTACGCAGTGTACTTTGTAGACTGATTGCATTTCCCTAGTTTTCTACCGATAAACCGAAGTCTGCTACCTGCCTTACCCACAACTGAGACTATGTGATCCTTCCATTTCATGTTCTTTCTGTTACACCCAAGTATTTGTATGAATTGACAATTTTGACTCATTGATATTGTACCCACAGTATACTATTTCTTCCTTATTTCTGCTTCCCTTCTTGTAGACGGTGTGCCCTGTACTTTCTTCCAATTACTGGGCACGGTTTTTTTGTTCGAGAGCTCTACGGTAGATTATAGTTATAAGAGGGGTCAACTCAGCAGCAGATTTAATAGAGACCTGAGGCTTTGATCAGTTTTAACGTTTTCTCAGTGCCACTGAAACTAATATCTACTTCGCTCGTCTTTTCAGGGGTACGAGAATTTAACTGGGGCAGCACTCCTAGATTCTCCTCTGTAAAGGAACACTTGAAAACAGAGCTAAGCGTTCCTACTCTTGCTTTGCTACCCACAATTACTTCAGATCCTGTACCGTCCATGATTGTCTGGACACTAACTTTGCTACCACTAACTGCCTTTGCTTTTGACCAGAACTTTTTGGCATTTTGTGAAACATCTTCTCCAGTATTATGCTAACGTAATTACTGAAAGCTTCACACATTGCCATCTTGACGTCTAATCGCGTTTCATTAAGGGTCTCCCTATCTGTAGCCCTATTCGTTGTTTTACACATTGTACCGCCAAGTGTATCACCAAGCGAAGGGAAACATGTAACTCAAGCACGGTTAGTGTATTTAGTGTATTTATTATTGTTAGTGTCATACCAAATGCTCAAAATGTCGACCTCTAGCACTAATACAGGTTATGAAGCTATTCTGGACAGACAATGTTGCACATTAACTTTCATATGGACTTGCCACAGTACAGGCTCGTGTAGTATGGCATTTCACCCTTTCGGTAGTCCTCAGTGTTTGTTGTCGTTGTGGTCTTCAGTCTAAAGACTGGTTTCATGCAGCTTTCCATGCTACTCTATCCTGTGTAAGCCGCTTCATCTCTGAATAACTACTGCAACCTTCATCCTTTTGAATCTCCTTACTGTATTCATCTCTTGGGCTCCCTCTACAATTTTTCCATCCGATACTAAATTGGTGATCCCTTGATGACTCAGAACGTGTTCTACCAACAGATCCCTTCTTTTAGTCAGGTTGCGTCACAAATCCCCCTTCTCCCCAATTCTATTCAGTACCTCCAAGTGTCAGGAAGTCATTCCTGAAAGTATTCGTATGGAGTGTAGCCAAGTATGGAAGTGAAACATGGACGATAAATAGTTTGGACAAGAAGAGAATAGAAGCTTTCGAAATGTGGTGCTACAGAAGAATGCTGAAGATTAGATGGGTAGATCACATAACTAATGAGGAAGTATTGACTAGGATTGGGGAGAAGAGAAGTTTGTGGCACAACGTGACCAGAAGAAGGGATCGGTTGGTAGGACATGTTCTGAGGCATCAAGGGATCACCAATTTAGTATTGGAGGGCAGCGTGGAGGGTAAAAATCGTAGAGGGAGACCAAGAGATGAATACACTAAGCAGATTCAGAAGGATGTAGGTTGCAGTAGGTACTGGGAGATGAAAAAGCTTGCACAGGATAGAGTAGCATGGAGAGCTGCATCAAACCAGTCTCAGGACTGAAGACCACAACAACAACAACCTCCTCATTAGTTACGTGATCTACTTTTGGAATACAAATACTTTCGGAAAAGACTTCCTGACACTTAAATCTATACTCGATGTTAACAAATCTCTCTTCTTCAGAAACGCTTTCCTTGCCGTTGCCAGTCTACATTTTATATCCTCTCTGCTTCGACCATCGTCAGTTATTTTACTCCCCAAATAGCGAAACTCATTTACTACTTTAAGTGTCTGTTTTTCTACTATAATACCCTCTGCATCACCTGATATAATTCGACTTCATTACATTATCCTCGTTTGTTTTTGTTGATGTTCATCTTATATCCTTCCTTCAAGACACTATCGATTCCGTTCAACTGCTGTTCCACTTCCTTTGCTGTCTCTGATACAATTACAATGTCATCGGCGAACCTCAAAGTTCTTATTTCTTCACCATGGATTTTAATTCCTACTCCAAATTTTTCTTTTGTTTCCTTTACTGTTTGCTCAACATACAGATTGAATAACATCGGGGATAGGCTACAACCCTGTCTCACTCCCTTTTCAACTATTTCTTCCCTTTCATGCCCATCGACTCTTATAACTGGTATCTGGTTTCTGTACAAATTGTAAATAGCCTTTCGCTCCCTGTATTTTACCCCTGCAACGTTCAGAATTTGAAAGAGAGTATTCCAGTCAACATTGTCAAAAACTTTCTCTAAGTCTACAAATGCTAGAAACGTAGGTTTGCCTTTCCTTAACCTTTCTTCTAAGATAAGTCGTTGGGTCATTATTCCAAAGCCTCGTTTTGTTTTCGGTTACAAACTAAATTACTTTTAGAGCGGAATTTTACGTGCCCATTCGACAGAGTGGTCCCAAACTTTGTTAAACCATTATCCCTGAGTGCAATCAGGCAATAGCTAGTACCCCCGCCCTACACCCCCCCCCCCCCCTTATTCCATCTGTTGCGCCCCCGCTCCCTCTTCCCCACATTATAACCAACTTTAGCACCTAACTAACTGTAGAATGAAAGACATTACTTGGAACACTCCTATTTTTAAAATGATGTATGTGTGTGTCTGTGTGTGTGTGTGTGTGTGTGTGTGTGTGCTAGAATGAATGACGAAGGAATTCGTGGTGCACCGCAAGTGTTACCCACGACTGTTTCTCAGATAAGAAAGCTAATTGTCTACAGTGAGAGTAGACACTTGTTACAAAACATACTTCTGCATTACTCCTCTCCATTGCGGCAATTGCTTGACCTGCACGGTGGAACCCCGTTTAAAATCAAACAAGTTCAGACGTGTGCACTATGCTTACTGTTCATAAATCACTTCATTGCTGCACTCCTTACTTCTGAACTGGCAAAAACTGGACGACTTTAGGGTGTTAATGTTTTATGTCTGCCCACTCTAATAATAACTATAACACTGTGTATCGCACTATAGTAGCCCGTATGTAGTTACTGCTGTGTGATGCTGTCAATTAATTCATTTATCTTTTCGAAAAGAGTAATGAAGCAATTTCTAGATTACTGCAATTACTATCTACAACTTGGAGAAGACATTTTCTTGAGATTTTAGCATTTGTTAAGTGTGTGTCCCACTTTTATCATCAGCGATGTACGGGATAAAGCACAACACATGTGTGTATTGGGTGGACTACGTGAGGAACCTGTTACCTCCATCGTATTCATGTTACTAACTGAGAAGAAGTAATTATTGACAACTTATACATTGAAGCGCTAAAGAAACTAGTATACGCATGCGTATTCAGATACAAAATACAGAGATATGTAAACAGGCTGAATACGGCGCTATGAACGAAAACGCCTATATAAGGCAAATGCCTGGCTTAGTTGTTTGATCGGCTAGTGCTGCTATAGTGGCGGGTGGTGGTAAGTTCCTATGGGACCAAACAGCTGAGGTCATCGGTCCCTAGGCTCACCACTACTTGAACTAACTTACGCTAAGAACAACACACACACCCGTCCCCGAGGGAGGAAAAATGGCTCTGAGCACTATGGGACTTAACATCTGAGGTCCTCAGTCCCCTAGAACTTAGAACTACTTAAACCTAGCTAACCTAAGGACATCACACACATCCATGCTCGAGGCAGGATTCGAACCTGCGACCGTAGCGGTCGCGCGGTTCCAGACTGTAGCGCCTAGAACCGCTCGGTCACCCCGGCCGGCACCGAGGGAGGACTCGAACCTGCGACGAGAGGAGGTGGGCGAACCGTGGCAAGGCGGCCGCAGACGGAGCGGCTACCCCGAGATTTAAGAGAGTTTGAACGTGATGTTAAAGTCGGCATATGAGCGACAGGCCACAGCATCTCCGAGGTAGAGGTGAAGTTGGGTTTTTCCCGTACGACCGTTTCATGTGTACCGTGAATATCAGGAATCCGGGAAAACATCAAATCTCCGACATCGCTGCGGCCGGAAAAATATCCTGCAAGAACGGGACCAACGATGAATGACGAGAATAGTGACAGAAGTGCGAACTTTCCGCAAATTGCTGCAGATTTAAATGGTGAGCAACCAACAAATGTCAGGGTGCGAACCATTCAGCGAAACATCATCGATACAGGCTTTCGGAGACGAATGTCCACTCTTGTACCCTTGACTGCACGACACAAAGATTTACACCTCGCCTGGGCTCATCAGCATCGGCATTGGACTGTTGATGACTCGACACATGTTGCCTGGTCGGACCAGTCGCGTTTCAAATTGTATCGAGCGGATGGACGTGTACGCGTATGGAGACGACCTCATGAATCCATGGAGCCAGTATGTCAGCAGGGCACTGTTCAAGCTGCTGGAGGCTGTGTAATGGTGTGGGACGTGTGCCGCTGGAGTGATATGGGACCCCTGACACGTCTAGCTACGACTCTGATAGGCGACACCTACGTAAGCTTCCTATCTGATGACCTGCATCTATTCATGTCAATTGTGCATTGTGACGGACTTGCGTCTTGTCACGGTTCGCGCGGCTTCCCCTGTCGGAGGTTCAAGTCCTCCCTCGGGGCTGCGCGGGGTAGCCGCGCGAGGTAGGTGCGTGTCACACATGGAGTGGCTGCCCCTGTCGGAGGTTCGAGTTCTCCCTGGGGCGTGGGTGTGTGCGTGTTGTCCTTAGTGTAAGTTAGTTTAAGTTAGATTAAGTAGTGTGTAAGCTTAGGGACCGATGACCTCAGCAGTTCGGTCCCATAAGATCTTACCATAAATTATCAAATTTTTTCCAGCAGGACAATGCGAGACCCCCACACGCCCAGAATAGCTACAGATTGGCTCCAGGAACACCCCTCTGACTTTAAACACTTCCGCTGGCTACCAAACTGTCCAGACATGAACGTTATTGAGCATATGTGGGACACCTGGCAACCTGCTGTTCAGAAGAGATCTCAAACAGCCTCGTTCTCTTACCAATTTATAGACAGACCTGCAGGATCCACGGTGTCAATTCCATCCAGCATCACTTCAGACATTAGTCGAGTCCATGCAACGCTATACTGCGGCACTTCTGCGTGCTCGCGGGGCCCCTACACAATACTAGGCAGGTGAACCAGTTTCTTTCCTCTTCAGTTTATAATCAGTATGAGATTCTTACAAAACTGCAATAAAAGTAATGATCTTTTGAAAGTAGTTTAGTTTCGTGATTGAAACAGAGTCGAATCGTCTAGTTTTTACCCCTCAGAAATTTTCATTTTACCCGTTTGGGGTCAATTTCCCCCAGGGCTGTACTCCAGCAGTGACAGCACCCCCCTCGCTTCCCCCCCCCCCTCCCCCCCCCTCTCTCGGGCCGTACTGACTGCTGCTGGAGTGCTGGTTATTCTTCGTGGTTTCTGTTGCTGTTAATAAATACCGATAAAACGAATAACACGCTAGACTAATTTGGTACCGCTCTATCGAAAGGGCGCGTAAAAATGCACTTTAAAAATGACTTCATTTGTAATGGGAACAAACCGACTCACACCGTCGACGCTGCCCTACGTATGAAAGACGTGACTCTGGCTTTGCATCGAAAATAGGAAATTTCAAGAGTCTGCCGAAGCACCAGAGAGAATGCGCCTGGCGGCCTACAGGAGAGACACCCGCCCGGTACCGCACGCAGCGCCTCGTCCGGCCGCTGCTGCCCGTGGGAAGTGGAACTGACTTCAGGTCTTTGCTGCGTTGTACGCGTACCATAGGACACTCAGTCGGTGTTGCGACACCACAGCGAGGCCTGGCGTGGCGCTGCCTATGACAATACGCTGACGTCTGTGCCCGCTGGCGAGATTGAGCACCTGACACTTGCAAGCGCGACCGTCTGTGAGCCACGAATTCAAACGTGCCGCGAAATTTCAATCGCACCACATATACACTACTGGCCATTAAAATTGCTACACCAAGAACAAATGCAGATGATAAACGGGTATTCATTGGACAAATATACGAGGGTTATTCCAAAAGTAAGGTCCGATTCGCCGTAACTATTGAAATTTGGCGCCAATGCTAGAACTGACATGTGATTACATTTTCACGCAATTTGGGTGCATAGGTCCTGAGAAATCAGTACCCAGAACAACCACCTCTGGCCGTAATAACGGCCTTGATACGCCTAGGCATTCAGTCAAACAGAGCTTGGATGTCGTGTACAGGTACAGCTGCCCATGCAGCTTCAACACGATACCACAGTTCATCAAGAGTAGTGACTGGCGTATTGTGACGAGCCAGTTGCTCGGCCACTATTGACCAGACGTTTTCAATTGGTGAGAGACCTGGAGAATGTGCTGGCCAGGGCAGCAGTCGAACATTTTCTGTATCCAGAAAGGCCCGTACAGGACCTTCAACATGCGGTCGTGCATAATCCTACTAGGGTTTCGCAGGGATCGAATGAAGGATAGAGCCACGGGTCGTAACACATCTGAAATGTAACGTCCACTGTTCAAAATGTCGTAAACGCGAACAAGAGGTGACCGAGGCGTGTAACCAATGACACCCCATACCATCACGCCGGGTGATACGCCAGTATGGCGATGACGAATACACGCTTCCAACGTGCGTTCACCGCGATGTCGCCAAACACGGATGCGACCATCATGATGCTGAAAACAGAACCTGGATTCATCAGGAAAAATGACGTTTTGCCATTCGTGCACCCAGGTTCGTCGTTGAGTACACCGTCGCTTGCGCTCCTGTCTGTGATGCAGCGTCAAGGGTAACTGCAGTCTTGGTCTCCGAGCCGATAGTCCATGCTGCTGCAAACATTGTCGAACTGTTGGTGCAGATGGTTGTTGTCTTGCAAACGTCCCCATCTGTTGACCCAGGGATCGAGACGTGGCTGCACGATCCGTTACAGCCATGCGGATAAGATGCCTGTCATCTCGACTGCTAGTGATACGAGGCCGTTGGGATCCAGCACGGCGTTCCGTATTACCCTCCTGAACCAACCGATTCCATATTCTGCTAACAGTCATTGGACCTCGACCAACGCGAGCAGCAATGTCGCGATACGATAAACCGCAATGGCGATAGGCTACAATCCGACCTTTATCAAAGTGGGAAACGTGATGGAACGCATTTCTCCTCCTTTCACGAGGCATCACAACAACGTTTCACCAGGCAACGCAGGTAAACTGCTGTAGGTATCACCAACCTTGTGTGAATGCTCTGAAAAGCTAATAATTTGCATATCACAGCATCTTCTTCCAGTCGGTTAAATTTCGCGTCTGTAGCACGTAATCTTCGTGGTGTAGCAATTTTAATGGCCATGCAACTCAGTGTGTCATTTTTACGGTAAGGGGCAATCTACGCTTTTCTAACATCGTTGGAGCTTTCCATATATACTAGGTGCGATTGGACCCTATCGGACTGTCTTGTTGTTGATGTTGTGGTATACAGTCCACGGATTTGTTTGATGCAGCTCTCCATGCTAGCCTCTTCATCTCAGAGTAACTACTGCAGCCTACATCTTTCTGAATCTGGGTACTGTACTCACCTCTTGGTTTCTCTCTACTATTTTTACTGCCCCTCCCCCCGCCCCACTTCCCTCCAGTACTACCCTGTTGATGCCTTCATGTCTCAGAATGTGTCCTACCAACTGATCCCTTCTTCTAGTCAAGTTATGCCACCAGTTTCTACTCTCCCCATATCTGTTCACTATCTCCTCATTAGTTACGTGATTTCCCCATCTAAACTTCAGCATTCTTTTGTAGCATCACGTTTCAAAAGCTTCTGTTCCCTTCTTGCCTAAAGCGTTTATCGTCCATGTTTCACTTCCGTACATGGCGACACTCCAGCCAAATACTTTCGGAAAAGTCTTCCTAACACTTAAATATACACTCGATGTTAATAAATTTCTGTTCTTCTGAAACACTTTGCGTGACATTGCCAGTCTATATTTTACATCCTCGACCATCATCAGTTATTTTGCTGCCCAAATAATAAAACTCATCTACTACTTTAAGTGTCTCATTACCTAATCTAATTCCCTCAGCATCACCTGATATAATTCGACTACATTCAATTATCCTCGTTTGCTTTTGTTGATATTCATCTTACGTCCTCCTTTCAAGACACTATCCATTCCATTCAACTGTTCATCCAAGTCCTTTGCTGTCTCTAACAGAATTACAATATCATCGACAAACGTCAAAGTTCTTATTTCTTCTCCCTGGACTTTAGTTCCTACACCAATTTTTTCTTTTGTTTCCTTTACTGCTTGCTCAATGTACAGATGGAGGAACATCGGGGATAGGCTACAACCCTGCCTCACTCCCCATCTCAACCACTGCTTCCCTTTCATGCCTCTCGACTCTTACAGTCGCCATCTGGTTTCTGTGAAATTGTAAATAGCCTCCGCTCCCTGTATTTTTCCCCGGACACCTTCAGAATTTGAAAGACAGTATTCCAGTGAACATTGTCAATCGCTTTCTCTGGTCAACTAATGCTATAAACATAGGTTTCACTTCCCTTAACCTGTCTTGCATGAGAAGTCGTTGCGTGATTATTGCCTCACGTGTTCCTACATTTCTCCGGAATCCAAACTAATCTTCCCCGACGTCGGCTTCTGCCAGTTTTTCCACTCTTCGATAAAGAATTCACGTTAGTATTTTGCAAACGTCACTTATTAAACTGATAGTTCGGTAATTCTAACACCTGTGGGCACCTGCGTTCTTTGGAATATAATATTTCCTCCTGAGGTCTGAGGGTATTTCTGCTGTCTCATACATTTTGCACACCAGATGGAACACTTTTGTGATGGTTGGTGGTTCAAATTGCGTTGAAAACTAATGCCTCAGAGCTTTTGAAATAAGACAAACGTTATCAACATTTTACATCTTTCTTCTTCATGTCTACATATTTGACCCCTCTGCCGTTATAGGACTCTGAATTGTCACATGTAACACGGCGATGTGTAATGTAATAATGTGCTGTAGTCGAGTTTCGAAATTGAAGAGTTCGCCCACACACCGAGCACCCTCTCCTTCAGCAAGACAATTGCAGACCACACACGAGTGCTGTGACGTCTGCAACAGTCCTACACCTTGGTTTCCCGGTCATCAGTCATGCTCCTTACAGCACTGGCTTGTCCCCGTCTGATTTTCATCTGTTCCAAAACTTAAAGAACACATTCGAGGACTTCACTTTGTTTAGTGATGAAGCGGTGCAAGTAGAGGTGAGGTCGTGGCTCCATCAACAGTGTCAAACATTCTACAGTGATCGTACGAAGAAACTGTTCTCTCCTTGGGGGGAATGTGTTGGCCGCCAGGGTGATTATATCGAGAAATAAATATGTACACGTGAAGAATGAAGATGAAGAATGTTAATAAAATTTGTTTTATTCACAAAGATTTAAAAGTAATGGCCAAACGAAGATCAACCATTTTTGGACATCTCTACCGAATGGATGGAAATAGACTAACAAAACAAATACTCCTGTGTTTCCGGAAGAAAAAATCGACAATAGCATGGATTACAGAAGTAAGAAAAGATCTTGAAAGAAACAACATCAAAGAATCAGAAATAGCAGAAAGAAACCGTTTTAAAAACAAAAAACTAAATTTGGAAGGCTTTCAAAGCAGAAGAAATAAAAAATCGGGAACAACATGAACAGAAGAAAGGAAGAGACTTCATCGGGAGAAAATGAGGGAATACTGGAAAATAGGAAACAACAACAAAGGAAGAAGAGGAACTGAAGTTGTTAACGTGATCCTAGTTGGTCAATACGATAGTAAAAAAAAAAAAAAAAGATTTGAAAGTTTTCACCTAAAAATTCGGCGGAAATACTTTTCAGCAAGCTCTCCTACTTTGGTACGAGTACGTTTTTTAAAAAAAATATATGGTTTGGTTTTGTGTTAATTGATTTGAAGACTGGGTACTAGTGTTTGCCTTGTTTATTTGTGTACACGCTCTGGTATTTGTAAATTTTCGTTGTTAAAGACAAAGCATTTGGTCAGAAGGTCATGGTTACACAACCACCATCCAAGTATCACTCCCGCCGAAATCTCGAGCCCCGGAACTAAAAATGTTACTACATAAGAAAATCTAGTGGAAATATGCCGTGTGGCTAGCGCCTCCCGTCAGGTAGACTGTTCGCAAGTCTTTCGAGTTGACGCCACTTCGACGACTTGCGTGCCGATGGGGATGAAATGATGATGATAAGGACAACACGACACCCAGTCTCTAAGCGGAGAAAATCTCCGACCCAGCCGGGGAATCGAACCCGGGCCGTTAGGTATGACATTCGGGGTTCGCGCTGACCACTCAACCACCAGGTGCGGACAGAAATGGAATGATGTTGGCGTAATTGTCCTTCCAAAATCGTAATGGGGGGAAGTCCACTACGATTAACACTGAAGAATCAAGGAGGGGAATCAAAGAGGAAAGCGGGTAAGACTGTAATAGTTCGGAGGCAGCCCGTCCATCCCATCTGCCTTCACGGCTTCATAGTGTCTAGACACTTGAGACAGGCAAGCCAGGAGTGACGTAGGTACTCACCGCGCTGTTGCGTCATTAGGTGAGTTGCGGTGCCTTACGGAGAAGGAAGGGGCGTGAACCGGTCGCAATTAGCGTTGCCACACAAGGAAGCAGGCGGTGTTTCCCTGTGAGGAAACGTTTCTCAGGATGCGTATAAACGAGACGTTGAAATTGGATGGTGCGGACAATATGGCCCGGCAACTCTCTGCCACAAAAATTGCAGCTGTATGTTTGGCATTGCTGCCGCCCACAACTGCCTGGCGATGATCGTGGTCACTGATTCTGGGGCAGAAGTGTCTACACGCGCAACAGTTTTGCTGTGAGATGGACCTGAGCGAGCTAGAGAGAAAAAACGCTACAAGCTACAGAGAAATGGGATTTGCGGATGCATTTTTTTTTTAGATAAGCGGACTACTTCGGAATCTGCAAATCCTACTGATGCTGAATAAATACGTTTCTGAGAACGCTGAAACACGATTTTGAACATACCGTTTAACAGTAATTCGTCCGAAAACTGGTAAGACAAATACCAATTGGAAGACTGTACACCAGTTTCAATCAAACTGGTCATTCCCTCCAAGTTGTGGCTAATGGTGAGTCACACAGAAGTTTGATGTTCCTCTTTAATGTTTAGGCTAACTTCTCATCGATATACCTATTGGTACTAGGCGTTTGCAACGCTTTCGTGGTAGGACTCAGTGAATTCATTAATCGCAGTTTGCAAGGCCTATACTGCCAATACTAAATAATCCAAGTTTATCTACCTTTATCATCGCAACAAACAAAGACAACACTTAAAATTTTCTACAAATAACATATTCATGTTATCTGTGACTTGGCAACTCTCAATTTCTCTATAACTATGGCAGTCGGGATTGATGCTGAAATGTAGTAGCACTCTTGTTCTTCCCATGGTTCCATCATTAAATAATACCACAGTATTACTGATTCCCAATATCAGAGTATTTAACCCCACAAAGACATTCTTGGACACTCGTGTCCAAATCATGTTACTGAATGACTCATTGCGATTCCAAGTGCACTCAAGTAGACACTTTGGATCCCGTCTCGGTGAGCTAGGTTCCTACAAATTGGCTTCATGGCTTCCATAAAATATTCAGGAATAGAATTATTGTGTTATAAACTCGCTCCTGAAATTTAAGATACGTGGGATTTACACCATGATTCAAGTTCAGGGGGGCAAAGTGAATGTGCTGGCTTCCTTTAATTTAAGAGTCTGTAGAAGTGTGTGTCCCAGGGTCCTTTCTTCATACGTTCTAAATCATTTCTGTTATTCCAGCTGTCCATTCCATCACACTGCTGAAGTTCATTTATTGTCAGCCAGTCGACCCCTCAGTGGCTTGCCATCTGACTGTTTGGAGGTGTGCAGAATTTGCTTCAAGTTTCTGAGGCGTGTACCCATACTCTTATGGTCATATTGTAAACGGTATAGGAGCCTCCACTGAGCGCTGCGTATCTTCTGTCGATAGGTGAAAACCACAGCCTTCTTATGTGGAGCAGTTTCGGAAATATCCGTATGTTCAGAGATACATGTCCACATTAGGTACCTTCGCAGCCCACATCTCATGGTCGTGCGGTAGCGTTCTCGCTTCCCACGCCCGGGTTCCCGGGTTCGATTCCCGGCGGGGTCAGGGATTTTCTCTGCCTCGTGATGGCTGGGTGTTGTGTGCTGTCCTTAGGTTAGTTAGGTTTAAGTAGTTCTAAGTTCTAGGGGACTGATGACTATAGATGTTAAGTCCCATAGTGCTCAGAGCCATTTGAACCATTTTTGTGCCTTCGCAGATACGCGAGTAATGTAATAAAATTAAAAATAAAATACTTATGAGGACTGTATATAGATAAAGTATATATTATCTTAAGCACGAAAAAGTGAATGACATTATAGGACTTGTTTTGAAAAATACAAAGAATTTCAGATTTTTGCTTGTAAACTCTCCTTAGGGTACTGATAGTTCGAAACATAATCGAACGTTTATATTAATATTTTATTGTAGTTTGCAAGTACAGTCGTATAACTATGTGTGTAATCTATGACCAGAGTCATGGGACGGAAAAAGTAGTGTGCAGGCTGTGCGAAAAGTCGCATTACCCTCTCCCCCCCCCCCCCCCCCCCAACTCTACATTGCTTACATCCTTGCGAAATGTTCTTTCAACAGCATGGATCTGACGAGAGGAGGCTGTACCATCAGATTACAACCGTTTACTCCAATTGATCAGTGTGCGATCCGTCACTTTCACGGAACAAGATTATTCGCCTTCAGGTGCGATGTGATATTTGCCGCAACACTGCTAGCGTGAGTGAAGAAAATGCTTTACGAACAGCGTCTCAATTGTCTGATAACGATTCTGGACGACTTTCTGTTTGGTGTGTCCCCATACTGCATTATCGCACGATGTCAGATCGGGACTTCGACGGGAGGGAGGGAGGCCGCTGGTAATGCTCTTCCAACCCATTTGTCTCTGAACACATCGGTAAGGTATTCCCTTACCCATACTGCAAAATGCGCTGGCCCTCCATCTTGTTGGAACCAGATACGACCAAGAGCATGTGAGAACTGAGGTAGGGAAGGGAAATGGTCGACTTCGGTTTGTCGCGCGGGATTAGCCGAGCGGTCTTGGGCGCTGCGGTCATGGACTGTGCGGCTGATCCCGGCGGAGGTTCGAGTCCTCCCTCGGGCATGGGTGTGTGTGTTTGTCCTTAGGATAATTTAGGTTAAGTAGTGTGTAAGCTTAGGGACTGATGACCTTAGCAGTTAAGTCCCATAAGATTTCACACACATTTGAACATTTTTGAACTTCGGTTTATTGGGAGAATTTTACGAAAGAATGGTTCACGTGTAAAGGAGACCGCATATAGGACGCTGGTGCGACCTATTCTTAAGTACTGCTCTAGTGTTTAGGATTCCTACCAGGTCGGATTGAAGGAAGACATCGACTCAGTTCTGAGGGGGGCTTCTAGATTTGCTACCTGTAGGTTCTAACAACACGTAAGTGTTACGGATATGCTTCGGGAACTCAAATTGGAATCCTTGGAGGGAAGGCGACGTTCTTTTCGATAAACACTACTGAGAAAATTTAGAGAACCGGCATTTGAAGCTGACTGCAGAACGATTCTACTGCCGCCAACATACATTGCGCGTAAGGACCACGAAGATAAGATGCGAGAAATTAGGGCTCATCCGAAGGTGTACAGACAGTAGTTTTTCCCTCGCTCTATTTGCTGGTGGAACAGGAGGGGAAACGTCAAGTAGTGGTACTGGATACCCTCCGCCACGCACCGTATGGTGGCTTGCGGAGTATCTATGCAGATGTAGATGTAGATGTAGAAGTCCCAGAAGTTCAAATTCCGGCAAAAACCAGTCACGTAGCATGGAGAGATACGTTCCCTGATTCACTGGCATGACAGAATGAGTTCAGGGATTTTCGAAGACATACGGATCAAACAAATGTGTGACACACATTGCAGCCCACATCATGACATGAGTCGGGTTCTTCCAATTCCTCAAAGAAGTGCGAGTTCTCCATACTCCAGAAATAAACATGTCTTTTGCACTACGGTACACGGCACATTCGTCTGAGTTACTTTTGCACGTTTGGGAATTGTGTCGAACACGTCCAGTAACCGAACAGAGGCATCACGTCGATTCTCCGGGTCTTGGTCGCTCGATTCATTCCCAATCTGATCAGTTTTAGTTTAACTCTGCTCACATTTGTCGCCGTAATGGAAGGATCATTTCCCGTGGTCGCTTGAGTATCGACTGTTTCGGCGAATGTTCCATTGACGCTGCAACTTCCGCTCGTGCGTCTGCTCTTCTTCTCGGTCTTCCAGAGCGTGGTTTGTCTTTTACGGAACCAGTTTCAAACAGATTCTTCTCCCAACGTAATATTATTGGCTTCGGCGGTACAGCCATATTAAATCTAATGGTGAAACCATTTCGAATCTCTGTCAGAGCTCTGCAGGTGTGAGGTCGTTCACGAACCCAGGTACTCATGACGAGACGTTGTTCCAGGGTGTAATCGGATCCATCAGCCATTCTTCTCACAAATCAACATCACCCGCAACAAGAAAAAGCAATTAGTACACAGTTATATGAGGGTAAAGGGACTTTTGATAAATACTGTACATATAAATACCGCAATAGAGAAAAGACGGCAAGTTGCTGCCCATGAAAGTGCAGACACTAATGATGAAGCTTCAGAAAAGTTTATAAGTCTTAAGAACGTATGTAGAATTAAATTACGGCTTACTGCTATAGATCTACCAGGGTCACTCCAAAAGAAATGCACACTGTTTTTGTAAAAATACTGTTTTCGTTCTGCATGTGTGAAAGTTTTAAACGGTTTAGATACATCCTTCCCGCTTGTTTTCAAACTCAGTTCAACCTGTTCCCGTCAGTGGCGCCGTCGCAGCATGTCTTCAAGATGGCTGCTACACTTGACGTTAGTCAGAAGCAACGCGCTGTCATAGAATTCCTGTGCTGTGAAAACGAGGCAGTGGGAAACATCCACAAGAGGTTGAAAAAGGTTTATGGAGATGCTGCTGTCGATCGCAGTACAGTTAGTCGTTGGGCAAGCAGGTTACGTGATGAAAGCGGGCATGGCAATATTCAGGATTGTCCCCGCAGCGGCAGGCTGTCAGTCAAAAAACCATGGAATCGATCACAAAACTCGGATGGACAACACTGAACACCCGCCTTTCTGTCCTGACCTGGCTCCATGTGACTATCATATCTTTGGGAAACTGAGAGAGTCCCTTCGTGGAACAAGGTTTGAAGATGATGACTCCCTTGTGCACGCTGCCAAACAGTGGCTCCAACAGGTTGGTCCAGAATTTTACTGTGCGGGTATACAGGCGCTGGTTCCAAGATGGTGTAAGGTAGTTGAGAGGGATGGAAAGTCTTAAGAACGTATGTAGAATTAAATTACGGCTTACTGCTATAGATCTACCAGGGTCACTCCAAAAGAAATGCACACTGTTTTTGTAAAAATACTGTTTTCGTTCTGCATGTGTGAAAGTTTATGTGGAGAAATGAAAATATTGTTCCTAAATGATGTATCTAAACACTGTAAAATTTTCAAACATGTAGAATAAAAGATGGATAAAAAAAAGTGTGCATTTCGTTTGGAGTGACCCTCGTACTACGAATGTAGCAGCAGAAATGTCCTGCAGATTTCGGTTTTTGAGTGTATTATTGTGGGTGTTCCATAGCTCTGGTCGTAGATGTGCACATCACATCTATTAAATTCATGGTTGCTACGTTTCACCACCTCTGCATTCTTGTAGACAACAAAAAATGGAGTGCCTCTACGAACTCACGCCATTTTTCGATTACGTGGGTTGGAACTGTAACGCTGTTGGCACGAGAAAGAGGAAGCAAGGCTTAGAGAGATAGGGGGAAGAATTTACAGATGAGGATGGACGTAGATGTGGCCCGGCCATGCGAAATATTCTCTACCTTTGGTGAGCAATACAGGCAACACGTCGGCAATACGTCAGCAACCACATGCAATAGCCTGTTACATCAGCCAATACACAATGTTTCCATGTATTGCAGCAACACTGCAGCAATGTTGACGGCAACACACACTGCCATAAACATGGCAAGTGTAAAATTTCCTTCAGGAGGATTTTCCAGTCAGTCCCTGGATTCCATTCGATACGATCAACAATAATTAGCCCAGTTCTTCGCTATTGTATGAGGGAATGTTCCCGAGTAATGGCAACGCATGTTAAATTCTTGCTGTTACTTGGCTGTTGCTAACTGCGTTCCGAAACTGGTCACTAGTCAGTAACAGCATGTAAGACAAGTAAAGTAAGAGTTTAGCGCTCAAACGAATTTTATGTTGTAAGAGACGGATAACAAGGTCAGGTTGATTCCCTGAAAGAGTGTAATAGGAAAATGACCTTGTAGTATTACTCAGTTCTTTCAATTTGAGCTCCGTCATTGATTTTCCTACTCGGATAACAAAGAACAGCAGTACATTGATAGATAACTTTTTTATAGTCCAAGATAAGTTTAAGGACATAAATGCTTATCCTGTTGAGAATGGTCTTTCAGATCATGGTGCACAGCTAGTTACAGTACATGACATAGCTCCATGCAGTATATCAAATCAGACTTTCAAAGCAGTGCATTCAATTAACAATACAAATATTGCAAACTTTAAGGAAAGCCTACAGCAGCTAGACTGGGATGAAGTGTATAAGGAACCCGATGCAAACTTGAAATATAATTTATTTCACGATACATTTTTAAGGGTATTTGAAAATTGTTTTCTCAAGAAAACAGTTAAACATAATTTCAAGAAAACATATAAAAAACCTTGGCTAACTAAAGGAATAAGAATATCTTGTAACCATAAAAGAGAACTGTATCTAACTGCAAGACCCCGAAATTGTTCAATATTATAAAAAATATTGTGCGGTACTAAGAAAAGTTATTAAAAAGTCCAGAAGCATGTGTATCATGTCTGAGATCAGTAACTCTGATAATAAAATTAAAGCAATTTGGTATATTAATGAAAGGGAAACAGGGCAACCAAGAGCACAGGAAGACTTAAGTGCCATAAAACTGAATGACAAGTGTGCTAATAAACAATCAGAAATTGAATATATTTTCAATAACCATTTTTTAAATGTTGAGGAGAAAATAGGATCTAGATCTTCACTAGAAGAGGCAAGGCAACTAATAGAAGAGGCCATACGTGCGCAGTTTGAAACAACTGTAATTCCACCAACCTGTAAATGAAGCAGGCAAAAAGGAATACAGACGTCTCAAAAATGAGATAGACAGGAAGTGCAAAATGGCTAAGCAGGCATGGCTAGAGGACAAATGTAATGATGTAGAGGCTTATCTCACTAGGGGTAAGATAGACACTGCCTACAGGAAAATTAAAGAGACCTTTGGAGAAAAGAGAACCACTTGTATGAATATCAAGAGCTCAGATGGGAACCCAGTTCTAAGCAAATAAGGGAAAGAAGAAAGTTGGAAGGAGTATATAGAGGGTCTATATAAGGGCTATGTACTTGAGGACAATACTATGGAAATGGAAGAGGATGTAGATGAAGATGAAATGGGAGATATGATACTGCGTGAAGAGTTTGACAGAGCACTGAAAGACCTGAGTCGAAACAAAGCCCCGGGAGTAGACAACATTCCATTAGAACTACTGACGGACTTGGAAGAGCCAGTCCTGACACAACTCTACCATCTGGTGAGCAAGATGTATGAGACAGGCGAAATACCCTCAGACTTCAAGAAGAATATAATAATTCCAATCCCAAAGAAAGCAGGTGTTGACAGATGTGAGAATTACCGAACTATCGGTTTAATAAGTCACAGTTGCAAAATACTAACGCGAATTCTTTACAGACGAATGGAAAAACTGGTGGAAGCTGACCTCGGGGAAGATCAGTTTGGATTCCGTAGAAATGTTGGAACACGTGAGGCAATACTGACCTTACGACTTATCTTAGAAGAAAGATTAAGGAAAGACAAACCTACGTTTCTAGCATTTGTAGAATTAGAGAAAGCTTTCGACAATGTTGACTGGAATATTCTCTTTCAAATTCTAAAGGTGGCAGCGGTAAAATACAGGGAGCGAAAAGCTATTTACAATTTGTACAGAAACCAGATGGCAGTTATAGGAGTCGAGGGGCATGAAAGGGAAGCAGCGGTTGGGAAGGGAGTGAGACAGGGTTGTAGCCTCTCCCTCATGTTATTCAATCTGTATATTGAGCAAGCAGTAAAGGAAACAAAACAAAAATTCGGAGCAGGTATTAAAATCCATGGAGCAGTAATAGAAACTTTGAGGTTCGCTGATGACATTGTAATTCTATCAGAGACAACAAAGGACTTGGAAAAGCAGTTGAACGGAATGGACAGTGTCTTGAAAAGAGGATATAAGATGAACATCAACAAAAACAAAACGAGTATAATGGAATGTAGTCGAATTAAGTCGGGTGATGCTGAGGGAATTAGATTAGGAAATGAGACACTTAACGTAGTAAAGGAGTTTTGCTATTTGGGGAGCAAAATAACTGATGATGGTCGAAGTAGAGAAGATATAAAATGTAGACTGGCATTGGCAAGGAAAGCGTTTCTGAAGAAGAGAAATTTGTTAACATCGAGTGTAGATTTAAGTGTCAGGAAGTCGTTTCTGAAAGTATTTGTATGGAGTGTAGCCATGTCTGGAAGTGAAACAGGGACGATAAATAAAAAAGAAGAGAGTAGAAGCTTTCGAAATGTGGTGCTACAGAAGAATGCTGAAGATTAGATGGGTAGATCACATAACTAATGATGTATTGAATAGAATTGGGGAGAAGAGGAGTATATGGCACAACTTGACAAAAAGAAGGGACCGGTTAGTAGGACATGTTCTGAGGCAACAGGGGATCACAAATTTAGCATTGGAGGGCAGCATGGAGGGTAAAAATCGTAGAGGGAGACCAAGAGATGAATACACTAAGCAGATTCAGAAGGATGTGGGTTGCAGTAAGTACTGGGAGATGAATAAGCTTGCACAGGAGAGAGTAGCATGGAGAGCTGCATCAACCCAGTCTCAGGACTGAAGACCACAACAACAACTCCCTCTGAAATCAGTAAAATAATAAACTCACTGAAAAGTAAAAGCTCTTACGGAATTGATGGCATTTCCAGCAAGGTACTTAAAACTTGTTCCCCACAGATAAGTAGGATTCTTAGCCACATATGTAACAGCTCTTTGGAGCAGGGTGTTTTCCCCGATAGACTGAAATATGCCATTGTAAAACCATAGCATAAAAAGGGGGATACGTCGGATGTCAACAACTACCGCCCAATCTCTCTTCTGACAGCTCCATCAAAATTTTTTGAGAAAGTAATGTATTCAAGAGTAGCCTCCCATATTTGTAAAAATAAAGTACTAACAAAATGTCAGTTTGCTTTTCAGAAAGGCTTTTCAACAGAAAATGCGATATACGCTTTCACTGATCAAATATTAAATGATCCGAATAACCGGACATCACCCATTGGTATTTTTTGTGATCTCTCAAAGGCCTTTGATTGTGTAAATCATGGAATTCTTTTAGATAAGCTAAATCATTATGGTTTGAGGGGGGGCAGTGCACAAATGGTTTAATTCATACTTAACTGGAAGAATGCAGAAAGTTGATATAGGTGGTTCTTGTAATGTTAAAACAACAGTTGATTCCTCAAACTGGGGGCTATCAAGTATGGGGTCCCTCAGGGTTCGGTCTTAGGTCCTTTACTGTTCTTGATATACATTAATGACTTACCATTCCACATTGATGAAGAGGCAAAGTTAGTTCTTTTTGCTGATGATACAAGTATAGTAATAACATCCAAAAACCAAGAACTAAGTGATGTAATTGTAAATGATGTTTTTTACAAAATTATTAAATGATTCTCAGCAAACGGACTTTCTTTAAATTTTGATAAAACACAGTATATACAGTTCCGTACAGTAAATGGCACAACTCCAGTAATAAATATAGACTTTGAACAGAAGTCTGTAGCTAAGGTAGAATTTTCAAAATTTTTAGGTGTGTCCGTTGATGAGAGGCTAAACTGGAAGCAACACATTGATGGTCTGCCGAAACATCTGAGTTCAGCTACGTATGCTATTAGGGTTATTGCAAATTTTGGTTATAAGAATCTCAGTAAATTAACTTACTATGCCTACTTTCATTCACTGCTTTCATATGGCATCATATTCTGGGGTAATTCATCGTTGAGTAGAAAAGTACTCATTGCTCAAAAACGTGTAATCAGAATAATTGCTGGAGGCCACCCACGGCCATCATGCAGACATCTATTTAAGGATCTAGGGATCCTCACAGTAACCTCACAGTATATATATTCACTTATGAAATTTGTTGTTAATAATCCAACCCAGTTCAAAAGTAATACCAGTGTGCATAGCTATAACACCAGGAAAAAGGATGATCTTCAATATGCAGGGTTAAATCGGACTTTGGCACAGAAATGGGTAAATTATGATGCCGCAGAAGTCTTTGGTCACCTACCAAACAGCATCAAAAGCCTGACAGATAGCCAATTAACATTTAAAAATAAATTAAAAGAATTTCTAGATGGCAACTCCTTCTACTCATTGGCTGAATTTTTAGATATAAATTGAGGGAAAAAAACAACAACAACTTAAACATTAGTGTCATGCAGTATTTTGTGTAATGTAATACCTTGTACAGACACCTTTTATTAACCTGACACGTTCCACATCATTACGAAGTGTCATATTCATGATCTATGGAACAAGTATTAATCTAATCTAATCAAGGATGCAGAAAGACGCCAAGCCCTACTCAAAGGCCCCATTTCGGCATTCACGTAAAATGATTCAGGGAAGCCACCATAAACCTAATTCTGGGTAATCGAACAGGAATTTGAGCCCTTCTGCTAGCGAACGCATTCTGTACTCCACCTAGTAGTCCGATCAAAATAGTTGTTTTCATAAGAAAATTGTTTTTTCTCAACGGTCTTGTATGGTTTTTGGACTCCTGAAACCGAATTTGAAGTTTGCTACACTGTACAAGGTCGGCTTCACATCTAACGCCGCAAAACTTCTTCTTAGGACTTGGAGGAGAGGTAATCACGATTCAGTAGACTGAATCATAAATGTTTCTCGCCTTTTAGCTCTTTTAACCAAATAGGTAAAAGTGTCTGTTGGCTTTGAACGCTTAGAGGGGAGAAAGACGTCTATGGAATGTTCGTTTGGAACAGTTATAACAAACTTATTAACTAATGCTGAGAGGAATAATAACTGGAGGTTACTGTCCATACTCTTATCATTAGCTAATAAGCTTGATATAACATTCCATAGACGTCTTTCATCCCCTCCGTTTACTCGGTCTGTTCGTCACATTCATCAGTTTGTCCATATGGCATAGTAGCCTGTGCCATTACTCACTTGTAGAACATTTCAGTTTTACTCTTTTACATAGTTTCAATATTTGAATATACTGTAATATAAAGTTTATTTGTTCATGGTCTCTCTGGGTACTACACTACCCGCCATTAAAATTGCTACACCACGAAGATGACGTGCTACAGACGCGAAATTTAACCGACAGGGACAAGATGCTGTGATATGCAAATGATTAGCTTTTCAGAGCATTCACACAAGGCTGGCGCCGGTGGCGACACCTACAACGTGCTGACATGAGGAAAGTTTCCAACCGATTTCTCATACACAAACAGCAGTTGACCGGCGTTGCCTGGTGAAACGTTGTTGTGATGCCCCGTGTAAGGAAGAGAAATGCGTACCATCACGTTTCCGACTTTGTTTGTAGCCTATCGCGATTGCGGTTTATCGTATGGCGACATTGCTGCTCGCGTTGGTTGAGATCCAATGACTGTTAGCAAATATGGAATTGGTGGGTTCAGGAGGGTAATACGGAACGCCGTGCTGGATCCCAACGGCCTCGTATCACTAGCAGTCGAGATGACAGGCATCTTATCCGCATGGCTGTAACGGATCGTGCAGCCACGTCTCGATTCCTGAGTCAACGGATGGGGACGTTTGCAAGACAACAACAATCTGCGCGAACAGTTCGACGACGTTTGCAGCAGCATGGACTATCAGCTCGGAGACCATGGCTGCGGTTACCCTTGACGCTGCATCACGGATAGGAGCGCCTGCGATGGTGTACTCAACGACCAACCTGGGTGCACGAATGGCAAAACGTCATTGTTTCGGATGAATCCAGGTTCTGTTTACAGCATCATAGTGGTCGCATCCGTGTTTGGCGACATCGCGGTGAACGCACATTGGAAGCGTGTATTCGTCATCGCCATAATGCCGTATCACCCGGCGTTATGGTATGGGGTAACATTCGTAACATGTCTCGGTCACCTCTTATTCGCACTGACGGCACTTTGAACAGTGGACGTTACATTTCAGATGTGTTACGACCCGTGGCTTTACCCTTCATTCGATCCCTGCGAAACCCTACATTTCAGCAGGATAATGTAAGACCGCATGTTGCAGGTCCTGTACGGGCCTTTCTGGATAGAGGAAATGTTCGACTGCTGCCCTGGCCAGCATATTCTCCAGATCTCTCACCAATTGAAAACGTCTAGCGGAGCAACTGGCTCGTCACAATACGCCAGCCGCTACTCTTGATGAACTGTGGTATCGTGTGGAAGCTGCATGGGCAGCTGTACCTGTACACGCCATCCAAGTTATGTTTGACTCAATGCCCAGGCGTATCAAGGCCGTTATTACGGTCAGAGTTGGTTGTTCTGGGTACTGATTTCTCAGGATCTTTGTTCCCAAATTGCGTGAAAATGTAATCACATCTCAGTTCTAGTATAATATATCTGTCCAATGAATACCCGTTTATCATCTGCGTTTCTTCTTGGTATAGCAATTTTAATGGCCAGTAGTGTACATCACGCATGTGTTTTATATCGATATAGTCGTAAAATGTCACATATCTTTGTACAACATTCTTTGTACATCTATGGATTCTCGCTGAAGTTGTTTGGACTGTCTGTTTATTAAGTTATGTGACGATGGCCTAAGAAGACGAAAGCCGGTTTATAAGGAACTAATAAATATCATTGTGCAACATTAATACTTTTCATTGAAGTCATTAATACGTCTATGTTCCTCCAAGAACCGACGGAATACTCCATAAACATACCAACTATAAACACAAGCAAACGTTCTACATCAGATAATAAAGAAGTTGACGGCCATTTTTGCAATACTTCGGTACACTCTTCGTACACAGTCCTCTGCCTATCGCTGAGAAGTCACAAGTCACAAGGCTTCACTTACTGCAAGTAATTTGTTTCAAGTTAACGCAGCTAAAAAGTCTTGGTTAAAATCTTCTTCTATATCATGAGATGTTTTCACAAGTTATTTATTTCCAATTAGAAATGTTCAAAAAATGCCTCTGAACACTATGGGACTTAACATCTGAGGTCATCAGTCCCCTAGAACTTAGAACTTTTTAAACCTAACTAAGGACATCACACACATCCATGCCCGAGGCAGGATTCGAAGCTGTGACCGTAGCGGTTGCGCGGTTCCAGACTGTAGCGCCTACAACCGCTCGGCCACCTCGGCCGGCCGAGAAATGTTCAATAGTGTTTCTGTTGTGACTTATGGATGTAAATGCAAAGCTTTTGTGTGAGCCACCCTGAAGGGAAAATACCGAGTACCGAGAAATGTGCATAGCAGAAGACAAAAGTTAGTTTGCCGCTCGGAAGTCACTTTGCACAGTTACTCACGGATATTTTACTCCAAGGGTGTTGATAAGTTGAATTTACGCCACTAACGTAATTTATATCTCTAGAACGATAAGAACTGAGAACCCATTGACACTTTCTTTAAGAAAATGATGTGCTGCTGTTATCAGTAGGTGGCAAGAGAGAAAAAAAGAGATAAAGACAACATTTGATTGACTTTATTAGATAAGTGTTCACGATAGCCGGCACATTACGTGCTTTAGCGTAATAGATGGTTTAAAATAACTGCGGCATCAGATGAGATATCAGATATTATGTAACAGAAAGTTTTGAATTTAGTCACGTATACCTTCCGGTAGAGCGTAATATACAAGAATAAACTGATTTACGTCCCGTCCGTACGACTCAAGACGTGGCAGAATAATTCTTGTATCTTTTCGATGGCTCAGGAACCGGTAATGCAACTACAGTTTCTACGCGACTACGTGGCATGGTTTCGGTCAAATGTTTGGGTGTTCCACTGATGGTATTTCCCCACCGCCACGGTGAGAACTCTAAGGCTCTCTAAGTGGTGGAATGTGGTGGAATGTGCTGGATTTGTGCTGCATGAATATCAAACGGATGTCACAAACGTCAGTCAGATTTCAATCCCCTGCCAGTCACGTTTTTTTTACTTTGAAGTGTGTCGTCCAATACAAGAGTTGGCGGTCATTGTCGTCAAGCCGGCCGGTGTGGCCGTGTGGTTCTAGGCGCTACAGTCTGGAACCGAGCGACCGCTACGGTCGCAGGTTCGAATCCTGGCCCGGGCATGGATGTGTGTGATGTCCATAGGTTAGTTAGGTTTAATTAGTTCTAAGTTCTAGGCGACTAATGACCTCAGACGTTAAGTCGCATAGTGCTCAGAGCCATTTGAACCATTTTTTGTCGTCAATAGAAAACAAATATTGCCTCTGGCACCAGCGACGTGAAAGTCAAATTTGGAGAATATTCGCTATACGTTGGAAAGATTTAAAAAAAGAAAAAAAAAGGTTTTCGAATAGGTGGAGTCCCGTTCGTCCATCAGTGCTCACTCCTGCCGTATCCACACAGTGGTCATTTTAATTACTTGAACACAAAGTTTCGCGTTTTTCCCATGTGCAGTAGAATCACTAAGCACTGCTAACTGCGAGTGGCTTCCGTAAATGTTTATATGAAACCTTATAAGTATATTCTACGTAAAGATTATATTTAATTTCAGTTTGAACAATAAACATTCTTGCTTTATTTAATAGTTGTTTCAGTGTAGAAAATTTTAATTCTGGTTTTGACTGGAATCCCTTTTCTTAAAATTTCTCGTAACATCTTCTAACATTCTGCGTGGAGTCTGTTTGTTCTATGTCGTGTCTCCCTACCACTTTCGCGCAACGACGCTCTGAGCGTGTTTTTTAGGTAATTGACTAGATTGAACCTGGGACCTGTTGTTGGTAAGGAGACGCCAGACCACACATGACATGTAGAGTTCAGAAGAGTTCAGTGAGACTAGCTATGATATAACCAAATACTTAATGATTTCAGCATCAGCTCCACTGCACTCCCTGTAAAAGAATCTTAATACTAACTAAATTTAGTGGAAGGGGTTCAAGGCTTTCCTATTTTTAGTTAGCTGGTAAAATAAAGTCAAAAAGCAGTTAAGTTTACCATTGGAAATTTTATTCTACTCACAAAACATTGTTTATAGATTGCACTATTGATAAAAGGAAATGTTTTAATACAGGATGATAAAAACCAACTGCGTTCAATAAGAATGTGAACGAATATTCCCTGAATGGGTTTCCAAGTTCTACAATGGATCAAAGGATGACCTATGCCATATCACATCTATAATCTAGGTTTAAATTAAGTTTCATAAAAGAGAAAACTATGAAAATGGTCTAGAGTGACTCAATTATCTTTAATTACTTATTTAACTTGTCGTAAATTACAGTGGCTGATGTGGCTTCTCAATAATTATATAACAGAAAAATCATCGCGTTTCAGACTTTAACTTCTAATAGCAAATGTGAATACCATGAGCTTTAATTGACGATCGACACTAGTATTACGCAAAAAGGGGGTGTAACAGATGAGACTTCTGCAGTTCTGAGTGAAGCCTTATGCGGAATCGCATGCGTTCATTACATTGTCGTTGGTTAGGCAGTGTCAGGAGGCGGCGGGCGGCGCAGCTCCACACACCTTGCCATCTCGGAAGCAACTCTCTTCTAACCTCTCTTTACCACAGTTTACCGAAATTGGTTTAAGAAAAGCTATCTGGCTGTGTTTTCAACTGACCAATCGGGGTCTCAGTGTCAACCTTAAGCTCCGCCTACAAAAATTCTGTTTATCCAGTGAGAAACATTATACTTTTCGTGGTGGTGCAATGTTTTTAACGTTTCCAACGTAACAGAGACGCGTATAGTCTCATGCTAAAACTTTCAGCTGGTGTGGTCCTTTTAGTGTTATCGTAAGATCTATACTGTTCTTCTGGAGGGCTCTATCTTTTAACATGGGCTGGGGGGGGGGGGTGGTCCTGACGTAACAGAGACGCGAGAAAGTCTCACGCTAAAAACTTGCGGGCGGTGTGGCCCTTTTTGTGTTATCGTAAGATCTATACTGTTCTTCTGGAGGGCTCTATCTTTTAACATGGGCTGGGGGGGTGGACTTGGCGATCGGCTGGAGACGTGGGTGTCCGTCCCTTATCGTAGGGCCTTCTAGCTTAACTCAGTTCTGCTCTCGGCTTCTGTTCTCGTTTCTCCCCTCGGAACTGCGTCTGTTTCACTGTGGGAAGGTATGACATGCATTTAGGCATTCTTGTGTTAGTCTGTGATATTCCATTTGCTCACTCGTTGATCGTATTACTTTGGTTAATTTAACGTCAGGATTTATTCGGAGCTATGTGACATACTGCCGGATTTGCTATCATGTCAGGGTTTTCATGGAAGGTGTTGGATTTGCCTGACACCTTACAATCTGCGGCGAGAGAGCTGCGGTTAGGAAAAGTTGGCTGTTTGTTCTTATCAGAGGTGTTTCATTGTTCGAGTCGCATTTGCAAGAGCAAAGAAATGTATCTCTTAACCCGAAACAACGGTCTCTCAACCCGTTCTCCATTTTAAAGTCGACTGTGGCAGCACTGCGATGAGCGCTGTCTCCCTTTCTCTGTTTTGTCACCTTAATAATAGCCGACGGTAAAACGACGTTCAGCAGTCAGTTTGACTTTGTCAGTAAAGTGATGAAGTATAAGGTTAAGAGGTAAGAGCGAAATTGGGTGCCTCGAACACTGCATGTTACACATTACGAGTGATAATTAGGTAAGTCCAATAGACCGCATATTTCTAGTTACTACATACTGTGCTTTCCATTGCTTTTTCGGATTTTATTAGTTTATAGCATTTTAGAATTTATGTTATTTTTCAACTATAATATGGAGTGACTTCCTAAGACGAGTAAGAGTAATCCATAAAATAACAGGCCCATATCATTGATGTCGATATGCATCTGGATTTTGGAGCATATACTGTGTTCGAACATTATGAATTACCTCTACGAGAACAGTCTATTCACACAGTCAACATGGATTTAGAAAACATCGTTCCTGTGAAACACAACTAGCTCTTGACAAACACGAAGTGCTGAGAGCTATTGACAAAGGATTTCAAATTGGTTCCGTATTTCTAGATTTCCAACACTGACACTGTACCACACATACGGCTTGTACTGAAATTTCGTGCTTATGAAATATCGCCTCAGTTATGTGATTGGATTCGTGATTTCCCGTCAGATAGAGTACAGTTAGTAGTAATTGACAGAAAGCCATCGAGTAAAACAAGGGATTTCTGGCGTTCTCCAAGATAGTGTTATAGGCCCTCTGGTGTTACTTATCTATGTAAGCGATTTATGAGACAATCTGAGCAGTCGTCTTAGGTTGTTTGCAGATGACGCTGTCCTTTATCGTCTAGTAAACTCATCAGAAGATCGAAACAAATTGCAAAACGATTTAGAAAAGATATCTGAATGATGTGAAAATTGGCAATTGACTGTAAATAATGAAAAGCGTGAGGTCATCCACATGAGAGCTAAAAGGAATCTGATAAGAACTTCGGTTACACAATAAATCAGTCTCTTCTAAAGGCCGTAAATTCAACTAAATACCTAGGAATTACAATTACCAACAATTTAAATTGGAAAGAACACATAGAAAATGTTGAGGGGATGGCAAACGGAAGACTGCGTTTTATTGGTAAACACTTAGAAAATGCATCAGATCTACCAAAGAGACTGCCTACACTACGCTTGTCCAACATTACTGCTGCGCCGTCTGGGATCCTTACCAGATAGGATTAACGGAGTACTTCGAGAAAATTCAACAAAGAGCAGCACGTTTTTTACTATCGCGAAATAGTGGAGAGAGTGTCACGGACGTGATACAGGATTTGGGATGGACACCATTAAAACAAAGGCATTTTTCGTTGCGGCGGAATCTTCTCACGAAATTTCAATCACCAATTTTCTCCTCCGAATGCGAAAATGTTTTGTTGCCCAGACCTACGTAGGAAGAGACGATTATCATAATAAGATACGGGAAGTTAGAGCTCACATGGAAACATATAGCTGTTCGTTTTTTCCGCACGCTGTTCGAAAGTGGAATAATAGAGAATTATTGTGAAGGGTGGGTCGATGAACCCGCTGCCATACACTTACGTGTGATTTGCACAGTATCCGTGTAGATGTAGATGCAGATGAAGATCTCCGCAGCTGATAGAAATTTTGAAGCTTGGGTGCACAGCAGTTATGGGACGTAGGTAAGGAGGAAAATGAGAACGACGACATTTTCGATGATTCTGATGCTGATCCTGATTTTGTGGTAGCTGATGGTCACAACGAGACACAGAATGATACTAGTGAAGAAAAAGCTTTGTTGGAAGTAGAGGCTGATGTGATCCGTGCAACAGATAACGCCTCACAGCAAACACAGTACTTTTGTGGGAAAGACAGTTTCAAGTGGGAACGTTCTGAGACTGTCAGAGCAAGAAAAACACCTCAGCACAACATTTTGAAAGGAGGAATGCCCGGACCAACACCCGAAATTCGAATTTTGGGGCAAATTCCTACTAAATCTCCGATATTTGATAATTTATTTGATTACGGTATGTTAGAGGAATTAGTTTTACACACAAATATGAAACTGAATAAAATAAGGGCACAATTGCAGGCAACTGCTAATCCACGCAGTTAAACAGATATTGCCAACACTGAAATCAAAGCTTTCATAGGTCTTCTAACGATGACATCTATACTCAAATCTTCTCATGAAGATATGTTATCTCTTTTCGAAAAGGCCCCGACTGGTCGTCCTATATTTGTGGTAAAAACATTGACGAAGCGCTTTGAAATGCTTCAATACAATCTGAGATTTGACGACGCGGCTGTTGAAGAGGAAAGAAAAAATTCAGATCGTGGAACTGCAATATCAAACATTTGTATAAATTCATTTTCAATTCTCAGCAACTATGCTGTGTAAAATCCACCGGTACGGATGATACAATATTAGTCTCATTTAGGGGAAACTGTCCTTTACACGTTTAAATGCCTAGTAAGCCTGCGAAATATGGCATAAAAATTATGTTCCTGGCAGATTCTGGTAGTTGTCACTTCTGTAATGCGTACATATAGCCTACACAGGGAAAGGGAGTGATGCATGTTGCCTGACAGAAGAAGAGAAACAGCTTGCTAGACCAACTCAGGCCGTTATGCGTCTGTGGAAACCAGTAGAAACAAGAAATAGAAACATTACCAGTGACAACTGATTTACATCTGTATAATTTATTGATCAGCTAAGAAGGAAGGCACTGATCTAAGAGAGAACAATTAGAAAGAGTAAACGCGAAATTCTCCTGCATTTTTGGCAGCTAAAAGTAGACCAATTGGATCAGCATCTTTTCTTCTCTGATAATACAATGCTGATTCCATTTGTTCCTAAGATAAATAAGGCAGTGATTCTTGAATCTTCAGTGCATCACTCTGGTGTAGATTTGTTCGACATGTGAAATGTGCCAATTATTGGTAAAAAACATGTGTAAGACACTGGCCGACGGCAGTCTTTTCTGCACCAGTAAAAATTAGTTATGAGAACATCTTTGTTCTGTATTCGTGCCACAGAAGAAACACTATCAACATGGTCGGAGAGCCTAGCCATGCAATTGATAGCGCCACATCTAAGGAGACATCTGCAAATTCAAACTTTACCAAGCGATATCAAAGAAATGATTCACGAAGTTCTGGCAGACGCTCAGGAATCAAAAGAGGGTACATCAAGTGATAGAATGGGAAAGAAGAAGACGAGTGATAGAATGGAAAAGAAGAAGACGTGTATGAAATCTCCTGCGACCAAGAAAAGGTAAACAGCGCACAAGTGCGCCATGTAAAAATGTTAACTGTGATTTAATATTTTCATGATATTTGAGAATTACCTACATTTACATTTTCAACAATCTTTCATTTATATTCATGAATATTGTGACTGGTGTCACAACATTAATAATCATTTTAAAACTGATACTAAATGACTCTATATACTAACACTGAATCAAATGGCTCTGAGCACTATGGGACTGAACATCTATGGTCATCAGTCCCCTAGAACTTAGAACTGCTTAAACCTAACTAACCTAAGGACAGTACACAACACCCAGCCATCACGAGGCAGAGAAAATCCCTGACCCCGCCGGGAATCGAACCCGGAAACCCGGGCGTGGGACTAACACTGAATCCCCAAAGAAACTGGCATAAGGATGCATATTCAGATACAGGGATGTGTAAAAGTACTCCGTCTTCAGGTCACAAGTGACCCATCGGGGCCATCCGACCGCCGTGTCATCCTCACTGAGGATGCAGATAGGTGGGGAGGGACGTGTGGTCAGTACACTGCTCTCCCGGTCGTTATGATTTTTTTTTTTTTTTTTTTTACCGGAGCCGCTACTATTCGGTCGAGTAGCTCCTCAATTGGCATCACGAGGCTCAGTGCACCCCGAAAAATGGCAACAGCGCAAGGCAGCCTGGATGGTCACCCATCCAAGTACCGACCACGCCCGACAGCGCTTAAATTCGGGGATCTGACGAGAACTGGTGTATGCAATGCGGTAAGGCCTTTGTCACAGAGGTATGTAAACAGACAGAATAAGGTCCTGCGGTCGGCAACTTCTATATAAGACAGAAAGTGTCTGGCGGAGTTTTTAGATCGGCCACTGCTGCTACAATGGCAGGCTATCAAGATTTAAGTAAGCTTGAACGTCGTATTACAGTCGGCGCACGAGCAGTGGGACACAGCTCCGAGGTAGCTATGAAGTGGGGATTTTCCCTTACGACCATTTCACGAGTGTACCGTGAGTATCAGGAATCCGGTAAAACATCAAATCTCCGACATCGCTGAGGCTAGAGAAAGATCCCGCAAGAATGGGACCAACGACGACTGAAGAAAATCGTTCAACGTGACTGAAGTGCAACCCTTCCGCAAATTGCCGGAGATTTCAATGCTTGGCCATCAACAAGTGACAGCGTGCGGACCATTCAACGAAACATCATCGATATGGGCGTTCGGAGCCGAAGTCCTCTCATGTATCCTTGATGACTGCACGACGCAAAGCCTTACGCCTAGGCCCGTCAACACCGATATTGGACTGTTGATGACTGGGAATATGTTGTCTGGTCGGACGAGTCTCGTTTCAAATTCTACCGAGCAGATGGACGTGTACGGGTATGGGAACAACCTCACGAATCCATGGACCCAGGATGTCCAAAAGGGACTGTTCAAGCTGGTGGAGGATCTGTAATGGTGAGGGGCGTGTGCAGATGGAGTGATACGGGATCCCTGATATGTCTAGCTACGACTCTGACGGGTGACACGTACGTAACCATCCTGTCTGACCACTTTGGTTCAAATGGCTCTGAGCACTATGGGACTTAACATCTATGGTCATCAGTCCCCTAGAACTTAGAACTACTTAAACCTAACTAACCTAAGGACATCACACAACACCCAGCCATCACGAGGCAGAGAAAATCCCTGACCCCGCCGGGAATCGAACCCGGGAACCCGGGTCTGACCACTTTCATCCATTCATGTCTATTGTGCATTCCGACGGACTTGGGCAATTTCAGCAGGACAATATGACAACCCAAACGACCAGAATTGCTACAGTGTGGCTCCAGGAACACTCTTCTAAGTTTAAACACTTCCGCTGGCCACCAAACTCCCGAGACGTGAACATTATTGAGCAGATCTGGGATGCCTTGCAATGTGCTGTTCAGAAGAGACCTCCACCCTCTCGTGCTCTTACAGATTTATGAACAGCCCAGCAAGATTCATGGTGTCAGTTCCCTCCAGCACTAGTTCAGACATTAGTCGAGTCCATGCCACGACGTGTGCGGCACTTCTGCGTGCTCGCGGGGGCCCTACACGGTGTTAGGCAGATGTACCAGTTTCTTTGGCTGTGCATTGTACATAAAACTTATAAGTGCGAACGTTCACCGCTGTTCCATTGTCTGGTACACGTGTTCGATGTGAGGTCAGCGCAGTGGCGACTACAGAAAAATCTCAAGGAGGGGTCGCTAAAGATATATTGAGCTACCTTTGCTTTTACCGCAATATCAAATAAAGTCATATGCATCGTTTAAGAAATTTTTTATTTAAACTTATTATACCCATATACAAGACAGTGCCATCGTATGATATAAAAAAGTTACAATTGTGGTTCTCTTCCTTAAATGATGATTTCTATGCGCCTATTCTACCTGACAAATAGCTTAATTACATCGTCAATAGGACAATCAATGTCAGGGTGAGTGTTCAACAGAGCTAAGCCATTATGTCGACCTCAGCCATGTCTTTGTACGACGCACTGTTGAAAAACTTCTTTCTGCTGTAGCAATAGATGCAGATAGACAAACAAATGTTTTGTACAGCGTGTGAAAAGTAGGATAGTTAGATCTAGGACAAACAGACAACGCTTGCATAACAGAATCGAGATCTCTGTACAAGAAAACTGTAGAATATTCGCGACTTTTCTCGAACAAATGTCAGACAGAACAACGTATCGTGATCACTAGGATGGCAGCGACTTTTCTCGTTGGTACGTGTTAGCTCTATGTGCCAGACAAAAACGTATAAAATACTATGACGCTGACGCGCTGTTACATAGGAAAGTACACTACTGACCATTAAAATTGCTACACCAAGGAGAAATGCAGATGATAAACGGGTATTCATTGGACAAATATATTGTACTAGAACTGACATGTGGTTACATTTTCACGCAATTTGGGTGCATAGGTCCTGAGAAATCAGTACCCAGAACAACCATCTCTGGCCGTAATAACGGCTTTGATACGCCTGGGTATTGAGTCAAACAGAGCTTGGATGGCGTGTACAGCTCCCCATGCAGCTTCACAGTTCTTAAGAGTAGTGACTGGCGTATTGTGAAGAGCCAGTTGCTCGGCCACTATTGACCAGACGTTTTCAGTTGGTGAGAGATTTGGAGAATGTGCTGGCCAGGGCAGCAGTCGAACATTTTCTGTATCCAGAAAGGCTCGTACAGGACCTACAACATGCGGTCGTGCATTATCCTGCTGAAATGTAGGGTTTCGCAGGGATCGAATGAAGGGTAGAGCCACAGGTCGTAATACATCTGAAATGTAACGTCCACTGTTCAAAGTGCCATCAATGCGAACAAGAGGTGACGAACACGTGTAACCAATGGCACCCCATATCATCACGCCGGGTGATACGCCAGTATGGCGATGACGAATACACGCTTCCAATGTGCGTACACCGCGATGTCGCCAAACACGGATGCGACCGTCATGATGCTGTAAACAGAACCTGGATTCATCCGAAAAAATGACGTTTTGCCATTCGTGCAGCTAGGTTCGTCGTCGAGTACACCATCGCAGGCGCTCCTGTCTGTGATGCAGCGTCAAGGGTAACCGCAGCCACGGTCTCCAAGCTGACAGTCCATGCTGCTGCAAACGTCGTCGAACTGTTCGTGCAGATAGTTGTCTTGCAAACGTCCCCATCTGTTGACTCAGGGATCGACACGTGGCTGCACGATCCGTTACAGCCATGCGGATAAGATGCCTGTCATCTCGACTGCTAGTGATACGAGGCCGTAGGGGTCCAGCACGGCGTTCCGTATTACCCTCCTGAACCCACCGATTCCATATTCTGCTAACAGTCATTGGATCTCGACCAACGTGAGCAGCAGTGTCGCGATACGATAAACCGCAATCGCGATAGGCTACAATTCGACCTTTATCAAAGTCGGAAACGTGATGGTACGCATTTCTCCTCCTTACACGAGGCATCACAACAACGTTTAACCAGGCAACGCCGGTAAACTGCTGTTTGTGTAGGAGAAATCGGTTGGAAACTTTCCTCGTGTCAGCACGTTGTAGGTGTCGCCACCGGCGCAAACCTTGTGTGAATGCTCTGAAAAGCTAATCATCTGCATATGATAGCATCTTCTTCTTGTCAGTTAAATTTCGCGTCTGTAGCACGTCATCTTCGTGGTGTAGCAATTTTAATGGCCAGTAGTGTACAATAAACTCGATTCAGTCGTGTCAACTGACGAAAGAAACGAACGAATACTGTGCAGGGGAGCCCCCCATTTGTATACGCCAGTGGGTCAACGTGTCGTGTGTGCATCGGTCTTCACTATGGAGACTGCGAAAGAGGAAAAGCGAGGTGCAGTACGACTTTTGACTACGGAAGGAGTATCAGGAAGTGAAATTCATGCCAGAATGTCTGCTGTGTTTGGCAAGCACAGTATGTCATGTGCGCGTGTCTTTGCGTAAAATAAACGATTTCGAGAAGGTCGGGTGTCGATGAAACACTGCAGTCGACTAGGACAGGCCCATTGTGTCATTGCTCCTTGTGTCATTTCTGCGGTGGATTGTGCCATCAAAAATGACCGACGGCGGACGGTGGAAGACATTCGGCTGATGCATCATTCACGGAAACGCTGACGACATTATGACAGATTATCTGAAGTTCCCGAAAATCTGTGTGCAGTGGTTCCCCGCAGACTGACAGAGAAGCAGAAGTTGAAGAGAACGTCGACATTAGTGCACCACCTGCAACGGTATCGCGATAAAGAATACCGTTTCCACTCCCGCAATGTCGCGTGAGATGAAGCGTAGCTTCATTATTGTGAGCCGGAGAGCAAGCGTCAGGGCCGACAAAGCAGTGCACACCAGCTCCGGGAAAGTGATGATGACTTATTGCTCTGGCTATAGTGGCGCCGCTGCTTATTGACTTCCTGCAATACGGCGCCACAATATTAAAAACGCACAGCGGTACGTGGACACTTTGCTAAAACTGAAGCGCGCCATCAAGTCCAAACGCCGAGAAATGTTCACTTTTGTTGCAGGATAATGCCCGGCCACATACTGCCGAGGTTGTTTCGACTGTACTTCAAAAATTTCGCTGGGAAATCTACATCTACATCCATACTCCGCAAGCCACCTGACGGTGTGTGGCGGAGGGTACCTTGAGTACCTCTATCGGTTCTCCCTTCTATTCCGGATCTTTCGTGGAAAGAAGGATTGTCGGTATGCCTCTGTGTGGGCTCTAATCTCTCTGATTTTATCCTCATGGTCTCTTCGCGAGATATACGTAGGAGGGAGCAATATACTGCTTGACTCCTCGGTGAAGCTATGTTCTCGAAACTTCAACAAAAGCCCGTACTGAGCGTCTCTCCTGCAGAGTCTTCCACAGGAGTTTATCTATCATCTCCGTAACGCTTTCGCTATTACTAAATGCTCCTGTAACGAAGCGCGCTGCTCTCCGTTGGATCTTCTCTATCTCTTCTATCAACCCTATCTGGTACGGATCCCACACTGCTGAGCAGTTTTCAAGCAGTGGGCGAACAAGCGTACTGTAACCTACTTCCTTTGTTTTCGGATTGCTTTTCCTTAGGATTCTTCCAATGAATCTCAGTCTGCCGTCTGCTTTACCGACGATCAGCTTTATATGATCATTCCAGTTTCATTCACTCCTAATGCGTACTCCCAGATAATTTATGGGATTAACTGCTTCCAGTTGCTGACCTGCTATGTTGTAGCTAAATGATAAGGGATCTTTCTTTCTATGTATTCGCAGCACATTACACTTGTCTACATTGAGATTCAATTGCCATTCCCTGCACCATGCGTCAATTCGCTGCAGATCCTCCTGCATTTCAATACAATTTTCCATTTTACAACCTCTCGATATACCACAGCATCATCCGCAAAAAGCCTCAGTGAACTTCCGATGTCATCCACAAGGTCATTTATATATATTGTGAATAGCAACGGTCCTACGACACTCCCCTACGGCACACCTGAAATCACTCTTACTTCGGAAGACTTCTCTCCATTGAGAATGACATGCTGCGTTCTGTTATCTAGGAACTCTTCAATCCAATCACACAATTGGTCTGACAGTCCATATGCTCTTACTTTGCTCATTAAACGACTGTAGGAAACTGTATCGAACGCATTGCGGAAGTCAAGAAACACGGCATCTACCTGGGAACCCGTGTCCATGACCCTCTGAGTCCTGTAGACGAATAGCGCGAGCTGGGTTTCACACGATCGTCTTTTTCTAAACCCATGCTGATTCCTACAGAGTAGATTTCTAGTCTCCAGAAAAGTCATTATACTCGAACATAATACGTGTTCCAAAATGCTACAAATGATAGACGTTAGAGATATAGGTCTATAGTTCTGCACATCTGTTCGACGTCCCTTCTTGAACACTGGGATGACCTGTGCCCTTTTCCAATCCTTTGGAACGCTACGCCCTTCTAGAGACCTACGGTATACCGCTGCAAGAAGGGGGGCAAGTTCCTTCGCGCACTCAGTGTAAAATCGAACTGGTATCCCATCAGTTTCAGCGGCCTTTCCTCTTTTAAGCGATTTTAATTGTTTCTCTATCCCTCTGTCGTCTATTTCGATATCTACCATTTTGTCATCTGTGCGACAATCTAGAGAAGGAACTACAGTGCAGTCTTCCTCTGTGAAACAGCTTTGGAAAAAGACATTTAATATTTCGGACTTCAGTCTCTCATCCTCTGTTTCAGTGCCATTTTGGTCACAGAGTGTCTAGACATTTTGTTTTGATCCACCTACCGCTTTGACATAAGACTAAAATTTCTTAGGATTTTCTGCCAAGTCGATACATAGAACTTTACTTTCGAATTCATTGAACGCCTCTCGCATAGCCCTCCTCACACTACATTTCGCTTCGCGTAATTTTTGTTTGTCTGCAAGGCTTTGGCTATGTTTATGTTTGCTGTGAAGTTCCCTTTGCTTCCGCAGCAGTTTTCTAACTCAGTTGTTGTACCACGGTGGCTCTTTTCCATCTCTTATGATCTTGCTTGGCACATACTTATCTAACACATATCGTAGGATGGTTTTGAACTTTGTCCATTGATCCTCAACGCTATCTGTCCTTGAGAGAAAACTTTTGTGTTGAGCCATCAGGTACTCTGAAATCTGCTTTTTGTCACTTTTGCTAAACAGAAAAATCTTCCTACCTTTTTTAATATTTCTATTTACGGCTGAAATCATCTGAAATCATCTTCACACTACCTCCATACAGTCCCTACCTGTCTCCATGCCACTAACATATTTTTGGGTCTCTTAAGAAAGATATTCGTCTCCATCGATTAGCTTCGAACGAAGCCTGGCTACAATCATGATTCCTTAGGTACCTGCAAACATTCTACCATGAAGGCACTGACCGTCTTGTCTCACAGTGGGATAAATGTATTAACATTTAAGGCGATTACGTTTGAAATGATAAAGAGTTGTAAGTAGGCTGTTTAGGTTTTTATATTGGTAACACCACGTAGCGCTCTGTATGAAAATCACTGGCTGTGCTGTGTGCAGTCTGTGGCTAGTTTGCATTGTTGTCTGCCATTGTAGTGTTGGGCTGTTGGCTGTTAACAGCGCGTAGCGTTGCGCAGTTGAAGGTGAACCGCCAGCAGCGGTGGATGTGGGGAGTGAGATGGCGGAGTTTTGGACAGAGACAGTAAATTTGTAAGACTGGATGCCATGAACTGATATATATATTATGACTATTAAGGTAAATACATTGTTTGTTCTCTATTAAAATCTTTCATTTGCTAACTATGCCTATCAGCAGTTATTGCCTTCCGTAGTTTGAATCTTTTATTTAGCTGGCAGTAGTGGCGCTCGCTGTATTGCAGTAGTTCGAGTAACGAAGATTTTTGTGAGGTAAGTGATAGTTACAGAGAAAGATCGCATTTCTGTAGTAATGAATATGACAGAGATTACCATAGAAACAGACAATATGGGAACAAAAACAATTATTATCGACGGAGACAGAATAACTTCAGACGCAACAGCTCAGAGCGCTGTTACGATTCAGGGAGGCATTCTAGACCATGTGAACAACAAGAAAGAAATTACGGAATCTACCGTTATGACGACAGACGATATAATCGTAACAACAGACCAGAATTTAATCAGAACTGGCGGGTTTCAAACAGGGCAGGGCCCTCTCGACAAGGTGAACTTGTAGATGTTAGACCTCCAAATCCCAGTAACGACGCGTGGCAACAAAGAGACAGACAATGACTCACACCGCAGGCAGACATGTGCGCCGGCTGGCTCCGAGAAAAATAACGTAGAAGCAAACCTTGAGAAAAATTTTAGCATTCCTTACCGACGTATACCTCATGGTAATTGTGTTGAAGTTGAAACTCTGCGTACTAGGAAGAGTAAAGGTTTACACCACATTTCACATGTAAAACTGTTTATTGAAAGATAATCTCCTTTTTAACTTAGTCTTTGCCATAAAATTTTTCACTTCACGCTTCTGGTACAATTTGTCACACTGAGAAACTGTTAACATGCAACAATGTTTGAAGTTAAATATCCAGTCAAGAACCAAGAGAACTTAATTAAATAGAAATTACGACTGCATTGTTATAGTGAACAGAGGACACTGTTATTGCGTGTGTAGATTCTTGCTTGTTAGTTGCACGAGTACATAACGACTATAAGGCTTACATACTTAGAACATATACTGGTACTGCTAATGAGATTTTAATGCAACATTTTGGTTTACTTGAAAATACATTCTGGATTTAAAGTACTTTCAGTGAGATACCAGATGACACAGTGGTTAGTTTATGTGACAGCTACACGATTATATCACGACGCTATTAATATGTGACACAATTTACATTGTTGGTTTTGCGCTGTATCTGTTTTATATCTGCACAGTTTTTCTGAATTATTCTGGAAAGTAAAACATGTTTTAGTAGTAACTTTTGTGGTATAGCTACAATAAGATTGCCTTTTCAGTAGCACAACAATACGTTACAGCACAGTACTTTCTTCATCACGGCAATAAGCGTAATAACTAATATATCTATACGCAAAGCATTTCACTTTTGTTTGTCATGAGGTAAGTACATTGGCTTCTGCAGAACTTAGCTTTCGGAGGACAATAACTATGACACTTCCACAGAGATTATCTTACAGCAAGACGCACATTTAGCGCTACAGGACACGTATTTGAGTGATTAATTTTGTACTTAAATCATTTATTTTTAAAGATATTTGAAGTACAATGATACAAAGGTTTTCCGTGATACATTTCATTCCATTGCTGTAATCTGTAACGCCTGAGGATATAATTACATTAATCCTCAGGGGGGTACACGCTTACTTTGTATACCATGTGTGTGGCAAACACAAGGAGCCCTAGCTAATATGGTATTTGCTTATACAACTTTACGCATCGGTGCCATATTTCTCTAACACTGAATTACACAGCTATCTGATCATTTAACTGAGAGAGACAAAATTTTTTTTTTACTACGTCAGGGACACATGTTTACGCAATTACACAGTTGGATGACTTCACACTTACGAAATTGTATTTTGTCTGTACTTTGTGAACTGTTCATATTTTTTCGGAACCATTGTGATGTTATGAGAGCTTTGAATGATGTATTTGGTATGGGATCACGATTTTTAAGTACGTTTGAGGTAGATGACACTATTGAAATGAGCAGAGAATTTTTTTTAGGTTTTGAAATTATTGCAGAAAGCTACGACGTTTTTGAGATTTGGCTGAGGTGTTATGGTGTTATTATTACGACGACGATGTGTATTATGCTTTTGAGGAATGTTTATGATCAATAAGCAGATGCTATATGAGGAATTTGATTATGTTATGTATTTATTATGATGAAATATTGAAGTGTCGCCGCAAGATTGACGTGTCGACGAATATGTACATGTCTAATAAGGTAAGGAATAAGGAGTAGTGGTTAGGGAGTCTGATTTATGAAAAGGATGTTGGAAACCAAGAATCGTACTTTAAGAGTTATGAAATGTGTGTATATGCGTGAATGTATCACAATGCCGCCGAAAATTTTTTGGCTACTGTTATATTTACAGGATTTTGTTTCTACACGTTTGTAACACAAATTTTCGACCTGTGAAATTTTTATATGAGACTGTCACTATAGCAAGCTGCTGTCGTAAATATTTCGGTAGGAGAGTAAGTGACCACCTTCATGTAATGCGTCGTGGGCACCCAGCTGCGCGACAGTTGCCTGAAAAAAAAAAGCCACTAGTGTGTGCCTTTCAGAGGCACAGGTGGAGAAAAAAGGAGGACATTATCCTCGCTATTGACATTTCTTTGTCGAAAGCATCGCAAATACGACATGCTCAAACTTGAAAACATATGATTACACTGTGGAGCTCTTAATTTATGATATTTACTGAGAAACATTTCACGTCTATTGTCTTGCTAGTTGAAAGATTGTTTACTGCATTATGAGATGCCTTATGGCTAGCGAATGACGTTTCACGCCTTGCTTTGCCTATTTTCTTTAATATCTAGTTTCTAGCTGCACTGCAGCATTGGTTATTATAAAATTTAATAGATGTACTAATATCACTATTTTCTGTCTACAGACCCAGTAAAGAATACGTTTATGATATACTTTCTTAGAAAAGAGAGCACAAATAGACATTTCCCTTCACAGGAATTGCATAAATAATTTTTTTAATGACTTGGTAACTTTCTTGCAGAGTAAGTTTTTGTGATGCATCACTCTAGTGTTAAGATGTGACATAGGTATTAAACATGGCCATTTTTACTGTAATATTTTTTCTGCTTGAGCTATGTCATGTTTAGATATAAGTTATTGCATTTGCTGCTGCTGTTTGCCAGGCATAGTGCTACTAAATTTCACTTTGTATTACTCTGTTAAGACAGTTTTACTACTGATTTATTTTTCTTGTTGCTGCACATTGGCTCATATTCGTTGTAATGTTGCATTTGTTCTGTTAATTTAGATATACTGCTGCTTGCTTTGCCAGTTTGCATTTTTTCATTGCCGTTTGTATTGATTGTTTTGTGCTGCTGCATTGCCTCGTCCTTTAGTTTAGCATCTGAGCTCAGTAGATTTAAGTTAGCTTAAGAGGTTGGTTGGTTGTTTTGGGGAAGGTGACCAGACAGCGAGGTCATTGGTCTAATCAGATTAGAGAAGGATGGGGAAGGAAGTCGGCCGTGCCCTTTCAAAGGAACCATCCCGGCATTTGCCTGGTAGCTTAAGAGGGGGTAGACTATATGACTATATGAGTTGCAATGCATTGGAAGAAATGCATTGAGAAGTTATACGAAAAAAGTACAGAAAGCAGGTATAGATTGGACTTTTTGGAAATAATGAAGAACGAAGGGAGATCTCCGAGAAGTAAAGAAAGTTTTGTTTGCAAAGTACTGCAGTAAGACAAACCCTGTCCTTTCCTTGTGTTATCCCACTATGTGTTTGTGTACCCTTGGGTATTTGTGTTCTTCCTGTCTTTCTTTATGTGTTTACCTGATGAAAGTTACATTGTAGAATTTTTCTGATAATATGTTATTTACTTTGTAAAGATGCTTAGACATTATTTATTCTGTTTTGTTTTAATGCTCATGTGTGAAGTTGATGTTTCAAAAGTTATTCTGATCTTTTATGTATTTACTTATGTCATAATTCCTGTAACACTGATGTATATGTTAGTTCAATTCTTTTGTAAAGCCCATATTACCACAAATGTTTTCTGTATTGTTATGTTCTTTAATGATGTATTTTGTACCTTTGTTACTGTATTCTGATGTTATAACATTATAATAGACACCACTTCATCAAATTAAGTAACTTGTAAGTTACATTTCACTACATACATTTCTGTTGGTCATAGTATATGGACAATATGTGAGAAGTAGGGACTGATAGTGTTTGGACGTGTGTTAATAATTCAGCAAGGGACTGGATAACGGTATTGCTGGTTCTAAGGACATTTCAAACAAATTTTTTGTGAGTGGACAAGTGGTGGTTTATGGACTTGCTATATTCTCCGCAAGCCTCTTCGATGGTGATTGTGCACCTGCACAGTCGCAACAGTCTCTACATGGACTACAGTGGGTCTGCATCTTTGATGGCCCACCAATACCATTATTTCTACAAGGACTGCAGTGGGTTTGCACCTCTGGTGGCCCACCAATACCACAATCTCTACCAGGAATGCAGTGGGTCTACTCTGTGATGACCTACCTACCAATATTCTTCAAAACTTCGACTGACTCTGCAGTGGGTTTGCTCTGTTGTGGCCCATTACCTGTCTGCATGTCGAGAGTCAGCACTGTCTTTCTGTTGGAAGGACAACACTACTTCTACAAGACTACATGGAAATCCACTACTTCTGTGTGCATTTTCTTTTACTGCTCAGACTTTGAGAAAAACACTGCTATGTTACTGTGATGAACGATCCGGACTGTCTTTATGGACTGTGAGAAAATTTTAGCTTTTGACCAACATTGTATCAATAAGTGTGTGCATTTTATTTCTTTGTTATTGTAATTATGAAAAATTTTTTTCAAATATGTATTGGCCACTGCCCAAAACAATTTGTAAAATTTTTTGTGGGGAGCATGGGGGCTATGTAAGTAGGCTGTTTAGGTTTTTATATTGGTAACGCCATGTAGCGCTCTGTATGAAAATCACTGGCTGTGCTGTGTGCAGTCTGTGGCTAGTTTGCATTGTTGTCTGCTATTGTAGTGTTGGGCTGTTGGCTGTTAACAGTGCGCAGCGTTGCGCAGTTGAAGGTGAGCCGCTAGCAGTGGTGGATGTGGGGAGTGAGATGGCGGAGTTTTGGTGAGACAGTAAATTTGTAAGACTGGATGCCATGAACTGATATATATATATATATATATATATATATATATATATATATATAATGACTATTAAGGTAAATACATTGTTTGTTCTCTACTAAAATCTTTCATTTGCTAACTATGCCTATCAGTAGTTAGAGCCTTCCGTAGTTTGAATCTTTTATATAGCTGGCAGTAGTGGCGCTTGCTGTATTGCAGTAGTTCGAGTAATGAAGACTTTTGTGAGGTAAGTGATTTGTGAAACGTATAGGTTAATGTTAGTCAGGGCCATTCTTTTGTAGGGATTTTTGAAAGTCAGATTGCGTTGCGCCAAAAATATTGTGTGTCAGTTGAAGCACAGTCATGTATAATTTTTCTAAGGGGCCGTTTCAGAGTTTACTTACTTTTTTTATATCTGTCTCGTTTTCATTTGACTGTTCCTGGTACAGGGTATTTCAAAACTTCAGGAATGTATAACAAGAAGAAAAGAAGGCTGTGTCAGCATGAGTCTGGAAATGCATAGTTGTATTGTATTGTATTGTATTGAACTGGGGACCTGGAAACGACGGGGAGGCTTCGTCCCCGCTGTAGCCCTCGGTGATACAACGCTGTTCGCAGCTGAGGTCGTTGTCTATGAGAAGGCAGCAACGCCAGAAGACAGTAACGATTTGCAGGGCGACCTATACAGGATTGGTGTGCAGGGGCCAGCATTTGACCCTGGACGTACATGAATGTAACATATTGCACATGTATAGTAAAAGACATCCACTACAGTACGACTACATTATTGATGACAAATTGCCAGAAACAGTAACGACCATAAAATATGTAGGAGTACGTATCCAGAGTGACCTTAAGTGGAATGACCGCATAGAACAAATAGCAGCAGAAGCAGATGCCAGACTGAGATTCGCAGGAGAAATCTTAAGGAAATGTAATCCACCTGCTAAAGAAGTGCCTTACAAGACGCTTGCTATACCTGTTCTTGAGTATATTTCGTCAATCTGGGACCGATACCAGGTAGGACTGATAGAAGAGATACAAAAGATCCAACGACGAGCGACGCGTTTGGTCACGGGATCGTTTAGTCGGCTCGAGAGCGTTACAGAGATGGTCAACAGTCTGCATTGGCAGACGTTGCAAAAGAGGCGTGTTGCTCCACAGAGTGATTTACTACCAAAATTTCGAGAGAGCACTTTCCGGGAAGAGTCGGCAACGTATTGGTTTCTTCGTTGTACATCTCGCGAAATGATCAGGACGAAGAAATTTGAGAAATTAGAGCTAATACAGAGGCTTACCGACGATCATTCTTCCCACGTGCCGTTAGCAAATGGAACAGAGAAGGAGAAGTCAGATAGTGATCTCAGAGGTACACTCCGCCGCACACTGTCAGGTGGTCTGCCAAGTATTGATGTGAATGAGAACTGTCTTGGTGCAATCAAACACGTTCATGACACAGGGTATATGACATGCCTGTGCAAGCCATTCGATCGAGAGAACAATACGTCTATCCTCTCCGGCAGCAGGCGCACGGGGCTATTGAGATCCTGAAGGGAGTTTGAGTGTGGTCCTCCTGAGGTAATGATGCCGTATTCACATGTGAGTTACGTACGTGTATGCTTCATCCTCGCTGCTAGCCGGTGCCATTGTTGCATTTACATCGCAGCCTCACTGCTCACTACCCTCCGGCAGTAATTACGCAACTGTTGTTCACATATTGAGCAGCGCTGCTGGAGTGACCTTGAAGCAACCAATCAGCAGGCCAGGATCTATGAGGGGGGGGGGAGGGGGGGCAAACCGAGGTGCTTGTCCAGGCAGCAATTTCAGGGGTCCAAATTCATATTCTTGATGGAAAAAACCTTGTTTCACAAAGCGCGCAACATCCAGCACACCTTGGCCTATCGATTCTTGATGTGATTTTGAATCGCATCCCAGTTGGTTTCTGAAAATTTTTGAACACCTTCTAAGAATCATGAATTGACTTTGGAGTGCCTGCATAGTGTACGTGATGTCTCTGCCTGGGGAATCCCCATCGCATCTAGAAACAAAAAACAGCTTTCCTGCAGACAAAAACGGGACAGGCCTGTAAGAGATGAGCCGAATAAACCCAAACAGGCGAGTGCCAATCGCTGTCTATGTGGTTGATTGGGTGTGCAAATGATCTGCTTTGTTATAATTATTAGCGAAATCCTTAGATTCAGACTACCATAGTCAAAATAAACGACTAACTGGAATAACAGGTAGAAGAATTACATATTATTTTCTCGGTGTATCGAAGAAAATGATATTGTGACAGAAAATTTTTGCCAGGTAGCTGAACCACCAGGTGTACAGTCCCCAGATAGCGGCTGCTTTAAGTTGTGTTCTCGGAATAGCGCGGTTCAAATGGTTCAAATGGCTCTGAGCACAATTGGACTTAACATCTGAGGTTATCAGTCCCCTAGAACTTAAAACTACTTAAACCTAACTAACCTAAGGACATCACACACATCCATGCACGAGGAAGGATTCGAACCTGCGACTGTAGCAACAACGCGGTTCCGGACTGAAGCGCCTAGAACCGCTCGACCACCGCGGCTGGCCAGGATTAATGAAGTTAACTGAAGAGTTAAGTTTTGACAATGGCAGGAATACTTACAGAGTTAATGATGACAAGATCGTTTGTTAGAATGGGGACGGAGAAGCAACAGGGACAGTACACAGATTATATGGACGAATATGACAATCAAAATTTATATAAAAGTTTCGTATTACTACTTTTCGATCTCATGCTTGAGAAACTGGTAAGTATGAATGAAATGTGAAACTATTTCCTAACATAAACCTTTTTGATTGTAGTAGGCCTAATAGGCATTTGATATTAGTACTTCGTGAATTAAGTTCTGTCGTGCTATTTATATAAGTGAGGCACATAAAAATGACCATTTGTACCAAATAGTCTCTCTTATTTGGCATATCTTACAACTGCTGCAATATTAGAAAGGTCATTTCGTTTCATCTAGCAGACAACGAAAAAAGATACTTAATCAAATCGAGAAACCACACCAGTCTTGGGTACTGCTCAGATTGACAGCTTTTTCAATATTAGGCAACGACATTTTGATATTTCGTGTAGCAAAACGCTTCACGAACTTTGATGAGCTAATGGATTCTTTTGCAGAAAGGAAAGCAGACCTTTCAAAGCTGTAGCTATATTAGAGAGAAAAAAAATGCTGGAACCTAAGGAGTGAAGAAATTTATACTATCTTGCTTGTCTCTTATCTTTATTCGTTTTATGTTTCCTATGTATAATTTTATGTGACACAAAAGAGAAAATTATTAGCTAATATGCAGTATAGAGTGCAAATTTTGCGAAGAGGTCTTATTCTCCCGGTCACAAATAATTCCACTCAGTATTAATTGTGAATTCTTTTTTAACGGTGTAGGATGTCAAATCGGCCGACTGGGAGCAGGAGAGGCACCACAGAACATTTTAATTTCCATTTTCCTGAACATAGGCTTGATGGCTTCCATTACAAAACGTACGTGTTTGAATTCACAGAGCGAAATACAGTGACGTACAATAGAAGAATGCTGCGAGAAGAGGCGTGCCACTGCACTTTGGCACACTTAAGATCGAATAACATGTCTTATATTTTCTCGAATATATATGTTTTATACATTAAACTCTTCAGAAAGATGTGCGCTGCAAAGTGAACATATTTATGGAAAAACGGTTTTTTTCTTAAAGTTTTGACGTCATATCCCTGACGCTCGAGAGGGTGTCGAGAGGAGTGGTGGGGGGGGGGGCACTGTCAATTTTTAGCCACGCTTCGGAAACATCGCAGATTCGAGGCTACCAATCACGGCTCAAATTTCTGGACAATACGGCGATGGTCGTAGCGCGGAACAGGAGCCATCTTGATATCATCGCCTGGCGTGGATCGCAGCGAGCACCATCGGTGCAGGTTAAACGTACCGGTAGACAGACTGGGTTTGATTCATTATCGCCAGGCCATGCCGACGAGCAGAGAGCAGCGAGGTGGTCGCTATAGCACACCCTTATTGGATCGCAATCAAGGAGAGCAGCGGTATCGCGGAATGCTAAACTGCAGTTTTCAATGACCTCGATCCTACTGCTGTCGAACTGTGTCACATGCTGGTAGACGTTTCTTCTTACACGAGCCATAAAGCAGTCTTTTCGAAAGCAGTCAACGTCCAGATGCTATTTCTGAATGAGAAAACTGCTGAGTACTCTTTCCTACTACAGGGTGGTCACAAACTGTCTGAAAAGCTTCTAAGGGTGTTGCAAGGTAGTTGTTGTGGTCTTCAGACCAGAGACTCGTTTGATGCAGCTCTCCATGCTACTCTATCCTTTGCAAGCTTCTTCATCTCCCAGTACCTACTGCAACCTACGTTCTTCTGAATCTGTTTAGTGTATTCATCTCTTGGTCTCCCTCCACGATTTTTACCCTCCACACTGCCCTCCAGTACAAAATTGGTGATCCCTTGATGCCTCAGAATATGTCCTACCAACCGATCCCTTCTTCTAGACAAGTTGGGCCGCAAATTTCTCTTCTCCCCAATTGTATTCAATACGTTCTCATTAGTTATGTGATCTACCCATCTAATCTTCAGCATTCTTCTGCAGCACCACATTTCGAAAGCTTCTATTCTCTTATCGTCCACGTTTCACTGCCATACATGGCTACACTCCGTGCAAATACTTTCAGAAAAGCCTTCCTGACACTTAAATCTACACTCGATGTTAACAAATTTCTCTTCTTCAGAAACGCTTTCTTTGCCATTGCCAGTCTACATTTTATATCCTCTCTACTTCGACCATCATCAGTTATTTTGCTCCTCAAATAGCAAAACTCCTTTACTACTTTAAGCGTCTCATTTCCTAATCTAATTCCCGCAGCATCGACCAATTTAATTCGACTATATTCCATTATCCTAGTTTGCTTTTGTTGATGTTCATCTTATATCCTCCTTTCAATACACTGTCCATTCCATTCAGCTGCTCTTCCAAGTCCTTTGCTGTCTCTGACAGAATTACAATGTCATCGGCGAACCTCAAAGTTCTTATTTCTTCACCATGGATTTTAATTCCTACTCCAAATTTTTCTTTTGTTTCCTTTACTGCTTGCTCAACATACAGATTGAATAACATCGAGGATAGGCTACAACCCTGTCTCACTCCCTTTTCAACCATTTCTTCCCTTTCATGCCCATCGACTCTTATAACTGCTATCTGGTTTCTGTACAAATTGTAAATAGCCTTTCGCTCCCTGTATTTTACCCCTGCCACCTTTAGAATTTGAAAGAGAGTATTCCAGTCAACATTGTCAAAAGCTTTCTCTAAGTCTACAAATGCTAGAAACGTAGGTTTGCCTTTCCTTAATCTATTTTCTAAGATAAGTCGTAGGGTCAGTATTGCCTCACGTTTCCAACATTTCTACGGAATCCAAACTGATCGTCCCCGAGGTCGGCTTCTACCAGTTTTTTCCATTCGTCTGTAAAGAATTCGTGTTAGTATTTTGCAGCCGTGGCTTATTAAACTGATTGTTCGGTAATTTTCGCATGTCAACACCTGCTTTCTATGGGATTGGAATTATGATATTCTTCTTGAAGTCTGAGTGTATTTCGCCTGTCTCATACATCTTGCTCTTCAAATGGTAGTGTTTCGTCAGGGCTGGCTCTCCCAAGGCTATCAGTAGTTCTAATGGAATGTTATCTGCTCCTGGGACCTTGTTTCGACTTAGGTCTTTCAGTGCTCTGTCAAACTCTTCACGCAGTATCGTATCTCCCATTTCATGTTTACCTATATCCTCTTCGATTTCCATAATATTGTACTCAAGAACATCGCCCTTGTGTAGACCCTCTATATACTCCTTCCACCTTTCTGCCTTCCCTTCTTTGCTTAGAACTAGGTTTCCATCTGAGCTCTTGATATTCATGCAAGGAGTTCTCTTTTCTCCAATGGTCTCTTTAATTTTCCTGTAGGCAGTATCTATCTTACCCCTAGTGATACATGCCTCTACATCCTTACATTTGTCATCTAGCCATCCCTGCTTAGCCATTTTGCAGTTCCTGTCGATTTCATTTTTGTATTCCTTTTTGCCTGTTTCATTAACTGCATTTTTGTATATTCTTCTTTCATCAATTAAATTCAGTATCTCTTCTGTTACCCACGGATTTCTATTAGCCCTCATCTTTTTACCTACTTGATCCTCTGATGCCTTCACTACTTCATCTCTCAAAGCTACCCATTCGTCTTCTACTGTATTTCTTTCCCCCATTATTGTCAATCGTTCCCTAATGCTCTCCCTGAATCTCTCTATAACCTCTGGTTCTGTCAGTTTATCCATGTCGCATCTCCTTAAATTCCCACCTTTTTGCAGTTTCTTTAGTTTTAATCTACAGTTCATAACCAATAGTTTGTGGTCAGAGTCCACATCTCCCAGTGGAAATGTCTTACAATTTAAAACCTGGTTCCTAAATCTCTGTCTTCCCATTATATGCGTTGCGAAATAATTATTAAGGAAAAACTTCGATACGTTGCGCCGCTTCCGAATTAATTAGCATGGAAGTTAGCCAATCAGGCCGTTGGGTGCGCAAATTCAAGCGGCCCTCCAGATACTTTTATTATATTCCGATCCACGAACGATGGCGGTTTGTGGATGTCGAGGCACAGATGAGGGTTGCATTGTTGAATGGTTCCAAACGACAGTTGCGGTACGCGCATGCGTGTGCTTTCCGCTCGAAGAAAGCGTATATCTTGCAAGTTACGTCTCTCGCTTACTTATGCCGAATTTATCAGGTATCGCCACAATCAGCGATGAGAACTCGCAACAAATGCAATCGAAATTCACTAAACAACTAGCTACGACTACGTTTAATGCTCACATTAGTTACGGCATTCGAAGCAGAGCGCTCAGAATACTACTGAACGCTCATTGGTTGTCGGAGAATGCGTGAGTAGCTGCGCAGAACAAGTCAAAAATCGACCGCCGACTTTCCTTACTCCAACCATAGTGTCAGTTGCTCTCGTAGCAGAGATGATAGCGCGCGAAACTGCTCAGTCTTTGGCTCAGGTTTGTCTCCTTACTACCGTCCGATATCCAAACTGTATACCGCTCTGTTGTTCGGTTTTAGGAAACAAAACAAAGAACACTTTTGTCCACGCCGTCACTGGCGGGCCGCCTGAAATCGCGCGCGCGACAGCCTGGTCAGCTAACTTCCGTGCTAATTAACACGGAAACCGTGCAACGTATTGAATTATTTCTCAGGTTGACCTATCCTGCAACACCCTTAAAAGCTTTCCATTCTGTTTCTGATCACCCTGTATACAGAAATAATTCGGCTTTAATCCTGTCTAGTTCGTGCGGTTCCATTGAAATGCTAATCATTTTCATATGCAAGCATGAAGTAGACTCTATGCTATTGTGTTGTTCGTTGCATGCAACCTTCGTGGCGTGTCAGTTTTAACGGCCAGCATTACATTCTCAGTTTGTCAGTTGATTGAGACGCCTATACCAACAGGGAGTTAATAGAAGACTATAAAAAAATGGAGCCTTCAGTATCTGCTGCTCCCATCCATTTAAAAGTCATTATTACGTAGTTTTATGATAATGAAGTGCATGTCTTCAGCTAGTCATATAGCTATCTACTGTAAATGCATAGTTGTATAATATGGGAAACAACAATGTAAAACAGCACTTCTAAATTGGTTGTTGCAACATACAGAATATGTTAGCACTCATCTAATTTTCTGGAATTGTTTGTGGCTCCATACCTTATCTTCTCTTGGGGGGGGGGGGGGGGGGGGGGAGGGGAGGATGTAAACCTCTGGGGCAGTTGAACATTATTGAAGATACCTATCCACATTTTCATCACATTTTGGTATATTTCTCATCCAGACAAGCCCAACAATGACATTTAGGCATCAGCCCTCAGCGCATCGTTAAAGAGAGTCTTCTTGAAAGCATAAACGAATTTCGTACTAATTACTGTCCTCAGTTGACAAGTTCGTAAAACATTTCGAATGCATATCCAATAAAAATCACAGTTTCCAACATAAAAGTCGTACATGGCGCAGATTCTATCCAGAGCACAAAGACTAACTTACAATTCTGCACCCATAAAAGACAATCCCACTCGAGCTGGAAATAAAGACTCACTAATTTTTGGCGCGTGGATTGTCAAATAGCATATTTCAGGATGAAGTTCTAGATTGTTCCAGGACTTATAATTGGTTAAATTGACTTATGTACAGTTTTCTGCATACAAAAGTGAACAGTTCAAAGAAAATATGCCTCTTGAGGTTAGCAATACTTATAAAAATAAAAATAATTGTATATCATTGTACATAATTGTGAAATAGATTTTTGGAAAGATTACAGCACATGCCTCATTACCAAAATAATATATGTTTTCTATTTCCTTTCGTATGGCTTTTTAATAAAAAAAACTGAGTTTTATTTCGAAAAATTATAACAGTTCTTGATTTAACGAATAATAAAATTATGAGAAATTTTGTAATCAAAATATTGTAAAGTCCGAAATACACTGCTGGCCACCGTAAATGCAACACCCTGAAGGAAGCATCCGAATCAGGTGAAATTTACACCATGGGTTTGCTGCGACGAGATATGCAACTGATTAGAATATCAGCGCAGACTCACATCACGCGCGCCTGTGGCGCCACCTCATAGCGCCATTTAAGGCTTGGCGATTTCGACGAGTGTACGTTCGGCACGTGTGTTTACCTTGTGGTTGTTTCACAAGACGATCAGTTATGCCTCGTAGACAACAGCGAACATCGTTTGATCAAGTATCCGAGTTCGACAGAGGAAGGATAGTGGCTTACCGAGATTGTGGATTATCATACAGAGAAATCGCTAGTCGTGTTGGACGAAACCAAACAACTGTAATGCGGATATGTGACCGTTGGATGCAGGAGGGTACGACGGACCGACGTGGTCGATCGCATTCACCTCGGTGCACCACTGCACGTGCTGATAGGCAAATTGTGCGCATGGCAGTGACGGATCGCTTAGTGACATCCCGAACCATAGCACAGCACATTGCGTCTGTAACGCATCATCCAGTGTCTGCGCGTACCATTCGACGCCCTTTACAGCAGAGTGGTCTGTCCGCAAGACGTCCATTGCTTCGTCTACCATTGACGCAGAACCACAGACGTCTCCGTCGCCAATGGTGTGATGACAGACGGATGTGGACGGCAGAATGGAATGACGTTGTCTTTACTGACGAGGCACGCTTCTGTCTGCAGCACCACGATGGTCGGATTCGAGTGTGGAGACACCGTGGAGAGAGGATGCTGGACAGCTGCATTATGCACCGCCACACTGGTCTTGCACCGGGTATTATGGTATGGGGCGGTATTGGATATTACTGTCGCACGCCTCTAGTACGCATTGCCAGTACTTTAAATAGCCGGCGCTACATATCCGAGGTGCTGGAGCCAGTTGTCCTTCCTTACCTTCAGGGCTCGGCCACAGCCATATTTCAACAGGATAATGCGCGACCACACGTGGCACGCATTGTCCAAAGGTTCTTCGTCAATAACCAGATTGAAGTGCTTCCCTGGCCGGCTCGCTCTCCGGATCTTTCGCCGATAGAGAACATGTGGTCCATGGTTGCTCAACGAGTGACCCAGATTACATCCCCAGCTGCCACACCAGATGATCTTTGGCAACGTGTGGAAACTGCTGGGGCTGCTGTACCCCAGGAACACATCCAACGTCTCTTTGACTCAATGCCGAGACGTGTGGCAGCGGTGATCTCCAACAATGGCGGCTACTCTGGCTACTGATTCTGGCAGGAACCACATGTCACAGACGTCTGTTGACGTAATCATTTGATACTTGGTCAACATGTTATCTACAAAATAAATTTTGTTGTTCTACCTCTTGTCTTTCTTGGTGTTGCATTTACGGTGACCAGCAGTGTACATGCCACTGCAGGTCAAATTGAACAAATGGATTTTATAGGAGAAATAACCTTTTTTAAATGAAAAACAAAAATAATCTTCCCAAGTATTACGAAAAAAACTTGCACAAGTGTGAAATTTAAATAAGAATTTCTATATAATGGACCAATCCCATGGGCTCCCCTTTTGTCCTTCAGACTTACAATTTTAGGTACAACATAGCTGAAATAAAGAACGGAATTGCAAATTTGGTCAAACAGGCTTAGTATCATGAACTACTATTTATCGAAGGCCCCATAACTCTGATTTTTGTATAAGCTCACCATGAATAAAACAAAATACATGGTAATATGAGGAATTAGGACTGTAGAGGAAAGGATGGGAATGGTTACCCATACTGAAGAGTATAAATATCTATGAGCAAAACTCACACAAGATGGTAAAGAAAATAAGGAAATTAATTCAAGACTAAATGCTGGTTGTTCACTATTGGATCATTAAAAGCTATTTCATCGATATCAGCATAATAGAAAGGAAACAAAAGAAAAATCTTCAAAGGAGTTATTAGAAGCATTATGACATATCGATCAGAAATATGGAATTTAAATCCCAATTAATGAACATGTTGATGCAACTGAGCTGGACTTTTGGAGACGGTTTGCAGAGATATCCTGGCCGCAAAGGGTTATAAATGAAGTCATCAGGAATAAAACTGACGTCACAAGCCCGATTATGGATTTCGTGGAAGGTAAGCATTCCATATGGTAGGGACATACGAAGAGGATGTCAGACGAAGAGGATGTCGGAGGAGAAATTGCCACGACCGATCTTGGATTGGGAAGGAAACAAGAAAAGCGGAAACTACCAGTCACATGGATACAAGTAATTCAGACATTAATTAGAAAAAGAAATACTGAATGAAATTTATTGACAGAGGGGGACAAATGGAGAATGAAAGTCAAATGTTATGTATAATATTGGGGCACCAGAAAGTGTAAATACAGGGTGTCCCTTTCAAACCTCTCACACTTCAAAGGCCAAGGGGAAAAACACTACAGCACATATCATAATGAAATTGTCCACATCCCACAGTGTCTGAAAATTTCATATTCTTGCATCAGATTTGCAAACTGTGGTCGCCGGTATGTAGTATGACCGCAGGAAGTGAAAATGGCTACTCCACAGCAGCGCGCACAAGCAGTAGTATGATTTGCAGGAACAATATCACCGAATACTGTGGAAAGAAATTATAGTAGTCTGTATAGAACTGATGTGAAAACAACCAAGGAACTGTATAATCAGTTTGCAGAATGAGATTTTCACTCTGCAGCGCGCTTGCAGGAGCGCTAGTTCCGCAACTTTCGCAAAAGAACTTCTGTGAAGTTTGATAAATAAGAGACGAGATACTGGCGAAAGTTAGGCTGTGAGGACGGGTCGTGAGTTGTGCTTTGGTAGCTCAATTGATAGAGCACTTTCCCCCGAAAGGCAAAGATCCCGAGTTCGAGTGTCAGTCCGGCACACAGTTTTAATGCGTTGGGAAGTTTCGTACCATAAGTTTCAGGTAGCTGGAAGCGCTCTGACACGTTCTGGCAGTACATGTCATAGAGTTTCGGAAGAGATAATGGAAGACATCAGACACGCTTTGGTACACTGGAAGATGGGAATGTACAAGTCGCAGCCTACACCTGAATAGGAGAGGGAAAGATACTTTGGCTGAGCATCTTGCAGAAAATGTACAGGAGGCCACCGTCACACAAGCAAGATCCCTGTGTTTACTGGTATCAGAGAGGTACCTTTTTTTTAGTATAGAATGAGGGTTCAGGCACCCTGTTTTGAAAGAAGTCAAAATAACAAAAGAGGTCCATGAAACGCTTTTGGTTGGTTGGTTGGTTTGTGGAAGGAGACCAGACAGCGTGGTCATCGGTCTCATTGGATTAGGGAAGGATGGGGAAGGAAGTCGTCCGTGCCCTTTCAGAGGAACCATCCCGGCATTTGCCTGGAGTGATTTAGGGAAATCACGGAAAACCTAAATCAGGATGGCCGGACGCCGGATTGAACCGTGGTCCTCCCGAATGCGAGTCCAGTGTCTAACCACTGCGCCACCTCGCTTGGTCGAAATGCTTTTGAATGCGCAGAAAACTAAGGCTTAACTAAGGTTAGCTGATTTCATTAAAATATTGGAGGACTGAGAAGTAAGATAGAAGAGCTTTTTATCTGTCTGGAAAATGTAGAGAGCTGTGATAAGATAGATAGACATCCTGTGTCTGTCTGAGCACCACATAACCACAGTTAAATATAAACGATTACTTTCAAGCAGCTTACTTATGCAGAACTAATACGGAAAAAAGAGGAGTTGTTGCATCTAGTTAGATAGAAAACAAGTTTCAAAAACATTAAAACCAGTAGTTTTGTAGTAATCAGCACATAGAAGCATGTATTTATGAATACTGAAAAATGGTTTACCTTTAGTTTTAACTGTATATAGATCCCCAATGGGAAATTTTGAACTGATGATGAGCGATCTGGTTCCAAACTGTGCTATCTGTCAGACAGCAGCAAGCAGTTAATAGTCTGTAGTTGCTTGTAGATTTTCTAAAGAACTCTGATAGGAAAAATGATCTGGGAACCTTATTTGGATTCTACAGTTTTATCTAATTAACTTTCCACCATGGATGGATCAAGACAGTAGGATCTTAATTGATAATGTTTTCTTTGGTGAAGCTCTAAGCAAGAAAATGACTGGATGATAATACCTTACAACATGGATACTTTTCAGTGCAAGAAAGTCAAAATAATTAATGACTCCAGGACAAAGCTAACATAAAATTTAATCTATTCCATGATTAAATCATAACATTATTTGAAAATAGCTTTCCACGTAAGCTAATCAGAAAGGACATTAAACAACCACGTAAAAAACCATGGATCACTAGAGGAATTAAAGTATCTTGTGAAAAGAAAACAGATATGTGTCTGATGGCAAAAACAATTAGAGATCCTGCAGTAGTTGCATATTACTAAAATTACTCAAAATTACTAGGTAAATTTATTTAAAAAAATCAAGCAACATGCACACAGTGTCAGAATCAGTAATTCCGGCAACAAACTTAAGGCTATATGGAATGTAGAGAAACGAGAGACAGCAAAACTAGCCATAGAACGGGGTAACATTACTATTGATCTGAACTGCATAGCTATAAATGATGAGTCACTGGTTGCAAATATATTTCATAATCATTTCTTAAATATAGCAGAAGTGTAGGCACAAACAGTTAAACAGAAATGTCACAGCACTATGCTGAAAAAGCAACTCTCGTAAAACTCAATCATATGAAAGTATCACCAATTACTCATTTTTAAATTACGAAGATTATGTATTTTCTCAAAAACAGAGGTTTATCTGGATTTTGATGGTGTTTACAACTGAGTATGAAAGACATTTTCCCATATAACAAGCCCTACCTCATCTTAAATATTTAAAGCATCACTAACTAAAGGCAGTATTCCAGAGCGACTGAATTATGCGGTTGTGAAACACCTCTTTAAGAAAGGTGTTCGGAGGGATGCCAATAACTACAGACCTGTTTGATACCTGACATGGCTTCCCAAATATTTTGAGAAGGTGATGTCTTCTAGAGTAGTATCTCACCTGAGCAACAATAATATCCTCAGTTCATATTTCTGAAGATTTGCATTGCTGAGAACGCCATTTACATATCCACTCACCAAATTTTACAAGCGTTAGATAATAAAGTAGCGTCAGTTGATTTTTTTCTGCGTTCTGTCTAAGACATTTGATTGTGTATATCGGGACTGCTACGGTCGCAGGATCGAATTCTGCCTCGGGCATGGATGTGTGTGATGTCCTTAGGTTACTTAGGTTTAAGTAGTTCTAAGTTCTAGGGGACTGATGACCACAGATGTTAAGTCCCATAGTGCTAAGAGCCATTTGAACCATTTTGATTGTGTGTATCACGGTATTCGCCTAGTAAAATGAAGTTTTATGGGGTCAAAAATGGTTCAAATGGCTCTGAGCACTATGGGACTTAACATCTGAGGTCATCAGTCCCCCTAGACTTAGAAATACTTAAACATAACTAAACTAAGGACATCACACACATCCATGCCCGAGGCAGGATTCGGACCTGCGACCGTAGCAGCAGCGTGGTTCCGGACTGAAGCGCCTCGAACCACTCGGCCACAGCGGCCGGCTTCTATGGGATCGATGGTATAGCCAACCAATGGGCATATCATATCCAATAAAAAAAATTCAGAAAATTGTACTTAGTAAATCAGCCAGTGTAGTCTGGATACATTATTCTGACACGAGAACTCACGTATGGGGTTCCAAAAGGCTCACTCTTTGGTCTGCTGTTGTTCCTCATATACGCAAACTTTGTCCCGTTTAATCAGTACAAGCATACGTACAGAAACAGTGTCCACATTGATGAGAATTTAAACTGGAATAGCACATTTTGGGGCTCCTAAAAGAACGTAGTTCATCTATATTTGCCTTAGAATCATAGCAGATGTTCGGAAGAGATAAATCAGCAAGTTGACATATTTTGCATATTTTCATTCAATAATGTCACGTGGAATAATGTTTTGGGGTAACTCATCTTTAATAAAGAAAGTCGTCATTGGTCAAGAACCTGCTGTAAGAATAATATGTGATGTTCACGCACGATCAACTAATAGATATCTGTTTAATGAGTTGGACATTCTGACTGCTGCTTCATACTATGTTTATTCCCTCATGAAGTTTGTTATAAATAATCCACTACAGTTGAAAAGGAACAACGATGTACATAATTACAATGTTGTTGTTGATGTTGTTGTTGTTGTTGTCTTCAGTCCTGAGACGTGTTTGATGCAGCTCTGCATGCTACTCTACCCTGTGCAAGCTTCTTCATCTCCCAGTACCTACTGCAACCTACATTATTCTGAATCTGCTTAATGTATTCATCTCTTGGTCTCCCTCTACGAGTTTTACCCTCCACGCTGCCCTCCTATACTAAATTGGTGATCCCTTGATGCCTCAGAAAATATCCTACCAACCGATCCCTTCTTCTAGTCAAGTTATGCCACAAACTCCTCTTCTCCCCAATTCTGTTCAGTACCTCCTCATTATTTATGTGATCTACCCATCTAATCTTCAGTGGTCTTCTGTAGCACCATATTTCAAAAGCTTCTATTCTCTTCTTGTCCAAACTATTTATCGTCCATGTTTCACTTCCGTAAATGGCTACACGCCATACAAATACTTTCAGAAACGGCTTCCTGACACTTAAATCTATACTCTATATTAACAAATTTCTCTTCTTCAGAAACGCTTTCCTTGCCATTGCCAGTCTACATTTTATATCCTCTCTACTTCGACTATCAACAGTTATTTTGCTCCCCAAATAGCAAAAGTCCTTTACTCCTTTAAGTGTCTCATTTCCTAATCTAATTCCCTCAGCATCACCCGACTCAATTCGACTACATTCCATTATCCCCGTTTTGCTTTTGTTGATGTTCATCTTATACCCTCCTTTCAATACACTGTCCATTCCATTCAGCTGCTCTTCCAAGTCCTTTGCTGTCTCTGACAGAATTACAATTTCATCGGCGAACCTCAAAGTTTTTATTTCTTCTCCATGGATTTTAATACCTACTCCGAATTTTCTTTTGTTTCCTTTATTGCCTGCTCAATATACAGATTGAATAATGTCGGAGAGAGGCTACAACCCTGTCTCACTCCCTTCCCAGCCACTGCTTCCCTTTCATATCCCTCGACTCTTATAACCGCCATCTGGTTTCTGTATAAATTGTAAAAAGCCTTTCGCTCCCTGTATTTTACCCCTGCCACCTTCAGATTTTACAATTGATTTAAGTGTCAAGAAGTCATTTCTGAAAGTATTCGTATGGAGTGTAGCCATGTATGGAAGTGAAACATGGACAATAAATAGTTTGGACAAGAAGAGAATAGAAGCTTTCGAAATGTGGTGCTACAGAAGAATGCTGAAGATTAGATGGGTAGATCACATAACTAATGGTGTATTGAATAGAATTGAGGAGAAGAGGAGTATATGGCACAACTTGACAAAAAGAAGGGACCGGTTAGTAGGACATGTTCTGAGGCAACAGGGGATCACAAATTTAGCATTGGAGGGCAGCGTGGAGGGTAAAAATCGTAGAGGGAGACCAAGAGATGAATACACTAAGCAGATTCAGAAGGATGTAGGTTGCAGTAGGTACTGGGAGATGAAAAAGCTTGCACAGGATAGAGTAGCATGGAGAGCTGCATCAAACCAGTCTCAGGACTGAAGACCACAACAACAACAGACGGAAAAATGAGATTCATTATTCTACGTTGTCATTAGCACATAAAATGGATGCAAAATGCTGTAATAAAAATTTTTTGTCACTTACCTAGTGAAGTAAAATGTTTGACAGACAGTAAAGTATAATGTGAAAACAAACAGAGATAATTTCTCTTTGACAGCGTCTTCTATTCCGTAGAAGAATACGTTATTGTAATGTGAAAAAGTTGGTGGGTAGGAGTTAATAAGTCACATCTGCACAGTAAAAAAACATCAAAAAGTCCCAACATGTAGCCATATTTACAAATTAATTACCAATGTGAATGTAAAATAACTCGTTCTACATCATTACGATTTATCAGAAAAATGATCCGTGGAACATGAAACTAACCAACTAACGAACCGACGGCCACGTAAATCAGTTCGATAGGCATCTAGGTGCCTTAATGTACCCCTAGCAACACTGCATCGTGTAGTACACCAGCGTCTTCGTTTCTACGCTTACAAAGTGCAAATTCTGCAATATCTGACGTGATGCCGAACACGAACCATGTCGACAAACAATTGCATCCTTTCACGCATCAGAACGGTTAATCGGCATAATGTTCGGATTTGGGGCTCGCAACATCCGCACGCTATCATCGGACATGTTCATGTTGTTTGCCCTAAACTGACCGTCTGGTGCGGGATAATGCACGACGGGGTTGTCGGATCGTTTTTCTTGGCAGAAAACACTGTGAGTAGGTCAGCAAATCTGGAGATGGAGGAAGAGAAATTAGTGTTTAACGTCCCCTCGACAACGAGGTCATTAGAGACGAAGCCCTCGACAACGAGGCTATTAGAGACGGAGCACAAACTCGGATTAGGGAAGGAAATCGGCCGTGCTTTTTCAAAGGAGCCATCCTGGCATTTGCCTGGAGCTATTTAGAGAAATCACGGAAAACCTAAATCAGAATGGCCGGACGCGGGTTTGAACCGTTGTCCTTCCGAATGCGAGTCCAATGTGCTAATCACTGCACCGCCTCACACGGTATCTGGGCATGTTGGAGCAGTTTGTGTACAACAGAAACCCATTTTGTCTTTGAATAAGATGGCGTTCCACCGCATTGGTCATCGGCTGCTGTCAAGTTCCTTGATACGAAATTTTCCGATTGCTGTGCCGGACACAGAGGACCCACTGGCTGGCCACCACGTTTCCACGACATTACACACCGCTGGATTTCTTCTTGTCGGGATTCGTGAAGGACCGCGTCTATGTGCCCAAAGTGGACGATATTCCTATGTTTAAGACATTATATTACTCATGCATTTGAAGCAGTGACAGAGGTCGTGTTACGAAGAACACGGCAACAAATAGCATACGGACTCGACATTCTCTGTGCTGCAAATGGTTTAGCAAATGGTTCACATGTAAATGCTTTGAGATGCTGTAGCTTATGGCGATATTTCATTGTCATCTCTACTATACCTTTTTTCCCTGGGCCTTTGAAATGTGAGAAGTTTGAAGCGGACACCCTGTACATTGGAAAACTCGGAATAACAATAATACACTACTGGCCATTAAAAATGCTACATCAAGAAGAAATGCAGATGATTAACGGGTACTCATTTTACAAATATACACTCCTGGAAATTGAAATAAGAACACCGTGAATTCACTGTCCCAGGAAGGGGAAACTTTATTGACACATTCCTGGGGTCAGATACATCACATGATCACACTGACAGAACCACAGGCACATAGACACAGGCAACAGGGCATGCACAATGTCGGCACTAGTACAGTGTATACCCACCTTTCGCAGCAATGAAGGCTGCTATTCTCCCATGGAGACGATCGTAGAGATGCTGGATGTAGTCCTGTGGAACGGCTTGCCATGCCATTTCCACCTGGCGCCTCAGTTGGACCAGCGTTCGTGCTGGACGTGCAGACCGCGTGAGACGACGCTTCATCCAGTCCCAAACATGCTCAATGGGGGACAGATCCGGAGATCTTGCTGGCCAGGGTAGTTGACTTACACCTTCTAGAGCACGTTGGGTGGCACGGGATACATGCGGACGTGCATTGTCCTGTTGGAACAGCAAGTTCCCTTGCCGGTCTAGGAATGGTAGAACGATGGGTTCGATGACGGTTTGGATGTACCGTGCACTATTCGGTGTCCCCTCGACGATCACCAGTGGTGTACGGCCAGTGTAGGAGATCGCTCCCCACACCATGATGCCGGGTGTTGGCCCTGTGTGCCTCGGTCGTATGCAGTCCTGATTGTGGCGCTCACCTGCACGGCGCCAAATACGCATACGACCATCATTGGCACCAAGGCAGAAGCGACTCTCATCGCTGAAGACGACACGTCTCCATTCGTCCCTCCATTCACGCCTGTCGCGACACCACTGGAGGCGGGCTGCACGATGTTGGGGCGTGAGCGGTAGACGGCCTAACGGTGTGCGGGACCGTAGCCCAGCTTCATGGAGACGGTTGCGAATGGTCCTCGCCGATACCCCAGGAGCAACAGTGTCCCTAATTTGCTGGGAAGTGGCGGTGCGGTCCCCTACGGCACTGTGTAGGATCCTACGGTCTTGGCGTGCATCCGTGCGTCGCTGCGGTCCGGTCCCAGGTCGACGGGCACGTGCACCTTCCGCCGACCACTGGCGACAACATCGATGTACTGTGGAGACCTCACGCCCCACGTGTTGAGCAATTCGGCGGTACGTCCACCCGGCCTCCTGCATGCCCACTATACGCCCTCGCTCAAAGTCCGTCAACTGCACATACGGTTCACGTCCACGCTGTCGCGGCATGCTACCAGTGTTAAAGACTGCGATGGAGCTCCGTATGCCACGGCAAACTGGCTGACACTGACGGCGGCGGTGCACAAATGCTGCGCAGCTAGCGCCATTCGACGGCCAACACCGCGGTTCCTGGTGTGTCCACTGTGCCGTGCGTGTGATCATTGCTTGTACAGCCCTCTCGCAGTGTCAGGAGCAAGTATGGTGGGTCTGACACACCGGTGTCAATGTGTTCTTTTTTCCATTTCCAGGAGTGTATTATACTAGAACTGACATGTGATTACATTTTCACGCAATTTGGGTGCATAGACCCTGAAAAATCAGTACCCAGAACAACCACCTCTGGCCGTAGTAACGGCCGTGATACGCCTGGGCATTGAGTCAAACACAGCTTGGATGGCGTGTACAGTTACAGCTGCCCATGCAGCTTCAACGCGATACCACAGTTCATCAGCAGTAGTGACAGGCGTACTGTGAGGATCCAGTTGCTCGCCACCATTGACCAGACGTTTTCAATTGGTGAGAGATCTGGAGAATGTGCTGCCCAGGGCAGCAGTAGAACATTTTCAATATCCAGAAAGGCCCGTACAGGACCTGCAACATGCGGTCGTGCATTATCGTGCTGAAATGTAGGGTTTCGCAGGGATTGAATGAAGGGTAGAGCCACGGGTCGTAACACATCTGAAATGTAACGTCCACTGTTCAAAATCCCGTCAATGCGAACAAGAGCTGACCGAGACGTGTAACCAATGGCACCCCATACTATCACGCGGGGTGATACGCCAGTATGGCGATAACGAATACACGCTTCCCATGTGCGTTCACCGCGATGTCACCAAACATGGATGCGACCATCATGATGGGTAATACAGAACCTGGATTCATCCGAAAAAATGACGTTCTGCCATTCGTGCACCCAGGTTCGTCGTTGAGTACACCAACGCAGGCGCTCCTGTCTGTGATGCAGCGTCAAGGGTAACCGCAGCCATGGTCTCCGAGTTGATAGTCCATGCTGCTGTAAACGTCGTCGAACAGATGGTTGTTGTCTTGCAAACGTCCCCATCTGTTGACTCAGGGATCGAGACGTGGCTGCATCATGCGTTACAGCCACGCGGATAAGATGCCTGTCATCTCGACTGCTAGTGATACGAGGCCGTTGGGATCCAGCACGGCGTTCCGTATTACCCTCCTGAACCCACCGATTCCATATTCTGCTAACAGTCATTGGATCTCGACCAACGCGAGCAGCAATGTCGTGATACGATAAACCGCAATCGCGATAGGCTACAATCCGACCTTTATCAAAGTCGGGAACGTGATGTTACGCATTTCTCCTCCTTACACGAGGCATCACAACAACGTTTCACCAGGCAACGCCGGTCAACTGCTGTTTGTGTATGAGAAAATCGGTTGGAAACTTTCCTCATGTCAGCACGTTGTAGGTGTCGCCACCGGCGCCAACTTTGTGTGAATGCTCTGAAAAGCTAATCATTTGCATATCACAGCATCTTCTTCCTGTCGGTTAAATTTCGCGTCTGTAGCACGTCATCTTCGTGGTGTAGCAATTTTAATGGCCAGTAGTGTAATTGGAATTCATGCCACTTGTAAGTTGCAGTGATGTCTAACTTCGGTCAGGCCACTCTTTCCTTGTTCAGCGCGTGAAGGAGCGCCCTGTGGTATTGCGTTGCTTCTGCGGTCGACTAGCGCTTGCTTTCCGCCTTCGTGGAATTCATTGAGGCGACTCGCGCTCTTGTGAAACGCACCAGCCGCCGCGGCGTTCCTTTCCGTCTCAACACCCCCCCCCCCTCCCCCTTCTAGTCACCCAGCCGCATACCAACTACCTCGCTCTACGTAGCTGGACCTCATGTACAGTGGCGGCTGCTGTGTAAGAGCACAAGAGCGCGTGAACACCCTAACTTTTGACACCTTGCGGATTTATTAGTTGTTTTTAATGGGTGCTGTTAAACGTAATGTATATGCGGTCATCTGAAATACACAGCATTAAATCTACCGTGCTGTGCTACATTGCTCCTCTAGACTCGGCGAAACTTGAGCTCAGGGTCGCGAGCACACCTTCATTTGAGCACGTTTGAAGGAGCTCCTAGGCATGCGCAACTGGCATGACGTATTTGCGTTATGGGCCAAATAGATACGGATTTGATAAACAATGTGCACAGTCCACAGCATGCACTGTTAGCTTTTAGCCGGCCGAAGTGGCCGCGCGGTTCTGGCGCTGCAGTCTGGAACCGCGAGACCGCTACGGTCGCAGGTTCGAATCCTGCCTCGGGCATGGATGTGTGTGATGTCCTTAGGTTAGTTAGGTTTAATTAGTTCTAAGTTCTAGGCGACTAATGACCTCAGAAGTTAAGTCGCATAGTGCTCAGAGCCATTTGAAGCATCTTGAACGTAGGAATATTGTTCACTGTGGCCGCATACACGCTGTCCTTCAGGGATTCGCACAAGAAGAAATCCAGCGGTGTGTAACGTCGAGGAAACGTGGTGGTCAGGCAGTGGGTCCTCTATGTCCGATCCAGCGATCGAGAAATTCCGTATCCTGGAACTTGACAACAGCCGATGACCAATAGGGTGGAGCGCCATCTTGTTGAAAGACGCTGCTGGGTTGCAAGTCTTGTATCTGATGTACACAAACTACTCCAACATGCCCAAATACCGAGCGAGGTGGCACAGCAGTTAGCACACTGGACTCACATTCGGAAAGACGACGATTCAAATCCGCGTCCGGCCGTCCTGATTTAGGTTTTCCGTGATTTCCCTAAATGATGAGCAAACATCTAAATAACAGGACTGATCTTTGCGGTGGGTTGGAGACGTGTGAGGAGAAAGGCTGACGTAATCGGCGCTCGGTGTTACCACCAGAAACTCCAACGTTTTCTTTCACTATGAAATTTCTGACACTACCGCTGCTAGGTCACTGGCGTTGGAAGAAATGAAAAAATAGGGAAGTCGACATGAAGTGTTCTCGACAAATCCGATATGTGACGAAACCGAACGACGGACCCATCGAGCACATTTTATTATGCCAGTTACATTTTTCTTAGGAAAATGGTTATCGCTAAGCGTGAACGTGCGTTGTTTTCCTTTCAATTATTACTCTGAGGGGGATAGGCAGGCTGCTAGCTTGTTGACGTAGAGAATATCTATTAATAAATCAGTACTTAAATATACAGCTCTAAAACCGGCTGTACATTTAGAATGTGCAACCTATATTTTTGTAGGCAGGTACGTCGAAGCTTTTTCCGTCGATATATCGATACTTTGTATCTATATGTCGGGAGTACAAAATCATATGTTTTTAATACCGATATATCGGAATCCCGATATTTTTGAAAATATCAGCTGTCCTAGTGTAGATGTCCTTACCGTCAGTTCTGTGCAGCTACTGTGCTTGATTTATTACCACCAATTGCCTTTTTTTCTTAGACGCGTATTGTCTTCATTGTGTGATGGCGGTTTGGTAAGCATGGCAAGAACACAGTTTGGATTTCTGAAGGGTTCTGATGTCGAGAAGGCTATTTACACCTACAATGAAAATGTACTTAATTCATTAAATAACAAATTACAAGTATTAGGTATTTTCTGTGATTTGTCAAAGGCAGTTGATTGTGTGAATCACAACTTCCTTTTAAATAAATTAGAATTCTATGGTCACGGGCAGTGCTGCAAAATGGTTCAAGTCGTACCTCGCTAACAGGAAACAAAGGGTGTCAGTGCAAGGGACTAGTGAATTAAGTCATCACTCATCATCAGAATGGGAAGAAATTACATGTGGTGTCCCACAAGGAGCCATCTTAGGGCCATTGCTTTTTCTTATGTACATTAATGATCTCTCATCAGCTACACTGCCAGAAGCAGAGTTCGTTTTGTTTGCAGATGACATAAGTATTGCAATAAATAGTATGTCGAGTGTAGTTCTAGAAAGATCTGCTAATGATATTTTCATGGATATTAATAAATGGTTTAAAGCCAACTTATTAACATTAAACTTCGAAAAGACTCACTACATGCAATTCAGAACCTGTAAGAGGTTTCCACCCAACACATGCATAAAGTACGAAGAAGAGCAGATAGAAGAGGTTGATAGTGTTGAATTCCTGGGATGACAACTTGATAATAAATTCAGTTGGGAGGAGCACGTAACAGAACTGCAGAAACACCTTAACAAATCTGTATTTGCAATTCGTGTGTTAGCAGACATAGGCAACATAAAAATGAAAAAGCTTGCATACTTTGCCTATTTTCATTCCATAATGTCATATGGTATAATATTTTGAGGTAACTCTTCAAGTCAAACAAAAGTTTTCAGAGTCCAAAAGCGTGTAATACGTATTATTTGTGGAGTAAATTCACGGACGTCCTGTAGAAACCTTTTCAAAGAACTGGGTATACTAACTACTGCCTCTCAGTATATTTACTCGTTAATGAAATTTGTCCTAAATAATATATCTCTTTTTCCAACAAACACCTTAGTTCATAATACAATACCAGGAACAAAAATGATCTGCACAAGGACTTAAAAGCACTTACTTTAGTTCAAAAAGGGGTCCACTACTCAGGAACACTCATCTTCAATAATTTGCCAGCAAACATAAAAAATTTAGTTAAAAATAAAGATCAGTTTAAAAGAAGTCTGAAAGACTTACTAGTGGCCAACTCCTTCTACTCCATTGACGAATTTTTTAATAGAAACAAATGATGTATTGTATATACTCATTCTATTAGTACTGTTATTTCAGCTTAAAAAATGATGTATTGTATATACTCATAATATTAGTATTATTATTTCAGCTTTAAAAAAAACCTGACATGTTCCACATCCACGAGGATCTCCTCAGCACGGATCTATCGAACGAAAAACTAATCTAATCTAATCTCTAATCTAATTAAGCATAGTAAGACGAGATCACGTTTCAGGCATGGTGGTGGAAGGCAAATGTATCAGTTTGAAGTAAGGAACCCTGCTGTAGATGCGGCCGAGTCGGAAGGTATAAGCGTAAACCCTTCTGATACCTCTGACAGTGAAATACTTGTCCCGGTACTGTTGTTTACCAGAGACGCATCCCACTCGTTTATTCCTCAACAAATGTGGTTTCACCAAGATGGAGACCGACCTCAGTTTGGACTGAGTGCTGGTGAACACCTGAATCAGACATTATACGCAGAGGAGGTCCCGTTTCGTGGCCAGCACGTTCACCCGATCTCGCCTCTCTTGATTTCTTCTCGTGGGTCCATGTGAAAAGCCTTCTGTGTGAGACGCTTGTCGACATTGAAGAGGATCTCCTGGCAAGAATTCTCGCTGGCTGCGACACCCGGGGTACTATGATGGGTATGACAGAACTTTGCTGGACGATGGCATGCCTGCATTGACGCTCGGGGACACCACTTTGAACGACTTCTGTAAATGTTGTAGCTTCTGAAACCCGCGCAGGTAAATGGATTCATTATTACTCTACCGTACACTTCGGATTTCCGGTCTCTCTGACATGAAGTTACGTGTGCCTCTACTAGTCCATCAACATCGGATATTGTCTGAGGGTTTTAGGGAGTATTCAATGGGAATTCTGTACATGATCAGGTTTCGGAAGCTGGGGCCATTAGTTTGAGCGCTCCGCGAGGCTAAGACGGAACTCGAATACATTTTCGGTTATTCTTTTCGACTCGGTCGTTTCCAGACTAGGAACCCTTACCTCGAACTGATACCTTTAACTTTCTCCAACATCCCTGTAGCATCATTGAATTGCTCTATATAAATACCCCATGGGAATTATCAAAGCACCATCGCTAAACAGAGGTATCTGACCCATTTCACTTCCAAATACAGTTTCAAGATGAAGGTGATGGTGAATACACGGTCGGCGAGTGAAGTGCGAAGTTAAGTTTAAAGAGAATGTCGCCAGCCGGAGTGGCCGTGAGGTTCCAGGCGCTGCAGTCTGGAACCGAGCGACCGCTACGGTCGCAGGTTCTAATCCTGCCTCTGGCATGGATGTGTATGATGTCCTTAGGTTAGTTAGGTTTAATTAGTTCTAAGTTCTAGGTGACTGATGACCTTAGAAGTTAAGTCGCATAGTGCTCAGAGCCATTTGAACCAAAGAGAATGTCCGCACTTGCAGTTCATCACCAACTAGCGGAAATTTAAGAACAGAGTATAATGTCACGACAAGAGGTGTAGTGCGGTGCCAAGGATTTGGTAAAGGCAGAACATATGGATAAAAGTAGCAAAGGTTTGTGCTGGCAAGCACATCCACCTCGGATTACGACATATGCCGTGCCGAAAGTACTGAATCACTCAAATAGTCTTATTCTTGTGAGACAGGCTGCACACAGGCTCAACAGCTCCGTTGTCAGTGTAGTGGATAACACTTTGAACTATAGTGCGCGCAAAATGTCGTGGCCGCTAGATGCGCAGTCAGCTGGGAAAGCGTGGGGAGAGTGGCAGTGGTAGGGGTTCGCTCAGAGCGCTGTAGGGGAAATGCCGAGTGCTGAAGGGGAAGTGCCATTCTAAACAGAAGCCTACACTCACGTTTTTGGTAAATATTATGCAGGACCTATCCGCGCCCGTACCTGCATGGTGATCATTCAAAAAGATCTGTCACCTCTTCTTTGGTTAGTATTTGAAAATAATTCTGCTGAAAATGCAGTGATTTATTTTCTCCTGGTTTGTTGTTGTTGTTTTTGTGGTCTTCATTCCAGGGACTGGTTTGATGCAGCTCTCCATGCTACTCTATCCTGTGCAAGCTTCTTCATCTCCCAGTAACTACTGGAACCTACATCCTTCTGAATCTTGTTAGTGTATTCCCCTCTTGGTCTCCCTCTGCGAATTTTACCCTCCACGCTTCCCTTCAAGACTAAATTGGTGATCACTTGATGCCTCAGAACAAGTCCTACTAACCGATCGCTTCTTCTAGTCAAGTTATGCCACAAACTTCTCTTCTCCCCAATTCTATTCAATACCTCCTCATTAGTTATGTGATCTACCCATCTAATCTTCAGCATTCTTCTGTAGCACCACATTTCGAAAGCTTCTATTCTCTTCTTGTCTGAACTATTTATCGTCCACGTTTCACTTCCATACATGACTACACTCCATACAAATACTTTCAGAAATGACTTCCTAACACTTAAATCTATACTCTATGTTAACAAATTTCTATTCTTCATAAATGCTTTCCTTGCCATTGCCAGTCTACTTTTATATCCTCTCTACTTCGACCATCATCAGTTATTTTGCTCCCCAAATAGCAAAACTCATTTACTACTTTAAGCGTCTCATTTCCTAATCTAATTCTCGCAGCATCACCCAATTCAGTTCGACTACATTCCATTATCCTCGTCTTGCTCTTGTTATTCATCTTATATGCTCCTTTCAAGACACTGTCCATTCCGTTCAACTGCTCTTCCAAGTCCTTTGCTGTCTCTGACAGAATTACAATGTCATCGGCGAACCTCAAAGTTTTTATTTCTTCTCCATGGATTTTAATACCTATTCCGAATTTTTCTTTTGTTTCCTTTACTGCTTGCTCAATATACAGATTGAATAACATCGGGGAGAGGCTACAAACCTGTCTCACTCCCTTCCCAACCACTGCTTCCCTCTCATGGCCTTCGACTCTTATAACTGCCATCTGGTTTCTGTACAAATTGTAAATAGCCTTTCGCTCCCTGTGTTTTACCCCTGCCCTGGTTTGTTAACCATTTGTAACTTTCAAAGAACAGTCGCGAGTGGCACATTCTGCGTAAAACATACACTTTTCTTTTGTTGCTGTGTTTAAATTTGTTCAAATGTGTATGAAATTTTATGGGACTTAACTGCTAAGGTCATCAGTCCCTAAGCTTACGCACTACTTAACCTTAATTATCCTAAGGACAAACACAGATACCCATGCCTGAAGGAGGACTCGAACCTCCGCCAGGACCAGCCACACAGTCCATGACTGCAGTGCTCTAGACTGCTCGGCTAATCCCGCGCGCCATTTAAATTTGCTTCTTTTGCCAAAACTCAGCAGAGTTTATACAGTCTCACCTCACTAACATATTGTGCAGAGACAACTCCGACAGAATTCTGAAACAGTGGTTTATTAAGTTTATTAAGTGAGGAACTAAGGAAAAGTAAGGTCAGCATCTTATGAAAAAGCACATCCTCGGTACAAAATAAACGTGTAATGACTTACCGAACAATCAGTTTAATAAGCCACAGCTACAAAATACTAACGCGAATTCTTTACAGACGAATGGAAAAACTGGTAGAAGCCGACCTTGGGGAAGATCAGTTTGGATTCCGTAGAAATGTTGGAACACATGAGGCAATACTGACCTAATGACTCATCTTAGAAGAAAGATTAAGGAAAGGCAAACCTACGTTTCTAGCATTTATAGACTTAGAGAAAGCTTTTGACAATGTTGACTGGAATACTCTCTTTAAAATTCTAAAGGTGGCAGGGGTAAAATACAGGGAGCGAAAGGCTATGTACGATTTGTACAGAAACCAGATGGCAGTTATAAGAGTCGAGGGTCATGAAAGGGAAGCAGTGGTTGGGAAGGGAGTGAGACAGGGTTGTAGCCTCTCCCCGATGTTATTCAATCTGTATATTGAGCAAGCAGTAAAGGAAACAAAAGAAAAATTCGGAGTAGGTATTAAAATATAGGGAGAAGAAATAAAAACTTTGAGGTTCGACGATGACGTTGTAATTCTGTCAGAGACAGCAAAGGACTTGGAAGAGCAGTTGAATGGAATGACCAGTGTCTTGAAAGGAGGATATAAGATGAACATCAACAAAAGTAAAACGAGTATAATGGAATGTAGTCGAATTAAGTCTGGTGATGCTGAGGGTATTAGATTAGGAATGGAGACACTTAAAGTAGTAAAGGAGTTTTGCTATTTGGGGAGCTAAATAACTGATGTAACTCTTCAGGCTTTCCCGGCGATCTAATGACATCTTGGGTTGTCGGGTGTTCTGCCGGATATCAGCGTCGTACTTGCACGATATTTCGGTTACGTAGCCTGTAACCTTCATCAGGTGCGACCTGAGACTGCTCCTCGAGTGGAGAGTGGACCTGGTCCAGTATTTATGCCTATGGCCTTCCCCCTCCACCAACAGCTGCAGGCGCTTCCTCTGTGGTCCGCGCCCATTCCCTGCGACCTGCTGGAGCGTTGCTGCTTCGCTTTCCGTCCGCTGCGGTTCTAGGTGTTCCCTCTGCGGTTCGCGCCCACCAGACCCGCTCCTGGGGGTTTCATCTACGGTCTGGGGTACCAAGCGTTCCCCCTGCGGTCCGCTCCCGCTCACCACGACCTGTTGGAGTGTTGCCGCTCCGATTTTCGTCCGCTGCGGCTCTGGATGTTCCCTCTGCGGTCCGCGCCCACCAGTCCCATTTCTGGGTGTTCCATCTTCGGTCTGGTGCGCCTGGCAGTCCGTCAGGGGCTCGTTTTCCATCTCCATGTCTCTGGTTCTTCTGTTTGTGTAGTGCTGCAGATGGCCCCATTGCTTCTTTAACAATTCCAGAGCCGGATCCCAGGCTCTGCTTAGCTGGTACCCTAAGTCACGGTTCATAAGATCGTCAGTTATTTTAATTTCTATCGATTCTTTTATAACACTGTCCCAAAATCTGGGTGTTTGTGCTAGAATATTGGTATCCTCATACTTCATGGCATGATCTAGTTCTAGACAGTGTTCAGCAATGGATGACTTAGTCACCTGCCTTAATCTAGTGTGCCTCTGATGTTCTTTGCACCTGATCTCCACAGTTCTTGTCGTCTGGCCAATGTAGGACATGCCACATTGACAAGGTATATTGTAAATCCCTGGTTTTCGTAACCCCAGGTCGTCTTTGACACTCCCCAGCAGTCCCCCGATCTTGTTGGGTGGACAGAAAACACACTTGATATTGTGTTTACGGAGGATCCTACTGATTCTGGCAGAAATAGAACCAGCATAGGGCAGATATGCCACCTTCTTTGTTTCATCTTGGGCTTCTTCAGGAACCTGTGGTATAGTGGCTGGTTGGAGTGCCCTCTCAATTTGTCTGTCCGTGTATCCATTCTTGGAGAAAACTGTTTTGAGGCGTTCTATCTCTATAGGTAGATTCTCTTGGTCTGACAGGGCACGTGCTCTGTGGACCAAAGTCTTCAGAACTCCATTCTTCTGTGCAGGGTGGTGACAGCTGCTGGCCTGCAGATATAAATCAGTGTGTGTTGGTTTTCGGTACACACTGTGGCCAATTGATCCACCTGCTTTCCTCTGGACTAGAACATCCAGAAATGGCAGCTGACCATTCTTCTCTAGTTCCATAGTGAACTTGATATTAGTGTGGCATGAGTTAAGATGTTCAAGAAACTCATTGAGCCTGTCCATCCTATGTGGCCAGATCACGAAGGTATCATCCACATACCTAAAGAAGCATGTGGGTTTAAATGTGGCTGTCTCCAATGCCCTCTCCTCAAAACTCTCCATAAACATGTTGGCAACCACAGGGGAGAGTGGGCTGCCCATAGCTACACCTTCGGTTTGCCCGTAATATTGGTTTCTGTACAGGAAATACATGGATGTCAGTGTATGACTGAACACCGTCAAATTTCTCTGCAATCAGTTCTAGTGAGTCCTTCAGTGGGACCAAGGTGAACAGCGATACCACATCAAAACTAACCATGATGTCCGAAACTGTGATGTGCAGTTGCTTGAGGCGTTTCAGGAAATCTTCTGAGTTACGGATGTGGTGAATACATTTGCCCACATATGGAGATAGGAGACCTTTCAAGTACTTGGCTGTTGTGTACGTAGGTGCCCCAATATTACTGACAATTGGACGTAGGGGCACGCCCTCCTTGTGTATTTTAGGCGGACCATACAGTCTAGGTGGCACTGGCGCTTTTTCCCGCAGTTGTCTGATGATCTTATCGGGCATCCCTGTTTCCTTCAAGAGAGCACTAGTCTTCTTGGCCACCTTGTCCGTGGGGTCACACTCCAGAATTCTGTATGCAGGGTCCTCCAGAAGTTGGCATACTTTCTCATCATAATCCACCCGCTGCAAGATGACAGTGGAGCTCCCTTTGTCTGCTGGCAGTACCACAATGCTGTTGTCTTCCCGGAGTTCCTTGAGTGCAAGCCTCTCCTCGGTTGTGATGTTCGATTTCGGCGGCCTGGCCTTGGTGAGGGCCCTGCAGGTCTCTCAGCTGACTTCCTCTGCCACATTAGGTGAAAGTGTGGCTGCAACTTGCTCTACTGCACTGACGAAACCTGAAATGGGTACGTTTCTAGGGGTCATAGCAAAGTTGAGACCCTTGCTGAGTACCTTTAAGGTTGTATCATCAAACTGTATGCCACTCAGATTCGTCACAGTGCGTGTCTTTTCCATCTGCTGTGCTTTCTTACTCATGCAGTCAAATTTTGCAGATTGGTAAGATGAGGCATTCCTTCTAGCACACTCAGCTAAAGACCAGGAGGCACGGTCTACCCAATCCCAATCTTCTCTTGTTAAGGAGGCTGCCATGTACAGATGAATGTGTAACAGCTCTCTGGCCACAACATCTAACCTGTGGCGCATATCTCGAATCCTCTCTCTCACCAGTGCCATGCTGGCTCTGCGTTTTACCTTGTTCGCCGCTCTGGAGTTGATGTGATTAATTCTGGCAAATACTGGTACCACTTCTCCATCTCGACACCTCAGCAAAAAACTGAGAGAACTCAGCATCTTCCCTTTCTTCTGCTGAAGCTTGTCCAGCTTCTTGATATTCTGATACATCTCGTCCCCGTAGAGACTTTTGATGTAACTCTTCAGGCTTTCCCGGCGATCTAATGACATCATGGGTTGTCGAGTGTTCTGCCGGATATCAGCGTCATACTTGCACGATATTTCGGTCGCGTAGCTCATAACCTTCATCAGGTGCGACCTGAGACCGCTCCTCGAGTGGACCTGGTCCAGTATTTATGCCTATGGCTTTCCCCCTCCACCAACGGCTGCAGGCGCTTCCTCTGTGGTCCGCGCCCATTCCCTGCGACCTGCTGGAGCTTTGCTGCTCCGTTTTCCGTCCGCTGCGGTTCTAGGTGTTCCCACTGCGGTTCGCGCCCACCAAACCCGCTTCTGGGGGTTTCATCTACGGTCTGGGGTACCAAGCGTTCCCCCTGCGGTCCGCGCCCGCTCACCACGACCTGTTGGAGCGTTGCCGCTCCGTTTTTCGTCCGCTGCGGCTCTGGATGTTCCCTCTGCGGTCCGCGCCCACCAGTCCCATTTCTGGGTGTTCCATCTTCGGTCTGGTGCGCCTGGCAGTCCGTCAGGGGCTCGTTTTCCATCTCCATGTCTCTGGTTCTTCTGTTTGTGTGGTGTTGCAGCTGGCCTCGTTGCTCCTTTAACAATTCCAGAGCCGGATCCCAGGCTCTGCTTAGCTGGTACCCTGTGTCACGGTTCATAAGATCGTCAGTCATTTTAATTTCTATCGATTCTCTTATAACACTGTCCCAAAATCTGGGTGTTTGTGCTAGAATCTTGGTATCCTAATACTTCATGGCTTGATCTAGCTCAGATCAGGTGCAAAGAACGTCAGAGGCACACTAGATTAAGACAGGTGACTAAGACAGCCATTGCTGAACATTGTCTAGAACTAGATCATGCCATGAAGTATGAAGATACCAAGATTCTAGCACAAACACCTAGATTTTGGGACAGTGTTATAAGAGAATCGATAGAAATTAAAATGGCTGACGATCTTATGAACCGTGACACAGGGTACCAGCTAAGCAGAGCCTGGGATCCGGCTCTGGAATTGTTAAAGGAGCAACGGGGCCAGCTGCAACACTACAAAAACAGAAGAACCAGAGACATGGAGATGGAAAACGAGCCCCTGACGGACTGCCAGGCGCACCAGACCGAAGATGGAACACCCAGAAGTGGGACTGGTGGGCGCGGACCGCAGAGGGAACATCCAGAGCCGCAGCGGACGAAAAACGTAGCAGCACACGCACGCTTCTACCTTACGGGTCTGCCCTGACCCGTGCAGGAGCAGGCTAAGCAGTCTTCTGCTATTCCTGCGAAAACCTTACATATTGGAACTAAAGCCTCTCTTCATGGATTGGCCTCTAGGTTTTCCTGGATGCGGATGTCCTGTCTCTGTTGCAGAAGTTTCCACTCCCGCAGCAGGTCAGGCCAACGTGTTGTTGGCCTGTGGTGTGTAGGGTGGCTCAGATCCCTGATGAGCCAGTTTTCGGACCGTTCGGTCCGCTCGTAGAACGTCCGCGCCGATTGCTTGAAGCGGTCGCGGAGGAGGGGGATTCCAGTCTGCTCGTGTAGCCGAGCGGTCGAATATAACCTCGGCAGGCGCAGAGCGAGCTTGAGCGCCCTGTTCTGCACCCTCTGCAGCTTGCTGATGTGTGTTTCGGCCGCGTTGCCCCACACCACAGCCGCGTATTCCAGCACTGGACGTACCAGCGCCAGGTACAGCGTGATGCCGTGGTGAGGTGGCAGCGCAGACGAGGGATTGAGCAGAGGGTACAGGACGCGTAGGCGCCCTATTGCTCTGCCCCTGACGTCCTCGATGTGCTGCTTCCACGTCAGCTTATGGTCCAATGTGACCCTCAGGTAGCGGCCAGTCTTGCTCCATGGGACGGGGCTGCCCATGATGGTGACTGGCGGAAGATCAGGCGGCAGTGGTCTTCTCGTGAAGACCACCGCCTGGCTCTTCGCCGCGTTTTGCTTGAGGCGCCACTTGGTTGACCAGGCGCCAAGGGCCTCGCAACCTCTTTGGAGAAGACGGCGCATCTCGACCGCCTTCATGCTCCGCACGAACAGCGCTGTGTCGTCGGTGTATAGTGCCAACTTCACCGGCGTCACGCGCGGAGCGTCGGCGGTGTATAGGGAGTACAATAGGGGCCCAAGGACGGACCCCTGCTGCACTCCAGCTCGGATGTGTCGATGGGTGGATGTCCCATCGTCCAGTCTGACGTGGAAAGACCGCTCGGCTAGGTATGAGCGGAGGAGGACCCCGTGCGACGTCGGGACCCCGTACACAAAAAGTTTGTACACGAGGCCGTCGTGCCACACGGAGTCGAATGCCCTGGAGACGTCCAGGAACACCGCCCCAAGGTATTCCCGAGTCTCCAGGGCGCGCATGGCTTCTTCTACCAGCCGCATCAGCTGGTGGACGGTGGAATGGCCGCTCCTAAAGCCGAACTGCTCATCGGGTATGCTGATGGGCCTGTAGTTGGCGGCGTGGTAGACCCCAGAGCGAAGGACCTGATTGAAGATGCCCGCCAGGAACGGGTATGCACCCGCCGGCAGGCTCCTCAGCAGATGGTTGGTGACGCCGTCAGCACCGCCAGCCTTCTTGGTGTTGAGCGCTGTAATCTGCGCGGCCACCTCCTCGTCGGAGATGGGGTCGATCTCGTCCGCGTCGTCCCTGGCTTCCAGGAACACAGGGAGCTGCTCTTCAACCCGATGGAGGTGTTCTTCGTCTACATTGTCATCCACCGGGGTGAATGACAACTCGAAGTGGTTCGCCAGGGCGCCTGCTTTGCCGTCCGGGCTGCAGACGACGTCTTGTCCGACGAGCAGAGGCGGGACGCGCTGCCTTCTGCGTAGAAAGGACTTCACTGTCCGCCACGCGCTGCCGTCCTCAGGGTTGAGGGAGGCGACGAAGTCCGTCCAGACGTTGTTCCTGTGCGCCTCAGCCGCCGCTTTGATGTCTCTCCGCATGCGGTTGAGGCGCCGTTTCGTCGCGGGTTGGCGGGTGAGCTGCCACTCCCGGAAGAGGCGGTTCTTCTCCCGTATTGCGTCCCGGATGGGAGGCAGCAGGTTACAGGAGAAGTCCCTGGTACCCTGTGGAGGGGGAGGGGAGGCCGCGTCGGTTGCTTGCAGCAGCAGGCGGGTGAAGAGTTGAAGGGCTGCATCCACCCCCACTGCCGTGGGGTCGGGTGATTCCGCCAGTGATGCCAGGACATTGTCCTGGAATCGATCGCAGTCCAGGCGCCGGTACGCCTGCCGACGTGGTGGGAGCGTGGCTCCAGCGATGTCGATCTCGTAGACCACCGGCAGGTGGTCGGACGACATTGCACACCGCGTGGTGGCGGTCGTGTGGTGCCCGATGCCTTTGGTGACGGCGATGTCGAGCACGTCGGACCGCCCTCTGGCCGGGAAGATGGTGTGTTCCCGTGGGCCCAGGACCAGGGCGCCATTCCTCTGGGCAGCGCGAAGAAGTCGGCGGCCACTGACGTTCGTGAGGCGGGAGTTCCATTCCGGGTGCTTCGCATTGAAGTCACCCGCAATGAAGGCCCTTCCCGCAAACGTCAACAGCGCGTCGACGTCCGCCTCTTGGAAGTGTCCACGTGACCGTCTGTATGCGGCCACGAAGGTTATTTGCCCCGCAGCCGTGGTGACGTTCACCCCGGTGGCTTCCAGGGTGGCCATGGCTGGGAGCAGCACCTGGTGGTGCTGGAGTGAGGCGCAGACGTAGATGGCGGTCCCCCCGGCTGCCGTCGGCCTGTCGTTCCGGTAGCAAACACAGTTTGCTACCTTCACGTGAACACCTGGCTTGAGGTGAGTTTCGCAGATCAGACACAGGTCGATGGCCTCGTCCTGCATGAACTGACGAAACTCACCTTGTTGCGGAAGCAGGCTGTTGGCGTTGAAGCCACAGATGGTCAGCCCATGGATAAGAACATTATCCATGGTGTGGCTTCGTGGCGACGATAGTGGCCTGGAGGGCCCCCGTTACGGCGGTGGTGAGCACCGGCAGTTGCTGTAGCAGGGCAGAGAGGGAGCTCAACATTGCTCCCAGGTCTGCTGCTTCCGGTCCTGGTATTGCAGCTGGGGGTGCCGCAGTTGCGGCTTGCGGCGTGGCTGTGGTGGGGGGACGGGTTTGTCGTCCACCCTGGTGTTGGTCGTCCTGGGTGCCGGCTGCCTGGTTAGGCGCCGTGATGGCCGGCAAGTCCACCTGCCGCTCCCTGGGGGCGGCCGAGGACTCCCCCTTGGTGGCAGAGGCGAAGCTGGTGCCTGGTTGCACCTTTTCGTGCGGGTGCCGCACGTCCTTTCTGCTGTGGGCGGCGCTTGAAGGCGGCGCAGCCTCTGTAGCTCACCACATGTGGCTCGCTACAGTTGCAGCACTTGGGCGCCTCCTCCCTCTTCTTCGTGCAGTCCCGACTCTGGTGGGAGTCGGCGCACTTGACGCAGCGGGCCGGCATCGTGCAGTAGCGCGCCACGTGGTCAAGGCCTTGGCAGGAGAAGCACCGGGCGCGCCTCCCCTTGGCCTTGAGCGGCTCCACTTCCACACCGATCCTGGCCACCATCTGTAAATGAAATATCTTCCGATTTTCGAAGTTGTCCGGAAGGACAACCAAGAACAGTGGCATGGGTCTCCTCGTCCTGGGAGACTTCATGAGTGTGACCGAGCTGGCCATGTAGCCCAGCCCGGCTAGTTCTCTCTTGAGGTGCTCGGTCTCCATTTTCAGCGGAAGGCGGCGGAAAACCACCTTCAGCTGCTTCACTGGCTCAACATTGTGGGTGAAGCAGTGAAGCTTCTCTTCCTCAATGAGCCGCATGGCAGCTCGGTACTCGTCCATTGAGCTGATCGAGACTTTGTACAAGTCTCGACCAGCGCATTTGATCTTGGCGGAGGACACCGCCTTGAACTTCTCGAGGAAGGACTCGTACGTGTCCTTCCACGACACACTGATCGGTGGCGGAGCGGGTGCCCGCCTCTTGGGTGCCTCAGCAGCATCCATGGCCTCCTGCTCGTCAGGTACGTCGACGAATGTGTTCGCTGTCGGCAGCGGCTGCACAGTCTCAAGCCGTTTGGCCCGAGCAGTGTGCCGCCGCTTCGGGACAACGAAGCCGTCGTCGGTCACCTGTTCTGCCTCAGAGGGGGCAGGAGCTTCCGGCATCTTGTTAACGGAGCGGCAACGCTCCAACAGGTCGTGGTGAGCGGGCGCGGACAGCAGGGGGAACGCTTGGTACCCCAGACCGTAGATGAAACCCCCAGGAGAGGGGTTTGGTGGGCGCGGACCGCAGAGGGAACACCTAGAACGAGTTGTGACTCCACAGAACATTGCAGCAGTTGAAGCCATAGTGAAGGAAAACCGCCGAGTGACACTGAATGACATTGCAGCATGTTTACAGATTAGTCATGGGTCAGCACACCACAATGTGCATGATGTGCTCCAGTTTCACAAAGTATCTGCAAGATGGATGCCATGGCAGCTGACTCCTGACATAAGAGAACGGCGTGTTGATGTTTGTGAAGAACTTCTTCGGCGCTTTGAACAAGAAGGTGATGGCTTCCTTTGCAAGAATCGTTACTGGGGACGAAACCTGGGTTCACTTCCACCAACCAGAAACGAAGAGAGCGTGCAATGAATGGTGCCATTTCTCATCACCAAGTTTCGAATGGAACCATCAGCAGGGAAGGTTATGCTGACTCTACTTTGGGACGAAAAAGGCGTCCTATTGGAGCATTACATGCCTAGAGGGACCACTGTCACCAGTGCATCATACGCAGATCTCCTAAAAAATCATCTGCGGCCTGCAACCAAATCAAAGCGACATGGATCGCTGTCAGCAGGTGTCCTTTTGCAACATGATAACGCAAGGCCCCACACTGCCCGTACAACAGTTGCAATAATCACAGACCTCCATTTTGAGTGTCTCCCGCATCCACCATACTCACTAGACCTTGCCCCAAATGATTTCCATATGTTTGGACCACTCAAAGACGCAATGGGAGGAATGAAATTCCGCTCTGATGAAGAGGTACGCCACACGGTGCATGAATGGTTGCGCGGACTACCAAAAGAATTTTTTTCTAAAGGAATTTATGCACTTTGTAAGCGCTGGAGGACTTACATTGAGCGTAGGAGAGATTATGTTGAAAAGTGATACAGCTTTGTACCACTTCTGCACAATAAATAATATTTAAAAATATTTAAGGTTTTCATTTAACTCACACTCCTACCTGCGCTCGCTGGCAAGATTGTAAAAAAACGGTATCTGTGTAGAAAAATTAAGGTCTCTGCTTTTTGGACACGCAGATTGCGCTGCTGGTTAATTTTGTCACCCGCCATGGATGGATCGCGAATTTTGTCAGTTATTGTGCCACGCTGAAATGTTTGCAGAAGGCGGTTCAGAGGAAACTAATGCGGTTGCTTTGGAAAAGTGTCTAGCTCTTACACCTCTTTCAAAACCGAAAATTCAAGACCTTTCAGGTGTACCATTAAACCATAGCAAAGGTTAAGTTTAGACCCAAATTAATATGGATGCAAAATTCTCTAAGTTCTGTGCAGTACATCTACATCTACATCTACATCCATACTCCGCAAGCCACCTGAAGGTGTGTGGCGGAAGGTACCCTGAGTACCTCTATCGGTTCTCCCTTCTATTCCAGTCTCGTATTGTTCGTGGAAAGAAGGATTGTCTGTATGCTTCTGTGTGGGCTCTAATCTCTCTGATTTTATCCTCATGGTCTCTTCGCGAGATATATGTAGGAGGGAGCAATATACTGCTTGACTCTTCGGTGAAGGTATGTTCTCGAAACTTTAACAAAAGCCCGTACCGAGCTACTGAGCGTCTCTCCTGCAGAGTCTTCCACTGGAGTTTATCTATCATCTCCGTAACGCTTTCGCGATTACTAAATGATCCTGAAACGAAGCGCGCTGCTCTCCGTTGGATCTTCTCTATCTCTTCTATCAACCCTATCTGGTATGGATCCCACACTGCTGAGCAGTATTCAAGCAGTGGGCGAACAAATGTACTGTAACCTCCTTCCTTTGTTTTCGAATTGCATTTCCTTAGGATTCTTCCAATGAATCTCAGTCTGGCATCTGCTTTACCGACGATCAACTTTATATGATCATTCCATTTTAAATCACTCCTAATGCGTACTCCCAGATCATTTATGGAATTAACTGCTTCCAGTTGCTGACCTGCTATTTTGTAGCTAAATGATAAGGGATCTTTCTTTCTATGTATTCGCAGCACATTACACTTGTCTACATTGAGATTCAATTGCCATTCCCTGCACCATGCGTCAATTCGCTGCAGATCCTCCTGCATTTTAGTACAATTTTCCATTGTTACAACCTCTCGATACACCACAGCATCATCTGCAAAAAGTCTCACTGAACTTCCGATCCAGGTCATTTATGTATATTGTGAACAGCAACGGTCCCATGACACTCCCCTGTGGCACACCTGAAATCACTCTTACTTCGGAAGACTTCTCTCCATTGAGAATGACATGCTGCGTTCTGTTATCTAGGAACTCCTCAATCCAATCACACAATTGGTCTGATAGTCCATATGCTCTTACTTTGTTCATTAAACGACTGTGGGGAACTGTATCGAACGCCTTGCGGAAGTCAAGAAACACGGCATCTACCTGTGAACCCGTGTCTATGGCCCTCTGAGTCTCGTGGACGAATAGCGCGAGCTGGGTTTCACACGACCGTCTTTTTCGAAACCCATGCTGATTCCTACAGAGTAGATTTCTAGTCTCCAGGAAAGTCATTATACTCGAACATAATACGTGTTCCAAAATTCTACAACTGATCGACATTAGAGATATAGGTCTATAGTTCTGCGCATCTGTTCGACGTCCCTTCTTGAAAACGGGGATGACATGTGCCCTTTTCCAATCCTTTGGAACGCTACGCTCTTCTAGAGACCTACGATACCGTTATTTAAACTCACTTTGAGCAGCCATTTTCAAAAGTATCCACGAAAATAGTAATTCCCAATAAAAATGATCGGATAATAGCATTTATAAGAAAGTCTTCTCCGAACATGAAATATGTCTCTTCAATAATAAAACCCAATTGTGAGCCAGAGTTCCCGAACTATTATCAAAGATCCAAAGAGATTTACAGGAACCTGTTGCTTTCCACAAAAAAGTCAGAAAATGGGAAAGCAGTACTTAATGTTCAAAATAAAAGCAAAGCAGTCTGGAAGATTGTGAAACAAGAAAGAGGAAGACAGATAGTAACTTACAGATAAAAGGGATGGACGAATAAATGATCCCTAGAAACTAGTAAATTATGTGAATGAATATTTTTTTTAGATATAGCAGAGAAACTACAAAAAAAGTCCTAAAATCAAGTGTTGTTCCAGCAAAAAAATTATGAGGCAACTACAATGGTGCTGTTATCCACCACAGTGTGAAGCTAGGAAAATCAGTACAAAAATTAAAAAATAAGAAGTCAGCAGCTCTTAGATGAAGTACCAGTCTGTGTGCTTAAAGAAAGTAGAGGCAGTGCACGAGGCCTATTAACTCATATAATAAATGAGTCCTTCAACTCAAGTAACTTTCCAGAGTATCTCCAACCAGCAAGAGTCATTCCTCTACTAAAGAAAGGTAACGAAGAAGATGTAGAAGACTACACGCGTATTTCTCTACAGTCATCATTGTTCAAGATAATAGGTTCCATTATGAAAGACAGGCTAATGGATTACTTGAATATGTACACTGCAGAAAAAATTTAAAGGATGACTTTATCGAAAGAGATAGGGAAGACCCAAGGAAGAGCGGCATGTTTCGTCACCAGTTTGGTTTAGCTGGCGCGAGAGCATTACGGTGATGCTCAACAAACTCTTTTGGCAAACGTTACAAGAAAGGCATGGTGCATCACACGCAGGTTTGCTAGTGAATTTTTCAAAGAGCACTTTTCAGGAAGTGTCGGACAACATTTACTTCGTCCTCCTTCCTCCCCTCAATATACACTCCTGGAAATGGAAAAAAGAACACATTGACACCGGTGTGTCAGACCCACCATACTTGCTCTGGACACTGCGAGAGGGCTGTACAAGCAATGATCACACGCACGGCACAGCGGACACACCAGGAACCGCGGTGTTGGCCGTCGAATGGCGCTAGCTGCGCAGCATTTGTGCACCGCCGCCGTCAGTGTCAGCCAGTTTGCCGTGGCATACGGAGCTCCATCGCAGTCTTTAACACTGGTAGCATGCCGCGACAGCGTGGACGTGAACCGTATGTGCAGTTTACGGACTTTGAGCGAGGGCGTATAGTGGGCATGCGGGAGGCCGGGTGGACGTGCCGCCGAACTGCTCAACACGTGGGGCGTGAGGTCTCCACAGTACATCGATGTTGTCGCCAGTGGTCGGCGGAAGGTGCACGTGCCCGTCGACCTGGGACCGGACCGCAGTGACGCACGGATGCACGCCAAGACCGTAGGATCCTACGCAGTGCCATAGGGGACCGCACCGCCACTTCCCAGCAAATTAGGGACACTGTTGCTCCTGGGGTATCGGCGAGGACCATTCGCAACCGTCTCCATGAAGCTGGGCTACGGTCACGCACACCGTTAGGCCGTCTTCCGCTCACGCCCCAACATCGTGCAGCCCGCCTCCAGTGGTGTCGCGACAGGCGTGAATGGAGGGACGAATGGAGACGTGTCGTCTTCAGCGATGAGAGTCGCTTCTGCCTTGGTGCCAATGATGGTCGTATGCGTGTTTGGCGCCGTGCAGGTGAGCGCCACAATCAGGACTGCATACGACCGAGGCACACAGGGCCAACACCCGGCATCATGGTGTTGGGAGCGATCTCCTACACTGGCCGTACACCACTGGTGATCGTCGAGGGGACACTGAATAGTGCACGGTACATCCAAACCGTCATCGAACCCATCGTTCTACCATTCCTAGACCGGCAAGGTAACGTGCTGTTCCAACAGGACAATGCACGTCCGCATGTATCCCGTGCCACCCAACGTGCTCTAGAAGGTGTAAGTCAACTACCCTGGCCAGCAAGATCTCCGGATCTGTCCCCCATTGAGCATGTTTGGGACTGGATGAAGCGTCGTCTCACGCGGTCTGCACGTCCAGCACGAACGCTGGTCCAACTGAGGCGCCAGGTGGAAATGGCATGGCAAGCCGTTCCACAGGACTACATCCAGCATCTCTACGATCGTCTCCATGGGAGAATAGCAGCCTGCATTGCTGCGAAAGGTGGATATACACTGTACTAGTGCCGACATTGTGCATGCTCTGTTGCCTGTGTCTATGTGCCTGTGGTTCTGTCAGTGTGATCATGTGATGTATCTGACCCCAGGAATGTGTCAATAAAGTTTCCTCTTCCTGGGACAATGAATTCACGGTGTTCTTATTTCAATTTCCAGGAGTGTATGTCTCGCAAAATGACCACGAGGAGAAAATTCAATACCTTTAGAGTGGACAAGTTATCTCTCACCTATTTTTCACATACAGAAAATTATTAAAGATTTTATTACAACCTGATGCACCTTGAACAAGACTCTAGAAAGTTATTAACCTGAGCAGACACTGATGGAGCTTAATGAGCACTAAAAGCATGAGATATTTTTACGATTTTTAGCTCATAGAAATGGCTTGTTGGGAGATTGAAGCAGTTGGCAGCGAGCCCATCCCTTAGTAAATCTTGCTGGACAGGCCCACAGCCATACAGGGCAGACAGGTCAGCCCCTCTTTGAGACAGGGCTCCAGCAGAGCAATGCCGTGCTACCTGCCATGGCGCCAGCAGAAGCCTGGTCTGGGGTGACGGTCTAAAGGAACATGCTATCCAGCAGAGTCATAAACTGGGCATTGTGTGCAGAGCCGCACGTATGTCGAAGGTCTGGCATGTGTGGTTGGTACTTGGGGCCTGTCCTGAGACTGACTTCACTTGCGAGTAGTTTAGACTGGCGAACCTGTGGTGAAGTTCTTACTGTATCGACAGTGTGACTTCAAACGTGTCGGAATGCTCGTTTGCCGAGGGCACACTTATTCGTTTTTTTTGGTTTACCAGTCTTGACGTTTGGTATCCTTTGGTGCGAACAGACGTGTCACACACTGAAAAATACCGTGGTTTCAGGGCTCTGGTAGAGAGTAAATTGCTATCCGTCTGCCTGGTCGCTAGACCGTGAGATTTTTGCATTTCTTTCGTGGCCGCGTTCGATTCACAGGTGCCGCCTGGACGTCTCAGCTCCTCCGCCGCACACATCTCGCCAGCTGAAAGTCACGTCGCCGCACGAAGTTAACAGGGTAACGTACTGCCGCTCTAGCATTCTCAGGGCGTACAGATCTCAGTCTCCACTTGCTCTCAGCTGCACATATGCAGAGAAACTTCAGTAGATTTGATCAGTCAAAGTCTGCTCAGCGTCAGATCAATTCAGATTGCGTTATCCACATTTTTAGGGCCAGAGTACCTGAGTCACTTCTCACCTAGTTAAACTGTCTTTGCCACACAGGATCCACCGAGTGTAGTATTAAAGCACCTGTTAGTTGTTTTGGGTATTCAATCTATAACTTGTATAGTATAATTTATGTCTTGTTTGGGAAAATAAATGTTGTTAGTACACTAAATTTTGCCAACATTCTCAATCAATTAAATAGTCCCACCAGAGTCCGCAGCTCGCGGTCTTGCGGTAGCGTTCTCGCTTCCCGCGCACGGGGTCCCGGGTTCGATTCCCGGCGGGGTAAGGGATTTTCTCTGCCTCGTGATGACTGGGTGTTGTGTGTTCTTCATCATCATTGACTCGCAAGTCGCCGAAGTGGCGTCAGCTGACAAGGACTTGCAATACGGCGGCCGAACTTCCCCGCATGGGGCCTCTCGGCCAACAATGCCATACCATCATTTCACTTCATTTCAGTCCCACCAGAGTTATCTTTCAACATTAAAGGCAATACAGAGTTTTACCGACAATCAGTCTTCCCACACACTACGCGCGAGTGGAACAGATTTGGAGGGCTCAGTCAGTGGTACAAAAAGTACCCTCTCCATTCGGTGGCTTGCGGATTATCATGCCGATGTAGATGAAACCCCTCAGCTGTCTCCCACTGGGACGTATAAGTTTGAAATTTGGCTCAGAGGTGCCTACAACCTTGTTCTGTGGTGGTGGAAAACCCTGCCGACGAAGACGTTGCATTCGGATTCGACGACGTTTCAGACAGCATGGTGTCGAAAGAAAGACCGCAGCCCTGAAGTTCATGTAAGCTGCAAGGTGGCACCAAGTTTCATCACAATTCTGACCAAAGCCGCGGTGGACGTTTCACACGACGGGAAGGTCCTGTCACATCCCTTCTTACGCACATTTCACCCCTTCTTTTGACGTCTCTGTGATAGATGTCCCACTCGCGAGACACAGCCTTGAAATGACGCGTTTTTCTTATGGGTGGCCAAGGAAAACATTTCTGACATACCGCTCCTCGCAGTCGACACGAGAAGGCCTCAGGGGGTGGCATAAAGGGCGTCAACGAAACCACCCCTTCCCTTTGGGCTTTGATTCCCACACGTTTTGTGGTCGCAAGCGACAATTTGCAGTGCGATGAACAACAGGGTGAAGTTCTCGCCGACATCGTTCGGCACTGCTGCCACGACCTGGGCTTCTCAACCCTACTCTAAGGACCCCACTGAACCTGATATGACCTGCTGTGTTTGCTCTGGTATACAGGAACCACTAAGGACAGTTCAAAGCCATTCGACTAAATACAAACGTGATCCGAAGCAGCAGCAAAGTGTGCAGAGCCACACGTATGTCGAAGGTCTGGTATGTGTGGTTGGTACTTGGGAGCTGTTCTGAGACTGATTTCACTTGCGAGTAGTTTAGACTGTTTCGCTCCTACCTGTAGCACGATCACGAGGAGGGGGTGCATAACCTGTGTGCCACCCACGTACCTGTGTTCCTTTGTTGCCCATGTACCCATTTGTACCCTCTGCTTCAAGACTGCTTGTGCCATAGTCATATGTTATTGGACACTTTCTTTGAGTTGTCAAGGCTGCACGCCTGGTTGGTTAGGAAGCAGTTGAAGTTTGTGATGTCTGAAGATGGGTGTAATCCCGAAACGCGTAACATGTTCTAATAAAAGAGTCAATTGAACATCTCATGACTTTGCGATTGTACAGCATTGGTTGCCAATTATTCACAAAAGTAAACTACAAATTCTTCATTTGTTATGCAATCATTATCTGTATCGACTTAGTGTAGATCGAGTATTCGGTGCTCAATGCATGAACTCACAATCAACTTCTGAAGATCACGTGCTTAAGTCTAAACCGATACAGCTTGCAGTAGAAAGTATAATCTTATCAAAAATATTGTGTTTGAGAAGACCGTTACAGTTAAAATCATTTGTAGCTCACGTAAACGTTGCCAGCTTGAGTCTTCAGCATAGTGTACGCATTTAAATTTAACCGTTTTTAATTTTTTCCTTCGATTTTTAAAATCAAATCCAGAAAATATGTCTATTCATTTTAGTTGGATTCTTAAACTAATATCTTAAACAGGAAGCATTACTGAAGTGGACATCATGCCATAGGAAGAAAGTACAACATACTGTTTTGTTTTGTTACGTTTGAGAAATCGTCCATATTTATAGAGGAGGAAATGCAGAAAGGTAAATTAAAGAACTACTGGACAAAGGTGAACTCCACTTCAGGCAGACCAAAGACTGCGATTTATTGGCAGAACACTCAAAAAGAGCAACAGCTCTGCTAAAGAGATAGATTACACCACCCTTGTCCGGCCCATTCTTGAGTACTGCAGTGCGGTGTGGGATCCGGTTCGAATGGGACTGATGAAGGACATCGAAGAGGTTCAAAGAAGGCAGCTCTTTTTGTATTATCGCGACATGGGGGAGAGACAGCCATAGACATGACATGTGAATTGGGGTGGAAATCATCACAACAAAGGCGTTTTTCGTTGCGACAGGGTCTTCTCGTGAAATTTCTGTCCTTCGATTGTGAAAATGTTCTGTTGGCACCCACCTTCACATCGAGGAGTGATCATTGCAATAAAATAAGAGAAATCAGGGCTGGCACAGAAAAATTTAAGAGCTCCTTTTTCTCGCGCGCCGTTCGAGAATGGAACTGCAGAGAGACAGCTTGAAGGTGGTTCATTGAACCCTCACCCAAGCACTTAATTGTAAATTGCACAGTACTCATGTAAATGTAGATGTAGGTACAGTATATCAGAAAGAAAGATTCAAGGGAAATTCGGTAAGATCACGGTATTTGTTGACCTAAAGAAAACGTACAACAGCTTAAGTGGAATAATCAGAAAAACAATTTCTGTAATCACAACAGCAGCTTAAGACAAAATGTGTTTACTACTGGAATTTATGTGGCAGTTTCATGTATATGATTGTAAAATAGAATTAATGAATATTTGTTGTGAAATTTAAATGAAGTCCGCATGGATTTATCGCCGCCATCTAAGAAACTAATTTTATGCGTGTACTACTGTGCTCATTTAAACCATGTTTGATATTTTTACCTTGAATACTTGCAATTTAAAGGTTGTCTAAATTTTATTAGTAGGGCGAGGGGAAAGAAACTAAGATAACTACTTCCACACTAGCGCCACTTGCTGACTAGCACCTACAACCTTGAAAATTTTTGTACTGAGTTGACAGTTGATGCTCTGCTTAGACACAGGTTATACTGCTACTGACGCCAAACATTGTTTCACAAGTTCTAAGTTTTTGGGAATGAATTTTTTAAAATTTGTAACAAACGCCCATAATTCTTATGTTCTTTTAATCTTAATTACAGATCTGTTTATGGCAGTAGCCACGACGACGTTATAAATAATGTATTAAGAGATCTACACGGTTTTATTCACAACATAAATAAATCAGTAAAGACAGGTCTGTAGTGGATGGTTATAACCAAAGTGCAGCTACTCACAAAGGTCCAGTGAGGTTTGTAATTATCGAATAGCATCAAACTTGGTGGATATGTTAATGCGTTAATGCGACAGATTTACGCTGAAAAAAATTGGTTCACAATTTGGCCACCAGATGCAAATATGGCGCTGTGAATGCAAGGAAGACGTACAGAAATTTTTCCATGTGTTGGATTAGGAATGGGACGTCGGCAGAAAAGGTAGAACAAGGGAAAAAGGCATAATGTTGATTGTATTATCAATGGCCGCTCACATCATTTGTTCATTATGAGCACCAGAGAAGTTACGAGATTCTGTATTCGTAAAACAACGGCGAGAAACAGTTGCTCGCAGCAGTTCCGGTGGAATCTGAGCGACGTGTTCCTGTAAATTGGCCTTCAGATCAGGTAGAGACTGGACGTGCCTGTGGTGGGGCATGCGAGATGAGGTGTTGCCCCATCTTGTATGAAAACAGTTGCGCTCTTCCAAAGCAGGAATTACATACTGTACAAGGAGATCTCGTAATGTGCAGAAGTGATCATTGCGATAAAATAGGAGAAATCAGGGCTCGCACAGAAAAATTTAAGAGCTCGTTTTTCTCGCGCGCCGTTCGAGAATGGAACGGCCTGACAGGCCCTCTGGGTGAATTTTCTTCAAAGAAGAATGGACCGAGAATAAATGTCCTTGTGAACCCATGCCACACAGTCACATACGGAAAAGTGTTCCTTTCAAAACTAATTACATTCTTCGACAAGAATAATATTATTTCTGGATGTCAACATGGCTTCAGACCACAGCGATCAATAGAAACAGCCACTTTCAGTCTGATAAACCATGTCTTAAATGCAGTGGACAACCACAGAAATATCTCAGGTTTATTCTTGGACCTAATAAAAGCTTTTGATGTGATTGATCATTCTATACTCCTAAGGAAGCTTGAATGGTATGGTGTAAGAGGTGTGCCAAATCGGTGGATTAAATCATATTTGGAATATCGCTCTCAGGTAACTGAAATTAAGTACATGGAAGGAAATGAACTTCAGGTACACCTTTGAGAACCATGTGGACTAAGTCATTGTGTTCCACAGGGCTCCATTTTAGGTCCCTTTCTTTTTTTGGTCTGCATTAACGATTTCCGATCACACGTTAGGGATTCTGAACCAATACTGTTTGCAGATGACGCCAGTCTATTGATTGAAGGGAATAAAGAAGAAAATCTTACTGCATCTTCAAAAGATATTACAAAGGGAGTGTCTGAATGGTTTACCAGAAACAGGCTAATAGTTAATATCCAAAAAACGGTATTCATGAATTTCCACACTGATCAAAATAAAAATCCGGCACAACCTGTAATATATATAGATAACCAAAACATTAGTGCTGTCAATGAAATTAAATTTCTTGGGATCCATATCCAGGAAAATTTTAAATGGAGCACTCATATCACATCCCTAAATTCAAAACTAGTAAAAATGAGCTATGTAGTAAGAATTCTCTGCAACAATACTGGTGTAGAAACAGTTAGGGCTGTATACTTTGCTCGTGTGCATTCAGTACTGAAGTACAGTATCATTTTCTGGGGAAATGTACACCAGGCCATAACAGTTTTCAGGAAACAAATGACAATTATAAGAATAATGAAACAAGTGAGCAGCAGAAAACCATGCAAACCTTTCTTTAAAGATCTAAGATCCTACCCCTTCCCTGCATTTAAATACTGGAAGTAGTCATGCGTGTCAAAAAAAGCATACTGAGAAAAGAAAACCTTTTTCCTCAAAACAAAAGTGTCCATGATTACAATACCAGGTCAGACAGTGACATACATGTTAAGCATTGTAACACCACATTATGCCAAAAAGGTGTATATCATCCAGGAACAAAACTTTACAACAGATTACCAAGACATATAAAATCTCTTCCTGAACTGCAAAGCTTAAAAAAGTCTGTGACAGCCTGCCTTCTGAAAAACTGCTACTATTCAATCTCACAGTATCTTATGCAAGAAAAAAATGTAATTTGTATCTTTCATTGTAGGAAATAAGTTATAAATATACAGTATTTCAAAAATTTGTAATTATTAACTGTATAGATCCAATTTGTCATAAAAATTTAAATAATTTATGTTTGATGTTTGAAAAACCAATAGCTAAAAAGGTTTTCTGTCCAATATCCTCTGTACAATATATGTACTGAAAAAGAGATTTATATGGACAAATAAATAAAACAATACGGCAAGTGAAATGGCTCTACGTGCACAACACGCGGTTTAACATTACCCCGAATTCGGCAGTTCTGTGTTTTCACTGCACTCTGCAGTGTAAAATGTGCCTCGTCACACCATAGAATAAAGACTGACCACGTGTCATCTACTTCGGCCCGTGTCAGAAACTGGAGAGGAAATTAAGAACGTTGCTGTGCGTCATGAAGTTTCAGTCATCGCACTGTCTAGATACTGCACTGTCCAGATATTGTATGAGTACCAGTGTAAAACAGACAGCAGAACTTTCTGTGTTGTTGACCATGGGATGGATACTTACAGCAACAGCAACCTCGTCAATAACTTTCACTGGGATAGAGTACCTTCCTCTTCTAGATGCCACACCAACCTCACCTTCGTTTTGAAATTTCATTCTCGTTTTCTTTATATCATTTAATGACTTTGGAACTCTCCTCAAAGCTTTCAGTCAGCGATACTATCTCAGTGTAGCATTGTAATTGCTGCCGTTCACATAAAACAGCTTCACTAGCACAGCATGGTGTCTCTTCTTGATAGCCGTACTGTTTACTCACATTACAGCTTGTCAAACGACAGCGTGGATGTCACACCGTCATTCCAAAAGCGTACAGTGTTAGATTTGCACCTTGTGGCTAAGCTTGGAACTAATTTTTTCTTGCGCAAATCGGTTCCGCAGTAACACATTAGTGTATCTACTAAGTTTCGCTGTCCGCTTCCTGGGGCTCTGTGAGTAGCTGCACTTCAGTGATAACCACCTAGTATTATGTAAAAAGAGTGAAAGGCAGGTCATCGAGCAGATGCGCAAAACTGTAGGCCTATATCTCTGACGTCGATCTGTCGTTTTTTGCTCCCGTATCATGTCATTTCTGGAAACCCAGAATCTACTCTGTACGAATCAACATGGATTCCGGAAACAGCGATCGTGTGAGACCCAACTCGCTTTATTTGTTCATGAGACCCAGAAAATATTACATACAGGCTCCCAGGTGGCTGCCATTTTCATTGACTTCCGGAAGGCGTTCGATACAGTTCCGCACTGTTGCCTGATAAACAAAGTGAGAGCCTACGGAATATCAGACCAGCTATGTGGCTGGATTGAAGAGTTTTTAGCAAACAGAACACAGCATGTTCTTCTCAATGGAGAGAGGTCTACAGACGTTAAAGTAATCTCCGGCGTGCCACAGGGGAATGTTATGGGACCATTGCTTTTGACAATATACACTCCTGGAAATTGAAATAAGAACACCGTGAATTCATTGTCCCAGGAAGGGGAAACTTTATTGACACATTCCTGGGGTCAGATACATCACATGATCACACTGACAGAACCACAGGCACATAGACACAGGCTACAGAGCATGCACAATGTCGGCACTAGTACAGTGTATATCCACCTTTCGCAGCAATGCAGGCTGCTATTCTCCCATGGAGACGATCGTAGAGATGCTGGATGTAGTCCTGTGGAACGGCTTGCCATGCCATTTCCACCTGGCGCCTCAGTTGGACCAGCGTTCGTGCTGGACGTGCAGACCGCGTGAGACGACGCTTCATCCAGTCCCAAATATGCTCAATGGGGGACAGATCCGGAGATCTTGCTGGCCAGGGTAGTTGACATACACCTTCTAGAGCACGATGGGTGGCACGGGATACATGCGGACGTGCATTGTCCTGTTGGAACAGCAAGTTCCCTTGCCGGTCTAGGAATGGTAGAACGATGGGTTCGATGACAGTGTGGATGTACCTTGCACTATTCAGTGTCCCCTCGACGATCACCAGTGGTGTACGGCCAGTGTAGGAGATCGCTCCCCACACCATGATGCCGAGTGTTGGCCCTGTGTGCCTCGGTCGTATGCAGTCCTGATTGTGGCGCTCACCTGCACGGCGCCAAACACGCTTACGACCATCATTGGCACCAAGGCAGAAGCGACTCTCATCGCTGAAGACGACACGTCTCCATTCGTCCCTCCATCCACGCCTGTCGCGACACCACTGGAGGCGGGCTGCACGATGTTGGGGCGTGAGAGGAAGACGGCCTAACGGTGTGCGGGACCGTAGCCCAGCTTCATGGAGACGGTTGTGAATGGTCCTCGCCGATACCCCAGGAGCAACAGTGTCCCTAATTTGCTGGGAAGTGGCGGTGCGGTCCCCTACGGCACTGCGTAGGATCCTACGGTCTTGGCGTGCATCCGTGCGTCGCTGCGGTCCGGTCCCAGGTCGACGGGCACGTGCACCTTTCGCCGACCACTGGCGACAACATCGATGTACTGTGGAGACCTCACGCCCCACGTGTTGAGCAATTCGGCGGTACGTCCACCCGGCCTCCCGCATGCCCACTATACGTCCTCGCTCAAAGTCCGTCAACTGCACATACGGTTCACGTCCACGCTGTCGCGGCATGCTACCAGTGTTAAAGACTGCGATGGAGCTCCGTATGCCACGGCAAACTGGCTGACACTGACGGCGGCGGTGCACAAATGCTGCGCAGCTAGCGCCATTCGACGGCCAACACCGCGGTTCCTGGTGTGTCCGCTGTGCCGTGCGTGTGATCATTGCTTGTACAGCCCTCTCGCAGTGTCCGGAGCAAGTATGGTGGGTCTGACACACCGGTGTCAATGTGTTCTTTTTTCCATTTCCAGGAGTGTATATAAATGACCTAGTAGATAGTGTCGGAAGTTCTATGCGGCTTTTCGCGGATGTTGCTGTAGTATATAGAGAAGTTGCAGCATTAGAAAATTGTAGCGAAATGCAGGAAGATCTGCAGCGGATAGGCACTTGGTGCAGAGAGTGTCAACTGACCCTTAACATAGACAAATGTAATGTATTGCGAATACAAGAAAGAAGGATCCTTTATTGTATGATTATATGATAGCGGAACAAACACTGGTAGCAGTTACTTCTGTAAAATACCTGGGAGCATGCGTACGGAACGATTTGAAGTGGAATGATCATATAAAATTAATCGTTGGTAAGGCGGGTGCCAAGTTGAGATTCATTGGGAGAGTCCTTAGAAAATGTAGTCCATCAACAAAGGAGGTGGCTTACAAAACACTCGTTCCACCTATACTTGAGTATTGCTCATCAGTGTGGGATCCGTACCAGGTCGGGTTGACAGAGGACATAGAGAAGATCCAAAGAAGAGCGGCGCGTTTCGTCACATGGTTATTTGGTAAGCGTGATAGCGTCACGGAGATGTTTAGCAAACTCAAGTGGCAGACTCTGCAAGAGAGGCGCTCTGAATAGCGGTGTTACTTGCTGTCCAGGTTTCGAGAGGGTGCTTTTCTGGATGAGGTATCGAATATATTGCTTCCCCCTACTTATACCTCCCGAGGAGATCACGAATGTAAAGTTAGAGATATTCGAGCGCGCACGGAGGCTTTCCGGCAATCGTTCTTCCCGCAAACAATACGCGACTGGAACAGGAAAGGGTGGTAATGACAGTGGCACGTAAAGTGCCCTCCGCTACACACCGTTGGGTGGCTTGCGGAGTAGAAATGTAGATGTAGATGTAGATGTTCATCAAGACTGCGTATGCAATCGGTACGTCAAAGACGCAATGCACTGTAAGAACCGAAAGGAAGTTTATCATCATTATCGTTTAACTTGAATGTAAGAAGGAGAAAATTAATGACCAGAGGGTACTGCAATTCAGACGAGAAGAGCAATAGGAACAACTGTTCTTCTAGCTAAAGATAGAAAACCGTCTGTGTAAGAACTGTTGATCGTGTGTAGATGCTACTTAGTTCAAAATAAGGATCAAGGAGAGTCACAACAGGGGCAAAAGCGAGATATAGTATTACAAAATGCTGGCACAGTAAAAAGTGTGAAAGAATTTTTTGATGAAAGATATACGGAGCTTCGGCTAGGTGTGTGTAGCAAAGCAAGACTTTAGACGCAGATTGGCGGAGGCGGAAAGAACTTCCGCTGACAAAACATTTTCACTCGCAGCAAACGGCGGCCTGAAAATAGGGAATGTTTTTTCAAAACTGTAATTTGGAGCACCGCAGTGAATGAAGTAACAGTTAATCACGGACTCAGGGAAACCCCGAGAAGAACGAACTACAGCGTTGAGAGGTGGTATCAAACAACGACGGCGAAAATTAAGTAGCGAACGAAAAAGTAGTGGAGGTGACTGAGTGGACACATATCCAAAGGTATTGTTCAGTGTTTAACTATTAGCACTAAATGGCCTGAAACAGAGGGACGCATCAAATATGTAGAACGGCGGTTGCCTAGTATAAAACGTTACCAGACTTGACTCTTTAATAGAAAAAAAAAGTTTCATTTTCTATAATCCATAGATTTCTAACAGTCGTGATTAATCATTTTTGACTTTCACAAATTCCTTATTTCAGCTGATTCAAACGAGCTGATAATAAATAAATCAGTAAGTGTTTAATGCTTTTTTCAATGCGTTGCTCTAGCATTTGCGCGCAGTGCGCTGCCATTGTCACATCTGCACGTTCTCTGCTTCAGTAAGCGTCCAGCTTCGAAAGTATGAACTTCTTCCTTTCGCGCATTCGCTTGTTATAATCTCAAAACATCTAGAGCTGTAATACAAAAATGCCGCGAAATACGAAGTGCGAACAGTAATAAAATCCTCTTTCGTCGCCAAAGGTCTCAGCAGCAGACATTCATCGTCAGTTGTGTACTGCATACGATCCAAACGCTGTGAGTTAAGGTGTTGTTCGGCAATCGTCCGATTTTTTAAAACTGATAAAACGAATATTCATGATGAAGTGAAGGGCGGCGGGGCTTCTGTTGCGAGTAACGATTTTGTGAAGAAAACCGACGAAATAGTTTGTGAAAATCGAAGATTCACCATCTCTGAACTTTCTAAACAATGGCCGCAACGGTTTTGGTCGAGGGTGTCACCGATAAGTTAGGCTACGGAAAGTTATTTTTTCAGTGGTTACCGAAATTCTCACAGATGTCCACAGAACAAAATGAATGGGCCCTGCCTTAGACTTCTATTCACTCTTCGACGAGGGAGGAGAAAGTTTTTTGAAGCGCCTAAACTAGCCTGTATTTGCAGTGAGAATGATGTCAGATGTAGGGGATATTAATGCAAAAAAACTTTCATTCTTTGCTTACTTTCATTGTATTATGTCACGGGATCATATTCCGGGGGAACTCATGAAACTGAGCAGAAGATTTTTAGCGTGCAAAAGCGTGTAGTAAGAATCATTTGTGGTATGAATTGAAGAACATCATGTAAAAACCTGTTCAAGGAACTGAGTATTCTAACCATGCAACTCAATATATTTGTTCCCTAATGAAATTTGTTGCAAATAATATATCTCTAATTCCAGTCAATAACTCAATACATAGTATCTATACTAGGAATAAGAACAATCTAAATAAAGACCTAACATCGCTTAAATTGGTCCAAAAGGGGTCCACCATTCAGGAACACACATCCTCAGTAAACTGCCAGCAACCATTAAAAACTTGGTTTCAGATAAAGTATGGTTTAAACCGAGTTTGAAAGACTTTTTGACAGGCTACCCCTCCTACTCTATAGAGGAATATCTTAACAGGGACTGTTAGACCAGTAAATATATCTGTTAGATTTTAATTTTGACAGCACAGTCAAGATGAGATATTTTGTTTATGATAAATTTATTACAGGTGCATAACTGGGTTTCAGTCTGACAGTGTATCAGTGTATTAATTCTGTAAATATAAGCATTTCCACTTTACTATAATGTATTCACCTGTTTAGACAATCTCCTGGTAAATTATCAGGGTAATGAGTATTATATTCAAATGTTCCATGTTTTTTTTTATGTTATACTTTCTAACATGTTCCACATTCATGAGCGTCATCTCATTTTTGGGTCTGTGGAACGAAAACTGAATCTAATCTAATCTGAAGAGAACTGTGACTGGTGACGAAACCTAGGTCGCAGACGTAAAAGCCTAAACAAAACAACAGTCATATATTAGAACAAATAAGCCCTCGGTCACAAATATTAAGTCAAAATTGACCAGGTTTCGACGCTACTATGAGCGTCGTCGTCAGAATTAAATTAACTGTTCTAAAACATATTAGGTATATAATACATTAATAAAATTAAAGTTTGTACTGACTGGAAAGAGATGCAGTACTTACAAGTCACATTTAAAAAAAAAAATCTAAGCTGGAAAGGCGACGTCATGAATAGTTTTAAATAAGATGGCGTGCCGCTACAGGGCTGCTCGTACTTGAGTGAACAAGGGTTAATTTTATTAACGTATTATATACCTAATATGTTTTAGAACAGTTAATTTAATTCTGAAGACGACGCTCATAGTAGCGTCGAAACCTGGTCAATTTTGACTTAATATTTGTCACCGAGGGCTTATTTGTTCTAATATGATTCTGACACGGTCACTGAACCTTAGCAGCCATGTTCAAAACAACAGTCGTTGGTTTGGGGCTATACCAATTCCTAATGCAAGCCGAAGAAAGCCCGACACACTTAGTCATTGGGAAAGATTATGGCTGCAGTTTTTTTGGGATGCAGAGGGGTTTTGCTGTTTGAACTTATGCAGCGTGGAACGACGATCACTTGTACCGTGCAACTTTTAAGACAGTTAAGCGAGGCATTTAAAACAAACGTAGCGGTATGCTGACTTCCGGTGTTGTGTTTTTGCATATAACAACGTTTCCTTTAATAGTGTCCGAAAAACTCTAGAGATTTTGAAGCAATTCAAGTGGGACGTTTTTGATCATCCACCAAACAGCCGCACACGCCTATTCTCTAGGAATAAGCATGGGTTTCGAAAAAGACGATCGTGTGCAACCCAGCTCGCGCTATTCGTCCACGAGTCTCAGAGGGCCATAGACACGGATTCCCGGGTAGATGCCGTGTTTCTTGACATCCACAAGGCGACCGATACAGTTCCCCATAGTCGTTTAATGAACAAAGTAAGAGCATATGGACTATCAGACCAATTGTGTGATTCGATTGAAGAGTTCCTAGATAACGGAACGCAGCTTGTCATTCTCAATGGAGAAAAGTCTTCCGAAGTAAGAGTGACTTCAGGTGTGCCGCAGGGGAGTGTCGTAGGACCGTTGCTATTCACAATATACATAAATGACCTCGTGGATAACATCGGAATTTCACTGAGGCTTTTTGCGGATGATGCTGTAGTATATCGAGAGGTTGTAACAATGGAAAATTGTACTGAAATGCAGGAGGATCTGCAGCGAATTGACGCATAGTGTAGGGAATGGCAATTGAATCTCAATGTAGACAAGTGTAATGTGCTGCGAATACGTAGAAAGAAAGATTCCTTATACAATATAGCAGGTCAGCAACTGGAAGCAGTTAATTCCATAAATTATCTGAGAGTAGGCATTAGGAGTGATTTAAAATGGAATGATCATATAAAGTTGATCGTTGGTAAAGCAGATGCCAGACTGAGATTCGTTGGAAGAATCCTAAGGAAATGCAATCCGAAAACAAAGGAAGGAGGTTACAGTACACTTGTTCGCCCACTGCTTGAATATTGCTCACCAGTTTGGGATCTGTAGGAGATAGGGTTGATAGAACAGATAGAGAAGATCCAACGGAGAGCAGCGCGCTTCGTTACAGGATCATCTGGTAATCGCGAAAGCGTTACGGAGATGATAGAGAAACTCCAGTGGAAGACTCTGCAGGAGAGACGCTCAGTAGCTCGGTACGGGCTTTTGTTGAAGTTTCCAGAACATACCTTCACCGAGGAGTCAAGCAGTGTATTGCTCCCTCCTGCGTATATCTCGCCAAGAGACCATGAGGATAAAATCAGAGAGATTAGAACCCACACAGAGGCATACCGGCAAGCTTTCTTTTCACGAACAATACGAGACTGGAATAGAAGGGAGAACCGATAGAGGTACTCAAAGTACCCTCCGCCACACACCGTCAGGTGGCTTACGGAGTATGGATGTAGACGTAGATGTAGAGGCAAAATTTTATGAAGCAGTAAATTAGTGAAAAGCTAAGACTGATTGCTATAATTAAATGGTGACCGTGTTGAAAAGTAGCAAAAAGGTGTAGTTTCAAGATTTATATAATAATTTTTTTCCTTGCAAGCTTTTTACCTACAGCCAATCGGAGGTTACTTTCAGAATCGCCCTTGTATTAACCGAATTTAAAATGCTATCATAATGTGTTCATTAAGAGCCCTGTACGCATAATTTCAAACCTTTTGGTAACTTTTTCTTGCTGACACCTCCACAAAATAGTGGAAGGAGAAAAGTTTACCGCTCACTACATGTTTGCTGTTCGTGAAATAAAATTTTTGCGTCAGGTAAGACGTTTTACTTTATTACTTGTTTCCTACCATCTTTCTTCGGAATACATTTCTCAGCCGGTGTCCGCATACAACACTATACAAAATTATATAGTTGTACTACACATAATTCAGGAGATATGACGTCACAAAAACATTGAAATGTGTGAAAAACTAGGATTTTGAGTCTTCAACCATGAAGGTATTACGTTCTTAACGTCAAATAATTAACACATTCTGTAAAGTAAGCAGACATCTGAAGTTGTTTTATATGTGGGAGATCGATTCTTTAAATAATCGGAAGTGGGAGGGTTACTGGTGTTATACTATTTCTTAAAAGAGAATTGTTTTATGCAGGCATTACAATTTTCCAGATGAATCTCATTCTGTACTTTTTTGTGGATACCTCAAATAACCGTGCAGTTTTGAAGATGACTGTGTCAGCAGGCCATTTAGTTATCTTCTCCTTCTAAATAACGGTTCAAGACTATCTCTGATGATGCAACCTCACCAATCGTAGGAGTTTATAAAAAGGGAGCATTGTGCAAGCATCAAATATTTCATTGTTTCATAGCAGGTGGATCCTTTGAATGTCGAGTAATTGTACTGAGATCGCAGTGTTGCGGGTAGCAGAGAAAACTCTTAAGAGTTTACAGAATAACTACCTCAGACAAGAGTAGGCAGAAAATGTCTTACTTTGGTTCAGGTCGCTACGAGAAGCAACATCTTTCCGACAGTGTCACAATAGCTTACCTACGGTCTTTTCCTCGCTTGGCTGCTCTCATTAACATCTGGTGTCTTTCCTCAAGAGCTTAAAGGCTCGCTGACTGGGTATGGGTTCCAGACTAACGAGCAGTACTCAAGAATCAGCCGAACGAAGTTTGTGCAAGCTACTTCTTTAGTGGATGAATACATTTCACCACCTAACATCAGTACAGAGTGAGGCAACAAGATGTTACATTAAATGGGTGTTTAATAAAGTATAATTATAAGGCAGGGATTTGGTTACAGAATTGCAATTTGACACCCAACACCGGACGAAGTGGCCGAGCGGTTCTAGGCGCTACAGTCTGGAACCGCGCGACCGCTACGGTCGCAGGTTCGAATCCTGCCTCGGGCACGGATGTGTGTGATGTCCTTAGGTTAGTCAGGTTTAAGTAGTTCTAAGTTCTAGGGGACTTATGACCTCAGAAGTTGAGTCCCATAGTGCTCAGAGCCATTTGAACCATTTGACACCCAACCTGCGCAATGCACTTACAAAGTCTGTCCGTTGTTGACTGTAGGGCCCAATGGGCCATTTGGGCTGGGACAGAAACGATGCCCTCAGTGATGAGGTACTTCAGGCCGTCCAAGTTGCTAGGTTTGCTGGCATAGACACGATCCTTGACTATACCCCACAGCCAAAAATCACATGGCGTCAGGTCAGGTGAACGTGCTGCCCATGGGAGAGGACCATCTCTACCAACCCAACGTTTACAGGATGTGTCGTTCAGGAACCATCTGACTCAAACGGGCAGAGGTGACGTCTTGCTGAAAGTACCTTTGTTGGAGTATGGCAAGTGGCGCGTTCTCCTCCAGAACGTGCCGAGTATGGCAATGGTAATTCTCACCCCTGACGGTCTATTCTTCGTAAAAGAAGGGTCCACTCACTCCAGATTTGCTCACTGCACACAAGACGTTCGCCTTGGGGGAATCCCGCATATGCTCTCAAACTTCCAAGGGTGCTCAGTCGCACAGATGACACAGTTGTGCTTGTTCACAAGACCGCTGATGTGAAATGTTGCTTCATCAGAAAACATGAACAGAATGTCAGGCTCCATGTGAACTATTTCCCAGATGATTTTTGCAGCACTCACGCGTGCTTGCCTGTCCGCATTTGTGAGCTGCTACACCATCTGCGAGTGGTATGGCTTCATTCCTAAATCATGGTGCAAAATTCTAATCACTGACCTTTGAGAAATGCTAGTCAATAGAAAAATTCTCTGCTGGGACTTGGTTGGGCTGGCTACCATTGCTCGCTGGAGGAAGATGATATTCCATTCAGTTCGGAAAGATCTCTTTCTACCACTGTTTTCATTGCAATAGTCTTGAACGGACCATATTCTTCCATACTTGTCGTAGATACTAACAACTGTCAGGTGCGATGGTGCATCTCATATGGTCCAGGCCTCGATTTTTTCTTGCAGACTGAAAGACCTCCATCCAGGCAGCTATCTTCCTCCGTTCCACATGGGAATATCGGGGCGCCATGGTTTAATCTGCGAAAAAAACAAAAAACAGAACACCCACTTAATGTTAACATATTTGTACCTCAACCTGACAACGTTGGCCTTTGCACTGGGGTTGCCTACACGCAGGGGCAGGGGCAGTGATGTCACCTGTGGTCTCATCACTCTTGTCAAGGACATAATCATTGTTATTAACTACATCATCGTGATCCCTGTCAGTGAGAGACACGTGCCTTACCCCCTCCCTGTTTGTACCTTCAGCCAATCATACCTCAGTATTAAAAGTCAAATATGGTGGAACTTACCCAACTGTGTTAACAGAAAATTAAGTACTCTCTCCCTCTCCCCTCGTTACATCCAGCCAACCATAGCATAGTACTAAAAGTTCAAGATTCTGGAAACAGAAGAGGTGGGCTTTATACCTTCTTCCCTTTCCAAACAGTCAGTGCCTAGCATTAGAAAATATCTCAGGTCTGCTAGTAGGAAATTAAAAAATTCTCTTCCCCTCCCCCTACCTGCAGCCAACTTTAGTGCAGTACTAAAAATCCAAGACTGGAGAAGTAGCTCAATTGTGTATTAGTGGTAAATTTTAAACCCCTTCTCTTCCCAAGCAATCAGATCATAGTACTAAAAAATTGCCCAGCTGTGCTAGTGGGAAATTAAAAACCGTTTCCCCCTTCCCCTCCTTGTAACCAACCAATCATAGCAAAATGTAAAAAATCCAAGATGATGGAAAGAAACCAACTGTGCTTTATACCCCACAACCCCTTTTCTCTGTCTCCAACCAATGACAGTTTAGTATCGAAACGACGTATACAGGTAGAAGGGTCAAATTACATTATGTTCGATGTACACTTCGCCCTCTTTCCACCTTGCATCCAACCAATAACAGCGTAGTGTTGAAATAATGTGCCAGATTGTAAGGCTATGGTTACTTATTCTATGATTGAGAACAACTGTGTAAGTTGAACTGACATGTTTAATGTCGCAATTTTTGCACAAATTACACGCTTTTACATAGTTTTCAATTCGACAACATAAAAACAGTTGTCAGGATAATGCATCTCGTCAACATCAAAAAGTGAAGTAATCCTGAATACAACAATGTTAAATATTAACTCTCAGAAAGAATATTAATCCTAAACACAACAATATTAAAGTTTAATTAGAAGTTTCTTTACAGAATTGTTCCTACACATATGTTATAATGTTGGCCAGTACTACGAAAATCGTGCGATTCTGGTTCAAAGTTCAGTATTACTTAGGATGACAATCAAGTCTACGGTGGATGGTTAGTTATGTGACAAATTAAGCAAAAGATTACCCAAGGTCGCTCGAGTTTACAGTGGACGCAAGCTGGTTAACCAACAAAGTTTACACCTCTGCCCGCAGCATTTACCTTAAGCTACAACGAGTTGCCGTGTGCTAGGCCGCTCTCTTCCGCTGAAATTCCTATAAAACTAATCAAACCTTTGCTGAACTTTCGAACAGAAACTTGCCCTGTGTTTCTTGTTAAGCAAGAAAACATGTACTCATCCCTATTCTTAGTATGTGGTGATATACACGGGCATAGTTGGAGCAGCATGCATATTATAATGCCCTCTCAGTTCTTGCAAGAACGATTAACTAATTGGCTGGTTCGTTTCTCCACAGTTGGAGCTAAACGTTGCTTCTCTGTGTCATACAGAACGTGAAGCGTTCCGTTCTGCACTTGACGCCAGTTCAGAGAAGAGTCCTCAAAAATTTCTCTCTTGTCTTACTCATGGCCGAACTGTCTCCCCACCTGGGGTCATTCATTCTTCACATCATGGCCTTTTTTGACCAATAGGAGCGTTCCTCTTATTTTGTGGAAACTCTCTCTACAAATCACAATGTCCCTTCTAGTAAACTGCGTTGAAACTTCAGTATTTTTCTCCTTCCTAGTGCGTTTCCGCCAATCGGACGTTTTGTGCCCGTTCTGGACGTCTAAAGGCGTACATTGACTTCACGTGTGCTGCACTCGCTGGACACGTGATCAAAATGTGTCAGTGGTTTTTGTTTGTATCCCTTTGGAATTCTGAAATGCAGCTTTCTAAAGCTTTTTCTCCGTCCCTCTGCAGATGTGCCACTACATGAATTTCTCCTACCTGGGTCATCTGATTGGTCATTGACTTTCTGCCTGCCACCCCTTTAAGTGGTTTCTGTGGTAACCCCTGCGGCGCGCCTTCGCTTCTGCCCTTGTCCCTCTGGCTTTCAAACTAAAACGACTCATGCTGCTTGTTCCACCTTCCACTCAAAGACATGCATTATATAGGAACAGTGTGTTAATTACTGTCAGTTGTCTGTCATCCCTTTTTGCATTACATACTGATAGGCAAATTTACTCATAACCACCGAATTATGTTAGGTGTCATATTCACCTTCTCATTGTGATGTATAAAGCTCTCATGTAAGGTGCAAATCTGACCTTCATTTATTCTGCCACCTTACAAGGTATATTCATATTACATTATTTATGTACACATTCTTACCTCTGACGTGATATTGCAGTGATTACAATGATAAAGTTATGCGTTATTTACCTACACATATGTACTTCTGGCTTAGTATTAAAATGGCACCTTGGTCAAAGATACGAAAATGTGTGTACAATGGCACACACACACACACACACACACACACACACACGTTTTGCTTTTGTTGATGTTCATCTTATATCCTCCTTTCAGGACACTGTCCATTCCGTTCAGCTGCTCTTCCAGGTCCTTTGCTGTCTCTCACAGAATTACAATGTCATCGGCGAACCTCAAAGTTTTTATTTCTTCTCCATGGATTTCAATTCCTACTCCGAATTTTTCTTTTGTTTCCTTTACTGCTTGCTCAATATACTCATTGAATAACATCGGGGATAGGCTACAACCCTCTCTCACTCGTTTCCCAACCACTGCTTCCTTTTCATGCCCCTCGACTTTTATAACTGCCATCTGGTTTCTGTACCAATTGTAAATAGGCTTTCGCTCCCTGTATTTTACCCCTGCCACCTTCAAATATGCTAAAATCTAAAAATCGAATTTTTGAAGCCCACTTGCCTTCCGTCTCCCCTTAAAAGAAATCAGTACGGCTTTAGGAAATCTAGGAGGCCGGAAACTAACATTTTTTTGCAGAATATCGTACATGCAAAACGGGATCTCTGGTGGAACTATTACGCATATATCACTAATATTAAAGAGCATTCTTGTTTCAGCTCCCATTAGAGAGGCATTATCCTGGAAATCATTATTATTAGTTGCACATTAGATTCTCTCTAGCTGGGAATGAAGATTAAAACCCTCTCCCTCGAAGAAATTCAATAGAGTCTTTTTCTTTGTGTAATGGCCGAACTAAAGTGCACTGAGAATTATGTTTCATCTCCCGTTGTTACGCATTGGGAAAAACTGTAATATATTATAATCTCGTTCACTGATTACAGCCTTTCATTCATATTATAACGTTGTTACCTGATTAAAGTAAGCATTGCAGAGGAAGCGATGTTTTATTCCAAAAGGTTAGCGTCACTGCCTTCAGTGTGAAAGTATCTGGGTTCGATTCTCGATACCTCCTGATATCTGTCTGAGGTAGGGAGGTCTGGAACGTGTAGACCAAGTGCAGGTCTAAAAAGAGAAGCGTCTTGCAAATACCTGAAATCGCCATTGCAACTGTGATTGGTATATCGAAAACTATATCGAGTCTACTCATACCATGGCGACTAGATTTTCATTAAGATTAATACTCCTTTGAAAATTCGGTCTACGCAGCTGGCCCATATCAGTCTCCCCACTATGCTTACAGCTCAGAGGCTCAAAGAGAAATGACTGTTTGCGAGATGAAACTTTACCTTTCATGTCGTGCAAATTGTAGAGCAGGGCAATTTCCAGAATTACCATCTGAACATGCGTATTCCCTCTCTCTTTCTCCTTCTTCTTCCCTTATGTAACACGAACCAGTCAAAAGCGACAGACAACAATATCTATTGAACACGAACTTCGATTATTGACTAAGAAGTTTACGATGACAGTTCGCAATACCATCCAAAACATGATATCAAAAAAAGTGTTCAGTTCCTAGAGCTTCGAAGTGTGAAAACGAAATTTCAAATATCAGTTCGCAGACTAAGAACAACTGTAAAAAGGAACCAGAACACAAGCAGATCAGCATCAACGACATCCGTAAGTAGAAACTTCAAATTATAGCTACATCGTTGAAAGCTAAAGCTGTCAGAAATGTTCACAACCTATATATACAACGTTTTAAACGTAAACAAACAGTACAGACAAAATATGTACATATTCCAGGGCAATGAAGATGCCTTGCGTACAATCAAGGTGAAACGCATATGGCACAAAAATCGTGTTTTCATCAGTTGTCGTTAGACGGTCCCAAAGTAATACTTATCGACATGCCGTAATCTTCCGTTCTTTTAAATATCTCATAAAGTGTGTTTATTTTGTGTTTTGCTCGTGCAGAATGTGATTGTCTTCCTCTTCCAAATTACCTCTTTTGAACTGCTTGTTGCGAAAACGTTTCTTTCAGTCTTTCGCATTTGCTGACGTGTTCCTTTGTAATCGTTCTGCTTTCAAAGGGGAACGCGCTTTTACCTTGACAGAAATACAAACTAACTCTCAGATGAGCTATCAATGACGGCCGTTCTTTTGATAATACTGTGTATATCGTGTGCCCCGCAGTGCCAACGGAAAGCGACACAGCTTTTCTTATCCGACCAGACTTTCGAGGTCGGCAGCTTTCACCCACTCACAGCGCTCTACTTCCTGGGCTCAGGGCTTCAAACTCTCGACTGAGGCTGTATTCCTGTCTGTTAAGGTAGTGAATAATTTTGCCCAAGCTTTCTAGATACTAAGAACGTAATGAAATGTCACTGGAATACGTCCACTGCATTTCGCAACAGAACAGGTGTACGGAAATCACACCAGAAATTTTATACGTAGAACAGTGCCAACTATCGCAGCAAAAATGGGATGGATTCTCAAGTCACAACAGCCGCAGCGCCTGTTTGTAGTTTTACATCTCGTCAATTGGACTGTTAACGAAGGAGGTCCGAGCACACGGATTAGGTTCCCAGATATGAGAGTGACTCGAAGACTTGACAGAACGCAGTACATTGTATTTGGCGGCAAGTGTTCATCAGAGACAAGGGAATCGTCAGGAGTGCCCCATGGAAGTGTGACAGGACCACTCTTGTTCTCTATATACGCTGACGGGAAGAAATCGCAGCACCAAAACATAATTAACGTAGGGTAATGAAATTTCTGGAACGCATTCGTCTAGGTAACATATTTAAGTGATTAACATCTACATGCTACTTCTGCGTGATTACTCTGCTATTCACAATAAAGTGTCTGGGAGAGGGTTCAATGGACCACCTTCATGCTGTCTGTCTACCGTTCCACTCTCGAACGGCACGCGGGAAAAACGAGCACTTAAATTTTTCTGTGCGAACCCTGATTTCTCTTATTTTATCGTGATGATCATTTCTCCCTCTGTAGGTGGGTGCCAACAAAATTGCCACTTTTCGCTCCACACAGATATCTTATCTAAATCGTTTTGCAAGTCGTTTTGACCATCTGATGACTTTACAAGACGGTAAATGACAGCACCGTCTGCAAACAATCTAAGACGGCTACTCAGATTGTCTCCTATGTCGTTAATATAGATCAGGAACAATTGAGGGCCTATAACACTTCCCTGTGGAACGCCGGATATTACTTCTGTTTTACTCGATGACTTCCGTCTATTACTACGAACTGTGACCTTTCTGACAGGAAATCACGAATCCAGTCGCACAACTGAGGCTATATTCCGTAGGCACGCAGTTTGGTAAGAAGACGCTTGTGGGGAACAGTGTCGAAAGCCTTCTGGAAATCTAAAAATATGGAATCAATTTGAGATCCTCTGTCGATAGCACTTATTACTTCATGAGTATAAAGAGCTAGTTGTGTTTCACAAGAACGATATTTTCTGAATCCGTGCTGACTATATGCCAATAAATCGTTTTCTCCGAGGTACTTCATAATGTTCGAATACAGTATATGTTCTAAAACCCTACTGCAAATCGACGTTAGTGATATAGGCCTGTAATTCAGCGGATTACTCCTACTTCCCTTTTTGGGTATTGGGGTGACTTAAGCAATTTTCCAGTCTTTAGGTACGGATCTTTCTGTGAGCGAGTGGTTGTATATAATTGCTAAATATGGAGCTATTTTATCAGCATACTCTGAGAGGAACCTGGCTGGTATACAATCTGCACCGGAGGCAAGATCACAAGTTAATGAACGCGCGTGATAAGCCACTGCAAATGTAAAATGCTGGTACGTTAATAACTGGTGTAACCGCCATAATCTTGAATGCATGCATGCAAACGTGTATGCATTGTGTTGTACAAGTGCCGGATGTCAGTGTGTGGGATGGAGTTCTATGCTTGTTGCGCTTGGTCGTTCAATACAGGGACGGTTAACGTTGTTTGTCGATGACGCTGGAGCTGTAGTCCGATGATCCCCCATATGTGCTCGACTGGAGACAGATATGGTTATCAGGCAGGCCAAGGCAACATGTCGACACTCTGTAGAGCATGTTTGGTTGCAACAGCCGTGTATGGGGGACCGTTATCTTGCTGGAAAAGCCCTTTGGACTCCTGTTCACGAATGGCAGTATGACAGGTCGAATCACCAGATTCTACATCTACATTTATACTCCGCAAGCCATCCAACGGTGTGTGGCGGAGGGCACTTTACGTGGCACTGTCATTACCTCCCTTTCTTGTTCCAGTCGCGTATGGTTCGCGGGAAGAACGACTGCCGGAAAGCCTCCGTGCGTGCTCGAATCTCTCTAATTTTACATTCGTGATCTCCTCGGGATGTATAAGTAGGGGGAAGCAATATATTCGATACCTCATCCAGAAACGCACCCTTCCGAAACCTGAACAGCAAACTACACCGCGATGCAGAGCGCCTTTCTTGCAGAGTCCGCCACTTGAGTTTGCTAAACATCTCCGTAACGCTATCACGCTTACCAAATAACCCTGTGACGAAACGCGCCGCTCTTCTTTGGATCTTCTCTATCTCCTCCGTCAACCCGACCTGGTACGGATCGCACACTGATGAGCAATACTCAAATATAGGTCCAACAAGTGTTTTGTAAGCCACCTCCTTTGTTGATGGACTACATTTTCTAAGGACTCTCCCAACGAATCTCAACCTGGTACCCGCCTTACCAACAATTAATTTTATATGATCATTCCACTTCAAATCGTTCCGCACGCATACTCCCAGATATTTTACAAAAGTAACTGCTACCAGTGTTTGTTCCGCTATCATATAGTCATACAATAAAGGATCCTTCTTTCTACGTATTCGCAATACATTACATTTGTCTATGTTAAGGGTCAGTTGACACTCCCTGCACCAAGTGCCTATCCGCTGCAGATCTTCCTGTATTTCGCTACAATTTTCTAATGCTGCAACCTCTCTATATACTAGAGCATCATTCGCGAAAAGCCGCATAGAACTTCCGACACTATCTACTAGGTCATTTATATATATTGTGAAAAGCAATGGTCCCATAACATTCCCCTTTGGCACGCCGGAGGTTACTTTAACGTCTGTAGACGTCTCTCCATTCAGATCAACATGCTGTGTTCTGTTTGCTAAAAACTCTTCAATCCAGCCACACAGCTGGTCTGATATTCCGTAGGCTCTTACTTTATCAGGCGACAGTGCGGAACTGTATCGAACGCCTTCCGGAAGTCAAGGAAAATAGCATCTAGCTGGGAGCCTGTATCTAATATTTTCTGGGTCTCATGGACAAATAAAGCGAGTTGGGTCTCACACGATCGCTGTTTCAGGAATCCATGTTGATTCCTACAGAGTAGATTCTGGGTTTTTAGAAACGACGTGATACGCGAGCAGAAAACATGTTCTAAAATTCTACGACAGATCGACGTCAGAGACATAGGTGTATAGTTTTGCGCATCTGCTCGACGACCCTTCTTGAAGACTGGGACTATCTGTGCTCTTTTCCAATCATTTGGAACCTTCTGTTCCTCTAGAGACTTGCCGTACACGGCTGTTAGAAGGGGGGCAAGTTCTTTCGCGTACTCTGTGTAGAATCGAATTGGTATCCCGTCAGGTCCAGTGGACTTTCCTCTGTTGAGTGATTCCAGTTGCTTTTCTATTCCTTGGACACTTATTTCGATGTCAGCCATTTTTTCGTTTGTGCGAGGATTTAGAGAAGGAACTGCAGTGCAGTCTTCCTCTGTGAAACAGCTTTGGAAAAAGGTGTTTATTATTTCAGCTTTACGCGTGTCATCCTCTGTTTCAATGCCACCATCATCCCGGAGTGTCTGGATATTCTGTTTCGAACCAGAACTTCCTAGGATTTTCTGTCAAGTCGGTACATGGAATTTTACTTTCGAATTCACTGAACGCTTCACGCATAGGCCTCCTTACGCTAACTTTGACATCGTTTAGCTTCTGTTTGTCTGAGAGACTTTGGCTGCGTTTAAACTTTCAGTGAAGCTCTCTTTGCTTTCGCAGTAGTTTCATAACTTTGTTGTTGAACCACGGTGGGTTCTTCCCGTCCCTCACAGTTTTACTCGGCACGTACCTGTCTAAAACGCATTTTACGATTGCCTTGAACTTTTTCCATAAACACTCAACATTGTCAGTGTCGGAACAGAAATTTTCGTTTTGATCTGTTAGGTAGTTTGAAATCTGCCTCCTATTACTCTTGCTAAACAGATAAACCTTCCTCCCTTTTTTTATATTCCTATTTACTTCCATACTCAGGGCTGCTGCAACGGCCTTATGAGGTACGGTTTTGCGGTCAGGGTGCGTGGGATAACCGGGAGAGTGCTCGTGCTGTCACAGGAAATCGCACCCCAGACCGTAACTCCAAGTGTAGGTCCAGTGATTCTAGCACGCAGACAGGTTGCCTGCAGGCCTTCAACTGGCCTCCTTCTAACCAACGTACATGCGTGACTGGCACCGGGGCAGAGTCAACTTTCGTCAGAAAACACAACAGACCTCCAACGATCTCTCGCTTGACACCACTGAACTCGCAAATGCCGGTGGTTTGAGGGTCAGTGGAATGCTCGCTACAGAGCGTATGGCTCGCAGCTGTCCTTGAACTAATCGATTTCTAACAGTTCGTTGTGCCACTGTGGTGCCAACTGCTGCTCAAATTGCTGCTGCAGATGCAGTACGATGAGCCAGAAGTCCACTCCAAACACGATGGCCTTCCATCTCAGTAGTGCCACGCGGGCTTCCGAAAACCGGTGCATTCTTGAGACCTGCGCTGTCAGCAATCGCGTACAGTAGCTTCATTCCTGCCAAGTATTTCTGCAGTATCGGAGAAGGAACGTCCAGCTTCTTGTAGCCCTATTACACGACCTCGTACAAACTCAGTGAGGTGTTGAAAACGGTGTTTTTGTCGCCTTAACCGTTCCGGTCATGGCTTCCTCATATAAGGGCATACTAAATTAATGCTTAGTATATTAAAATTCGTTAAATTTTACCATTTGTCATTGTTGTCCTCACATTGCCATAAAAATGGTTCAAATGGCTCTGAGCACTATGGGACTTAACTTCTGAGGTCAGCAGTCCCATAGAACTTGGAACTACTTAAACCTAACTAACCTAAGGACATCACACACGTCCATGCCCGAGGTAGGATTCGAACGTGCGACCGTAGTGGTCGCGCGGTTCCAGACTGTAGCGCCTAGAACAGCTCGGCCACCCCGGCCGGCCACATCGTCATAAGCAGAGAGTTTATTTGAGAACAGTGTCGATATCTTCTGTCAATCTGTGGTACCACAAAACAAAACTGAATGTGCAGTCACATGGACGCTTCCCAATAATCTTTGTACCTCCCATCGGCCGGTTAACATCTTCTGAGTTGAGATAAAAAAATTTATTTGCGCGTAGAAAGGTGCATTCTTGAAGGTGAAAACTTGAAGTATCTTTCAGAACGAAAGGTAAATGACATATTTATAACTTTATACATGTCTCCAAATGAGGACATTGTGATTGAAAGGTTGTAATAGCATAGAATTTTAGGACATTATTTAGCTGTCTTTTTAGTCATCTTACGGTTATTTCACAGTGCCTCGAGTCCAAGACGGACGAAGGCCGTTACAGAAGAAGGAGTTACAGAGCTCCTTAATTCATGTGAAATTGACGATCTGTTCTATGATCCTGGCGATAATTTTGAACAAGAGGACAATGATGGAGGTAATGTTAGACGTTTTATATCATACGGTATATTGTAACCTCAGTAGCCTAGACGCAAAGCCCGCTAACTGCATGACACTGAGATGATCACGGATCGCTTGTCCCATCCAAGCGACAGCGAGAATGAAACTTCCTGGCAGATTAAAACTGTCTGCCGGACCGAGCACTTGCCCGCGAAAGCCAAAGGTCCCGAGTTCGAGTCTCGGTCCGGCACACAGTTTTAATCTGCCAGGAAGTTTCATATCAGCGCACACTCCGCTACAGAGTGAAAATCTCATTCTGGAGACAGCGAGAATGTTATTGCTGTGTATGAATTTGTGACAGCGCAGCCAACCTACAGCTGAGTAACAGAAATATCCATTCTAATCGTAGCAGACTGAAAGGTAGCTTTGAATGTCCAGACTGGTAAGTCTGATGTCTGTTCATTGCTTTGCATCCGGACATGGCATGGCGACAGCCTCGCCTATTGGACATTTAGCGGGCTTTGCAACTGGAGACAACATGCAGTTAGCTGCTTTTGAAAGCAAACACAATTTTCGACAGCCATTTTCCACGGTTTATAGCCGGTTTTGCAACATGAAACATATTCCATCTTGCAGGCGCTGAAAAAATCCATATGGGCGTCTGTCCACCTCAAAATCGACATGAAATGAATTTAGCAGATTTTTCAGCTGGGCTACTCAGGTGTACGTTTTTTATGAGGTTTTCGTTTTGTAATAGCATTTTTTATTATAGGTTCTGGAGATCCCTTTATCATCGGAGCGCAAAACAATGATGACAATGACCAATACCATCCTGAAATAGAACTGTCTCTGAAACTGTTGTGATGGACGTTGTTGATCTAGAGTGGAGGAAAAGATGACCAACTTACTCTGAGCCACTGGATAACCTCTAGAGATGCCAAGACTCGACAACATAACTTGATCCAGTAATGTTAAAAATATTTGGTCTTGGTGCATCAGTAATGGGAAATTAGCAGAAAGAATCAATTAAATAAATGTGCTTCTCATTTTCGATAGTTATTTCTCAAATTAGTCTCCTGCAGTACATGAGAAATAAGTATATATACTCAATATTTGCACGGTGCGCCAGAATCGCTTCAAGAACCCACCATTTTCGGGAGACAAAGACGTGAAGAAACGTAGTAGAGGCTCTGCTGAGGAACTGATAAGTGAAGATGGAGAAGTTATAGAAATAAGACGGTTTGACGATAAGCCAGTGGTAATGGCGTCGAATTTTGTGGGAATTGGAAACAAAGATGTGTATAAAAGATGGGATAAAACTGAAAAGAAATATGTTGAAATCGACCGGCCAGAAGCTATTCAGGTTCACAATCAACATATGGGAGGGGATCGACAGGATGGATTTTCTGATTATAATTTATCGCACATTTATCAGATCGCGAAAGTGGACGTTTTGAATGTTTGGTGATGCAACTCATATTGCATGTGTAAATGCATGGATTGAGTACAAGAAAAACGCATCAGAATTAGATGTTCCTAAAAATAAGACCCTTGATTTGCTTCACTTTAGGGCAAGTGTAGCCAAAGTACTGACAAAAATAAATAAGCGAGCTGCCAGGAAAAGGGGGCGTCCCACTGGTGAGACTCCAATGCCATCTCCAAGTACTTCAAAACGAGCCAGTGCGGTAGTTCGTCCAGAAACTGATGTCCGTTTGGACAACGTTGGGCATCTTCCAGTGGTCAGTGACAAAAAAATTATTTGACAGGTGCAAGAAACCGGGTTGCAGATGCAAAACTAAATTTTATTAACGTAACATTCACTTATGTTTGGGTAGAAAAAAAATTGTTTCTTTGATTATCATTGTTCAAAAGTGTAAAACCATACTTTATGTATATAATCATTAAGTAAGCTTTGTGTAATTTATGTATTTTGGCGAAATAAAATCAAATAAAATACTTTGACTTTTCGACTTACTGCACCCACTAGAACAAAATGTCCTCATTTGGGGACGTGTTGTATCCCCACTTGGGGGGGGGGCACCTCTTAATATTTTGTACATCTGAAAAATCATAATTTAATTCGAAGAAGTGGGTAGCAAAGCCATGATTTTTTTTTCAGGAAAAAATTAATTCGTGACTGATAGGGTTAAAAACATTCCTGGTTGACAATTCACCACGTCCAATCTCAAAGGTAACTGAACCTCGCGACCGTTACAGCGTGTATTCTCGTAGTGGGACTACTAGCGCCGCTCTTACGCGACTGGCGCGTAATTTGAACAGTCTTCATCTTTCAGATACAGAAACACGCCTACCAACTTCCGTTTATGACGCACCGCTTGTTCGTGGTGTTGCCTACGTGCGGGCACGTGACACAGTGGAAGCAAGGAGTGTCATGGCCGCTGCGTCTCTGCGCCGCCTACAGATAGGAAAAATCGACTGTTCAACCCTGCATTACTCGCGCGAAAATTTGTGACATCGTCACTCGCGCGGATGACTGGTGTCATCCACAAAGCAAGCCGTGTATTTGTACTCCTTGAACGGTCTGTATGACTGGTTTTATGATTTTTTATTAAATTTTAATGTAATACATTTACAATATTGGCCATTAAAATTGCTACATCAAGAACAAATGCAGATGATAAACGGGTATTCATTGGACAAATATATTATGCTAGAACTGACATGTGATTACAGTTTCACGCAATTTGGGTGCATAGGTCCTGAGAAATCAGTATCCAGAACAACCACCTCTGACCGTAATAAAGGCCTTGATACGCCTGGGCATTGAGTCAAACAGAGCTTGGATGGCATGTACAGGTACAGCTGCCCATGCAGCTTCAACACCATAACACAGTTCATCAAGAGTAGTGACTGGCGTATTGTGACGAGCCAGTTGCTCGGCCACCATTGACCAGACATTTTCAATTGGTGAGAGATCTGTAGAATGTGCTGGCCAGCGCAGCAGTCGAACATTTTCTGTATCCAGAAAGGCCCGTACAGGACCTGCAACATGCGGTCTTGCATTATCCTGCTGAAATGTAGGACTTCGGAGGGATCGAATGAATGGTAGAGCCACGGGTCGTAACACATCTGAAATGTAATATCCACTGTTCAAAGTTCCGTCAATGCAAACAAGAGGTGACCGAGACGTGTAACCAATGGCACCCATATCATCACGACGGGTGATACGCCAGTATGGCGATGACGAATACACGCTTCCAATGTGCGTTCACCGCGATGTCGCCAAACACGGATGCGACCATCATGATGCTGTAAACAGAACCTGGATTCATCCGAAAAAATGACGTTTTGCCATTCGTGCACCCAGGTTCGTCGTTGAGTACAGCATCGCAGGTGCTCCTGTCTGTGATGCAGCGTCAAGGGTAACCGCAGCCATGGTCTCCGAGCTGATAGTCCATGCTCCTGCAAAACGTCGTCGAACTGTTCGTGCAGATGGTTGTTGTCTTGCAAACGTCCCCATCTGTTGACTCAGGGATCGAGGCGTGGCTGCACGATCCGTTACAGCCATGCGGATAAGATGCCTGTCATCTCGACTGCTAGTGATACGAGGCCGTTGTGATCCAGCACGGCGTTCCGTATTACCCTCCTGAACCCACTGATTCCATATTCTGTTAACAGTCATTGGATCTCGACCAAAGCGTGCAGCAATGTCGCGATACGATAAACTGAAATCGCGATAGGCTACAATCCGACCTTTATCAAAGTCGGAAACGTGATGGCACGGATTCCTCCTCCTTACACGAGGCATCACAACATCGTTTCACCAGACAACGCTGGTCAACTGCTGTTTGTGTATGAGAAATCGGTTGGAAACTTTCCTCATGTCAGCACGTTGTAGGTGTCGCCACCGCCGCCAACCTTGTGTGAATGCTCTGAAAAGTTAATCATTTGCATTTGCATATCTTCTTCCTGACGGTTAAATTTCCGTCTGTAGCATGTCATCTTCGTGGTGTAGCAATTTTAATGGCCAGTAGTGTAATATTTGTACACAATATTATATATTCTAACGTTTGAAAGAGGCTGACCGTTCTAAGAACAATATTTTCAGCTGAATTACTGCGTTCTGATTGCTTACCGACGTACGGTTCTAAATTCTAAGTGTAAGCTCTTTTTACATAAACCAAAGCAAACACATTTAACCCATACTTTGCTGGTTTGCTAGGAATATATTGCCTGAACGGGCTGTTCGTCAACAGTAAGATATTCACTAGGTGAAAAATATTTTTGGCAATTGTTCGTGAATAGTTCAAGTACCTCTATGATAGTTCTGATAGCAGCCAACATGTCAATCTCTCTGCGACCACCTCTATCATTGATATTATCAAACCTCTGACATCTCAACAGAAACCGGAATCGATTTTCCCTTATGCATAAATAACATGATTCAAGTCCGTTTCCCTTTGAGTTATCCCACAATTTCGATATACTCTTCCTAGAACATCTCAAGGATCCACATAGATATAACAAACCAATGAAAGCTCTGATCTCTATCGCATCTGTTTCTTTAGCGTCCCTTTCCCTAGAGAAATTACCACGAACTTAATTGATGTATATATTAGTGCATGTTGCGATAATGCTTTTTATGTTTTCATCCAAGAACAAATTCAGAACTTCTGTTTCTGTCTTTTTTATACGAGCTTGATTTTTTGGTCCAGGCAAATGCGTAATAAAATTACAAAATCTGCTTCTAACACTGGTAGGATATTTATTTTTCCTCCGTTTAGTTTTTCCATCTTTCCCTAAAAAAATGCATCCTCTTGAGTTACTTCTTCCTGTGCTTCATATTCATCATTTTCTAACACTTCTTCTTCTGTTCCTGAATCATGACCGCTTTCATGAACAGAATCCTCAGTCTCTGAGTTAGTGCTGTCACTGTGAGCATCTTCATCACTCAGTTCATTGAATCATTGCAGCCATACATTAGGATCACTACTAAACTCTGTCCGAGGTTTTTTGCCTTTGACATTTCTTCTACAATTTAAAAATAAAGAGAATACTAGGTAAAGTGGAAGGTAACTGAAATCAGTTTCAATACGTCTAAATTTACGCACAAGAAAAATCGATGGAATATAAGAAAGCAATAAAGTAATACGGACATACTTTGTTTCAGATTGTGGCAGTAGAGCTCGCGCGGATGTCCTCCAGACTATAATAATGTTTCATAAACAATGTACCTTTCGTGACTGAAAGACAACAATGATTGGAGCTAACAGCCAGAGAGTTAACAGAAAGGTACCGAAAATGGCACGAACTGAATCCAGTCCTATCAGACTAAATTGAGCGGGAAAGTCTTGTGGATGACGAGTGTCATCCGCGCGAGCAAAGGAGGATTAATACCGTTACCGGTATTTTAGTTCTGAGTAACCAGTTTTTTTCTGTATTTCTTTGGTCTCGGTTATAACAGGTGTTTTTATTTTTTACTAATGACCGGGTAAAAAACCGAAATATCAATTAGACATAGCAGCAGAGCGAAAATTGTTCATTTTTAAATAAACCTTTTTTAAAGAACAACTAATTTTTATTCGTAGAATTGGCATAGCCTCGAAATATTGCGTTATTATAGAAGATGAGAAAAGTGATCAGTGCTGTTTTAATAACAATGCCGACAGAAACGAGCAACAAACATGTAGCATAACAATCAGTACAGCATTGCTGTAACAATAATGCATGTTACCAAGTGACGTGGACAATCAGACAGTATGCGTGTATGTGCAATGTGCAAGACTTCCCCCACCTGGTCTATATGGTGACTTTTCACTGTCGTTCTCGGGCATTAGTTGTATTACAGAATGGTACCATCGCTAGTCTGAAAGTATGTTGTAAAGTGCAGTATCAGTGAAGTACAATGCTCTATTTGCTTTGAAAGCTCAAAAACGTGAGAAGCCAGAACAAACTTACGACGTAGTGTAAGGAGAAAAAGTTAACCTTAACAGCTCATTAGTAGTTACGATAAAAATAGAAAGCAGCTTATCTGTTGCTTGTGCCAACATAACACGCCTTTATCTGTTTGTAGCCCTTTAAAACGAACAAGTTAACACGAAAAAGGGTTATTCAACCTCACTTTTCACACTTTAGCAAAGATCATTCGTAATATCTAAACAGTGGTAAAAATATAAATGTCGTATGACTAGGGCTTCCCGTCGGGTAGACCGTTCGCCAGCTGCAAGTCTTTCGATTTGACGCCACTTCGACGACTTGCGCGTCTATGGGGATGAAATGATGACAACACAACACCCAGTTCCTGAGCGGAGAAAATCTCCGACCCAGCTGGGAATCGAAACCGGGCTCTTAGGATTGACATTCTGTCGCGCTGACCACTCAGCTACCGGGGGCGGACTAAACAGTGGTACTATTCCCCGATTACAACATAATTTTTGAGCAGTTTCAAACAATTTGAATCAGTGGGAGAATGCTGGTGAGTTTTTGTAGTGGCCAACCACTGACCACTTTTCGAGAAAAGCAGTGAACAGTGGATGGACTAAGTTTTACAGTACATTGATAATTTTTTTACTTTTTGGACCATCCGACTACAACTGAATGAAACACAATTTTCGTGCCATACGCGTTTCGCCTTTATTCTCCGCAAGCCAGCTTCAGTGGTCTGTAATATGTACATATTTTTACTATTTAGCTTACATTTTGGGGCGATGTACTGGGTGCTCAAAAAGTCAGTATAAATTTGAAAACTTAATAAACCACGGAATAATGTAGATAGAGAGGTAAAAATTGACACACATGCTTGGAATGACGTGGGGATTTATTAGAACAAAAAAACATCCCCTATTGATATATGCTTGAAAGATCTCTTGCGCTCGTCGTTTGGTGATGATCGTGTGCTCAGCCGCCACTTTCATCATGCTTGGCCTCCCAGGTCCCCCGACCTCAGTCCGTGCGATTATTGGCTTTGGGGTTACCTGAAGTCGCAAGTGTATCGTGATCGACCGACATCTCTAGGGATGCTGAAAGATAACATCCGACGCCAATGGCTCACCATAACTCCGGACATGCTTTACGGTGCTGTTCACAACATTATTCCCCGACTACAGCTATTGTTGGCGAATGATGGTGGACATATTGAGCATTTCCTGTAAAGAACATCATCTTTGCTTTGTCTTACTTTGTTACGCTAATTATTGGTATTCTGATCAGATGAAGCGCCATCTGTCGGACATTTTTTGAACGTTTGTATTTTGTTGGTTATAATAAAACCCCATGTCATTCCAAGCATGTGTGTCAATTTGTACCTCTCTATCTACATTATTCCGTTATTTATTCAGTTTTCAAATTCATACTGCCTTTTTGATCACCCGGTACATAGGTTATAAACAGTTATGATGGTTGGTTTTTGCTATGATGTAGTAATATTTTAACTTCCACTTACAGGTTGTGTGGACGATTTTCTGCATATTATTTCTGCATCGTAGCAAAAACCAACCACCAGAACTGTTTATAACCTATAGGCATATTGCCCAAAATGTAAACTAAATACTAGAAATATGTACATATTCCAGGCCACTGAAGATGCCTTGCAGAAAATAAAGGCGAAACGCGCAAGTCAGGAAAATTGTTTTCATTCAGTTGTAGTCAAACGGTCCAAAAAGTACAAAATTATCAATATACCGCAGTATTAAACGCAATAGAGACAGGACTACAAAAATTGAAGATGTTAGTAGGACTAAGTTTTCTTTTATTTGCCTATTTAGTTTATTATTTTGATTCTACGTATCTTGAAACAGAACTACTCAAAAAAATTTTTCTTTTTTTCGATTTCTACGTTTACTAGACGAAATAATAGGAATAAAAAACCGAAAATCGGTTATTTCAGAAACTGGTTATTTCCAGCGGTTTTAACAGTTCGATTAAACTGGCATTGACCAAAAATCGTTTATAACCGAAAACCGGTTGTTCCGGCGATAACCGCCATCCCTAGTGCCAGCTGCTGACGATGGTGGCGCCGCTGATCGCAGCGGCCGCTGCAAGAGTTACCCAAAAAAGGAAGGTGGTGTCGTTGCCATTACACAGGGCTGGTGTTTTGTTCCCAAAGTCGTGGCGCCGGCAGGTTCGCAACCCGCTAGACTGGCCTGTTATGTTGGTGGACTACGTGCCCGGATACAGCACGTGGTTTATTTTAAAGGGGGTAGTCAAATGAAAACGAGACAGAAGGAACAAAAGCAAGTACAGTGTTCATTATTTCAAAAGTAATCGTCATAACTGTTAATATGCAGGGCATTTATAGATGAAGAGTATGAATAAATCGAGATATTACTTTATATGGGCAAGGCTTACTGTATAAGGAGCGGCAACTGACCAGGTTTTTGATCCGCTACCTGCTGTTCACTTGTCATGCTTACTGCACGGGCATAGCGTCTGTTTCCAAGATGGCGTTGCGACAAGGAAAGCTTTTCTATGTGCTACAAGTGTGTGTGAAATCTTATGGGACTTAACTGCTAAGGTCATCAGTCCCTAAGCTTACACACTACTTAACCTAAATTATCCTAAGGACAAACACACACATCCATGCCCGAGGGAGGACTCGAACCTCCGCCGGGACCAGCCGCACAGTCCATAACTGCAGCGCCTTAGACCGCTCGGCTAGTCCCGCGTGGCTTTCTATGTGTTACGTTTTGAAGTGTCCGGATAAGTGGTTACAGCATAGCTCGAGTTTCGTGCATGTTTTAGGAAAGACCCACCACACAAGAATAACATAGGGCGGTGCTACCGACAGTTCATGGAAACCAGATGCCATTGTAAGGGGAACAGTCCTCGTCGACCTCGTGTGTCTGATGAAAATGTCGAAAGAATGCTCGAGGCGTTTCACTGAAATCCTCGAAAGTCACTAAATAAAGCAAGGAGACAATCGTTCACGCCAAAGATTACAGTGTGGAAGGTGTTGCATCAGAGGCTATTTTTTAAACCGTACAGAATGGAATTAGTAGAGGCCCTTACACCAGCAACGTGAAAAGGTGTCACTTTTTGTGAAGAGCTTCAGTAAAAAATGGAGGATCGCTGGTTTTGTAGAAAGGCACTTTTTCTGTGATCAAGCCACTTTCCATCTATGTGGTAAGGTGAACACACAGAACGCCCGTATGTTGGAAAGCAAGAACATCAGCGTGAATCTCCAGAAATGAATGTTTTCTTTGCCATGTCACGCGAGAAAGTGCATGGTCCATTTTTCTTCGATCAACAAACGATGACATGTCACTCGTTTCGGTACATACTGCGGATCTTATTGTTACCTCAACTGAACACCAGTTGAGATGATTACATTTTGCAACTGGACGGTGCTCTACCCCATTTTCAAGAGCCCTTCTTCATCGTGTTCTTCACCAACACTGGCTTGGGCTTGCTGCAACAGCACACAACAACCATCTCGTCGAATAACTCCGTTAGCGGGTCTGAGCACCCTGCGGTTTCTTTCTGTGGGGTTTTGTGAAACAGTGGGCTTGTGTTCCACCAATGCCCGTATCCCTTGGGGAGCTGTCTGGTCGGATACAGCGTGCATTGTGGGCCATCGTGGGGGAGAGGGGGATCGCCGCACCGAGTGTGGGAGAAATTTGATTACTGTGCAAATGTACGAGGTGTGATTGGAAAGTTTCAAGAATGGGCTTGTAATCGTACAGTGGTGGTACTTACATGCTATTGTGATCCATCTCCTTCAAAATAGTCCCCTTCTGACTGAAACACCGACTCCATCGGAGTTTCCACTTTTGCAAACATTCCTGGACTTTTTTTTTTCCTGAAGTGTGTCAAGGACGCTGATCATATTTCCCTGGATGTCTTCAATCGAGTCAAATCGCTTCCCTTTCAGTGAAAATTTCAGTTTAGGAAACAGGTAGATGTCCGCAGCGACCAAATCAGGGGAATATGGAGGTTGTAGAAGCACAGGAATTTTGAATTTGGCCAAAAATTAACTCCTGTCTTTCCACAATGCAGGCCTTTTCTTCCGCACCTTTTCGTGCAAACGCTCAAGAACACATTTGTAGTATTCCTGGTTAATTGTCTGTCCTCCAGGGGTTAATTCATGATCCACAGTATCGGTAGAATCGCAAAAAAAAAAAAACACCAGCATTGTCTTCACCTTCGACCGACTTTGCTGTGTTTTTTTCGGTCGTGGTGAACCTGGTGTCTTACACTGCGAAGACTACACTTTGGTTTCAGGATCATATCCATATACCCACGATTCGTCGGCTGAAATTACCCTATTTAACAAATCTGCGCCATTTTTAGTCCGATTAATCAGTTCTTGGCACACTTCAAGTCGGAATTGTCTCTCGTCACTTGGCAACACTTTTCGAATGAATTTTGAGGACACTCGACGCATGTTCAGGTCTTCACTTAGAATTGACTCAACTGCATAGAAACTTAAATTAAGTTCATCAGCCATCTCCCTAATTGTAAGTCTACGATCAGAGCGCACTAAGTCGCGAACTTTCAGAACATTTTCATTCGTTTTTGAGGTGGAAGAATGGCGTGACCTTGGTTCATCTTCAAATGATTCGCGGCCGTTTTTAAATCTGATGAACCAGACAAAAACATTTGACTGACTCATACAATTATCTCCAAAAGCTGTTTTTAATAATTCGTAAGTTTCAGAATCTGATTTCCCGGTTTCAAAACAAAATTTCACACAAACTCATTTCTTTGTTTTTACATCCATTTTGACGCGTACAGAATCCGGCAACAAGCCCTAACACCTGCACTCAACTAGCAGTCACAACGAACTGAATGAAGGGAATGCACTTTCCTGTCAGAGGGCGTTGAAGGGCAAAGCAATGACTCACTACCAACCCTCCGTGTACCTGCCCCCCCAAACCAGTAAGCAGTAGCGGATCCATTCTTAAAGCTTTCCAATCACACCTCATATGTCGCAGAAACAAGAGTGCGTACGTTGGATGACTGCGATTGACATACCAAAAATCTGTACAATTACTAATGGATAAGCTGTCACGATTGTCAATGAAAATAAAACCACTATATTTATCAACGCCCTGTATTTACCCCACTGCGTGACAACACGACCATTGTGTTAATGGACACATTTTTGTGGTTTCCTACGGAACTGTGATAGTACCCAGGCATGAAACTCCTCAAGCGAAGCAAATCGACAGACATGAATCTCTCTCATCGGGCCACTAACAAGGGGACCCTCCATACTGTAAATCGCGGATTTTGATGAGCTTCAAATATATTGTAGAGGCACTTTCTCTGAGTACCTGGCTATCCGGTTTTTTAGCGATGGGCCTTGGTTTTTGAGAAAATCGATTTTGAAGTGTATTACGGTGACTTTGTATATAAAATTACATATATTCCGAGCTCGTCAGCGTAGCGCAACGGTAAAAGTTCACGGCTACCGCGCTGGAGGTACCGTGTTCGAATCCTGCTCTCGGAGTAGAATTTCGGCCTATTTAACGGCATTCGTGATTTCGCCTTTTGATTCTTCGTTCAACTCCTCTACTTGTGGATCTTCGTCTGGCTACACTACTGCAGAAACACTTGGTTCTTCCATTTCACAGAATTTTTCTAACACACGGCACTAGAGACGCTTTGCGAGCAAGTGACGCTGTAGTTAGATGCGAACTTGAAGGACTGCAAATCGCATTCTCATTGGCTGCAGCTAGGAGCTCGGATTCCTATTACGGCTAACGGTATTCACGGGAGAGGGGACGATAATGGGCGGAGATTGATTTCAGGTAATACAAGAAGCGACCGTTGTACGAACATTTGGATCTCCAACTGCGAACCACAAACGGAATGAATATTTGAAAAAATTAATAACTGAATATATCTTTATAATTTCGCACACATTACACTGCTTGTTGATATTATTTGAAATAAAACTGAAAAATCCGGTCGATTTTGAAAAAAAAAGTTACACGAGCAGGATTCGAACACGGTAACTCCTACGCACTAGCCGTGAACCTTTCTTTTTTTTTCTTTTTTTAATCACATTTTGTTCGTTTTTGTTCGTTGTATCTGCTCGGGGCGGACGTCGCAAGACACCCGTTTCAGTTCGTCGTTGATCCATTAACTCAGTTTTTTATTACAGAGGACAGCTAACCCTCTAAAATAAACTTCAAAATCGATTTTCTCAAAAACCAAGGCCCGTCGCTAAAAAGCCGATAGCCAGGTACTCGGCGTAAGTGCCTCTACATCATATTTGAAGCGCATCAAAATCCACGATTTACTGTATGGAGGGTCCCCTTGTAAGAATATGGCTATCTCAAGGGGAGATAGCAGGACTGTATGGAGGATGTGTAAGAGCTTTCCAACGGAACTTTTGCAGCACAGTCGTCATCACTAGACCTACCCACATGTTTCCAAGGTTGTTTAGAGTACGCTATAGAAGTTCCACTGGGAAACCCTTACGCATCCCTCATACAGTTGGCGTATCTTCCTATGTGAGTTCTAAATTTTTGGAACCCTGAAGAAAGGCATTCATGGCCATTGATTTGCTTCAGACGAAGATGTGCACGCCTGGGAACAATCACGGCTCTGTAGGCAACCGCAAACATTTTCCCATAAAGGGGCATAGACCATCTTGTCTCACAGGGGCATAACTGTACTAAGAGTTATAGCAATTAATTATGTACTAATGAACAGTTTACTTACTTTTTTCCATCTGTCTCGTTTTCATTTTATCTTGTCTTCAAAGGAGGATATAAGATGAACATCAACAAAAGCAAAACGAGGATAATGGAATGTAGTCGAACTAAGTCGGGTGATGCTGACGGAATTAGATTAGGAAATGAGACACTTAAAGTAGTAAAGGAGTTTTGCTATTTGGGGAGCAAAATAACTGATGATGGCCGAAGTAGAGAGGATATAAAATGTAGACTGGCAATGGCAAGGAAAGGGTTTCTGAAGAAGAGAAATTTGTTAATATCGAGTATAGATTTAAGTGTCAGGAAGTCATTTCTGAAACTATTTGTATGGAGTGTAGCCATGTATGGAAGTGAAACATGGACGATAACTAGTTTGGACAAGAAGAGAATAGAAGCTTTCGAAATGTGGTGCTACAGAAGAATGCTGAAGATTAGATGGGTAGATCACATAACTAATGAGGAAGTTTGAATAGGATTGGGGAGAAGAGGAGTTTGTGGCACAACTTGACCAGAAGAAGGGATCGGTTGGTAGGACATGTTCTGAGGCATCAAGGGATCACCAATTTAGTATTGGAGGGCAGCGTGGAGGGTAAAAATCGTAGATGGAGACCAAGAGATGAATACACTAAGCAGATTCAGAAGGATGTAGCTTGCAGTATGTACTGGGAGATGAAGAAGCTTGCACAGGATAGAGTAGCGTGGAGAGCTGCATCAAACCAGTCTCAGGACTGAAGACCACAACAACAACAACAATATTAAATGACATATATTCTTTGTGCATTAATAATGGTCTGTGTGGTATTTAATGTATCAAGCCAAACAAAATTGTACATTTTTTTATTAGGTCTGGAAATTTTGAAACAGTTTTTTATAATAGTGCAGTAAGTATGATCTAAGAACAGTTCCCTGCAATACATCCTGTATGTAGAACACATGGGCCAGGAATAAAGTATGTTCACGTTGCACCATCGTGACCGAACGCTTTGAGCAGGTTCTAGTGTTGCCCTGATTACATACGTTGCACACTGTAATCTCCCCCTCCTTCTTTCTTCCATCTATTGTCCACATTAAACAATGTCTAGTCCAAGTAATTAATAAGCGAAGTCTTTTATGAAGATTTTAGAGGATCGAAGATTCCAATAAATTTGAAGTTTACGTAGCTTGTCATGTTGAGATGGCTCAAGTTTCTTGTCTAGGAGTCTGATTCTTGAAGTTGAAAATCTAACATCAGGTCCTCACGGTTGGTTTGAACTAAATAAATTGGAAGACTGTTGTTGCAGACTTTTTTACGTAAATATATTTTGTACTGATTTTATCACATTTTGGTATATCATACAGTATTTTGATTTTTCACACTAACAAAGCCGAAATGACATTGTTCGCATCTATTATACAAAAATAAGTCAGATCACATCAGAGGCAAGCTTACACTCTGCGGAAATAACAATATTCCAAAGGGTTTACAATTTTTTTAACAAATGAATTCATACCAGTTTTCGTTACCTTATTATTTTAGATTATTATTTCGTAAATGAATCCACAAATAAACATAGTAAACAGTACAGGATTGCGTAGTTACTAATAGAAATTTTAAGTGTGCAAATAATTCATAATTTTAAATATGTCTAAAAAACATTTTAACTTTACCTTCAGAACTAGTACTTATCGGTTATCACACCGAAACTAAGATATTTTATAAAGTAATTCCTTTTCTTGAATTTTAGCTTGAAATATAACGTACTGTGTATAAAATAAGGAGTCCACCCCTATTCCTTATATATGTGAATGTCCTTCCACTTAATATTCAACAAGCAGAACTGATATGTTTTGCAGACGATACTTGTGTTACAATAGATCCCATTACAGAGAAAACAAAAGAAGAAAAAATAATTTCCTAATAATTACACTCCTGGAAATTGAAATAAGAACACCGTGAATTCATTGTCCCAGGAAGGGGAAACTTTATTGACACATTCCTGGGGTCAGATACATCACATGATCACACTGACAGAACCACAGGCACATAGACACAGGCAACAGAGCATGCACAATGTCGGCACTAGTACAGTGTATATCAACCTTTCGCAGCAATGCAGGCTGCTATTCTCCCATGGAGACGATCGTAGAGATGCTGGATGTAGTCCTGTGGAACGGCTTGCCATGCCATTTCCACCTGGCGCCTCAGTTGGACCAGCGTTCGTGCTGGACGTGCAGACCGCGTGAGACGACGCTTCATCCAGTCCCAAACATGCTCAATGGGGGACAGATCCGGAGATCTTGCTGGCCAGGGTAGTTGACTTACACCTTCTAGAGCACGTTGGGTGGCACGGGATACATGCGGACGTGCATTGTCCTGTTGGAACAGCAAGTTCCCTTGCCGGTCTAGGAATGGTAGAACGATGGGTTCGATGACGGTTTGGATGTACCGTGCACTATTCAGTGTCCCCTCGACGATCACCAGTGGTGTACGGCCAGTGTAGGAGATCGCTCCCCACACCATGATGCCGGGTGTTGGCCCTGTGTGCCTCGGACGTATGCAGTCCTGATTGTGGCGCTCACCTACACGGCGCCAAACACGCATACGACCATCATTGGCACCAAGGCAGAAGCGACTCTCATCGCTGAAGACGACATGTCTCCATTCGTCCCTCCATTCACGCCTGTCGCGACACCACTGGAGGCGGGCTGCACGATGTTGGGGCGTGAGCGGAAGACGGCCTAACGGTGTGCGGGACCGTAGCCCAGCTTCATGGAGACGGTTGCGAATGGTCCTCGCCGATACCCCAGGAGCAACAGTGTCCCTAATTTGCTGGGAAGTGCCGGTGAGGTCCCCTACGGCACTGCGTAGGATCCTACGGTCTTGGCGTGCATCCGTGCGTCGCTGCGGTCCGGTCCCAGGTCGACGGGCACGTGCACCTTCCGCCGACCACTGGCGACAACATCGATGTACTGTGGAGACCTCACGCCCCACGTGTTGAGCAATTCGGCGGTACGTCCACCCGGCCTCCCGCATGCCCACTATACGCCCTCGCTCAAAGTCCGTCAACTGCACATACGGTTCACGTCCACGCTGTCGCAGCATGCTACCAGTGTTAAAGACTGCGATGGAGCTCCGTATGCCACGGCAAACTGGTTGACACTGACGGCGGCGGTGCACAAATGCTGCGCAGCTAGCGCCATTCGACGGCCAACACCGCGGTTCCTGGTGTGTCCGCTGTGCCGTGCGTGTGATCATTGCTTGTACAGCCCTCTCGCAGTGTCCGGAGCAAGTATGGTGGGTCTGACACACCGGTGTCAATGTGTTCTTTTTTCCATTTCCAGGAGTGTATAAAGCAGTTTTTAGAAAATGGACTCGCCATAAATTCTGAAATAAAACATACTATATTCAGTACTGTATAACAAATACAGATATACAAACAACTGATGTACCAAATGAGCAGGAGTCAGTAAAGTCTCAGTAAGTGGGGCAGAATGCTCCAAATTTTTGGGTGTACATATTGATGAAAACTTGATATGAAAGAAGAGTATTACTGAGCTTCCCACACAATTAATTTCAGCTGCTTTTGCTCTTCGTATAGTTGTTAAACTTGGAAGCAAACGAATCCACCTCTGGAAATATTTTCCATATTTCCTCTTAAAATCATCTTACGGAGTAATGTTCTGTGGTAACTCTTTACTTGGAAAGAAACTACTGATTGCGCAACAACGAGCAGTGAGAATGATATGTGGTGTTCACTCACGGGCGTGATGTAGACGCCACTTCAAGGAACTATGCATTTTAACTGCGGCGCCACAATACATATATTCGCTAATGAAACTCGCCATAAATAATCCATCACAATTTGAGGACATTCATGTCCATATCTAAAACTCCATAGGGTAAAACGACCTGGGAGTGTTTCAGAAAGCAGTTGAATACGAAGCAACAAAAATTTTTGATCATTTGCCAATAATATAAAGCAAGTTTTAAATTTTAACTTGAAATCGTTTCTGCTCGACAGCTCCTTTCATTGACGAATTTCTGCCGGCCGAAGTGGCCGTGCGGTTAAAGGCGCTGCAGTCTGGAACCGCAAGACCGCTACGGTCGCAGGTTCGAATCCTGCCTCGGGCATGGATGTTTGTGATGTCCTTAGGTTAGTTAGGTTTAACTAGTTCTAAGTTCTAGGGGACTAATGACCTCAGCAGTTGAGTCCCATAGTGCTCAGAGCCATTTGAACCATTGACGAATTTCTACTTAAAAACTGGTAGCTAGTATATTAAAAAAGAAGAAAGGGCCTTGTTTTTAGTGCAGTTTCATAAGTATGACTCAAGAAAAATGGCTTCAGTAATGTTGCCACCACATATCCAAACATATGAAGACGTGCGGAAAAACGGGGTAACCTTCGAACTTAGAGACAAGTGTCGCCATCTGTTGTTGGGTACGGGAACTATCAAAATAGACATTGGTCTCACCCCTGTAGACCAGTTCAGCCCGAAGGAGACGATTGTCAAATCTTTGCAGTCCTCCGGCGTTGGATCAATACAGGATGAAGCTGTACTGTCCGTTATGATTCGAATGAGTCATGATTTCTGAATACTGCAGTTTTCACAAACTTTACGGTATTTCGCGTACGTGCACGTGCCTAGTGGCTGTGGAGTGTATTATTTTATATTATAGAGAGAAGACAGCGTATGAAATGTGTATTTTACCAGCCTCATTAATCTAGTGTACACATTCTGATCTTTGCCTGTTCATATATTTTTTTTCCTCTAGTGCTGTTTCCAATGGCATATTACGTATTCCTGGATAGCTAAACACCTGTCCTATTCCTGGACAGCTAAACACCTGTCCCATTAAATTATCCTCACGGTAAGACGTTATTCACAAATTCCTTTCCTCTGCTTATGTTTCTAGTGCCTCTTTATTACGTGCGTCATCTATTTACTTAATTTTTAATATGCTATTGCAGCCTCATTTTTCAGGTGTATATATTTTTTCTTTAGTTCTCCCGTGTTTTACACACAAAATTTTGCTCAAGATGTATATATTCATTCTTCGATTTCATACACGTAATCGCTTGAGGGATGTCGTGTACAGAAATCTTTATTTGTGATTTGTGAGTGGGGAGGAGGGGGGAGGAAGGAGGAGGGTGGCGAATGGAGGGGGGGGGGTGCAATACACAACCGTTGTCTCCTGTGCATCGGCCACATTGTTTGGTCTAGTACGCTAGATAGGAGGACATCCTTTTCTTCCGAAGATGTATTTTCACCAATTCCGATGATTCTGATAAATTTTTGTCTTAACTTTGTTTATACTTGACGCAAATTCTGTTATCAGCAGTCGTCCATTCCGTCCAGTTGTTCGTTTAAACCGTATTACATCCCAAGAGAAGGTCTACGCCTTGTGCGAACCGTATCACTGGTATTCGTTCTTAAATTATCTTCGGCATACAAATGAGGCGACAGTAGTAATAAGCTAAAATTCCCCTTTCTTGTCGCAAATTTTCCTTTCTTGGTGTTCCATTGTCCCCTCTCGCAGCCACGTATCATAATTGAATCATTGTACTACTAATTCAGCAAGACTTCGCGCGTTATAACATTATTTTTCCCGAATTTCGAGTGAGTTCAGTCGAGCCACGAAACCCAAGAGACTATAATAGAACGAAAACGTAAGTAAAAGCCAGTCTTCCACAACACAGAACATTTCCTCGACCAGACTGCGAACTATACCGTCTTATTGCGCAAGCAACAACAGCGCGCAGCTCTGCAGTTAACGCTATCTTGTCTCTGCTTTGTCCAAGAGCGATAAAGCCTCTAACAACGTCGCCATGCTGCTGCTCGTTGCTGAATTTTCTCCTTCAGCAAGCAATTTTTTTCTCATTATGCCTCGTAATTTTGTTATTCATTGAATTGTGTGCAACACACGATACTGTACCGAGTAGGTATTAGTGACACTGGCATCCCTGGATGTAAAGCGATTGATTTGGAAAAAAATATTAACTCCGTTGATAATGCCATGAAGACGCGCTGTTTGACATACGAAAACCAGAGGATTGTCGATGGTATGAAATTATCACTGGTCTTGAAAAATTAAGTTAAATGTATTTACCTGCGAATAATGTGCATCTACACAAGAAACTCTCAGTTAAATTCATGTACACCTTTGGAACAGTATACATAAACCACAAATAGTATTTGACATAATAAGGTGTACCCAAGTGACTGGGCATACACACTGTTGGGTACAGAGGAAACCGATGGAAAGAAAGAAAATAGCTTTGGAAATATCAATGCTCAGGCTAAGAGCCATGCAACTCATATTACACCCAACTACCAAAACAGTTATCTTCAACAGGATTTACATTTCGCAAATTCCCATAGTTATTTATACAATCTTGAACACTGGTCAGTGTTATTCGGCCGAATCAAAACCAGTGGCGTAGTGTGGATATCTGGAACACGGTGCGAGCCCTAAATTTGCCGCCCCCCACCCCCAACTTTTGCAACTGAGCAAGAAATTAAATATAGATCTTTGACAATACGTAGCAGTAATTGGTTAAAGCTTATCAAAAGAAGACAAAGAGCTTGCCATTTATTTTCCCTGCATAATTTTTGGAGTCTCTTGCGTGTTTTCCTTTATGCTGAACAAATCGTTTTGAAGATTATTTATATGTTTTATTTGTGTGAGTTGCCCATAACAACAAAGAAAAACTTCGAATATTTAAGACAGTTTCAAGATATAAAACATTGATGCACTGAGAAGTAAATAAATTGTAACATATAATTTCTGACCTTGTACGGAATGAGCTTTCATAGTAGCAAATTATGCTTTTCTTATTTAAGTTTGGGCAGTACTTTTACGTGTATTAAGCCAATAATAATTCCTTGCCAGTGGGAGCTCAATAGGCATTTCGACTGTCTATTACAGGAGCTGCATCCAGCCTGCTTATGGACATGCAGGTTCCATTTGCTGGCTTACCACAAGCTGACGGGGTGAATTCATGTAAGCGTAGGCCTCCGCGGCCGTTGTCACTGTCAATAAAGTTCTTCTGGGCTGTTGACCGCATTCTCTATGTGTAAAATTGGCCGATGTTTCGGACAATATTGTAAGTGGCCGAAGCGTCGGACAATTACATATATTGAGGGCCCAAAGAAACTGGTACACCTACCTAATGTCCTGTAGGGCCCTAGCGAGCACGCAGAAGTGCCACAACACCACGTGGCGTGGACTCGACTAATGTCTGAAGTAGTGCTGGAGGGAACTGACACCATGAATCCTGCAGGGCTGTCCATAAACCCGTAAGAGTACGAGGGGGTGGAGATCTCTTCTGAACAGCACGTTGCAAGGCACGCAAGATATTCTCAATAATGTTCATGTCTGGGGAGTTTGGTGGCCACCGGAAGTTTTTAAGCTGAGAAGAGTATTCCTGGATCGACTCTGTAGCAATTCCGGACGTTTAGAGTGTCGCATTGTCCTGCTGTAATTGCCCAAGTCCGTCGGAATGCACAATGGACATGAATGGATGCAAGCGATCAGACAGGATGGTTACGTGTGTGTCACCTGTCAGAATCATATCTAGGCGTATCAGGGGTCCCATATCACTCCAACTACACACGTCCCGCACCATTACAGAGCCCTCATCAGCTAACATACAGGGTCCATGGATTCATGAGGTTGTCTCCATACCCGTACACGTCCACTCGCTGGATACAATTTGAAACTCGCTGGATACAATTTGAAACGAGACTCGTACGACCAGGCAACATGTTTCCAGACATCAACAGTCCAATGTCGGTGTGACGGGCCCAGGCGAGGCGTAAAGCTTTGTGTCTTGCAGTCAACAAGGGTACACGAGTGGGCCTTTGGCTCCGAAAGCCCATATAGACAATGTTTCGTTGAACTGTTCACATGCTGACACTTGTTTATTGTCCAGTATTGAAATATGCAACAATTCGCGGAAGAGTTGCACTTATGTCACGTTGAAAGAAACTCTTCAGTTGTCATTGGTCCCATTCTCGAATACTGACAATGCGGTCAACTGCCCAGAGGAATTTTATTGAGAGATGAATTCAGTTAACCCACTCTTTGTTCGGTTCATGAGAATTCAACCTCTCACAAGAGCTTACATTGAGTTATACACATTTCAACCTTTCGTAACATTGGCAGGAAAATAATAGTGCCGAGTAGTCATCCCAGGAAGCGACACCTAGAAGGAATGTGTTAGTAACAGGGAGGAAGGTATTAGTAATAGGGAAGAGAAATGAGCCAATGAGACTGTTTATACTGGGGCAGAAGGCAGGCCGGCCGCGGTGGTCTAGCGGTTCTAGGCGCGCAGTCCGGAACCGCGCGACTGCTACGGTCGCAGGTTCGAATCCTGCCTCGGGCATGGATGTGTGTGATGTCCTTAGGTTAGTTAGGTTTAAGTAGTTCTAAGTTCTAGGGGACTGATGACCTCAGATGTTCAGTCCCATAGTGCTCAGAGCCATTGCAGAAGGCAGTCAGTCTGTTACCACAGCATTTGTTGGCTGAAATGTTTTTAGCTGAGCGAATTAGAAACCCCTGCAGAGTCTAGAGAACAGGCAGACGTCCTGCAGGGTATGGGGAAAAAGGTAGAAGATTTTTTTTGGCAGCCCTGATTCGCGAGGTCATGATGATGATGATGTTTAATTTGTGGGGCTCTCAACTGCGCAGTCATCAGCGCCCGTACAAAGTCCCAGTTTTTACACAATCCAATTTTTACACAATCCAATCTAGCCACTGTCACGAATGATGATGATAATGATTACGATGATGAAATGATGAGGACAACACAAACACCCAGTCCTCGGGCAGAGAAAGTCCCCAACCCGGCCGGCAAACGAACCCGGGACCCCGTGATCGAGAGGTAGCAACGCTAGCCACTAGACCACGAGCAGTGGGCTGCTTTTCGAGGGTGGGTGCTTTTGTATTAATTTAAGCATGTGTGTTATCTTTTCGTGGCGATCATGTGTTAGGTTCTAGGGCTAATAGTTAGTTGAAGAAAGCTTTTGATTTAGAGAATGGACTTGTCTATAGCTAGGTCTGGAAAACAGTGGCATTCGTCTACCGAATTAAAGCAAATCTGTGCTTCTTGAGCCATCAATAAAAATTTAATTAACACTTCTTTTAGCGATCGTTTTGTAGTTAAGATTACTTTGCATAACGAGGTTCGATTGCGTCTGCATTGTTACTTTGTGCCAGGAAGAGCTCTCAGCAAGTGTCCACGCGTCTCGGAGTGAACCAAATCGATGTCGTTCGGACGTGGAGGAGATACAGAGAAACAGGAAATGACGATGTCATGCCTCGCTCAGACCGCCCAAGGGCTACTACTGCAGTGGATGACGGCTACCTACGGATTATGGCTCGGAGGAACCCTGACAGCAACGCCACCATGTTGAATAACGGTTTTCTTGTAGCCACAGGACGTGGTGTTACTACTCAAACTATGCGCAATAGGCTGCATGATGCCCAACTTCACTCCCGACGTCCATGGCGAGGTCCATCTTTGCAATCACGACACCATGCAGCACGGTACAGTTGGGCCAACGACATGCCGAATGGACCGCTCAGGATTGGCATCACGTTCTCTTCACTGATGAGTGTAGCATATGCCTTCAACCAGACACTCGTCGGAGACGTGTTTGAAGACAATCCGGTCAGGCTGAACGCCTTACACACACTGTCCAGCGGGTGCAGCAAGGTGGAAGTTCCCTGATGTTTTGAGGTGGCATTATGTGGGGCCGACGTACACCGCTGGTGGCCTTGGAAGGCGCCGTAACGGCTGTACGATACGTGACTGCCATCCTCCGACCGATGGTGCAACCATATCGGCAGCATATTGGCGAGGCATTCGTCTTCATGGACGACAATTCGTGCCCCCATCGTGCACATCTTGTGAATGACTTCCTTCAGGATATCGACATCGCTCGGCTAGAGTGGCCAACATGTTCTCCAGACATGAACCCTATCGAAGATGCCGGGGATAGATTGAAAAGGGCTGTTTACGGACGACGTGACCCACCACTCTACTCTGAGGGATCTACGACGAATCGCCGTTGAGGAGTGGGACAATCTGGACCAACAGTGCCTTCATGAACTGGTGGATAGTAAGTCACGACGAATACAGGCATGCAGCAATGCAAGAGGACGTGCTACTGGGTATTAGAGGTACCGGTGTGTACAGCAATCTGGACCACCACCTCTGAAAGTCTCGCTGTATGGTAGTACAACATGCAATGTGTGGTTTTCATGAGCAATAACAAGGGAAGAAATGATGTTTATGTTGATCGCTATTCCAGTTTTCCATACAGGTTCCGCAATTCTCGGAACCGAGGTGATGCAAAACTTTTTTTGATGTGTGTATAAGTACTTAATGAGACTGTTTTATTATTTGTAAAGTGTAACATATTTCTGTTTTGTAGAAATAGTTTGCTAGGGCCCCTCATACACGACAGAGGTACTGCTTGCATTCGATCGCTTTTCTCCACCTTATCACACACAGCAATTTAGCAATCTGTTTCCACCATTATTTCCAACGTCACTGCGTCTTGAAGTCTGCCATGTAAACTGAACTGTTGGGTTCAGAAATTGACACTGATCGTATGTTGACTAATATGCACAAAGATAATAATAAACGGAATGAAAATCATTAAACTTGTTTTGGAACACTTTTAGAGGGAACTGTAGGCTATCTTTCAGAATATATTACATTTTTCTACATTTTTCAACGTCACCAGGTGTACATCTTTTGTGCCTGTATTCCGCAAATACGAGGGTAAGTCAATTATTATCCGCAACGTAGCTATAAAAATTTATCGTAATCAAATAGGAAACTTACAAGAACATCATTTTTTGACATAGTCTCCATGCGTTGAACACACTTGGTCCAGCGTTGTACAAGCTTCCTGATGCCCTCATAAAAGAAGGTTCTCAGTTGAGCTGCGAGCCAGGAATGCACCGCTTCTTTCACTGCTTCGTCCGAGGCAAAGCGACGGCCCCTTAATGCATGTTTGTGTGAACCAAACAAGTGATGGTCAGAAGGGGCAAGATCGTGACTATATGGAGGATGATCTAGTACTTCAAATTTGAGTTTCTGGGGCGTTTCAGCAATGTGGGCAGCAGTATGACGGGCATTGTCGTGCAACAACAGAACACCTTTTGATAGCAATCCTCGGCGTTTGCTTCGAATTGCAGGCTTTAGGCTGGCAGTAAGCATCTCACTGTAACGTACACAGTTTATTGTTGTGCCCCTTTCCCCATAATGTTCCAGTACTGGACCTTGTGCTTACCAAAAAACCGTAAGCATCAGTTTTCCTGCGGACTGTTGGATCTTAAACTTTTTCTTGGACAGTGAATTTCGATGTTTCCATTCCATACTCTGCCGTTTACTCTCCGGCTCGTAACGATGGATCCATGTTTCGTCACCAGTAATGATCCTGTCTAAGAGCCCGCATCTCGTGGTCGTGCGGTAGCGTTCTCGCTTCCCACGCCCGGGTTCCCGGGTTCGATTCCCGGCGGGGTCAGGGATTTTCTCTGCCTCGTGATGGCTGGGTGTTGTGTGCTGTCCTTAGGTTAGTTAGGTTTAAGTAGTTCTAAGTTCTAGGGGACTTATGACCACAGCAGTTGAGTCCCATAGTACTCAGAGCCAGAGAGAGATCCTGTCTAAGAAGTTGTGCCCTTCGTTACCATAGCGATCCAAATGTTTTACGCAGATGTCCAAGCGCGTATGTTTATGCAATTGAGTGAGTTGTTTTGGGACCCATCCTGCACAAACTTTATGAAACCCAATTCTGTTGTGGATGATTTCGTAGGCAGAACCGTGACTAATTTGCAGACGTTGTGCCACTTCGTCAATAGTTAATCGTCTTTCTAAGAGAATCATTTCACGTGAACATTCAATGATTTCTTCATTTGTGGCAGTAAACGGTCGTCGGGCTCCTTCATCGTGCGTAACACTTGTGCGACCATTTCGGAATTTTTCAATCCATTCGTAGACACTCCGTTGTGGCAAAACACTGTACCCGTACTGTACCGAAAGTCTTCGATCAATTTCGGCCCTTGATACGCCTTCCGACCATGAAAAAACGAATCGCTGAACGCTGCTCTTCTTTGGTGCAAATAGGCAGCGGAACAGCCATGATTAACAGCACGGCAGCGATAACGAAACTAACCTAGCAGTTTGAAAATTGCAAAGGACAGTACCACCAAAATAAATATAATTAAATTGCTGATAATAATTGACTTATCCTCGTACACTCTAAAAAAAATATTAAAAAAACACTGACGCAACACGAAGGAATTATCGCATGGGAGGAAAATCGCTACATGTGATGTACATTTATAGACAGACAAATGAGTACAATTTCAAAAAAAATTGGATGATTTATTCAAGATTCACAAAGTGAGCAAGTCAATAACGTGTAGGTCCACCTCTGGCCCTTATACAAGCAGTTATTCGTTTTGGCATTGATTGACAGAGTTGTTGCATGTCCTCCGGAGGGATATCGTACCAAATTCTGTCTAATGGGCGCGTTAGAACGTCAAACTCCTGACCTGGTTAGAGGGCCATGCCCGTAATGCTGCGACGTAACGCGCTCTTTCTCACATTGCCGTCGGCGGTTCTGCAACATAAATTGTCCACCTACCTCGATACTGCTGCAGATCTGCACACTAAACTCCTGACTGCAACCACTTAAGAGATCTTAAAAAAGCAGTGTTGAAGAAACTGAGATTTCATAACTACACGTCGGAGGCCGCTATAAGTACAAAAAGCTGAAAATAGTCTTGTGAACTCCAAAGAATAAATCGTAAATGGGTTGCTGTTCAAATTTCCAAGTTCAAAGGTCCTTTTAAAGTTGCTTTAGGATTTTTTTATTGCTATTAAGCAAGACCATCAGCCCACATGTGTTCAAATCATTAAAGTTCCTGTTCACAGTCCTCGTCACACTCAAACAGCCAGATCTTTTCGTATCCAATTCGGAAATCATTTACGAGAGTAACACATCCAATAAACTGCTATTTACTTTTGCACTCGGCATTCAGTGGTTGTCTTTAAATAAAGTTTTTGCTCGCCATAAATACTCAGTAAAGAAATTTACTTACTACTGGCACGCTTTTAGTTCAAAGTATACACACGCGATTTTCTCCAGAACAAAATATCGCTCGACTCTTAAAATTTCACAGATAGTTAATGGTAAACACCAGCTATCTTTATAACTGTACCGAAACGCTACAGAGTCGATCCAGGAATACTCTTCTCAGCTTAAAAACTTCCGGTGGCCACCAAACTCCCCAGACATGAACATTATTGAGCATATCTTGCGTGCCTTGCAACGTGCTGTTCAGAAGAGATCTCCACCCCCTCGTACTCTTACGGGTTTATGGACAGCCCTGCAGGATTCATGGTGTCAGTTCCCTCCAGCACTTCAGACATTAGTCGAGTCCACGCCACGTCGTGTTGCGTCACTTCTGCGTGCTCGCTAGGGCCCTACAGCACATTAGGTAGGTGTACCAGTATCTTTGGGCCCTCAATATATGTAATTGTCCGACGCTTCGGCCACTTACAATATTGTCCGAAACATCGGCCAATTTTACACATAGAGAATGCGGTCAACAGCCCAGAAGAACTTTATTGACAGTGACAACGGCCGCGGAGGCCTACGCTTACATGAATTCACCCCGTCAGCTTGTGGTAAGCCAGCAAATGGAACCTGCATGTCCATAAGCAGGCTGGATGCAGCTCCTGTAATAGACAGTCGAAATGCCTATTGAGCTCCCACTGGCAAGGAATTATTATTGGATTAATACACGTAAAAGTACTGTCCAAACTTAAATAAGAAAAGCATAATTTGCTACTGTGAAAGCTCATTCCGTACAAGGTCAGAAATTATATGCTACAATTTATTTACTTCTCAGTGCATCAGTGTTTTATATCTTGAAACTGTCTTAAATATTTGAAGTTTTTCTTTGTTGTTATGGGCAACTCACACAATATCACTTCATTTTATACATAATGCGTTCGGACACTTTCAACATGACCGGCTCCTTCGAAAATTAGTCCACCACCTGCTTCTTCTCTGTGCCTCTACAACCCCTCTATCTCATGCATTAGGTGGCAAAACCGTCTCACTTCTTATTGGCTGTACAGAATTACGGTCAATCAGAACTGACTTTCAGGGCGCGGCTCGTGCCAAAATCTATCAAGAACCAACCACTGCTCTCAGCTCATTGACGTCATTAAAATAAGCAACTCAAAACTCTCTTCTTAAACAAATAAAATGAAATAAACTCTAAGCTGTACTTTACGTCTGGAATTTAACTATGTTGTTGTTGTGGTCTTCAGTCCTGAGACTGGTTTGATGCAGCTCTCCATGCTACTCTATCCTGTGCAAGCTTTTTATAGTCGCGAATGTTCTGGCTGTCTCTTACATATTCAAACATGCTCGGATATCCGTCATCCACTAGTAGGGGAACCACTGGTGGATTCGTTCCCACGATACAAAGCTGGAACACTTGCAAGTTCCTATAGAGAATTACAAACTAAAAATTTAATGTTGGCGAATGTCAAACATACACTGACACAAGTACTCTCTTTCACACTCACACTAACACAAAATGTAAATATCTACTTGAAATTCTTAAAGTTATTACTACAGTAAAATTACGAAAGGTTTTCTAAAATGAGAACTTTCCAAGTTTGAATCTAAACACTGAAGGTGTTATCATATATTTTCAAATAGTCACAGTTGGTGCACTATTAATATATATATATATATATATATATATATATATATATATATATATATATATATATTGATTTAGTTTTTTAAGTGTCGGATAATTACGTTTTTTACTAACTTTTTTTTGTTGTAACTTCCAAATTATGACAGTTATTGACTTCAGATTTTGACAGATTGTTCCTTTACACAACAGAAGGTTATGTACCTAATATGAAATTCCTCAGGCTATTTCTAGATCAATTATTAATTTTATAGTTCCAGAGAATGTAACTACTCTGTAAGCGCCTCTCCGCTACTTTCACACGCTGCAGTCACGCCATATGGTCATGACGCACGTCTGCAGGACACAGCTCGCCGCCAGCTGCAGATCTTATAAGATTCTGACTGCTTACACTGGAGCCCACATACATTCATACAAGAAAGCTGTAATAGACAAATTGGCGATCGCGCCCTAGCTGCGACGCCTCAATGCTCCAAACGTTCTCAGTTGGGGAGAGGTCCGGCGACCTTGCTGGTCACGGTGGTTTTTGGCAAACACGAAGACAAGCAGTCGAAACTCTCTCCGCGGGCGGCCGGGCATTATCTTGCTGAAACGTAACCCCAGGACAGTTTACCACGAAGGGCAGCAAAACGAGGTGCAGAGTATCGTCAGCGTACTGGCTGTGTTGTCAGGGTGCCGTAGATGGCAATCAAAGGGCTCCTGCTATGAAAACAAATAATACCCCAGACCTTATAATACCCCAGACCATCATTCCTCAATGTCAGGCCGTATGGCAGGTGACAGTCTGGTCGGTATCCCCACAGCTGACCGGGGTGTCTCGAGACACGTCTTGGTGTTGGAAAATCATTGACTGGAGTGGAATTGTCTTCAGTGATGAGTCTCCCTTCGAAATGAGTCCCAATGACCAGCGACATGTTTGGAGACGCCCCAATCAGTGGTGGGAAATCAACATGACGATCGCCCGCCATACGGCCCAAGAACCTGGGGTGATGGTCTCGGGTGCTACTTCTTTTCATAAAGAGACCCCTTTGGTTGTGATCCGCGTCTTCCTGACAGCACAGCGTTACGTCGACGATATCCTTGGCCAACAAGTTCGCCGGATCTCTCCTCAGATGAGGATGTTTGTGGCATTATTAGGGGGGGGTGGTGCATAACCATGTCGACATTTTGACAATCTACGCGCCATTTGGACAGAATTTGGCACGATGTCCATCAGGAGGACATCCAACAACTCTGTCAATCAATGTAACCCCGAATAACATCGATTTCCGTCCCACTTGGATAATTTCTTCGTGAGGGGTCTTTTTTTTTTTAGTCTCAAAGCTACTCCTGTTTGAACTAAACTGAGTACGTAACTGATATGCCGTGTCGTCGTGTGTCGTGTTAACCGGGGACCTAGAAACGACGGAGAGGCTCCGTCCCCGCCGCAGCCGCAGTGGTCCACAACCCCACGACGACTAACGCAGTTCACTTCACCCCTCCGCCGCCCCACACCGAACCCAGGGTTATTGTGCGGTTCGGCCCCTGGTGGACCCCCCCCCCCCCCCCCCCTCAGGGAACGCTTCACACCAGACGAGTGTAACCCCTATGTTTGCGTGGTAGAGTAATGGTGGTGTACGCGTACGTGGAGAACTTGTTTGCGCTGCAATCGTCGACATAGTGTAGCTGAGGCGGAATAAGGGGAACCAGCCCGCATTTGCCGAGGTAGATGGAAAACCGTCTAAAAACCATCCACAGACTGACCGGCTCACCGGACCTCGACACAGATCCGCCGGACGGATTCGTGCCGGGGACCAGGCGCTCCTTCCCGCCCGGAAAACCGTGTGGTAGACCGCACGGCCAACCGGGCGGGCTAACTGATATGACCTACGTGTAAATGCCCTGAAAAATTTTTTCCAGTATTTTCACCCAAGAATGAATATTAACGCTATCTAACTTCAAATTTATTGATATATTCAGAAGTGGGAAGTATTTTCATAGTGCAGCGAAAAATTCAAATACATTTATCTGAATGCAATATTATATTCAAACTTTCAAATTTCCCGGCAACATCTATAATGATCTGTGTGCTCTTCCTTACAGAGGGGATACAGGATTGAGGATATAAGATTGGTTGGTTGGTTTGGGGGAAGAGACCAAACAGCGAGGTCATCGGTCTCATTGGGGTAGGAAAGGACGGAGAAGGAAGTCGGTCTCGGTCGTGCCCTTTCAAAGGAACCATCCCGGCATTTGCCTGGAGTGATTTAGGGAAATCACGGAAAACCTAAATCAGGATGGCCGGACGCGGGATTGAACCGTCGTCCTCCCGAATGCGAGTCCAGTGTGCTAGCCACTGCGCCACCTCGCTCGGTTGAGGATATAAGACCTCACTTTGTAAACACTAGAACGTATTCACAAATTACAGTAATCACTCCAATCCTATTCAGGATCAGCGTTAAGTCTCAAAGTTCACAGAAGCCCTAACTTACCCTACATCTACTTTTTGCATTCAAAGAATTGGAAAGCAAAAAATCTGCGATTATCTGTCCTGTTTCAAGTGGATTCAAAATAAAACGTCTACCTTAAACTGAAATTATATTCTGCATGTACTTTGCAACACACACTCTTTAATAAATTCGTAAATGTTAAGTTTTACCCCTTGTTCGATTGCCAAAACAGGTACCTTTGTTAATCTCAATGTGAACATTGTTGATCTTAAGTAACATGTTCACCAGTTTCAACTTACGAGAAGCTTCTCTAACAACTAGCATGACTTACGGCAACTGTGGGGAATGTTCTCGCTATTAGGAAAACGTGTTAGGTAACTCCCTTCAAGTTTGGACTGATGAAGTTTAATAAACACAATGGGCCAGAGTCAATAAGTTGTTTCTTACACACAGTCTGTTGCCGTTACGAAAGCCAGAATGTGCACACTCTGTCAGTGTCTTGAGGAGGTTGGTCCTCAGGGGAGCACGAGAGCTTCTGTGAAGTTTGGAAGGTAGGAGACGAGGTACTGGCAGAAGTACAGCTGTGAGGACGGGGCGTCAGTCGTGCTTGGGTAGCTCAGTTGGTAGAACACTTGCCCGCAAAAGGCAAAGGTCCCGAATTCGAGTCTCGGTCCGGCACACAGTTTTAATCTGTTAGGAAGTTTCAGTACAATTGATATCCAGTCTGCATTATGCTCTCTTACAACACTTTTTGCTACTGGAAAACCAAATGATTTATCAATGTTTTCGCACTTAAATGCAATATATCATCCCACGTACTTCACCGCATCTCAAAGAACATCCAAGATTATACAGCCATGACACACTGCCACCACATACGTTCACAAATTTTCTTCGACATTCACAGTCTCCAGGATTTCTCGTACTGGCGATTCATCAACAACACGGATCTCACTGGGAATGAAACTTAGGGACAGGATCAGAGTCAACATCGCACTGAGAAGTCTCTGTGTTTAATTCTTCAATAACTGCCGTGGAGAAGAAATATCACTTGCATTACTCATCAGTATAAGGAGATGCTTGTACCTTGTTTCAAATGGTGTAGTGTTATCATAAAATGTACCTAATCCTAGTACCCTAGACAATTCCAAGCAATCTTAATTTAGTCGAGAAGTTAACATGTAGTTGACTTTCATGCTTTTTCGGTTTTCGACAAGACCAAAGTGTGCTGGTGGAAGCTGTCGCCAGCACTCCGATCGGCAAAGAGGTTGGGAGGAGATTGATATTAGGTACCGGAGCAAGCGAGCCTATCAGGAGACAGGCCAAAGACAAACTCGCAAGAAACGTGCTGCCAATGCCCTCTCGACCGCCAGTATTTAGATCACCACAGCGGACTGGAGGGCCAGCCAGTCAAAGTTCCACTCAGTCATCCAGTAAGGCGCAGCCCATCCCGCCGGAGGTTTGAGTCCTCCCTCGGGCATGGGTGTATGTGTCGTTGTTAGTGTTGTAGTTGGCAGAAGTGCCAACACCGTGTTACTAGAGGAGGCCGAAATCCACGCGTTTTAGCTCACGCAGGCTGGCGTGAGGAGGGAAGAACTATACTGACGTGAGGTCTGGAACATGACAAGGAATTAGAATTTAGAAAGCTGACGTAATGGGTTTCATACTTAACTTTAATCCATTAATGAGGGACGCCGCTCTTGACGGTACATGAGTCACAATATTATCTGTTCAGAAGACATAGTAACTGAATATGGCGCCTTGCTAGGTCGTAGCAAATGACGTAGCTGAAGGCTATGCTAAACTGTCGTCTCTGCAAATGAGAGCGTATTTAGTCAGTGAACCATCGCTAGCTTGTCGGCTGTACAACTGGGGCGAGTGCTAGGAAGTCTCTCTAGACCTGCCGTGTGGCGGCGCTCGGTCTGCAATCATTGATAGTGGCGACACGCGGGTCCGACGTATACTAACGGACCGCGGCCGATTTCAAGGCTACCACCTAGCAAGCGAGTTGTCTGGCAGTGACACCACAGTTAGCATAGGTTAGTTTCAGTTAGTTTAAGTAGTGTGTAGAGTCAAGTCATTTGCAGTCGCAGCACAGCGGGAGTCGCAGTCACAGTTAACTCCACCTCTAGCTCAGAGTCAGTCAGCCCATAGCGACCAGAGCAGTGTACATAGCGGACCTGTACTTCACCAGCAGTGAGGCTAACGTGGACTATTACGGAAGAGCTTGTACCACAACAACTAGCTTTAGTTAAGTAGCGTCCTGTTTATGTTAATAAAGAACCCTGTTAATACATGCATGCAGTTGTGTTATAGAAAGAGGATACTGACTACCAAACAACTTCCTCTCCTTGCTTCCCATGGTACAAGCATACAGTGACAACGAGATGACACATAACAAAGAAAAAAATTATTGAAGTAATGAATTTTTTTCGAGAAGGCAATAATCCGTCTATCACCACATTGCGTTACTGAACACATTTCTAGGAGTCTCTTTCGTGTATTCTCCTTAACTGTGTGATTCATTCAAAATCTATATGAATACTCATCTTTTGGAATTCTTTAGTTCAAGATGCCAAAAACATCGTTAACGAGTTCAGTAACATTAGTTTCAATGTCTTCGTGAAGAACATACTTCAAGACCTAATTCTGTTCAACATGAAAATAGGCGTGCACTCGTCCAGTTAAGCTCGCTTCGGTAATGTGGTGTTCTCGTTGGGTCGTTTTTTTATGTTTAAAAAGTTCTTGTATAGCTGACCTAGTATTTTGCACCCATTAAGAAACGTCAATAACTTTAACAGACGTGGTACACCAAATAAAATGAATGCATTCCTAGTACTGTGTGCTGGATCTACGAAATATGTTTGATCTGTATCGACAAATAATTCCTTCCAAACTTTTATATTTTTTCCACTCGTATCAGATGTCACAGCTACAACATTAAATTCCCGATGCCTCAACTACCTTAACGATACTCCGAAGCTATACTACTCATAACTAGGTCGAAGTCATGGTTTCTTCCGCATGAATCATGCAACTTCAACATTGGAATGTGAATCGACTACTGTGTCCTCCGACGAATCGTAACATATGCGAACATCAACACATCTTTCACCAAATGTCAAAACTGCTAGCCCCTTTTGGGCAAGAAAAATGACTTAGCCTTCAATAAATATAGGATATCTTCGGAAGTACCTAGTTTGAATTTAAATTCCTTCGTCCATTTTTGAAATGTTGCCCTGCACAGCAAAGACATTTTTCGCTTTCGCAAATAAGCATACGAGTATGCCTTTGGTGATAGAGTTCTTAAAGTGAATGTATGGGCAATGTCCTCTCACTTCCACTTTATTCGCCGGCCGGGGTGGCTGAGCGGTTCTAGGCGCTACAGTCCGGAACCGCGCGACCGCTACGGTCGCAGGTTCAAATCCTGCCTCGGGCATGGATGTGTGTGATGTCCTTAGGTTAGTTAGGTTTAAGTAGTTCTAAGTTCTAGGGAACTGATGACCTCAGAAGTTAAGTCCCATAGTGCTCAGAGCCATTTGAACCATTTGAACCACTTTATTCTTTTGCTTTCTTTCAACAGGCATTGTGTTTGCACTGGTGTACATTTTGACAACATTTCAAACACTTCTGTGTAATTTGTTTTTTCTTTCGCGTCAGATGATTTTTAACGAAAGAATACGGAACACGGCGAAGAGCACTTGTTTTACTTCATACGGCTACATTACATATTTTTAGTACTGCTTCTTTCTGTGCATTTAGTTTTATTAAAAGTTCTATCTCGGCCCTCAGTTCCTTAATTTTTACACCCTTACTCAATATTTCACTGACCTCATGAATGGAATCATTAGCTGTGGTCTGGTCAACTTTATTTTTATTTTCGGTGACAGTTCCTCAAGTCGTCAAAGCTTGTTTTTACAAACTTCTTGCATCGCTGCGTTGTGCATGACTTCCACATCTCTAAGCAGTGAATTTAGTTTCATTATTCCGGGAATTATTTACTAACGTAAGTATATACAGCTACATTAATTTGTCATTATTAAACAAATAAACAATAGACGAGCGGTAAAACCCACGGAGTGGCCACGCGGTAGTGTGTAAGTCTAGGGAATTCACGCACATTCGAACATTTTTTTTCCGTAAAATCATCAATGACATGAATCGCTGCAATAGCTTACTTCGATAAAATTTATCCAAAAATTTAAGCAAAAAATGGTTCTAATGGCTCTGAGCACTATGGGACTTAACATCTATGGTCATCAGTCCCCTAGAACTTAGAACTACTTAAACCTAACCAATCTAAGGACAGCACACAACAACCAGTCATCACGAGGCAGAGAAAATCCCTGACCCCGCCGGGAATCGAACCCGGGAACCCGGGCGTGGTAAATTTAAGCAATCGACAGGTTTCAAACTAACAACCTTCAATATGTCATGCACAGATCTTATCATCTTTTTTTTTTTTTTTTTTTTTTTACATTCATAAAACTTTATTCAATTTAGTGTATACATACAAACAGCACTAATTACGCTACTGGCCATTAAAATTGCTACACCAAGAAGAAATGCAGATGATAAACGGGTATTCATTGGACAAATATATTTTACTAGAACTGACATGTGATTACATTTTCACGCAATTTGGGTGCATAGATCCTGAGAAATCACTACCCAGAACAACCACCTCTCGCCGTAATAACGGCCTTGATACGCTTGGGCACTGAGTCAAACAGAGCTTGGATGGCGTGTACAGGTACAGCTGCCCATGCACCTTCAACACGACACCACAGTTCATCAAGAGTAGTGACTGGCGTATTGTGACGAGCCAGTTGCTCGGTCACCACTGACCAGACATTTTCAGTTGGTGAGAGATCTGGAGAATGTGCTGGCCAGGACAGCAGTCGAATATTTTCTGTATCCAGAAAGGCCCGTACAGGACCTGCAACATGCGGTCGTGCATTATCCTGCTGAAATGTAGGATTTCGCAGGGATCGAATGAAGGGTAGAGCCACGGGTCGTAACACATCTGAAATGTAACGTCCACTGTTCAAAGTGCCGTCAATGCAACAAGAGGTGACCGAGACGTGTAACCAATGGCACCCCATACCATCACGCTGGGTGATACGCCAGTATGGCGATGACGAATACACGCTTCCAATGAGCGTTCACTGCGATGTCGCCAAACATGGATGCGACCGCCATGATGCTGTAAACAGAACCTGGATTCATCCGAAAAAATAACGTTTTGCTATTCGTGCACCCAGGTTCGCCGTTGAGTACACCATCGCAGGCGCTACTGTCTGTGATGGGAGGGTGCTAAGTTCACCGGACCTGGATACGATGTGACGTCATTATGACGTATACACGCTACATCGAAAACGATAGAAACCGTATATCGACTATTCGACTTTTGTGAACTTTCGAGAGATTGTGACAGGGTAGCGCTGTGCTCTGCGCCATTCGTTTAAATGTGTTTTGTGTTCCCTGCGTTTAAATCGTGTATTGTACTGTGTTTGTGTCCTGTGCGTTGTTTTTCGTTTGCTCGTCTCTAATTATGTGTTCAGCATTCGAGAGACTAATGAGAGAGAAGCTTACCACCATGGAATGCTTTGACACTATCATACCACCATGGAATGCTTTGACACTGCATTCAATCATTTCATACGTCAACCAGTACTAGACACTAACCTTTGGCTAAGATTACTATGAGAAATCCACTTCCCCTCGTATTTCATCTCCGGTCGACGATTTTTCTTCAACAATGCCTCATATTTTTCTTTTTAAGTTTGAAATTCAATCATTCTACACATCAGTCATTACTGGACACTAAGGTACCTGTCTCTGCGGTCCGAGTGTAAAATAACTTGGAATTATGGTTGATGAAAGACTATCTTTGGATGGACATATAAATTACTTAGCTAACAAACTTGCACGATTTCTCTTTCAGCTATATAAATTAAGAAAAAAAGTCAGCAAGAGTATGCTGCTACAATCTAATTTGTACTGACAAGACCAATTGTGATAAACCATACTAAAATGTTGATAATAAATAAATATTATTTTCGGCGTAAGCATTCAGTACAACAATCACACAATCTAATCTGGTCGGGACATAAGAAGACTTCACTTTTTTACGTGGTGTTTTGCTTATGTCATGAGAGCAAAAGTGAGCGTAGCGTGTTTGTAAAGCAGCAGCAATGGGCACCTGGATTCCTGAGAATGGAGGCACTTGCTAGTCGGGGTAATTATTCTATGAAAATATTGTCCCACTTTGGGGGTTAGCTGTGGACCACAGAACTTCACCATGCATGACAATGGTTATGAAGTCACTTGTCGAGAGAAACTCAGATAGGGTGAACAGAGCGAACATGACGAAGACTAACATGTATTGTGACGTTTGTTAAAGTTATTTGCTATAACATTGAATGTATACAGGGTGGAGAAAAAGTGTGTCACGAAATTTTAACTCTGGATAGCTGATGCCAGTAGGAACCAAAATTACTAATGTTGTGTAGGTCGACAACACACAATTTTCAACTACGGGAACTTGGCGCCATGCGCTCCGTTTGGCCGCAGGCTTATCCTGTGGCCAGATGCACTGGACAACGCATGACCGCGAACGCTTTGCCTGCCAGAGATCGCGATGTATCCAAGGCGGCCCACACGCCAGCCTTCCATTCTGGGGGCGAATTCACTCGAGTCCCGACACATCCATTGTAGTTTCATGATAAGACGCACCAGGAACAAACCAGTCAACAGGTTTTAGTTCACATACAGATAGTCTTTTACAAATTGTGTCGGCCCTGAAAAGAGCCTTTTTTTGTGTGGCCAAGGCATTGTTTACTTAAAGCAGGTGCTCGAACTGGTGACTCTCTGACGCGACACAAGCTTGGTAACGTCGAACGGTGTTTTGCTGAATTCTTTCAAAGTTTCCTGGCATTGCCCAGATGTGATTGGCACCATGATGAATACGATCCATTAATTCCTCTTCGTTTCTAGGTGGTTCGCGACCTGGTGGGTGAACTAGAACCTTGAAGAATCCCAACAGGAAGAGGTCCGGTGGCGTGACGTCTGGTGATAGTGGGGGCCATTTTCTACAAGCACTTCTACCAATTACCCAGCCGTCGAAGAGTTCATTTAAATATCCGCACAGAGCATGACTGTTATGTGCGGACGCTCCATCATGCTGCAACCACATGCATAGCCGTATGTCCAAGGGAACAACTGCCATCTGGCCGGGTAGAGTTTCTTGCAAAAAGTGAAGATAATTTGTCCCAGTAAGTCAAGGAGGTAGACAGACCGGCCCAATCAGATGCTCACCCACAATGCCTGCCCAAATCTTGAACGATAATCGTTCCTGGTGTCCGTGGACGTACGTGATGTGAGGCTTTCCCCTTGCCCAGTAATGAACATTTCAAGTATTGTAAAGGCCATCCCGATGGAAGGTGCACTCGTCGGTACACAATACAGGGTTATTACAAATGATTGAAGCGATTTCACAGCTCTACAATAGCTTTATTGTTTGAGATATTTTCACAATGCTTTGCACACACATACAAAAACTCAAAAAGGTTTTTTTAGGCATTCACAAATGTTCGATATGTGCCCCTTTAGTGATTCGGCAGACATCAAGCCGATGATCAAGTTCCTCCCACACTCGGCGCAGCATGTCCCCATCAATGAGTTCGAAAGCATCGTTGATGCGAACTCGCAGTTCTGGCACGTTTCTTGGTAGAGGAGGTTTAAACACTGAATCTTTCACATAACCCCACAGAAAGAAATCGCATGGGGTTAAGTTGGGAGAGCGTGGAGGCCATGACATGAATTGCTGATCATGATCTCCACCACGACCGATCCATCAGTTTTCCAATCTCCTGTTTAAGAAATGCCGAACTGGCATTCTGCTTTAGCCCTTTCCGTAAGATTTTCCAAACCGTCGGCTGTGGTACGTTTAGCTCCCTGCTTGCTTTATTCGTCGACTTCCGCGGGCTACGCGTGAAACTTGCCCGCACGCCTTCAACTGTTTCTTCGCTCACTGCAGGCCGACCCGTTGATTTCCCCTTACAGAGGCATCCAGAAGCTTTAAACTGCGCATACAATCGCCGAATGGAGTTAGCAGTTGGTGGATCTTTGTTGAACTTCGTCCTGAAGTGTCGTTGCACTGTTATGACTGACTGATGCGAGTGCATTTCAAGTACGACATACGCTTTCTCGGCTCCTGTCACCATTTTGTCTCACTGCGCTCTCGAGCGCTCTGACGGCAGAAACCTGAAGTGCGGCTTCAGCCGAACAAAACTTTATGAGTTTTTCTACGTATCTGTAGTGTGTCGTGACCATATGTCAATGAATGGAGCTACAGTGAATTTATGAAATCGCTTCAGTCATTTGTAATAGCCCTGTACAATGGTGGGGAAATCGGGATCTCGTGCAACACATCGCAGAAACTAACGGAAAAACCATAGTTCAAAGTCCGCGACAGAATTTAGGTCTTGGACAGAATGTAAACTAAATGTATACCAAAGCACGACTCACGCCCGGTACTCACAGCGCTATTTCTGCCAGTACCTCGTCTCCTACCTTCCAAACTTTACAAAAGCTCTCCTTCCTTTCAGGAGTGCTAGTTCTGCAAGGTTCGCAGGAGAGCTTCTGTAAAGTTTGGAAGGTAGGAGACGAGGTACTGGCAGAAATAAAGCTGTGAGTACCGGGCGTGAGTCGTGCTTCGGTAGCTCAGTTGGTAGAGCACTTGCCCGCGAAAGGCAAAGGTCCCGAGTTCGAGTCTCGGTCGGGCACACAGTTTTAATCTGCCAGGAAGTTTCATATCAGCGCACACTCCGCTGCAGAGTGAAAATCTCATTCTGTAAATGTATACCGACCGTCATCCCTCAAAACCTTCCAACTAACCAATGAGTGACCCCCATGTCGTGTCCAACCGCTTGAGTAGTTGTCATAGGCACTTCTGCGAAGCGCTCGAGAACCGCACCTTCGAGTGCAGCATCCCATCGTGTTCGAGGTCTTCCAGCTTCACTATGATATCCCACTAATGAGCCTGTTTCGCCAAGTCGCCGGTGAACTGCTGTAAACGTTTGAGGGTGTGCGTGGCGTCTTTCTGGGTACCGTTCCTCATACAACCGTCGACCTTCATGCACATTACCATCGGCAAGTCCATAAACAAAAACCATATTTCGTTGTTCTTCAAACGAATACTATGCCACCATGCTTACTGTATGACTAAATCACAGGTGACGTGTGTGTGCTCCAAAGCTAAGTTTACGTGTGAATGCCTCTGACGTAGGTGGTGACAAGCAGCAAGACCTATTCCACGCACGTGCGTATCACATTGGGACAGTGACGGGGCGAGGGACGCTTGTATGTGTGAACTAGCAACCATAGCGCTGCCCGTCAACCGACGAACGGCAACAGGGCAATCTCACAGCCAATCGGAGCGCGTAGTGCCAAAGTTTTGATAGCTTAAAAATAGTGCGTCATCGACCTACACAACATTAGTAATTTTGGTTCCTAATGGCATCAGCTATCCAGGGTTAAAATTTCGAGACGGAATTTTTCTTCACCCTGTATAACGGCGGTGATACGTATGTGCATTAAAGAAACAGCAAGTGAAACTATCCAGTAGGATTGGTTTTGGAGATTTCCAGGTGGCATGGAATAGACATCTTCAAGAAAGGAATCAACTGCCGCAAGATATAGCAACAGGGTCCAGTCTGACAGTTAATTCAGATAAGTGACGGCGACCAGAAAAATTTTACATGGTCCACTTCTGTAAGATGTCTGAACAATGGTAGGCATGTTACATTCCACACTGCTGCCAGTTAAGTAGTGCGCCGCTGATGTCATGGCCGTGGCCTGTTGAAGCTGCTGGCCGACGACTGGCCACCATCAGCATCACAGGGTGCCTACACAGCATCCTCTCACCAGTGTGGGAGTCGTACACCAGCGGTAGTTCGGCATCTTCTGCATACAGACTCTCAACTGGGCTAGTGTAAAAGGCGACAGTGACCAAACAGATGCCATGATGGTAGACAGTTTTGAGACAGCACAAGAGGGGCGGACATGCAGATGTATAAACGAAACATCCATAGTGTAGTTTTGAATGGACAAGGAACTGGTACAAACAGAGGATCGTGGTTCGATCTGCTCCCCAGGAAGTACCACTGAGGACACGAAGGACAGTGAGGGACTGCATATAGCGGGCTGCCAGGTAAGACACCAAGAAAGTTTCCTATCGAATATGAGTCCTGGGAATTTCGTAGTTTCAAGAAATGAAAGAGCAACAGACCAAAGATGGAAAAAACCAATTGCGGCGCCAGAAACTCATACAAACGGTTTTGTCAGTGGAAAAACAAAAGCCACTGTCGATTCTCCGTGAGTAAAGACGATCGAGACACCACTGAAGATGCCACTCAATGAGACAGGTCCGTGGAGAACTGCAATAGATGTCAAAATCGTCAACGAAAAGGGAAGCTGGAGATGCCCAGCGGGAGACTGGCCATTGTAGGGTCAATGGCGATAGCAAAGAGGACGACGCTCAGAACAGAACTCTGAGGCACCCTGTTTTCCTGGATAAAGATGTCCGACAAGGCAGAACCCGCAAGTATCTGGAAAACTCGGTCTTTTAAAAATTACTGAAGGAAATGGAGCATGCGGCCATGGACGCCCACGTGTAGAGTACGGAGGATACCAGTCCTCCAGCAGCCGTCATAGGCTTTCTCCAAATGGAAAAACACGGCCACAGTCTGGGATTTCCACAGAAAACCATTCATGACATCGGTGGGCAAAGTGACGGGATGGTCATCTGCAGAACGACGAGCCTGAAATCCACACTGCGCAGTGGTTAGTAAATTTCAAGACTCGAGCCACCATACCAGCTGGGCATGAATCATATGTTCCATCACCTTGCAAATACAGCTGGTGAGAGAAATGGGGCGGTTGCTAGAGGGGAAGTTGTTTGTCCTTACTGGGCTTAGGTATGGATACGACAGTGGCTTCACGCCAGCGTCTGGGAAACGTCCCCTCTGCCCAGATGCGGTTGTATGTATCAAGCAGAAAGTGCTTGCCTGCATCTGAACGTGAACATGTCTGGCCCTGGGGCAGAGGATCGAGATGAAGTGAGAGCATGATATAGCTCCCTCATAGTAAAGGCGGCATTGCAGCACTCACGATTCTGAGAAGAGAAGTGTATCGCCAGAGCCTCCTCCGCTCGTTTCCGATGGAGGAAGGCAGGGTGATAGTGGGGGGAACTCGAAATCTCCCCCAAAATGGCGGCCCAATGTGTTGCAGATAGCAATAGGGTCCACTATGACATCGTGTGCTACTATCAGGGCGGAAACTGGGGAATAGATCTTGGTCCGAGAAAGCCGTCGGAAGTTGGCCCACATGACGGAAGAGGGAGTGGAACTGTTAAAAAAACTAGTGAATGAAATCCAGCTAGCTTTCTTGCCATCTCGAAGAACGCGACGATACTGCGCATGCAACTGTTTATAATGAATACAGTTTGCCTTCATAGGATGATTTTTAAAAAACGTGGAGAGCATGTCTCCACGTGCGAACTGCGTCACAGCACGCCTCACTCCACCAACGGGCTGGGACACAGAGTGGTAAAGAGGAAGTACGAGGAACGCAACCTTCTGAGGCGGTAAGGATAACGTTTGTAAGATATTCTACCTGGTCATTACAACTGGGGAAATGTTGTTCGTCGAAGGTCGCCAGGGAGGAGAAAGCCTCCAGTCAGACTTCGTAAGCTGCCATTTGGGTGTGCACGTAGTTGGGGTAGGAGTCTTAAAACGGATAGCACACGGGACATAGTCACTCGAGTGTGTGTCAGAGAGAACGGACCACTCGAGACGGCTGGCAAGCTGGGCAGTGCGGAAGGATAGGTTCAAATGGGAATAGGTGTGCGTGGAATCTAATAGGAACGTGGGTGCTCCTGTGTTAAGGCACATGAGGTTAAGTTGACTGATACGGTCAGCCAAGAGGGCACCTCTCTGACAGGTTCTGGCAGAACCCCAAAGGAGACTGTGTGCATTAAAGTCACCAAACAGCAGAAGGGGTTGTGGTAGCTGCCCAACAAGCCGGAGTAAGTCTGCCCTGGTGACATCGAATGATGGAGGGATGCAAACGGTACAAAGGGCAAAGGTCAAGTGAGGAAGGGAAAGTGCTAACTGCAACAGCTTGAAAGCGGGTACTTAGGGAGATGGGTTGACTATGAACCTCATCCCGTATGAGCTGCACAATTCCCCCATGGCATGGAATGCCGTCCTTGGGGGGAAGGTCAAAATGGACCAGGCGGAAATGTGAGAGTTCAAAGCGGTTGTGAGGATGCAGTTTTGTTTGTGGAGGCAGAGAATTGGTGGACACTGCAATACTAAGAGCAGCAGTAAATCCTCTTTGTTTGATTGAAGGCCACGAACTTTCCATTGAAGGAGAGTCATAACAAGGAAAAAGGAGGAAAATGAAGGGCGGCTGCTGAGTGCCAGCCTTCAGAGACTCATAGTTACAGGGCGCAGAGGCTAGAGGATCCTACTCCGTGAGATCTACAGAGGTGTCAGCATTCTCCCTATGTCGATCTGTGGGGTCCAGGGCAGGAAAACTGATGGTGGTGCGCACCAGTCATGTGGAGGTCAGCCAGGCAAAGGTATCATATGGTGACACTGTCAAAGAGGATCTCCGAGTCAGTGAAGGAGAAGACTGTTTGCCTTTGTTTGACTTCTCGGAGTCTCTCCAGTTGCCAGAGGAAGACTCAGATATTTGTTGGCTGGAGTATTCCTTCTATGCTTTCTAGCCTGCCAGTTGTGTAGCAGCTGACTTCACCCCACGAGGCGAAAGTTTGGTAGCTTGTTGCACAGCTAGATTAGGAGATGGTGATGTGATGCTACCATGACACTGGGCGATTTCACAACTGCAGTGTTGCATTTGAGGTCTGTGTGGCCATGTTCTTCATGGAGCAAGATGTAACAAGAACAATACTGTAGGTGCACAGGCTTTGTGACTAGCCAACAACTTGCTAGTGCTGGGTGAGGCACTTTTTCATTCACCCAGATCTCCTCGACAGCCCACTCATCAAGATACATGGGACTGTCTCGAGAGGAGGCAGCATGGTCTCCATTGCAGTTGATACAGTGGGGAGAAGGAAGCACATCCCTACCATGGGTTACACATTTGGCCGGCTGTCGACAAGACATTCGAGTGTGGTTGAAATGATGACAATGGTAACAGCACATCAGATTCGGAATGTACAGTCCCACTGTGATAATTTCATAGCTAGCTTTGATCTTGGACGGAAGCACCACTCTATCAAAGGTGAAAAAAGGCGTGTGTGCGAGCACTACGGATCTTCTACCTTTTTCATCAGCCGAAGGACAGCAATGACACCCTGATCAGAAAGCTACATCTGGATTTCTGCCTTGGTCAGACTATCGAGCAGCCTGGTGTAAATAACACCACGGGAAGAATTCAGAGTTCTATGAGCCTCGAGACAAACAGGATAGCTGTGGAGTAGCGAAGCAGCAAGCAGTTGTTGTGCTTGAGAATCAGAAGTAGTCTCCAAAAGCAAAATGCCATTGTCTAAATGAGACCAGGATTTCACAGGGCCAGCAATTGTATCAACACCTTTCTGAATAATAAACAAATTTGCCATTACAAAGGACTGACCATCATCAGTATGTGAAACCACAGGGAACAGTGGTGCAGCTAGGAGGGTCTTTGGATCGGGAGCTTCATTCCATTTATGTTTGGCAGACATGGACTGCAAAAATGATGATTGGCTCACTGCAAGAAAGTCCCCCATGACTGCCAGCATCTCTGATGACATGCTCCTTCAAACTTCCCCTCCCTCAGAGAGGGGCTCACCCACCTTAGGTGACTGTTCACACCTCAGGTCGTACCTTCCGACCACCTAACTCTCGAGGGACCAATTGGCAATTTGGGAAGATAGCAGTTCAGGCATTCGCCCTTCCCTGGGCCTGGCCTGTACCACACGGTATACCCAAACCCTCCCTGTCAACCTGGGGCTGAGAATTACGTGTTACCCAGTCACCTGTTATGCATTAGATGCATGGGCTGGCCTTCAGGGGCGCACTGGGAGAAAGAAGGAAAGGAGAAGCCTCAAATGCCAAAGCAGAGGAAGGACAGAAAGTGAACAAAGAAAGGAAAAAAGGAATGAAAAACAGTGGTGAGACTGTTCTTATGTCAGCTACTGAAAATGTGGAACCCAAAAACACCACAGACATGTTCCCCAAGGGAGGAGAAAAGGGGTAGCAAGAGGACAGACATGCAGCACCGAAAGGAAAAGATGCTGCAAGGGGTGGGCCCTTGTGGTAGAAAAGCACGAACCCGCCAAAGAGCGGCGAGTCCCCTTGGTGGGGAAGTTGTGTGGTGTGGTGTAGGGATGGTGATATTTTGCTATTGGGGTTGGTAATGATGAATTTTTTATTGGTGACAACCAAGTTTAGATAGACTGTGAAAGTGGTGTCTCATGTAAGTGAGGTTTACAGCATGATCCTAGGGTTAGATTTTCTGCATCAATGTCATGCCACAATTGATCTTCGATGATGTGTAGTGGAGCTTAATGTGAAGAAATTCTGCCTAAGAGAACTTGTTGTCAGTGCTGATCTGTAGTGAGGAGTGTCTAGTATACATGATATGAAGTTCTGGCCCATGTTAATCTGTTGCAAGGAGCATCTAGTATACAACACAGTCCATTTAAACTGTGGACAAGAATGTTAAGGCTTAATTCACGTGACTGTGTGTCAAACTGCTCCAGGAAGTCACCATAAGTGAATGTGGAGCCTCTCTTACCAATTGATATGTTGTTTACAGTGGTACCACTGGAGGACAGTGAAGTGTTAAAAGCAACATGCTGTTTGGTAAAACGTAGTACTGTATGCAAACAACACATGGCTGGAGGCAGGGTGGTAGCCCTCAGTGCAGATCATCACAAGGGGTGGTCTTGATAAAGGCCATTGCATCTTGGTTTTGGACTTTAACTTGATCTGGTGTTAGAAGGATTAGCCAGTGAAATCTTTCACCGTTTCCAGGGTACGCCCGATTGTGTCTGTCTTCAGTGTTTAGACTCACAATCTTCTAGGAGGCTCCTTCTTTGTACCCCTGCTGCTTCATTAATCAGTATATTTGATTAATTTAGACAGTTGTGAATGAACCAAGTTAGACTAATATGATAGTTTAAGGGTCCTGTATCATGATGGGAAATTTAATTGAGTAAACCTTTAGTGGTCACAGAGTGATCATACAACATGGAGCAACTCGATACCAAATTAATAGCGGTATATAGAGGAGACATTTTGGTCAGAGGGTTCTCCAATTTATTACAGCTATTAAGTAGTTTTACATACATGGAGTCTCATCTATTGAGAGTGGTGCTTGCTTGTTGATGATCAAAGGATTTTGATGAGTTGCCTTGGGTGCTGGTGACTGACTCAAGGGCACAACTGATAGCATAACATGATCTGTAGTTGAGTCACCAGACGGTTTGAATTGCTGATGGACTATCGCACCCCTTATACATAAAAATTTTAATTAGTCAAATTCTCCTCCTTTATATGTTGTCTTACATAAATGTTAAAAACAAGGCACACCTTTATTAGCCACTTGTTTAATAAGCTGGATAGAGTTCCCATCTATTCTTTTAACCCACAGTTGTGAGACATACTCTAGTTAGAAGCCAGTGCCTGAGCAGATTGAGAATTGTTTCACATTTGTTAATTGACAGGGATCTAGTGGTGGTAGCATTAACATATTTTCATAGAAAAAGCCAGGTTAGGATTGAGGCTGGCAGTGAAATTCGATTGTAGTGGATGTACTCAACTAGAGAGAAATAAATTTCAATTTGCCTTATAGTAGATAAAAGTTGCATTATAGAAGACCAATTTAAAAAAATTCTGATATTTTTATTTGTAGACTAATTTGATAATAGTTAGAATAAAAGAGAAATAAAATAATGTTCACAAATTGAGATCACTTCTTGCAGAAAAGATATGTGAATAGATCAAGAGATAACAGCCAATTCACTGATAAAACCCAATAGCTTTATGCAAGGTTTTAATTCAATAAAGGAAGAATACACAGTCATGTATTACTACAGAAGTGATTGCAATTGTAATACATTGACAAATATCCTACCACGTATCTCTAACTATAGAGCTATTACTTCCATTTTATCTTCCTTTGTTGTGATCAGAAAAGAAAGAACATTACAAAAATCTATACATAAAGTTGCTACTTTAAATCACTAAAGGAAAGAATTAATTAGCACTACATAGCCACATAATATTTAAATACAGGGTGTTTCAAAATGAATAAATGAGTTTTAAGGCTTATGTTAACAACATAAACTCAATCACTTGAAAATGGCATTAAAGGCCAAAACCTGGGTCATAATTAAATAAATAACAATACAGTGAAATGACGTGTTCATTTTAAAAATTTATGACTTTTTCATTTATTACCTTCAACTTACAACTATAAATAATCACATGAAAGAACAATTCAAACAGTTTTTCTTAGAAGTGTTCAATGTGAGAACCATCCATCACACACTGAGTTGATAGGTGAGATCAAGTGAGTGCGGAAGTCATGCAAAACGAGCTTTTTTACCCATTACCTTGTGGCCAGTCCAGCAGTTGGGTACATCAGCATTTAACTAATCATGTACTCAGTTATTCCAGTGAGGCAGCGCACCATCTTGCAACTATATAAAGTTCTGTGGTCCAGTTTTTTCCAACTGATGAAAGAGCCTTAGGTCTAGCATGAATGGTAAGCAACAACAGTTACAGTTGCTTCACCGAAGAGGAAACCCCCATAAACTTTCCACCAGAAGTCTTGTTGCAAATATACCATCTTGTGGGGATTTGCTGATGTCAGATGTGCACATAATGTGTGTTCAAACAATGGAAAATTCAGGATTGAATGTAACAGTATAATGAAAAGAACAGTTGATATTCACCATATGGAGAAGATGCTGAGATGTGGAAAGGCACAACAAAAAGACTGTCAAAATGTTAGCTTTTGGCCAACAAGGCCTTTGTCAAAAATAGACAACACACACATACACACACACACACACACACATATATATGCACACACATATACACAACCACAGTCTCTGGCAGCTAGAGTGTTCACTGAAGACAACATGCTCCAGAAAACCTTCATTTCATGAAGCAACATTCCGTTTGCAAAGCTGACATACCAAAATCTGTAGGCTTTAGAGTGCAAACTGCAACTGAAAACAATAAAGGTGTAGTTTTGAGCATCTTCTTAAGTCTTCACACAGACATCACTGGAACTGTAAATTCACGACTAGCCTTCGGAACAGATTTCTTGGGACTATGTGTGAAAGGCTCTCACTCATTCAACACATTTTGGTCATTCCATATACATAAGTATAAAAACAAAACTGTGGTGAGTTGCCTTTCATTTGATGCATTATTTATAATTGTAAGTTGAATGTAATAAATGCTACAATGCCTTAAAATCTGTGTATTTATTTTGAAACATTCTGTACTTTTAAATGGGTTAAGGCTATGCCATAAACCTAAAACTATACATATTTAAGTATAACAATGTCTGAGATTACCATTAGCTTGTTGTAATTCCAAGTGATCTAATTTCATTTGTGCACAACATAGTAGAATTTTTATGCGTGTAAAATTATTTTTTATTTATATGAATGTGTATAAAGTGAATAAGTAGGAGAGATCAGGTCAGTTTAACTTATAACAGTACAAGCTTTCCTATGTGAAAGGCAACTGAGTGAACAACTACTATGTATAAACTGCTTACAACAAAAGTCTAATTGTTTGGTGCCACAAAGATAAAACTAAACTAAAGAGCAAGAGAGCATACTTTAAGGCAGTACACACTGTGTCAATAAATGCAAGCATAGGATGAAGCAAAGCCTGCAGCTCTTACAAGTGAGCATTAGAAAGGAACTGACATGACCAGGTAAAGAAGAGGTACATGGCATAAGTCTATAATTGCATGCTATTTGTCTGACTGTAGGTAGAGTACTGTTTTTCTTTCTTTGATGTGGCACTAGGAAGGAGGAGGGGGAGGGCAAGTCCATTGCTCTGACTGCTTTTTAAGCCTGGGAAAGATCCCTGGTACTTATTGACAGAATGCGGAGTGGACCAGAATGAGGAAAAATCGCCACCCCTACCTGGTATTTACCGCAGTACTCACTAGACCACTATGGTCACAATGGGAGAGGTACCCCATAAAAACTTGTAGACATACGATAAGAATAAGGAAGAATATGTAAAAGAGTGTGAGGACAACACTGCAAGGCTACAAAAGCAAAAAGATATGCTTGGTAAAAACCTTAAAGCAGGCTTAGATTATAAAAGTTGCAGAGCTGGATACACTAAGATTTGAAATGACCAAGGGAAATAGTGAACTAAAAAGTACATGTCAAAACTTCATTTTTTTAATGATGGTAATTAGAATAAGCAGTGTGAATCCCCATGAAAAATAATCTCTTAAGTGATAATAAGTGGTACAGATGACTTAAAAATCACGAAACCCATTTATTCCACATCATTTCATTCACCAATGAGCTACAGAGTTTGGGAAAACTCAACTTGCAGGGACTGAGAGGCATATTATTTACAGAATGCATAAGAATGTTATAAGAATTATATCTGGTGTTAATTCTGGAACATTCCTACACAGACCTCTTCAAAAAACTGCTTCACAATACTTCCATTAATTAGCGTCCTTTGTCATTAGCAGAATCCTCACTTCACAAATGTGATGCTATGACTAAATATAGCCTTTACAAGAATTCTGGGGCTTAATATTAGTACAGATAAGAGACAGATGTATGGGTGCACACCTGTGCATGTTAAATGTTATGTACATAAAGTGGTGGAGTTTAACACTGAATTAAAGAACTTACACTAGGCAACTCCTCCTAGTCCATTGAAGAGTATCTTCACAGAAAAACCTGAAATTAATCTTTTTAGTAAGTTTATATTTAGCATTATCACTGTAATACAACAGTCATTCGTAATGAAAAGTCATTTCATTGCGCTGTATTTACATTCAGTAAAATGTACATTTTTGACTTCTTTCAACCTCACAGAGACCCCTCTTTGTAGGACCCATGAAGTAGATGACATGTATTGTAACAAAATTAGAGACAAACTTGATGTCAAAATGCAACAAAAAAGAAATTAAAATTGAAGACTGCGACTGTAAACATGAACTATCATTATTGTGTGATCATTTAATTTGTGAAAATTGATTGAATAAAGAAAATATTTGCTGGTATATGAGACGCAATCACCAAATATTGGCTAAACAGTCTATTCAGATTAATAATGTGCCCCATGGCAACACAAGTAAGGTGGAAATGATGTTAAAAAGAAGAGTATGTAAAGTTATTCATTGATAGGCTATGTTATATAAAGTAGGATTTTTATATGAAACTGAATTAGAAGAAACTAGTGTTGAAACTATGTTTGATGGACTGTTTAGGAAATACACTGATGGGTGGTTTTCTTGTTCACCTCTAAGAAATACTCAATTTAAATGCAAGCCTAAAAAATGGCTACTTAACTGTTGTGGCTCAAGTTTAATGCACTTGACAAATATGCACATAGTAGAATAGTTCATGATGGGAAAGATAATACATGGTGCTTTCTACTTCACATACTTTTACTAGTCACTCTAATTCCTCCACAACTAACCTAACATTATTCAGCTGTACTTTGTCTTCTGACAAATTCATTGCACTGACTATGCACTTGTCGTTTTGAACTCTCACCAACAATTCTAGTACATACACCCCATGTACAGTTTCCTGTTTTGGAATAACCATTTCCCTTTCACAAGCTCACAGTATTCTGCTGTTCTTAATAACATTATTTTTTTCTTCTATTGGTCCAATTTCCCATTGAATTCCTGATCCGCCTCAATCATTTCCTTTTTGTTCTTCTTCTACTTGTAACCTTATCACTTTTCTCACATAATCTAACTTTACATGGTGCTGCATTACGAAATCCCTACCAATAAACCCATAGTATGGACTGCCTAGCATTGACCCATACACATGAAACTTATGCTCGACTTTTCCAGCATGTTACACACTTAAATGTATTTACACTGCACATATTGTACTTACTGATTTGCTGGTTACATCTTTCAGCTGAAGTCTTTCTGCTTAATCTATTCTAATATTGCAATTAAATGGTATACTTCTTTTCTTTAACAAGAACAACCATGCTCTTGTGTCTCTCAGTAATTTCAAGCACTTTCTTACTTCTACACAGTATAACTCTATGAACATCATTTTATGTTGCACATCCCATCACCCTAACTGTGAGCTTATGTAGCTTGACAATGCCTGACTGTGCAGCTTTGACACCGTTTTACTTTCCCTGAATGTTAGTCTACTTTGTTGGCGCTGGCCTCTGCACATTCCCTGTGAGTGCTGCACACCTTCACTACAACCTTTTGCATAGTGTCCTGTTCTGCTACATGAAAAACAAGTCCCATTTCTAATCCTTTTACATGGAGAAATACAATTATTAATTAAACTGCACTGAGGACATATCCATTCGAATAAACCGTCACCCACCCTGCAGTTCCCCTTAAATTTGCTGGGATCTATAGCAGCCACTTTACTTAATCTGCATTCTTTGTACGTGTAACCTTTCTTGTAAAGTCTTTTGCCATCATTACATGGACTTTGCCCTCTGGCTTATTCCTTCTGTATTTACTTGCAATGAGCCCTCACAACACTTAAAATATTTTACATTTCTAGACAGTTTCACCATCCCATTTGCACACTCTATTCTCATTCACAGAACTATTCTCCTGCCTCTCATCGAGAGTAATGCCCTCTCTTCTTGCAGAGCAAGTTCTACTGTCACAGTTAGCCCAGTTTTATCACCTTACCTTCCCACAATTGTCTGGATCCTATCATTACTTAGCCCTTGTATGAAATATGCTCTTCCCAAAGAGGCTACTAGCTCTGTAGCACGATTTTTTCTACTCATTACTCTGTTCACAGCTTCCTGAAAATCTCTTTGCATCACACTCATTTTGCTCACCCACAACAATATGGGTTCCCCTTGGCCTTGTGTCACCTGAAATAGTTTACAAGTATAGTTATCTATTGTACTTATACTCACATAGTTCTCTTCCAGAACCTTTTTCTGATCTTCCCGCATACCCATTCTTTTGCATACTTGCAACCTGGATTTCACTTCACCAGTTATCCAAGCTGTAACAAATTTCAATAAAATTTTGTGTTCCTCGGCTATTAAATCAAATGCTGCATCTAGATTTTCAATAAATCCCTCGTAATATCGCTTATTGCCATCAAAAAGTTAAGGCACTACGCAGAGGTTCCTTAACTGAAAGTTTCCCATTACTGGTGGACAAAGACACTTCTTTAGTTGGGTCCATTCTACCAAATTTGACAGTATTAACACTTTAAGAGTACAATTACACTTATTACAATACTTACTATGTACCAATTTTCTTGTGCTATGCTGAAATGTGCTGTACTGCGTTGCTTGTTGGGTTGCACTACCTGTGTGCTCATGATGTCGTAATGCATCGACCGATCTCCTAATTGGTTGCGCTGATCCTGTTGCTCATACTGGCTGCTGCTGCCACTCCTGCTGCCACTGCTGCCACTGCTGTTGCTGATACTGGACCCTCGGCCTCGAACCTATGGACCTCCAGCTGCTTAGGCTCCCCTGTGCCCCCTGCATCTGCACTGTCTGCCATTGCCCTGCACCCATTCGGACTCCTTCCCAGACTCTGCTGTCATCAGGCTGAATTTCTAATGCTGAAAGCTGCAAGTTGCACAACTTCCTGCCATGTGGCACAGTCGCTGTAGTAGTTCTTTCATAAGTGGTACCTCCAAAATGCCTAACTAAGTGCCTTAGTGCACCCCGCACTTGGCGCCAAAATTTATTTATGTCACATTCTAAGCATACGTTATGCCTGAGACTGAATGACACTGTCTGTTAAAGGGATTTTGCAATTGACCATTATGAGAGGGAGTCTTTTGATTTGGTTATGTTGTTAAGATCCCTGGTGTGAAGGTGAAGGACTTGGAAGGTGGTAATAGAAAACTGTAGGAGCGTCTATAGAAAGGTCCCAGAACTGCTCTCATTAATAAACAGTCACAACACCCACATAGTACTAGGGACGGAAAGTTGGCTGAAACCAGAGGTAAACTGTAATGAAATTTTAAACTATGATTGGAATGTATACCGCAGAGAAAGGCTGGACAGTGAAGGGGGAGGCATGTTTATAGTGATAAAAGGTGCAATCGTATCGAAGGAAATTGACGGAGACCCGAAATAAATTGGGTGAATAATTTGGGTGAAGGTCACGTTAAAGCAGGCTCAGTCATGGTAATTGGATGTCTCTATAGGCCCCCTGGCTCAGCAGGTGTAGATTTCCTGACCATGTTATAGTTCTGGATGGAGATTTTAATTTACCAGATATAGACTGGGAGACTCAAACATTTATAACAGGTGGCAGGGACGAAGAATCCAGTGAAATTTTTTAAGTGCATTATCCAAAAACTACCTTAAGCAGTTAAAAAGAAAACTGATTCGTGGCGATAACATATTAGACCTTCTGGTGACAAACAAACCCGAATTATTTGGAACAATTAATGCAGAACAGGGAATCAGAGATCATAAAGCGGTTACTACATCGATGATTTCAGCCATAAATACAAACATTAAAAAAGGCAGGAAGATTTTTCTGTTTAGCAAAAGTGACAAAAAGTAGATTTCAGAGTACTGATGGCTCAACACAAAATATTTGTCTCAAGTACAGATAGTGTTGAGGATCAGTGAAAAAAGTTCAAAACCATTGTACTATATGCATTAGATGAGTATGTGCCAAGCAAGATCATAAGAGATGGAAAAGAGCCACCATGGTACAACAACTGAGTTAGAAAAGTGCTGCAGAAGCAAAGGGAACTTCACTCAAACATAAACATAGCCAAAGCCTTGCAGACAAACAAAAATTACATGAAGGAAATCTAGTGTGAGGAGGGCTATGCGAGAGACGTTCAATGAATTCGAAAGTAAAGTTCTATGTACTGACTTGGCAGAAAATCCTAAGAAATTTTGTTCTTATGTCAAAGTGGTAGGTAGATCAAAACAAAATGTCCAGACACTCTTTGACCAAAATGGTACTGAAACAGAGGATGACAGACTAAAGGCCGAAATACTAAATGTCTTTTTCCAAAGCTGTTTCACAGAGGAAGACTGCACTGTAGTTGCTTTTCTAGATTGTCAAACAGATGACAAAATGGTAGATATCAAAACAGATGACAGAGGGATAGAAAAACCATTAAAATCGCTCAAAAGAGGAAAGGCCGCTGGACCTGATCCAATACCAGTTCGATTTTACACAGAATATGCAAAGGAACTTGCCCCCCCTTCTTGCAGAGGTGTACCATAGGTCTCTAGAAGAGTGTAGCATTCCAAAAGATTGGAAAAAGGCACAGGTCGTCCCCATTTTCAAGAAGGGACGTCAAACAGATGTTCAGAACTATAGACCTATATCTCTAATGTTGATCAGTTGTAGAATTTTGAAACACATAATATGTTCGAGTATAACGACTTTTCTGGAGACTAGAAATCTACTCTGTAGGAAACAGCATGGGTTTTGAAAAAGACGATTGTGTGAAACCCAGCTCGCGCTATTCATCCACGAGACTCAGAAGGCCATAGACACGGGTTCCCAGGTGTATGCTGTGTTTTTTGACTTCTGCAAGGCGTTTGATACAGTTCCCCAGAGTCATTTAATGAACAAGGTAAGAGCATATGGACTTTCAGACTAATTGTGTGATTGGATTGAAGAGTTCCTAGATAACAGAATGCAGCATGTCATTTTCAATGGAGAGAAGTCTTCTGAAGTAAGAGTGATTTCAGGTGTGCTGCAGGGAAGTGTCATAGGGCCATTGCTATTCACAATATATATAAATGACCTTGTGGATAACATCGGAAGCTCACTGAGGCTTTTTGAAGATGATGTTGTATTATATCAAGAGGATGTAACAATGGAAAATTGTACTGAAATGCAGGAGGATCTGCAACAAATTGATGTATGTTGCAGGGAATGGCAACTGAATCTCATTGTAGACAAGTGTAATGTGCTTCGAAAACATAGAAAGAAAGATACCTTATCATTTAGCTACAATATAGCAGGTCAGCAACTGGAAGCAGTTAATTCCATAAATTATCTGGGAGTACGCGTTAGGAGTGATTTAAAATGGAATGATCATATAAAGTTGATCGTCGGTAAAGCAGATTCCAGACTGAGGTTCATTGGAAGAATCCTAAGGAAATGCAATCCGAAAACAAAGGAAGTAGGTTACAGTACACTTGTTCGCCCACTGCTTGAATACTGCTCACCGGTGTGGGATCCGTACCAGATAGGGTTGATAGAAGAAATAGAGAAGATCCAACGGAGAGCAGCATGCTTCGTTACAGGATCATTTAGTAATCGTGAAAGCGTTACAGAAATGATAGATAAACTCCAGTGGAAGACCATGCAAGAGAGATGCTCAGTAGCTCGGTACGGGCTTTTGTTGAAGTTTCGAGAACATACCTTCACCGAGGAGTCAAGCAGTACATTGCTCCTTCCTACATATATCTCGCAAAGAGACCATGAGGATAAAATCAGAGAGATTAGAGCCCACACAGAGGCATACCGACAATCTTTCTTTCCACGAACAACACGAGACTGGAATAGAAGAGAGAACCAATAGAGGTGCTCAAAGTACCCACCGCCACACACCGTCAGGTGGCTTGCAGAGTATGGATCTAGATGTAGATGTCTTGCCAGGTAAAATAAATGCATAAATAAATAAATAAATAGATGAAATTAAACTTGTTAGAGTTGTTTAATATGTCTAAGTTTAGTACTGAAATAGTACAAGCTCAACCTATCTGCATTGTCTCCACAAAGTGACACAGTATCAAATACAGTCATAGTGACTGACTATCACTGTTCTGTTTTCTATAAGTGAACCTTTTAATACTCATAGGACCCACATGACAAACGCACAGCATCCCACAGCTCATTAAGATCCTGTCAGATTGCTACTTCTTTTCAGCAACCTCTGACTAACTATTCTTGCAGCTTCCCAGTGGCTAAACCGCCTGCAGCATCTCTGCTCATTTCCAACTGCTGCCTCTAACCAACCAACTTCTCCATAACTTCTCTTTTCAGAGTTTCCAGCTTCAAAGCTTTGTTCACAGTGCCCCTTCAACCCCATGGGCTATTGCCATGACATACTGTCGAAGAGCTCTTGCCACCTTATCGGCTCTGCATTTTTCCTTGCTTTAGAGGCTAGGTGGAGGGGAAGAGGTGTCTCTCTTAATACAGTCACGCACTGCCCTTCATGGGCTTCTCTTGACGCAGCATTGTCCCCACCTAGGGCCCTCTCTCTCTATGTCCCTCTCGTCCCATGGTGCTCTCTGTCTAGCTTATCATTATAGGCTTAGTGCACTCTGACTATGTGTCTATGCATGGACCACTGTCCAGTAATGCCCTGTGGACTCTCTGTGTGCTTATAGTCTATCTTAACTGTGCCTGGTTGATGGACCGGTGTCTGGCCAGTCACCTCACTTCCGCATCGCTTCCCAGTGGGCTCTCTGACCATGCCTAATAGTCTGACTTTGTTCTTACTTTGTTAATAATACCAATATGAGACTTCACTTTTTCTTGTGGGCATGACAATTTTAATCAGCATTTTAACTTTATGATTTCCTCTCGTGTTTTCTTCATTTCACTATTTTTCCATTTGGAATTAATAAACATAATTAAATAAATAAATAATAAATTTAATTATTAACTGCCATAACATTTGAACATTTGAAAATGCTGATCTATCAGTTAAAAACAAAAGATGAAATAATTTACTTTATTGACTTTGCACTGATGTTAAAAACGAATTTTTCACATTTTTCTGGATGGTGATCATCATACAGACATTTAAAACATAAATTCCTGTTGCACTGTGGACAAAATACTTTGACAAAAACATAAGATGATAAAACAAAAGAAATCAAATCAAAGAAAATACACAATATTAATTAACATACATACATTAATCCTTGTTCCATAGATCATTAATATGACATTTTGTAATCATATGAACAAAATTCCAAATGAAACAAATATCAAAACATGAGAACAAATCAAAATTTAATATAATGATTAAAGTTTTGTGAATAATAGTTAGAAATAAAAAATTTACTATTAAACCACTTAACTGAATAAAAATAAAAATCATTTTGATACAGATTAAAAAAATGAAAAACTTCAAATCACCTGATGTGACTTAAGCCCACAATGTTCTGCATGAGGGATATGCACCTTTATCGTTATACTATGCCACCAGTCTGCTTACTGTCACTATTTTTAAAGCTCTAGGGCATCATGCAAAATTACAGTTTCCCCCCCTTCGATAGCTCAAAAATGGGCAGCCACCAGGGTATGGTTGCAGGATGTGGTACGTGGGACCCTATCCAATACAACCATACAGATGGTTTCAAAAAGTCACTCCCACCCTTGGAGACCTCTCCTTGTAAGTCTGCACCAAGCTGCACACCTAGAAAGTGTTGATGTGATTGTTCATTGACTTAATAAAATTCTATTGCTATGGATATCTGGGTTCATGTCTAGTTGCATGTCATTCTCACTCAATTACAAACACAAAACAGAGGAATTCTTAAGCAGAAATAATTAATCATAAAAGAAAGTTTGTAAATGGCCCATCGGTAGCCATATGAATATATTTTTTTTAGTTCTTTGTAAGCATTCTATCTTTATTCTATAGACACATTCCACATCATAAAATATATTATGAATTTGATCTGCAGAACAAGGCACTAACTAGTAACAATAATATGTGTACAGTTAATAGATCTGTAGCTATACCTGCAGTCCTTTGCCTTGCACCGCTTATATTGACAAAGTTGTGATGGAGTTGACATAAATGTTCCACCGGCTCGACTGGTGTCTCCAGCCCTATTTTAAACAATTTCACCTCAGACATAATCATACACTTCAGACAGTTTCATATCAAAATTAAAATTAATTTAAAATATAACCATTTTGTAACACTTAAACTGAAAAGTCAGAAAACTTAAGTATGTACTTTAACTCATAACTTCTATTTTAATATTTGTAAAACATTCCAGAAGCTACTTTTTCTGGAATATTCTGACATGTAGATGAGGTTATATAAGTTCACATAAACTGCACCAAAAGTTCAGTTTACTTCTCTCAGCTCTCTTTGTTGTTTTGAAAATGCTAAATGGACAATATCAATGTTAGCTGATCTCAGTTGGGTTTACTTCTGACAGTTCTGGTCAGTTCCTTGTAACTCAGAGTTGTTTGGTCAACATGGTTTTGGATGAAAACATCGAAAATAAACTCTGAAACTGTGATGAAAACAATGTTTGAGTCAGTCAGTTAAAAGGAATTGGGTGTGAATAGTAAGTAATTCGAAAGTACTCATCCTGGAAGATAGGTTGAAAAAAGGCGAACCTATGTGTAGGACATTTGTAGATTTAGAGAAAGTCTTTGACAGTGTTGACTGGACTAATACTTTTTGAAATTCTGAAGGTAACAGGGATAAACTACATTGAGTTAAAGCCTATTTACAACTTGTACCGAAACCAGACTGCAGTTGTAAGACTCTAAGGACATGAAAGGGAAGCCGAGTTGAGAAGGAAATGGTGCAGGGTTGTGGTCTATTCCCGATGTTATTCAATCTATACATTGAGCAGCAAGCAGTAAAGGAACCCCAACAAAGGATAAATTTGGAAAGAGAATTAAAGCTTATGGAGAAGAAATAAAATCCTGAAACTTTGCTGACAACATTGTAATTCTGTCTGGGACACTAAAGGATTTGGAAGAACAGCTGAATAGAATTTTAGTCTCTTGAAAAGAAATTATAAGATGACCATCAAGCAAAGTAAAACCAGATTAGTGGAGTGTAATCAAATTTAAATCAACTGCTGCTGAGGGACTTATATCAGGAAGTGGGAAACTGAAAGCAGTAGACAAATATTTAGTGTTTGGACTGTAAAATAACTGATGATGGCTGAAGTAGAGGGGGTATAAAATGCAGACTGGCTGTACCAGGGAAAGCATTTCTGAAAAAGAGAAACTTGTTAACAACTAATATTGGGCTGGTGCATAAGTTTGTAGTATTTTTCCATAAGTTTAATAAACACAACATATACACCTAACAGATATTTTATTCATCAATAATATATTCTCCTTCACTGTTTACAACAGTCTGCCAATGCTGTGGTAGCTTTTTGATTCTGAGACCATAGAAATCACCTGGCTTTGAGATGAAGAACTCATCAAGCCATGTTCAGAGTGCATTTTCTGCCAGAATAAGTTCCTTGAACATTGTTCGATAGAGAGCGGAAAAGATGAAAATGTCCAGGTGCAAGATCAGGTGAAAAAGGTTGGTGCAGAATTACTTCCCAACCCAACTCCAGAACAGTGTTTTTAGTCAGTCTAGAAGAATGCGGACAGGCATGATCGTGGAGTAGTTTCAGTTCATGCAGTCTTCCTGGTTGTTCTTCTTGGATTGTATCTGCAAGAGGTCTTGACTGTTGATAATAAATGTCAGCAGCAATTGTTACATCTCAGGGAAACTATTCATAGTACAGCACACTGTCGCTGTTCCACCAGATGCATAACATTATCTTTTGTGGATGGGTGCATCTGTATATGAGGAATTGCTCCTTTATTTGAGCTCAACCATTTCTTTCTTCTCCTTATGCTAGCATAAAAACACTATTTTCATCACCAGTAGTGATACAGGATAGAGATCATCAGTACTGTTCATGAACCAACTGACGATGAGCAAGCAGAGATGCACATATGACCACCTGTTGATTTTTGTGATTTCGGCTTAGAGCATGCAGTACCGATGCATCCACCTTTGAACCTTCCTCACTGCATGCAAATGTCACACAATGGTGGATTGATCACAGTTCATCACATCTGCCAGACCTCGAGTACACTGACACAGATCACTGTGGATTAATGCATTTAAACAGTCTTTATCAAACCCAAAAGGTCTTCCTGCATACAGAGTATCACTAATGTCAAAACCACTTTTCTTAAAATGAGAATACCATTTTCTTGTCATGCTCTGTCCGATGGTGTCATCCCCACACATGTCGCAAATGTTTCTGACTGCCTCTGCTGCTATCACCACTGCATTGAACCCAAAATGTTGGGAATGTTACACTTTCTCCACTTGGCACTCCATTTTCTAGCATCCATGGCTTCACTCAATATCTCCAAACGACAAAATGACAGTATGTAAACTCAAATACTACAACTAAAAAATGACAGTGGATAAATAACACCACAGCAACTGGAATACCAACATGCAAAATAAAAATGATACGATCTTATGCACCAACCTAATTTAAATTTAAGTGTTAGGAACTCTCTTCTGAAGGTATTTGGCTGAAGTCTAGCCTTGTACGGAAGAGAAATGTGGATGATAGGCAGTACAGAGATGATGAGAATAGAAGCTTTAGAAATGTGGCATGCAAAAGAATGCTGAAACTTATATGGATAGATCAAGTAACTATCAAAGGGGCACTGAATCCAATGGGGGGGGGGGGGGGGGGGGGAAGAAATTTATAGTACAACTTGATTAAAAGAAGGGATTGGATGATAGCAAACATACTGAGACAGCAATCAATTGTCAATTTAGTACTGGGTGGAAGTATGGGGAGTAAAAATTGTAGGGGCTTGAATACAGTAAGCAGGTTTAAAAGGCTGTAGACTGCAGTAGTTATTCAGAGATGAAAAGACTTGCACAGGACAGAGTAGCATGGAGAGCTGCATCAAACCATCTTCAGACAAAAGACCACAAAAACAACAGTGGGGCCTTCTTTTAATGCTAATTATAAGAAACAATAAATAGATCTGAGCCTCCTCTGACTAATTACAGGTACTTAATTAATGAGTGTAATATCCAAAATATATAATTATGAAAATAAAACAATGGAAACTCAAGGTTCTAATATCAACACTATAAGGAAAAGATAGATTGCTACTTACCATCATCTTTACAGTAAGCAGCAAACTATATATTCCTTACATTCCCAATTACTAATGTAACTTGAACGACAACTGAACTATTAACAGTTTGGAGACCATTGAATTCATGTCAGAATTCTAACATTCTAGAAAGAAAACTAAGCCCTTGAGATACTTCATGGAGGTGACAAAGGGGAGTGGTGGAGATGACTGCTTACCACATGGAGGAGGGTGTTGTCTCTTAGCAATAGTGCAACATATTTGTGCTAACCAACTGAAAATGTGGTGCCTACAAGCAAGTGACATTAATATCTTCAGCTCAAAAAAATGAGCAAGCAAACTGTGATGTGACCCAAGGCAACAAGTACCGAGAGTATATTGCATACCTGTTAGAGTTGTCTTACTGCAACCGTTTGTCCAAAGATAAGTCAATAAACAGGCCTGGGATGGCAGTGCTCTGAACTTTTACAGCTTTGGAATGCCTGCACACCAGTGACCCTCTGACCTCAAAAAATAGGAATAGTACTAACTGCAGGGAGGGCCAGTACCCAAGGACTGTCTGATGGGACTTACAGAACAGACAATGTCTTCTATTTTCTGAGGTAGGTAGAGAAATGACTGACACTTGTAGGCTGAGGTCATCTTTTCCACACTCCTTTCTTGCTATTAATTGTAACAGTAGTTATTGTAATTGACTAAAAAATTTCATAATCCTGTCCGTATGTAAATGACATAAACTCAATATCTTCCACTCAGTGGACAGACATTGAGCTCTCTGGGTCAAATAGGTCAAGCAGCTTTAGTTGTGGAAGCTGGCATTAGGTTACCCATTTTGCAAAAACTGTTGGCTTTTGCAGGACATGTGTGAGAGAGTGAAGTGACAAGGGAGAAAAGCCAGGCACTCTGTTCCAGGGGTTTGTCAGTGCAAGACCAGTTGGGTGAGTTTTCTGCTCTAGTGTGAGACTAGTTAGGTAGTAATTAATAATTATTCATATTTTCTGATTTCACTTTGTTTAAACAGTCCCTTGACATTATTGCCAATTTTTTGTCATTTTTAATTCCTCACATTTACCCAACGTCTCTTTGTGACGCTGACCACATATGGCTCAATGATCTTTGTTACACCTTGTGGCTTCTAACAGATTCCTGTGGTGCTTCTCCTTCAATATATGTGCTTAAGTAATGTTTCTCTAACATTCTGAAAGTTTGAAATTGTAATTTTTCGGATTAAATGGATGGTTCTTTGTGAATCTGTGCACATAGTACCAGACAGTGCTTCATGTAGCTCCTGGTATTAAACAGATTCCCACAGTGTTTCTTCTTGGCTTAAATTTCTTCAATAGTGTTTTGCTGCTATTTCTGAACAATTTGTGAGTGTAATTTCCACAGCTAAGCCAACATTTCTTTGTGATTACGGGCACATGGTATCAGAAAGCTTTTCATGTAGCTCATGACACTAGGTATGTCTGTACAGTGGTTTTTCTTCACTTGAATTGCTTAAATACTGATCTAATATTTTTCCCATCAATTTTCGTGCATAATTCCCCTATTTTTATCAAGGTTTCTTTGTCAGTGAACACACCTGGCACTAGTTAGGCTTTCGATTGTTGAATGGTTTGTGAATTAGGTCGTACTCATCCTTGGTCAACTTCATTTCAATAGCGCTGTAATATTATTCCCGAACACTCTCGGGTGTAGCTCATGGATTTTAACTGGCATTTCTTTGTGAGTTCAATCATGTTACAACAAATCGAGATTTATTGCAACTTCCTGGATTAACAGAAGGTTCCACTTTCTTTTTGGTAATATCTATTCCATTTTTCGGCTACACAGTATGAGATTCGAGTTTCTCGTGTAATTATACAATAAACAGAGACATTTACAAAACTTTGTACTGTTTCAAATTTCTCCATAGTGTAATAACATTTTTGCATGTTTCTGTTTAATAACATTGTGCTTCAGAAATTAGTTATCCTGCAGATTTTTCTTTACAATAACTTAGATTCAAAATAAGGTGTGTTGCTAAGAAAAATGTAATCTGATTTTTATTTTTTTATGTTATTCATAACTAATGCCACGTAGAGATGGTAATGAATGTCTGAAATATTTTCTCCATGATTTGGAGACATGTCCAAGGGCATGTGATAGAGTACTGAGAACATAATAGCACTGAAAATGCATTTTGTGAAAAAATGTCACTTAGAACATTGGACATTTCTGCTCTTCAGTTCTTTTATTGGTGTATAATACATAGGTCCTAACACAACAATTCTCACCTGGTTTGCTGGGGGATCCTAGTGAGTTGTTCTGGAACATCTCGCTGGCTGCTCCAGTCCAAAGTGACTGCATTCAGGCTTGGCCTCTATCTGCACACACCAATGCACAACACTGGCACATGTTATACAACTATGGTGATACACTTTTTCTTTAATATAGTTCTCGATACATTTAAATAAATTTACTACCTGAGCAGCCAACACTTTTTACAGATTTCAAAGTTTTAATACTTTATTTACGATTAAACAAACAGTATAGGATTATTTTAGTTATATTTCATTTTGAAAACAGGCAATAATCCATTACTCCAAACTGATTTTTTTTTCAAAATTTGAAAAGACATTCAAAATTATTATTGTTATTTTTATTATTTCTATAATTTCTTGCAGATCATTTGAAAAAACTGTAAAACAAATTATGTAGCATATTAATAATATATGACTTTATCTATGGATGTACAGATCAATAGGTTGTAATATATTTGTGCTGTGTGGATAGCATCACTGGTGTTCCTCATCTAATGTAATAAGGCAGTTGTGTTCTAGAAGTTCCATTCTACATGAGCAGTCCTGTTTTGTTCTAAGTTTGAAAAGATTACTGCTTGCCAAAGTATGAGAAGTCAGATATTTATTTGGAAAAGTTTGTGACACTTTATTTGTGTGGTGTGTTGAGGTATTTTAACTGAAACAATAACTAATGAAGCAAAAAAGTTCTACAACTTTCATTTAAAAATGTAAAGCGTAAATTCGAAGACCTGGACTCTCCTCTTAAAAACCAAATGGATACAAGACCAACTAAAAGAAACATTGAGAGTACTACACAGAAGAGACAATCTACATAGCTTATTTCTTTTTGAATAGTGCTTTTTCACCTCATTACAGTAATTCACCTTGCCTTTGTTTATTGTCATATCCAGAACACACCATTGCATGCCACTAAATGCCGGCTGAAGAATTTCAATCATTTGTTTTAGCAAACCTCAAAACAAAGGTAGAAGTTAGAGCATGTAGACACTGGAGCCCAGAGACAGTGGCCATGTGTGTGTGACTTGTGTTTGTATAAATGTATGTGTTTTTTCTACTTTGGAAGAAGGACCTTTCCTAAAGTTTAAGTATTTTAGCAGCCTTTTCCATTGTGCCTGTGTGTGATTCAGTGTCTCCTTTATGTGATGAGAAGCAATCTATCCTTCTCATATTGTTTGTTGTTATTCCAGTGTGGACTTTCTATTATTTCAATACATTTTAGAGAATTTCGGGGAACTTGTGACTGTTTTAATATATCTAATGGAAGATAGGTTAGACTTATTTGTTTACTGTTGCCACACTGTAGAACTGTGGTCACCATTTGAGTATAATTTGTTATAAAAAAACTGCAGCAGTAATAAAAATTTTGTTGTTTGTGGAGAACATTAATCTGACATGTTATGCAAATTAACAACTTGCATGTCCCCCTGCGAGTGCAGGGATTACAATAGGCTCGAGGTATTCCTGCCTGTCGTAAGAGGTGACTAAAATGAGTCTCACACCTTTTGGACTTTATGTGATAGTCCCCTGTAGGGTTGGCCTCCATTTTCCAAACTTTTCCCAAAGAGTGAGCCAACTGGGGAAGGGCGCCTTACATGGTGCATCGTGCATTGAGATCTTTAGCTCACTTTCTCATCATGGCAATGTAGTCCCTCTCATCCTCCATCTCTTGAGTGTGGACACCTTTCTGGGTGCATTTTCCTATACCCACTATGCAGTGTCATTTTCTGCGCCGATGAGGACCATGGAATTCTTTGCACCTCATATCCAGCTTGGTAGCCAGTCCATTGTGGGTAGCCCCCTGACAACACAGGAATCGCTCTGCTGATGCCTGCACCATTAACTCCCCACATATGCCATGGAGTAGATGCCCATCTCCCTGGGGCATCGGGACTCCCGGCACTGACCATCCTGGGTGGCGCCCCTGGGGAAGGCCCCTGGTCAGAGTGGGTGGCATCAGGGTGGATAACATGCCATGAAACATAGTACATCATCTCTTGCTGGTAGACCACCGCCAGTAGTCTCTAAGTGGGCAAAGTCTACCTTCAGTGCTAAGAAATATGCCCCCAAATCATTCCCCTCCCTGGCCACACCATGGGAGGAATGCCAGGCTAAGGATGGCAGCGAAGCTTATTCACCCTGGTACCTCATATGTACGAGAGGTGATGCAGAATCTTGCATGTCCATGAAACCTCTGTTTTTGTGGAGCATTTGGATGATAAGTTTGGGGAGATGGAGTGCTTGTCGAAAATGTGCTCTGGGTCAGTCTTGATAAAAACAGCATCCTCTGCCCATTCACAGGCATTACTTGCTTGTGACAAGTTAGGAGATGTTTCTGTTACCATCACGCCCCACAAGAGCTTAAATATGGTCCAGGGTATTATATTACACAGGGACCTTTTTTTGCAGTCTGACGAGGAGCTGCACGCCAATTTAGAGTGGTGAGGTGTTCAATTTCGTCTGGCACGTCCGTCAGGGACCGAGGGATAATCAGGTTGCCACGAGTGCCTTCATCTTGGCCTTCGAGGAAGACACATTGCCGAAGAAGGTCAAGGTGATGGAATACCACTATGACGTCAAGCAATATATCCATCCCCCGATGCGGTGCTTTGAGTGCTGGAAGTTCGGCCATATGTCTTCCCGCTCTACTTCCAGCATCACATGTCAAGATTGTCGACGTCCATCACATCCCAATACTCCATGTGCCCCGCCTCCCATCTGTGTCAACTGCGGAGAGCATCATCCACCTTGCTCGCCAGACTGCAGGATTTTGCAGAAAGAGAGGAAAATCATGGAATATATGGCGCTAGACCAACTGACCTACACTGAGGCTAAGAGGAAATTTGAGCACCTACATCCTGTGGCTATGACCTCCTCTTACGCCGGCGCTACAAGAACAGTTGTCACCCCATCAGTTCCTCGCATTCCTGTCGCCTCTCAGAACGAGAAAACTAGACCTGCCCCCCTGATGATGGGTGGCACTTCCCTCCCTGTTGCTCCCACACCACCTACTTCAGGAGCAACACCCCTCCAACCATCAGGGTTATCAGTCCCCAATTCTGAGCCGGAGAAGCGTAAGTCTTCTTCGACTCCTCTCACTAGGAACAACCAGGAGCAAACAGACAATGGAAGAGGCTGATGCAACCACAACTCCCTTCAAGCGCCTAAAGAACCAGCATGATGTGCTTATGGACTGGGGAGCAATGGAGTGCATTGTGGAATGTGACAAACAAAAACTGAAGTTATTATAATGGTAGCAGACATAGACATGGTAGTAGGTGCAGTTTTTATTCATGATAGACATTGCATTTTTTTTAAATTATTTTTTAATTATTATTATTAATAGTGGAAATAGTTATGGTGATAGGAGATAGTACTGAGTAGGATAAAACCGAATATTAACGTATGTTGCATAATTTGTGTAAAAATAAATACAGGCCATATTTAAATAGTAAATAACAGGCTACAAAGGAATGGCATAAATAAATAAATAAATGTGATCTCCATGGTTGGTAAGGAAGTTTTGTACTCTCATCAGTAGGTCCTTCATGGTCCACCAAACACCCATGAGTTTATGATCCTATGGTGATGGTTGGACAACACCAGTAATAGCTGAAGTTTTGAATGATGAAAGCTGATGTTTAACCACCGCCATTTGGTTGCGCCGGTCGTGCAGTGTCATGAAACGAGTAATTTACGTTTTGCTTGCAAGACGGTCGTTTTTGGTTTCCAAATACTATTTATTAGTGCAAGTCAGCTGATCATTAAGTGAGAAAGTAACTGCAGACACCTGTGAATGGGATATGTGAATGCCTCCCCAGTGCGTGGAACAGTCTGCATCAGAGGTCTCTTGATCACATTATGAATGCTGTCACTCGATGTCCTGTTGAAGAGCACGCCTCTCGCGTGTCAGGCACAAGTAGAAATGGCAGAGAAACTGCGTCCCTAATAAGGAAGTCACATAAAAGTTTGAACTGAAGCCCAATTTGCATACAGTTGATGCATACATTATAATAATCAAACCATTTGCCGCTTTGAGTCAAGGTGGGAGATCCTCCACATGTTGAAGGGTAATGTTTTTCAGGATTGTGCTGATTTTGGAACCTGAGTCGACCAGAAAATATTGGTCTGGACTATGATCAAGTTTGTAGTGGTGTCCATTGTGGTCAGCTGCTGGAAGCAAGCTAGTTTGGTTCACACAGTTATGATTTTGGCACACTTTCTTTTGTGGCTGTGCCCTCTTGTAATGTTTTGTGTTCCCAGCTGGATGAGGAGAGGGTGGTACGCTATGTGATCAGAAATATCTGGACACTCGGCTGGAAATGACTTACAACTTTGTGCAGCCCTCCATCGGTAATGCTGGAATTCAGTATGGTGTTGGCCCACTCTTAGCCTTGATGACAGCTTCCACTCTCGCAGGCATAAGTTCAATCAGGTGCTGGAAGATTTCTTGGGGAATGGCAACCCATTCTTCACGGAGTGCTGCCCTGAGGAGAGGCATTGGTATTGGTGTCGGTCGGTGAGGTCTGGCACGGAGTCGGCGTTCCAAAACATCCCAAAGGTGTTCTATAGCATTCACAACAGGACTCTTTGCAGGACAGTCCATTACAGGGATGTTACTGTCGTGTAACCACTCCACCACAGGCCGTGCATTATGAACAGGTGCTCGATCATGTTGAAAGATGCAACGCCATTCCCGAAATACTCTTCAACAGTGGGAAGCAAGGTGGTGCTTAAAACATCAATGTAGGCCTATGCTGTGATAGTGCCAAGCAAAACAACACTGGGTAAAAGCCCCTCCATGAAAAAGACGACCATGCCATAACACCAACGCCTCCGAATTTTACTGTTGGCACTACACACACTGGCAGATGACGTTCACCGGGCATTCGCCATACCCACACCCTGCCATCGGATCGCCACATTGTGTACCGTGATTCGTCACTCCACACAACGTTTTTCCACTGCTCAATAGTCCAATGTTGACGCTCCTTACACCAAGCGAGGCGTCGTTTGGCATTTACCAGCGTGATGTGTGGCTTATGAGCAGCCGCTCGACCATGAAATCAAGTTTTCTCACCTCCCATCTAACTGTCATAGTACTTGCAGTGAATCCTGATGCAGTTTGGAATTCCTGTGTGATGGTCTGGATAGATGTCTGCCTATTACACATTGCGACTCTCTTCAACTGCTGGCGGTCTCTGTCGGTCAACAGACGAGGTCGTCCTGTACGCTTTTGCGCTGTATGTGTCCCTTCACGTTTCCACTTTACTATCACATCTGAAACAGTGGACCTAGAGATGTTTAGGAGTGTTGAAATCTTGTGTACAGGCGTATGACACAAGTGGCACCCAATCACCTGACCACGTTCGAGATCCGTGAGTTCTGCAGAGTGCCCTATTATGCTCTCTCACGATGTCTAATGACTACTGAGGTCGCTGATATGGAGTAGCTAGCAGTAGGTGGCAACACAATGCACCTAATACGAGAAACGTATGTTTTTGGGGGTGTCCAGATACTTTTGATCACATAGTTTATGATAGGTGGGTGGCCAGTTTCCTCTCACAACAACGCAATACGAACACATGTTTAAAATAAACTTTATTACAGGAACCCTTTGAGTACTTAACTTAAGTGATGTGCAATTTGAAGTTCTGTGGTTAACAATAATCAAATGACGAGTACTAATTCTTGAATCTTGTCCGTGTCCATATCACAGCTATATATACTCGTACAATGACTAACGTCTCCTCAGAGCTCGCTAAGGAGTGAGGCGACGACTGTCACTGTGGAAGGCTAGAGCACAGTGCGATATATTGAGGTGCAATGCGAACTGAGTCCCGATGTGATGTACTGAGGTACTGAGACAGAGACTGGGTGATTGAGACAGCTCGATCGGCGGTGGCGGCCTATATGCAACTTGCCCAGGGGGCATTATCGGCACATAGCTAGGGGGCGTTTCTCGGTCTTCTCTTGTCATAGGCGCGCCTAGTTCAGCACCTGCTATACAATGTTTCCTAGTGGCGACCAGTGTGCTGGCGAAGGCGTATGCCAGCACACTTTCATAAGATCGTGACCCCTAACAGCTAGTGAAAATCGTGAGCATTGTTTGGGTGCTCACAATGATGAGACCATTTATGCACAACTGTACTGGAGCTAGCATGGAACCAGCATCACCACACAATTTGTCAACCACTGTTAGCACACACAGTGGGGGGTGGCGCTAGGTGGTTTGTTGTTGTCAGCTGATCGTAATGCGCCTCATTCATCTGTAGTCATTTGACCTGTGGTGGGAGCATCGAGTGACATCACGCACATAAGGTCCCGGTCAGCTTTCTGCTGTGAAGAAAGTCAAGATGGTTGCTGCAATCCACAGGGGGAATGTTCTGGCACATCGGACACAGTTGGCTCTTCTCGGTAGCTACCTGCCGCAATGCTACCTACCAAATAACAAGCTCCATTGGTGGCTGCCAGGTAGTATAGGCAGCCATCTTGTAAAGCAAAAACAGTCAGCCATCCATAACTTAACCTCGTATGGCAGTCCTTCATTGCATCTTACAGGTACTTGAATCCTGTGAGGTAATTTACTTGGCACATATGGCTCACAGAATGTTGTTGGGAACTAATGTGGGATCCATCAGAGTGCATAGTTGGCGCCATATCTGCACAGACATTCATCCGTTTAACTTTTCCAAGAAAATAGATTGTCAAATTTGCTGATAGGGCGACGAGCACAGTCTTTGATGAAATGTCGCTTTCGCTGTCTTATATCTATTAAAAGCAGTGGCGATAGAATAATGTCACTGATGACAGATGCCTGCTCTCCCCAGGTACCACAGTAAAGCAGAATATTTCACTGTACTGTCAAACACTTTATGAGTAGGAAACACTGATTCAGTAATGGCGAACCAAGTTTGTGGTTGTTCTAGTAGGAACTGAGGTAGTTTTGGTAACACCCACTGAATAGCGGAAACATTGATGGAAAAGTGTTTGTATGGCACTAATTGAGTCGAGCTGGGGGTAATATCAGACATAGCCCTATTGGTCAGCACGGCACAGCAGAAAACTCTGATACATTCTGGCGTGGCTCGGCCAGCTGAGTTCTGCTGAGAGGTAAGAATGTATTTGACACCTAGAAAACTCGAATTGAAGCACACAATAGATCGGGAGGAGTAAGAACACGATATTGTTCCTGGCAGTGAAGTCAGCTGTGGGTACAGAGCCACTTGTCATTATCAGTCTTTGCCGCATCTCAGTCAAATGTAAGTCAATCAGATCTTCAGAAGACAGTACGGAATATCACCACATAGGATCAACACCTATGTGTACACACATGGGAGGAAAGTGGTACTCCCACTAGCGCCGGCCAGAGTGGCCGCGCGGTTCTAGGTGCTATAGTCTGGAACCGCGCGACCGCTACGGACGCAGGTTCGAATCCTGCCTCGGGCATGGATGTGTATGATGTCCTTAGGTTAGTTACGTTTAAGTAGTTCTACGTTCTAGGGGACTCATGACCTCAGCAGTTAAGTCCCATAGTGCTCAGAGCCATTTGAACAATTTTCGCTTCCACTAGCAGTTTTGGACTAGGGTGATTCCGCATTGTTCTTTGCTTCACGAAAACCATGAGAAGACAATCAAAACTTGCGAAAGAATTCAAATGATTCTAAGAACTATGGGACTTAACATCTGCGGTCATCAGTCCCCTAGACTTAGAACTACACTACTCGTCATTAAAGATGCTACACAACGAAGATGACGTGCTACAGACGCGATACTTAACCGACAGGAAGAAGATGCTATGATATGCAGATGATTAGCTTTTCAGAGCATTCACACAATGTTGGCGCCGGTGGCGACACCTACAACTTGCTGACATGAGGAAAGTTTCCAACCGATTTCTCATACACAAACAGTAGTTGACCGGCGTTGCCTGCTGAAATGTTGTTGTGATGCCTCGTGTAAGGAGGAGAAATGCGTACCATCACGTTTCCGACTTTCATAAAGGTCGGATTGTAGCCTATCGCGATTGCGGTTTATCGTATCGCGACATTGCTGCTCGCGTTGGTCGAGATCCAATGACTGTTAGCAGAATATGGAATCGGTGGGTTCAGGAGGGTAATACAGAACGCCGTGCTAGGTCCCAACGACCTCGTATCACTAGCAGTCGAGATGACAGGCATCATATCCACATGGCTGTAACGGATCGTGCAGCCACGTCTCCATCCCTGAGTCAACAGATGGAGAAGTTTGCAAGACAACAACAATATGCACGAACAGTTCGACGACGTTTGCAGCAGCAGGGACTATCAGTTCGGAGACCATGGCTGCGGTTACCCTTGACTCTGCATCACAGACAGGAGCGCCTGCGATGCTGTATTCAACGACGAACCTGGGTGCATGAATGGCAAAACGTTATTTTTTCAGATGAATCCAGGTTCTGTCTACAGCATCATGATGGTCGCATCCGTGTTTGGCGACATCGCGGTGAACGCACATTGGAAGCGTGTATTCGTCATCGCCATACTGGCATATCACCCGGCGTGATGGTATTGGGTGCCATTGGTAACACGTCTCGGTCACCTCTTGTTCGCATTGACGGCACTTTGAACAGTGGACGTTACATTTCAGATGTGTTACGATCCGTGGCTCTACCCTTCATTCGAGCCCTGCAAAACCCTACATTTCAACGGGATAATGCACGACCGCATGTTGCAGGTCCTGTACTGGCCTTTCTGAATACAGAAAATGTTGGACTGGTGCCCTGGCCAGCACATTCTCCAGATCTCTCACCAACTGGAAACGTCTGGTCAATGGTGGCCGAGCCACTGGCTCGTCACAATACGCCAGTCACTACTCTTGATGAACTGTGGTATCGTGTTGAAGCTGCATGGGTAGCTGTACCTGTACACGCCATCCAAGCTCTGTTTGACTCAATGCCCAGGCGAATCAAACCGCTATTACGGCCAGAGGTGGTTGTTCTGGGTACTGACTTCTCAGGATCTATGCACCCAAATTGCGTGAAAATGTTCACATGTCAGTTCTAGTATAATATATTTCTCCAATGAATACCTGTTTATCATCTGCATTTCTTCTTGGTGCAGCAATTTTAATGGCCGGTATTGTACTTAAACCTAACTAACCTAAGGATAACACACACATCCATACTGGAGGCAGGATTCGAACCTGCGACCTTGGCAGCAGCGCGGTTCCGGACTGAAGCGCCTAGAACGGCTCGGCCACAGTGGCCGGCTGCGAAAGAATCCAACAGGCTATGATGGTCCGTGATATCCAATGTCTCGGTACAAAGACAATGCTGCCTGTCTGCGAAGAACACAGAATGCGTACAGTTATCATCGGTTATCAATGTGGAATGTCGATAGCAGGGAGTATGCTGAATAATACACAGCTACTCTTGCTACGAACTGCACCACTTTATTGATGGAAATACATACACAGGGATATAAGAACACATCAGCCATGAGTGTACATGAAGAACGTTTTTATTTTAAACTCCTTTGTGTACACCACAGGTCAAAGCAAACAGAACAGCGAAAGACAACAGAATTGTGATAGATGGACACTCATTCGTTGTTCTAAGTATCGATCTTGGCAGTTGATGCTGATTCCTGCAGTCAGTGGCGCCACATTCCTATTAAACCGTTGCATTCATCAAAAGAATAAACCTGATGTAAACAAACACAAACGCGATGATTGGTCAGAAGCCGTAGCACACATACACAGGTATTTTACGCTCATGGAAGTAGATCCTACTTATGTGTTAGATATACAAACATTAAAAAAAGTTTTGCATCACCTCGGTTCCGAGAGTTCCGGAACCTGTACAGAAAATTGGAATAGAGATCAACAGAAATATTTTTCCGCTCTTTTTATCCCTCATGAAATCCACACATTGCATGCTGTACCACCATACAGCGAGACCTTCACAAGTGGTGGTCCAGATTGCTGTACGCACTGGTACCTCAAATTCCCCGTAGCACGTCCCTTTTGCATTGATGCATGCCCGTATTCGTCGTGGAATACTATCCACAAGTTCATCAAAGTGCTGTTGGTCCAGATTGTCCCACTCCTCAATGGCGATTCCGCGTCGATCGCTCAGAGTGGTTGGTGGGTCACGTCGTCCATAAACAGCCCTTTCCAATCTGTCCCAGGCATGATCGATAGGGTTCATGCCTGGAGAACATGCTGGCCACTATAGTCAAGCGATGTCGTTATCCTGAAGGACGTCATTCACAAGATTTGCACAATGGGGGCGCGAATTGTCGTCCATGAAGACGAATGCCTCGCCAATATGCTACCGATATTGTTGCACTATCGGTCGGAGGATGGCATTCACGTATCGTATGGCCTTTATGGCGCCTTCCATGACCATCAGCGGCGTACATCGGCCCCACATAATGCCACCCCAAAACAGCAGGGAACCTTCACCTTGCTGCACTAGCTGGACAGTGTATCTAAGGCGTTCAGCCTGATTTGGTTGCCTCCAAACACGTCTCCGATGATTGTCTGGTTGAAGGCATATGCGACACTCATCGGTGAAGAGAATGTGATGCCAATCCTTAGCGGTCCATTCTGCATGTTGTTGGGCCCATCTGTACCGCACTGCATGGTGTCATGGTTGCAAAGATGTCGGGTGTGAAGTTGCGCATCATGCAGCCAATTGCGCACATTTTGAGGCGTAACACGACGTCATTATTCAATATGGTGGTGTCACTGTCAGGGTTCCTCCGAGCCATAATCCGTAGGTAGCGGGCTCAAAATGGCTCTGAGCACTATGGGACTTAACATCTAAGGTCATCAGTCCCCTAGAACTTAGAACTACTTAAACCTAACTAACCTAAGGACATCACACAACACCCAGCCATCACGAGGCAGAGAAAATCCCTGACCCCGCCGGGAATCGAACCCGGGCGTGGGAAGCGAGAACGCTACCGCACGACCACGAGATGTGGGCTGTAGGTAGCGGCCATCCACTGCAGTAGTAGCCCTTGCGCAGCCTGAGCGGGGCGTATCATCGACAGTTCCTGTCTCACTGTATCTCCTCCATGTCCGAACAACATCACTTTGGTTCACTCCGAGACGCCTCGACACTTCCCTTGTTGAGAGCCTTCCTGGCACAAAGTAACAATGCGGGCGCGATCGAACCACGGTATTGACCGTCTAGGCATGGTTGAACTATAGACAAAAAGAGCCGTGTACCTCCTTCTTCGTGGAATGACTGGAACTGATTGGCTGTCGGACCCCCTCCGTCTATTAGGCGCTGCTCATGCATGGTTGTTTACTTCTTTGGGCGGATTTAGTGACATAACTGAACAGTCAAAGGGACTGTCTCTGTGATACAATAACCACAGGCAACGTCTATCTTCAGAAATTCTGGGTGATGCAAAACTTTTTTTGACTTGTCTATTATTACTAAGTTAGGTTAAATGAAACTGTAAGATATTCAAATGTATTAACAGTCATCAACGTTTTTCTTAAATCACTTTTTTACTATATAGTTTTTATTTCAAAAATCATGTACAGTACAGTCTCTGTATTGTTGTGCTCTAATTGTCGCGCTGTTAATACGCAGTGTGAAAATGGCTGAGGCTGCTTCCTGTTTTGTAGTGAAACGAGCGTGTGGAACACGATTAAAAAGTGCCGAGAAACAGGTTATCCTTAATGTTTTTCATAAATCTACAGAGATAATCGGCTTTGAAGTTGTCAGACGGACTGTATTAGATACATTTCGGACGCGTTCAACGTATAGTGGAATTGGTAGCGTAATTGATTAACAACTAATTCCAGTTCATGGTTCCCTGATTCTAATCTAGCCTAAGTCTTTCTTCTTCTCGTTAAATTTGAAGTACCTACACTTCATAATTGTAAAATTCATCATTGTTTTTTATGAATAATGCACGTCTTCTAGATTCTAATTACAATTGCACGCGAAATTCCTGTTTTCATTTCAAATATAAATTCTTAATTAGCGATATTTTATGAAAGACTTAATAAAAGTTGCTCAAATTAAGAAAACATAACAATTTAATTTTTAAGGCAAAAATTAAAAACCAAATACTCTTTATTTGGACCATCGTTTTATACCACAGATGTAAATAAGCGTCATAGGAACATGCAGTGCTGTTTTTCTGGGGGAACGCTGGGGAATGCGTACCCCTAAACTTTTTCGTCGACAAAATAATTTTTTTACGATGTTGAGAACTTGGAAGAGTGCCAAAGATTTATTTCATGGATGTAAATTTTTTATTTAATTTTTTCGTGTTGGTAATTGCAATACGAACGTTACCAGTGCAATTTTTGGTGGGAAAAGCGATGTCATTGACCACTTCAAGCATTTCGAAGCTGCGGCAACCGTTCTCGACAACTGAATCGCTGGCAGCCAGGTAGACAAACATGAAGTGCTAGTACCCTTGCCCGCTAATAGTGCTAAACGGATATGCGTACACTCAAACGCCGAGCTACCGATAGATGTCTCTACGGTCCCGCTACCATCCTTCGCGATTCATTGCCATCTTTGTTTTGTTATTCTTTATTTGCGTTTGCTGTTCCTTTCTTGTCGGTTGTGCGAAGTTTTACAGTGTGTCCTGTCTTTCGTTGCAACTTGTAAGTTAAGTTGGAGGTGAGAGATGAGTAGAAAACTAGGGGTTGATGGGAATCGCATGCTTCATTTGAGGTAATGTAAACTGAAGTGTTTCGATACCACATTCTCTTGTATGTTTGGGTTTTTCTCGGTAGCGCCTGCTTCATTTGAGCAGCATTTGAACTGAAGAGTCCGATACCTTTTTTTTTCTCGACATGCTGATGACGTTATGGCTAAAAGCAGACGGGTGGTATCCCATTCTTCAGTTATAAGTAATTTTCGCTGCATTATACCCAATGTCGGAGCACCTCCAAACTTTTTTTAGAAAAAAAGCACTGGGAACATGAAAAATAATCGTTTTCACAGCATCGAGCACACAATACAAATGCTGCATTTTTACATTTGCCTCTGTACCATTACAATACGAACCCAACAGAACTGATGTGGAGGCAAGTTAGGGGACTTGTCGCGGGAAATAACAAGACCGTTAAGCTGCCAGACACACTGGAACTAACACACGCAGCTTTTTCACGTCTGCCGAACACTGGCGAAATATACCTACAACGGTTCGCCATAAAAGAAGAGGAGAAAATGCGGCGCCTGGTTGGCTTCGTGGATTCTATTGTTGAAAGGCTCGTCACCAACGTAGCAGGTGCCACTTCCAGAACTGAAATATATTTCTCGGATTCAGATAAGGAAGGAGCTAAGATATTACAAGAGGAGTGACTGCAGTTAATACCTTCTGTGGCTTCAGTATTCAACAGTGTGGTGAAATCCCGGCAGTTTACTTTTGCGTTAGTGGTTGGTTCAAATGGCTCTGAGCACTACGCGACTTAATTTCTGAGGTCATCAGTCGCCTAGAACAGAACTAATTAAACCTAACTAACCTAAGGACATCACACACATCCGTGCCCGAGGCAGGATTCGAACCTGCGACCGTAGCGGTTGTTCGGTTCCAGACTGTAGCGCCTACAACCGCACGGCCACTCTGGCCGGCTTTTGCGTTAGTCACAGCTCGCTCAGAAAAATTGTCCTGTGTTCAAGTTGGGAATTTTCATCACTCTTATTTGTACATTGAATACTGTATCAGGTGAGAACGAGAGCAGTTTAATTATGCTTTCCGTCTGGACACCTAAAAAGCACGCGATACTGCCTGAGATTCTCCGAATGTTATTTCATTCTCTTTAATAATTAAATGACATTCGAAGCTATATTGTTTCTTTGCTCGTATCTTTTTACGTCTAAACTACAACTGCTCACATCATTGCAGATTAGTTGGGCCGCTGGCTGGCCAGTGCTGTCCAAGTTAAAGGCGCCCGTAAAGCTGTTGTCCAGCACATTACCGCGTCCCAGCTTGGCTTCCGCTCCACGTGAAACGAAATCCAATTACACTCAAGCAAACGCGGAAGAATACATGACGTAATGTTTACATCAGATTTATTCTTATGATGAACAGAGTATAACTCACCAAGACTGTCACGCGTTATTATAATGTATTTGGCGAATTTCGATCGAGTGCTGTCGAGCAACAGAACCCAAGGGACTATAACAGAATAAATACACCAGTAAAAACCAGTGCCCCGCAACAAGGAGTGTTTCTCAACGAGGCTGCCGACTAATGCGTCTTATTGCGCAGGCAACAACAGCGCGCATCTGTGCTGTTTGGGTTATCTTGTCTGTTTTGTCCAACAGCGATAAAGTCACCAACACCTTCGTCCTGCTGCTACCCATTACTGAATTTCTCCTTCAACAACTACATTTTTTTTTCGCTATGTCTCATTGATTTGTTAATCAATGAGTTGCGTGAAGCACACAAAAACGTACCAAGCAAGTACACATGACAATGATACCTCCAGACGACAGCAGAAGCCATGTGAAGCATTGCGTGAACCATAATACTTTTTCAAAATTAAAAATATTAAGTCCATTGATAATGCCGTGAAGATCAGAGGATACAGAAAATTAAATAAAATCTATTTACCTGCGAATAATGTTCATCTGTGAAAGAAATTCTCAGTTAAATGCGTATTACACCTGTGGAAGATGATACGTAAACCACAAATAGTGTCTGGCATAATATGAGGAAGTATCCAAGTGACTAAATATACACACTATTGGTTACAGAGGAAAGCGATAGAAGTGCATAAATTAATGCTCAGGCTACAAAACTTGTAAATCTTAGGCCTATTACAGCCAGTAGGCAAAAAGAGTTATTTAGAATCGAATATACAGGATGCAAATTCGCGCAGTCATCTATAGAATCATTTCAGTTGTTTTCTTCCAAATCAGGACTGTTTTGTCTTCAGAGCCATTTTGTCTTGCAACTGTTTTTGTGTGATCTTGTAACTTCTTCAGCTATATTTCACCCATGTAAAGGAAACTATTGTTTTTAATTACGCTTCGTTTGTATGATGTATGTTTGTATGTCAAGAAACTTATGAGCATTCTCTGTTCAACAAGTCTTAATTTTGTAAAATAAAAATAAAACTTGTATAGGTCCGGCAGAAATACTTCACAACAGCATACTATAAAGGAGGTACATACAGTATGCACAAAATAGGAAATTATGCCCCACATTCGAACTCTGGAGGGAGGGGGCGAGATACGATTTCTGTCTCCCCCCCCCCCCCCCCCCCTCCCCAATTTACTTAGAGTTTTATTTCATCTATAGCCAGGACTAGCGAATACACTACGCTGCCATCAAGAAATATGAGATCAGCACTTTTGTTAGCGATTTTTGCTTTTTGGCTGAAGCATCTTAATAACGCCTACTACATGCTGTCCTCTCCCTTCGTTCCATTTTTCAACCTGTAACTCCTAGTTGGGGACAACCTCTGTATGCATATGCAACAAATTCTGCACAGCAACAGTAGCTGTGTAACTGGATAACCTCTTTTGATGCTAGATAATTGTCAGGATGAGCATTACTGCAAAGGGCATCTGATCCTAAAGCATTATGTCAGGGTGAAAAACACTAAATAATTTACTTTTCTCTCTTAACAACATGTGGGCAGGGTGGGTCCTTCCTTGCCTCGTGTATGAGGTAGAATGAAACAGCATTTTTACATAAGATAACTTTTATTGAAAGATTTGTACAATGGTTTCCTTACTGGACTGTTCTGGCTGGGAGAGCGGCAGCTGTATCGTTTGCGAAGCCTTCTGCTGCGTGTGCGGCAGCGTCTGATTACGCTTGGCGGTGTGTATCTCGTGTCGCTGTTTCGCCCAGTTGACTGGAGATGCGCATCGTGAGGTGGCCCGTTTAATTATTGAGAAGGAAGTCGTGAATTGGATGGTGATACCTTGGCTGTGACGTCCCAGTGTTTCTCTTTTCTATGCGGCCGCGTGTGTCAGTGTTGGGCGTCGGCGAGCGGAGCGGCGCAGCGGGGGAAGGCCAGTGTCCCGGACTCGAACAACGGACTCCCGCTTGCCAGTCTTCGGCTGTCAGATCTTCATCCCAGCTCACAGGTGACTGCTGATATGAGGCCGTCTCCTTCCCTTCCTCACGAGGCATCTGTGTACGTAAAAAATCAGTCTTCATATACCTTCTAACTTCTGTCTTCTTGCGGCGAGGCTGCTGCTTGCTATTCCATTACAGCGGCGGACTTGGTGCTTCTGTGTACGATGTAGTCTCTCCCTGCATGATGGTCTTCAGCACCAACTGAACTGCACTGGCACTGAACTCGAACCGAAACTGAACTGAGAACCACTGTTGGGCCCACTGCATCTCGGGTATTTATTTACTTCAGTTCACTGGAGGTGAACGACTTCACAGTCATTGCCTCTTCTGTCACATTGAAAAGCTTCTCGAAGAATCCTCTTAACGTCGGTCATTGGCTCTTGGAATGTAGGCGAGGGCCCTTGATCACATGTGACAACTGACAAGGGAACCTCCCCATCGCACCCCCCTCAGATAGTGTGGATAGGCCTTGATAAACTGAACACAGGTCAATTGAGAAAACAGGAAGAAGTTGTGTGGAACTGTGAAAAAATAAGCAAAATATACAAACTGAGTAGTCCATGCGCCACATACGCAACATCAAGGAGAACGTGAGCTCAGGATCGCCGTGGTCCCGTGGTAGCGTGAGCAGCTGCAGAAGGAGAGGTCCTTGGTTCAAGTCTTCCCTCGAGTGAGAATTTTACTTTCTTTATTTTTGCACAGTTATTATCTGTCCGTTCGTTCATTGACGTCTCTGTTCACTGTAATAAGTTTAGTGTCTGTGTTTTGCGGCCGCATCGCAAAACCGTGCGATTAGTAGGCGAAAGGACGTGCCTCTCCAATCGGAACCGAAAACATTTGATCGCAAGGTAGGTCAACCGATTCCTCCACAGGAAAACACATCTGATATATTCTATACGACACTGGTGACGGCATGTGCGTCACATGACAGGAATATGTTGTCGACCCACCTAACTTGTACACTTGGCGAATGGGTAAAAAGATTCTTCTACCTTGCCCGATTTAGGTTTTCTTGTGGATGTGATAATCACTCCCAAAAAAGTGATGAAAACATAAGAGTTTGTCAGATAAACTGAAAATAAAAAATTAAACTTTTCACTCGATGGAAGATTTGAATCAAGGACCTTTCGTTCCGCAGCTGCTCACGTTACCACGAGACCACGGCGCTCTTGCGTTCCCAGTCTCCACGTTGCCTATCTTGCCATGCCATGAACTACTCAGTTTGTATATTTTGCTTATTTTTTCACAGTTCCACACAACGTCTTCCTGTTTTCTCAATTGATCTGTGTTCAGTTTTTCAAGGCCTATCCACTGTGCCAACTTATAACTAAATCTGAGGGGGGTGCGATGGGGAGGTTCCCTTGTGAGAAACACGTGAGCCGGTCGGGCGATGCCCTGGAGGCTGAATCGACAGCTTCCGCTTATGTGGGGAGGGCGATGGCTTCTCCTGAACGTGCTGACTTCACGGCCATTGCCTCTTCTGTCATGTTGAAAAGCTTCTCGAAGAATCTTCTAAACGTCGGTCATTGCCACTGCTGCTCTGCCCGCTGTTTGCCAGTGTGTAAGTCTTATAAACTAAACTAAGTTTTGCATTTATTTTCTAATTTCTACTTTACTTCACATTGATTTCACTAATTTATTTACCTATCTTAAGTACCACCCAACAGCTGAGGCTGATCGGGCTCTCAGGGCCGGGTACGTAGTATAGGCGAAAGGCACAACCGCCAGAGCGCTGAATTTGGGGGAGCAGCGCCAGATTTAAGGCAGACATCCTGACTGTAAAAACTGGTTTTGCTGTCCCTTTACGTTCTAACGGTTGTCCTGTGCATCTGCGTAATAATATACTGTTCAAAACAAGTACAGTGTTGCCACCTCCCTCATTATTTACTGTTCAATTCCCCTTGAATCTAAGTCCACACACGTTCGCAGATCTGTAGGTGGTGCAAAACATTTTTTGATCAGTTTAGTCGCGCGGGCACAAGCCACGTGCGGCCCTATCGGAAATGACAACGTGTGACCTGGCTCGACGCTATGACAATGTCCGCCGGCCGCACTCTACGAACAATCCAACGTTTAATAAAATAAAAACAACGTGATAACCTAAATGTGAGGAGAGGCAGTATCCTAACACTCTCCCCTTTTCCCACCATTCACGAACACCATGCCTTCACGCCGTAGCTATATCGCTGTGCATTATTGCTCTGGTAACGAACGTGAAACGTGTACAGCATAGCCAGTGATTTTTCTCCAGTTTCCTGCACACAGAAAAGACACGCACATTTGATTTGCAGTTTTGAGGTGATATGAGTGAACCTTAGTGGTGAAAGGTATGAAATTATTTTATGTCATTTATTTGTCGTAAATCTCGTAGCTCAATACTGATTGTTCTTAGTGGTTCGTTGAAAAACGTAAATGTAATTATGTTCCCACACTTCTCAGTGAGATTTTTGTGGCAAGGGAGGGGGGAGCTATGTCGGCGTACCCGAAAGTATTTGCAAAAAGATGTCAGTTATTTCCGATACGGTGAAAATGCTTTGGAGTTAAAGGGGGCACCAAATTTCAACGCAAAAGTGATCAAACAGTGTCTGTATCTATACTGGAATACTCAGAATTCGCTTGACTATCCGTATTAGTGGCAAACAGGTCAGTCCCAAGGATTCAAGCAAGAAAAAGCGAAGAAAAGTTGTAGAAATAACTAACAACGCTCGGTAAATGAGCATTCCCTACCACTACAACAAAGCAAGTAGAGAGTCAATTAACAAATGTGTCGACGGTCAAAAATGGTTCAAATGGCTCTGAGCACTATGAGACTTAACATCTGAGGTCATCAGTCCTCTAGAACTTGGAACTACTTAAACCTAACTAACCTAAGCACATCACACACATCCATGCCCGAGGCAGGATTCGAACCTGCGACCGTAGCAGTCACGCGGTTCCGGACTGAAGCGCCTAGAACCGCACGGCCACCGCGGCCGGCTGTCGACAGTCACTATGTAACAATAATTGTAAAACTCGTGCAGAAGGCCGCAAAGCACGAACATATATCACCGCATCGAGAACTAAGATGAAATGATTCTTGTAAGTTGCAAGAAAACTAGTATTTGGGCGCTTGCATTTGAGCTAGGTGTAGCATGGCAAGAAAGTCGCTCCATGGCCCATTGCAGTTTGTCCTGAAATTAGGCATCATGACAGCGTACTCAAATCATCCTTTTATTCCACTGCAAGAGAAAGTCCACTGCTGTTGCGGGATCAGAAAAGTAAGACGTCTGTTCCGAAACATTACTATGTAGGGAGTTGTTATAAAGTTCATAGTTCATGACACGCACTACTTTCACGTTTCAGTATGAAAATTTTAATTAATTTTACTAGTTACAAATATCCCCTATTTATTTCTCATAGTAAAAAAAAATACGTGCATGATTTGACACACGCTCCTTTGTTAAGGGACATCATTACTCGCAGTCAACCCTGCGATAGTAGTTAAGCAGTGCACTCAGTCAGTCGTGACAATTATTGCTTAGATAATTTTATCCTGCAGTCTAGTACGCACCGATTTATTATCCGGAATCATTGTCGCAATTAAATATCCGTGGCTCACAGACGCGGTATTATTGTTGCGGTCTCTTACTGGAAAACTTTCTCGTCCTGCAACACTAAAGACCCGGAGCGGAAACCGAATTTTCAGTCACATGGATCATTGTTTTATATAAATGCGGCCAAGCTACATATCCTTTTCGGAAATTACTATTTGCACACAAGAATTAAGAAAATACTGTTTTTGGAATTGCGTGGGGTTTTTCTTTCCTCTATGCAACGTTTCTCACGTGATTTCATAAAAAAATTGATATATTGTAGCCTAACATTCGTGGTTGGCAGTGAAGGGGGTACCTTTTCCTTTTTACGATGTTTATCAATGAATTAACCATAACTCAGTGACGTAATTTGAAGAATTTGCGGTGAAGAATGACTGCACTGGCTATGTCACGTTTTCTGCGCTTTCGGTCATGTATTGCAGCTTACCAAATGAAGCCTGCGTATCCAAGTTACTTTTTACCGTTGTAAGAAAGCTGTATCTTTCCCGTGACGACTAAATGGATTTTATGTGGTTGCTGATATGCCGCAGAGGATAACTTTCTGCACGCCATGAAGAGTTCAGCGTGACAAGTCACGACACATAAACAGTTCAAGATAATGAATCAAAGTTTTCAGCAAATAATAGTACGCAAAGAGATGAGTAAGTTCTATGTACAACAGATACTGAGATGTTTTTCTCTATCATTACGTGGAAGTATATTAATGCCGTTCGTTAGCTTATGAAAGGAAAAGTACAGTGCTATAATGCAAGTCAATGTTTGACAATAAAAGTTGTCACAAAAACAGCAGCAGGTTAAAAAATAGAGTCGCTTCTGGCAAGCAGTTTTAATATACTGCGAGTGCGGATTCATTCTTGCATGTTATACAGCAGCTGAGAGGAGCATTCGTACACAGAACGGCTCTAAGCACTATGGGACTTAACATCTAAGGTTATCAGTCCCCTGAACTTAGAACTACATAAACCTAACTAACCTAAGGACATCACACACACCCATGCCCGAGGCAGGATTCGAACCTGCGACCGTGGCAGCAGCGCGGTTCCGGACTGAAGCGCCTAGAACCGCTCGGCCACACCGGCCGGCGATTCGTACACAGAAAACGAGATTTCAGTTCTCTGTATTTCATACCAGTTTCATCATTAATGTTACATGTAACAGTACAAAAATTGTTCAGTTTACTTGAGTTGATTTAACAAATGTAAGTTGAATGGCAAATAAACACAAAAACACAGGTCCTTACACGGCAGTTCATCACTGAACAAATTGGTAGTACACACTATCTTTAGAGATGAAAATATTTTATTTACCATGTGAGTTTCCTTCTAACAAATAATCAGTCGCAATCGATTTAGTATGGATTGTGCAAGTTCGTTATGCCTGATGTTAAAGTACTTCCATTTACACTGCAGTATTGCTTAAGGTCTGATTTTCACTCTCTTCTGTAATTCACTATATAGATGTTCAATAATGTTTACATTGATTCCTCTTACTTGCGACACATACAATTTATGAGTTATAGCATCATTTTTAAGTTTCAGTATCCAACTTTTCGTTCCCTTTTTATGTGTACATCGATCGATGGGTCATGGCTGATATGTATATGCAATTATTACTCTTTTTTATTTTACGTGTGGTACTGCACAATGTCACAAAAATCTATTAAGGAAATTTTTGGAGGTGGTTGTAGCACTAAAAAAATTCTGGTCATTTGTGTTAGCGTTACCCATGACAGTGGCCAGTCTCAGCCTGACGGTAATGACACTGAAACTTCCTGGCAGATTAAAACTGTGTTCTGGACCGAGACTCGAACTCGGGACCTTTGCCTTTCGTGGGCAAGTACTCTACCAACTATTTTTTTTTTTATCTCATTTTGTTCGTTTTCGTTCATTGTATGTGCTCGGGGCGGACGTCGCAAGACACCCGTTTCAGTTCGTCGTCGATCCATTAACTCAGTTTTTTTTATTACAGAGGGCAGCAAACCCTCTGACCGAACACGCTGAGATACCGTGCCGGCTAACTGAGCTACCCAAGCACGACTCTCGCCCCTGCTAAGGAGAGCTTCTGTATAGTGTGGAAGGTAAGAGACGAGTACTGGTAGATTTACGGCTGTGAGGACGGGACGTGAGTCGTGCTTGGGGTAGCTCAGCTGGTAGAGCATTTGCCCGCGAAAGGCAAAGGTCCCGAGTTCGAGTCTCGGTCCGATACACAGTTTTAATCTGCCAGGAAGTTTCATATCAGCGCACACTCCGCTGCAAAGTGAAAATCTCATTCTGGAGTAGTAATACTAGTCGAAGATACTTACATGAAAGCACGAACTTTGGTACTGGTTAGCTAAATATTTTATGGTCAACTATGAGTGTTTCTTCCTATGCTTGTGCTATCGTACTATGTGCTCACCATCAACCTACTTTGCTTGTTGAAAGCTGTTTTTATGTTAGTGTGACGTGTGCGAGGTACGTCATGTTGCAAACGTTTTTATCCTTAACGATTTCAGATAGAGGCGATGGACATAAAAATTGCGGCAAAGGACTGTCAAAACATGCGGGCACCCCCTTCTCACGTGAAAACACAATGGGCTCTAATTCAAGGATATCTGTTTCTGAAACAAAATTTCGCCCATCAGAGAAGTATAAGTTTGCACGAAGGAATGTAAGATCTTGTAAATCGGAATGGTTTGTGGCTTATCCGTGGCTACATTACGGAGAAAAGAGTGGCTGTGTTTTCTGCTATGACTGCATTCGGTCCATCCACTTAGTGGACAATACAGGACCACAGGAAGAGATGACTTTTCTTAAAGGTTTTCGTAAATGGAAAAAAGCTACGGAAAAATTCAAGATACACGACAAGAGTCTTTTTCATCGAGAGTCTCTCGCAGTTATTCAGCAACGTGAAAACAGCACACCAGTGGTTGCTCAAGTCGCGCGCGGGATCTGCTGACTGGTCAGGAGAAAGCTAGAACTGCTTTACTAGTAATTATAAGCTCACTAAAGTTCCTAGGTCGGACAGGAGACGCACTGAGAGATCACGAAAAGGTCTCTGGGAACTTCATGGCACTTCTCGATGAGCGGAAGAATGATTTCCAGAACTGAAGATATGGCTGAAACGTCGTGACACTCGGTTGGCGCCAGCGATACAAAACGAAGTACTGGAAATTATGGCTCACACGATCCAGCGAGCAATTGTGCGCCAAATAAAAAGTTCCCCATTTTACGGAATTATGGCAGATTCAGCGACGTGCACTCTTTGTGGACGTGTTGAGCCCGAGACGCTGAAAATAAAAGAACTTTTTCTGGTTTTATATAGTCCGCCGGACTCCAATCCTTCTAAGACTAGAAATTGAGTTTCTACGCACCCACCGTTTCGATGGTGCAACTACACTATTGGCCATTAAAATTGTTACACCACAAAGATGACGTGCTACAGACGCGAAATTTAACCGGCAGGAAGAAGATGCTGTGATATGCAAATGATTAGCTTTTCAGAGCATTCACCCAAGGTTAGCGCCGGTGGCGACACCTACAACTTGCTGACATGAGGAAAGTTTCCAACCGATTTCTCATACACAAACAGCAGTTGACCGGCGTTGTCTGGTGAAACGTTGTTGTGATGCCTCGTGTAAGGAGGAGAAATGCGTACCATCACGTTTCCGACTTTGATACAGGTCAGATTGTAGCCAATCGCGATTGCGGCTTATCTTATCGCGACATTGCTGCTCGCGTTGGTCGAGATCCAGTGACTGTTAGCAGAATATGGAATCGATGGGTTCAGGAGGGTAATACGGAACGCCGTGCTGGATCCCAACGGCTTCGTATCACTAGCAGTCGAGATGACAGGCATCTTATCCGCGTGGCTGTAACGGATCGTGCAGCCACTTCTCGATCCCTGAGTCAACAGGTGGGGACGTTTGCAATACAACAACCATCTGCACGAACAGTTCGACGATGTTTGCAGCAGCATGGACTATCAGCTCGGAGACCATGGCTGCGGTTACCCTTGACGCTGCATCACAAACAGGAGCGCCTGCGGTGGTGTACCCAACGACGAACCTGGGTGCACGAATGGCAAAACGTCATTTTTTCGGATGAATCCAGGTTCTGTTTACAGCATCATGATGGTCGCATCCGTGTTTGGCGACATCGCGGTGAACGCACATTGGAAGCGTGTATTCGTCATCGCCATACTGGCGTATCACCCGGCGTGATGGTATGGGGTGCCATTAGTTACACGTCTCGGTCACCTCTTGTTCGCACTGACGGCACTCTGAACAGTAGTGTATAATGGGTAAGGGGGGGGGGGGGGGCAAACTCATTAACTGATTTTGTCTTTCATCAAAATCATTAAGAATGCATGCATACCGATAATCTAGGAAGGTGTGTTAGGTAACCAGCGGAATGTTGTTCTACAGAGAGAAACAACTCATTAATACTAATATGGACCCAATTTTATAGGTCGTGCTCTTGAAAACATTTTCGTTGCTTTAATTTTTAAAAAGACATAATTTATCTGGGAAGACATTGGTCCTACTTTGTTTTGAGACCATCTACGAAATGGAGTTCATATTTACTGTAGACTGCAATATCAATCGGCCAGAGATAAACCTTTCGTTATTATTACTATTTTACAAACACTGTGCATCACATCTCAATGAAAATAAGAAAATCATAATTTTTTGAAAAAGAAGGCCTTTATTTTGTCCTTGTTTAGTCTAACAATATTTACGTACAATTTCCAAATGCACTTTTCCTTTCAACAGTTCGGGAACAAATTTTTTCATGACTTCCATAGGATTAATTTTTCAAGCCCTGTCTTGATGAACATGAGAAGGAGTAGATGGCTGAGTCTCGACTGAGTAAATGTTGACCTGAGGCAAGTTTTAAGACGTCTCAAGGCACTGAATGACCTCTCAGAGGATGCTGAAGATACTGGAACTGTCAGAATCAGAATGATGAGGCAAATAACTTCCTGAAAGAGTGCTGTAACCCTACCAGGTTCAACAATAAGTTTTCAATAGGGGATATATTACTTGGTTATATACCAGTCCCAACGGTTCACATCATTTCGAGATGTGCGTAAAGCCTGTCCAGGTTAAAGTCTGTTGTATGTGCTCCGAGCAATTCTTCCGAGTTTCGTGTAGATGAAAGATGTGTTTGGGAGGATGTAATAAGTATCTCTTCAAGATAAGGTAGTCGCTTTAGGTCCTCTTGCTTTACCCTTCGTTCAATCTCATTCAGAAGGAAATCAAGAATTACAAACAAATCTTTCCTAAATTTACGCTCTTGAGACAATTCTTTCTGAACGGATGGTGTTTCTGTGTGTTTCGTTTCGCTGACATTTTTCTTAGCCCTGAGATATTTGGGTCTTTCATATATAGGTTTTTAGAATAATCTTTGGATTTATCTACCAGCATATCAAATGTTTCTGTAGTCCTAAGTTTGCAAGAGCTACTTTTAGAAGCTCTACATAATGTTTCATTCCGGCTGCATTAAAATTTGGGTTCTGTATGGCTCTGACCAATTCCTCACACAGTCCCAACACTTCAATTGCTACTGTTACATTAAAAACAGTTTCCAACTTTTCGAGCCGCTTCGTATAGCCCCGCTGGACTGACCTCCTTCCGTCTTTAACGGAGCTGGGCACAGTAAATATTTCGGTCACCGTTTTCTGGACCCGCTCATAGTTTTCCGTGAAACGAATCAAAGATTTTACTGTTACAGTCCAGCGGGTGGGACACATTGGAGTCAATCGTTGAGCTTTTGGGTTTGGATTAGTTTCATCGACACCAGGTGGTAGCACAACGTTTGCATACACGTTTTTCTTTTTGCGGATTCTAGAATTATATTTGAGACGTCTTTCACAGTTACCAGTCCATTGCACAATGGATCACAGCTTCTTGAAACTTCCTGTAGCGTCAAATCTAAATAGTGATTGCTGCAGTGGATGTAACAACTCTTTGGCTGGTCTTGAGGAACGAATTCCTTCACACCTTTGTTCCGCCCAGACATACTACACTACTGGCCATTAAAATTGCTACACAAATAAGAAAGCAGGTGATAAACGGGTATTCATTGGACAAATATATTATGCTAGAACTGACATGTGATTACATTTTCACGCAGTTTGGGTGCATAGATCCTGAGAAATCAGTACCCAGAACAACCACCTCTGGCCGTAATAACAACCTTGATGCGCCTGGGCATTGAGTCAAACAGAGCTTGGATGGCGTGTACAGGTACAGCTGTCCATGCAGCTTCAACACGATACCACAGTTCATCAAGAGTAGTGACTGGCGTATTGTGACGAGCCACTTGCTCGGCCACCATTGACCAGACGTTTCCAATTGGTGAGAGATCTGGAGAATGTGCTGGCCAGGGCAGCAGTCCAACATTTTCTGTATCCAGAAAGGCCCGTACAGGACCTGCAACATGCGGTCGTGCATTATCCTGCTGAAATGTAGGGTTTCGCAGGGACCGAATGAAGGGTAGAGCCACGGGTCGTAACACATCTGAAATGTAACGTCCACTGTTCAAAGTGCCGTCAATGCAACAAGAGGTGACCGAGACGTACAACCAATTGCACCCCATACCATCACGCCGGGTGATACGCCAGTATGGGGTTGACGAATACACGCTTCCAATGTGCGTTCACCGCGATGTCGCCAAACACGGATGCGACCATCATGATGTTGTAAACAGAACCTGGATTCATCCGAAAAAATGACGTTCTGTCATTCGTGCACCCAGGTTCGTCGTTGAGTACACCATCGCAGGCGCTCCTGTCTGTGATGCAGCGTCATAGGCAACCGCAGCCATGGTCTCCGAGCTGATAGTCCATGTTGCTGCAAACGTCGTCGAACTGTTCGTGCAGGTGGTTGTTGTCTTGAAAACGTCTCCATCTGTTGACTCAGGGATCCGGACCTGGCTGCACGATCCGTTACAGCCATGCGGATAAGATGCCTGTCATCTAGACTGCTAGTGATACTAGGCCGTTGGTATCCAGCACGGCGTTCCGTATTACCCTCCTGAACCCACCGATTCCATATTCTGCTAAAAGTCATTGGATCTCGACCAACGCGAGCAGCAATGTCGCGATACGATAAATGGCAATCGCGATAGGCTACAATCCGACCATTATCAAAGTCGGAAACGTGATGGTACGCATTTCTCCTCCTTACACGAGGCGTCACAACAGCGTTTCACCAGACAACGCCGGTCAACTGCTGTTTGTGTATGAGAAATCGGTTGAAACTTTCCTCATGTCAGCAAGTTGTAGGTGTCGCCACCAGCGCCAACCTTGTGTGAATGCTCTGAAAAGCTAATCATTTGCATATCACAGCATCTTCTTCCTGTCGGTTAAATTTCGCGTCTATAGCACGTCATCTTTGTGGTGTAGAAATAGTTGATACGCCACTATTCAGCATCCTCAGCCACGGCAATAGTAAATTCTTCAACAACTTGTGGCGCAGCTGGTCGTCGGCTTGTCCCTGGTTAAATTCGCAAGCCGTCATTTAATTCGAACTTCCGAATCATGTTCTTCAACCCCGGTGTGGGAAGAGGACCCCCTGCGTTCCTTTAATGCTTCCATAATCGCGAAGAGCAGAAGCACTATTGCCGTTGATTTTGGTAAAACAACTTTACAAGTAGCTCCCTCCTCACCTTGTCCAGACCCTTGTTGACTATGTGCAATTGTAATGGACACTGATGCTTGCGTTTCACCTCTACGTCTCCGCACTAGTACCGGCGAAAATAGTTTTCCGTCTACAACGGCTGACGTAGCGAAAGTTTAATTATGATCATCCTGTTCGGAGTGGCTGTGGATGATTTATGCTGAATATCTTGGTATAAAGCAGTCAGCTTAAGATAGAGAAATCAATGTTATGTACCTAATTATAGTAACAGGAGTATGTTTGGTTATTCCGACGCTAAATGTTAAGATCGTATTTATACTCTGACATTAACGCTAATACGGTGTGTTTAAAAGACGCTTATGTCTTCCAAGATCTTATTAGACTTTCTTGTCTATGATAAATGAGAAAGAATAAATATTTTACATCAAACATAGCCTCTAAATAGGGGGGGCTTTCATACTAGGTACAGTAATTTCTTTCTTTTGTTGTTGGCCGGCTGCTGTGGACGAGATGTTCTAGGCGCTTTAGTCCGGAACCGCGCTGCTGCTACGTCGCAGGTTCGAATCATGCCTCGGGCATGGATGTGTATGATGTCCTTAGGTTAGTTAGGTTTAAGTAGTTCTAAGTCTAGGGGACTGATGACCTCAGATGTTAAGTCCCATAGTGCTTAGAGACATTTGAACCATTTTTTTTTTTTTTTTCCGTTTCCTCCCTTGTCACAACGAGAGTGAGCTCTAGCATCGACACTTATACGAGAGCGTCAATGAAACAAACAAGCACAGTTTTGAAAAAAAAAATTTAAAACATCATTATGGACATGTTGTTGAATACTTCAGTGCACAGTGTTATAGGACGTAAGCAGTAGGGGAAGAAGATGGCTGTAGGCGAGTATTTGGGTAGGATGCAGGAGGAAGAGATTGGGAGCAGAACCCCAGCCAAGCTTTTGAGCAGGGAGCGAGGAAAGTGGAGAGAACAAGAGCCATGCCATGGAATGGAAAAGAGTATTCAGTTACAACCAAAAGGATGGTTAGATCTCTGGGCGAATTTTGTGGTCAGGCTAGGGGAAGGTGTATAAAGTTCTTAGGGGATATGATGTGGTTTGGGGGGAGGGGGACAAGAGACACGGTCCAAGAGTTGACAATCAGGGAGAAAACGAATATGTGATTGGTGTCATTATTGCGGAATCTAAGGGTATTCCATGTGGGAGAGGAGGTGAGGGGGAGAATCAATAAGTTGATACAGGATTTCAGTCGGGGAGGGTACACGGATACTGGAAACCAAGCGGAGTGTGTGGCGTGGCTTTCAAGAATTTTCAGAAGGTTAATAGAACTCTGGAGGAACGGGACATCCATGCTGCACTTGGATGGGAATGAATGCTTGCGGGAATGTTTTCCCCACATAGTAGTTTAGTCTGTCGTGGGCAAAAAGAGCTGTTTCTATGTCAGTATCAGTGTTATTCTGCGTTGCTGGGCGGACAGGATTGATGTCTCATTGTTGCTTTATTGGATTCGATTGGAGGCGCTGCAGGTGTAACTTCGACTCACTTGCCGCCCTCTGAGGATGATTATTTGGGGATCTTTAGGAGGCGCAACAAAGAGAGATATATTCAATCACATGGGAATTGCGGCTAAAAACACTTCTGAAAGTATCATTTTGCTTATGCCTCGATTGGTTTTCGTAGCGTAGGAAAATGTATATCAGAGTCGATGATTTAAGAGAGGCTTACCATCATGCTACCGTCTCTTCTAGCATATTGCCATGAAAAACTGAGCGAAGCGTATGATTTCTACCTTACCGACGCGCTTCCGCCATCTAGCGATGAAATAAAGAACTTCTTAATACAGCTGTTCTAACTCCTGCTCTCTTGCGGTAACGTTGTGATGTAGCATGTCCATCGCAATTAAACACTGAGAGATGGCACTAGGATACAGTTGTCAGTTTGTTGTTCCTTCTTCAGGCGCTAAACAGAATAATTAACAAGAAACAGAAACAAGTGTACTTCAAATGACGCCAGCAGATAAAGGAGGAAGACTTAGTATCGGCGTGTGAAAAAACTGGAAATATTATGCAGAGACTGGGTGTTATAAACAAAGAGCTTTGTTTTTCCACGCCAATTAAACATTTCCTCGTCCGAAAAGAACGTCAATGATGTCTACCGTTGACTGTACGTAGTTCCTTTTCCACTTGAATTATTTATGCGCGTTTAAGAAATTATTACTACTAAGTAAAAGATCTATTCGAATGCGAAGTTGCAATTTATTTCCTTAAATGTACCTGCCACATTTTAAAGTTAAGACTTATCAGATACTGATAAGAAAAGTGGGTTAATCAATCTTGATCCAGCTCTCATCTTTATTGTTGTCATTCTGAGAGTTTAATAAAAGTGAAGCACCAGAAACATTTCATAATTCATTCCCAAGAATTTTATTATCAATACCAGAAACAGAAGACGCTTATTAACAATAACTGAAATTTATATCGGTGACGTTTACGGAGCGTATAATTTGAAATAGCATTAAAGTCTTCATTTAAACAGAGAAACTGAAACAAAATGATTACTGCATTCAGTTTTATGCGGCTGTATGTAGGGGGAATTCACTATTATTCCAAGGACGCTAAATATGAACAGAATGTACCGTTTTATAAATGCCTCAATAGCTTTTAAATAGTAAAATGTATGTCATGACCAAAAACACAAAGAAAACTATTTACGACACCCTTGCAAACCTGCCAACGTATTTTCACGACCCTAAAATGAAATTGCGCACAGCTGTATGTTTTTGCCACATTAGATTTCGATGGGCTTCGGGCATCTAGTGGTGAAATAGTGAACTTCACAAACCGTTGCTCTTTTGTGGCAACATGAAAATATTGTGTGTGGAAGGATTAGAAATTCAGTCAGAGATGGCTCACACACATTTTACGTACAGGCAGATTGAAACGAGGATATCGAAAGATCTGTCTGTATTCCTGCTCTGATTGTACGTAACTTCGTTCGTGAAAAGCACTCTTATGACACACAAAATGTATTTCGATGGTCGACACTTAGCTTTATTTAAAGTACTGGATATGGTACTTCTAAGTGATTGTAGGTACGCAATATATTCACTGCAAAGTATGCAATGTTGCACTTTGCTTTGGCAAATCTGATATTTGCCACATTGTTAAGTGGAAGACTTACTGACCAGAGAAAAACAGATAATTTTGTACCGCATTTCACTTTTGTCAATATCATTCCGTCCTTTTAAAGGCTAATCATCTGAAAAGTTTGGTATTTGTTCATCAATTGAAACTCATCGGCAGAAACAAATCAGTTACGTTAATAATAAATAAACGTCTATATCGGTGACTTTTGCGATATAAGTCGATAGAAATATCAGTAAAGGATTCATCACACCAAACTAAGATGCTTACTGCATACGGTTTTATTGCGTAGCCTGTGTGATGAAATAAGGACGTTATCGACAGACGCAGGGCTTTTCCCGGGCGTCGGGACTTCCCCCAAGACAGCGAGAATCCTTTGTTGCAGATCAACGCACACGCGGGCACGAGAAACTGCAGGCACGCACATTTGCTTTATTCCTACGCATATTGTGCTATGTGCGGTACATACTCACGAAAAACAGAAATATGGCTACCAGCATACTTCGCACAACCACAAGACAAAAGTGAGGACAACGTAGTCGCTTCAACATGCCATATAGTAAGTAATGTGTGTTCTGTGCCATTTCATGCATAGAACACTGTCTTCAAGTGAAAGTGTAAAATCTGCACAAGAAATGTATTTTGCTTTCAAAAAATTGGCTTAGGCCCGAAATTAGTTACAAAAAACAAATTGCTCATTCGACGAAAAATGTGGCTGATTACAGTATGTTTATCTAACAGGTAAACACTTATATAGACGCAGAGTTCTGAAGCCACCACTGATAAAGCATCGTAGAACCGTATTTCTTCAGGTGGATCACTTCGTGCTTTCGACATGTCTCTCACCCACCACTCAAAACGCCTCATCGTTCGTATATATTTGTTTTAGCTGCCATCTATTCCTGGCTTCTTTTTCTCATCATTAGTCATTTTCTTCCTGGATGCTTCCAATATGACATTTTATAAAGCCGTCTTCCTTTTTCTCTTGTTTCCTCAGATATATGTACCAAATAAGCTCGTTTCTCGTGTGTCCTGTCTGTGACATCACTCATCGGCACCACTGTGTTGCTGTTATGCCTGAACCACCACAAAGCTACTTCTTCGGATTGCATCCATCACCAGATTTTGTAATTCACTCTCTTGTCGTTCATTGTTTATTTATTTATCCTGACAAGATAAGAGCAATTAGATTCCCTTTCACGTCTAACCACGCTTTCTTTATATTTTGTTTTAGAGTTATGACAACCTGTTGGAAGAGAACTTGCATCTGACATAGGACCCAACAGTTGGAAATAGCTATTATATAAACAATGGAAACAGACAGAAGGGCAACTCGTTTTGTATCATCGCGAAATCGGGGAGATAGTGCAAAGGTGTTCTTCGTTGCGACGGGATCTTCACATGAAATTTCAATCACGAGTTTTCTCTTCCGGCTGCGAAAACATTTTGTTGGCACCCACCTACATGGGGAAAAATGATCACATTAAAGTAAGAGAAATCAGGGCTCACACAGAAAAATTTAGGTGCTCATTTTTCCTGCACGCCGTTCGAGAGTGGAACGGTAGAGAGACAGCCTGAAGCTGGTTCATTGAACCCTCTGCCATGCACTTTATTGTGAATAGCAGAGTAATCACACAGATGTAGATGTAGATGAAGCAACTGCTGACAGGTGTGAGAATTACCGAGCTGTCAGTATAATGAGTCATGGTTGCAAAATACTAATACGAATTCTTTACAGAAGACTGGAAAAACCAGAAGACGACGACCTCGGGGAAGATCAGTTTGGATTTGGAGAAATGTAAGAACACGAGAGCCAATACTGATCCTACGACTTAGCTTAGAAGATAGCTTAAGGAAAGGCAAACCAAGGTTATAGCATTTGTAGACTTAAAAAAGCTTTTGACAATGTTGCCTAGAATACTCCCTTTGAAATTCTGAACGTAGCAGGGGCGAAATATAGGAAGCCATAGGCTACTTAGAACCTGTATGACAGTTATAAGAATCAAGGGCCATGAAAGACAAGCAATGATTGAGAAGGGAGGGTTGTAACCCATCCCCGATGTTGTTCGGTATGTACATTTTGCAAGCAGTTAAGGAACCCAAAGAAAAATTTGTAATAGGAATTAATGTTCACGGAGAAGAAATATTGAGGTTTGCCGATAACGTCGTAATTCTGTCAGAGACAGCAAAGAACTTGGAGGAGCAACTGAGTGGAATGGACAGTGTCTTCAAGATAGGATATTAGATGAACATCAACAATAGCAAAACAAAGATAATGGAATGTAGTCGAATTAAATCAGTTGATGCTGAGGAAATTAGATTAGGAAACTAGGAGATGTGTTTTGCTATTCTAATAGCAAAATAACTGATGGTAGACGAAGTAGAGGTGATATAAAATGTAGACTGGCAAAGGTAAGAAAAACATTTCTGAAGAAGAGAAATTTGTTAACATCGAATATAGATTTAAGTGTTAGGAAGTCTTTCCTGAAGGTATTTGTCTGGAGTGTAGCCATGTATGGAAGTGAAACGTTGACGACAAACAGTGTAGACAAAAAGAGAATAGAAGCTTTCGAAATGTGGTGTTACAGAAGAATGCTGAAGATTAGGTGGGTAGATCAGGTACTGAATAGAATTGGGGAGAAGAGGAGTTTGTGGCATCACTTGACTAGAAGAAGGGATCGGTTGGTAGGGCATATTCTGAGGCATCAAGGCATCACCGATTTAGTACTGGAGGGAAGCGTATGAGGTAAAAATCGGAGAGGGGGACCAAGAAATGAATACAGTAAGCAGATTCAGAAGGATGTAGGCTGCAGTAGTTACTCATAGAGGAAAGGCTTGCACAGGATAGAGTAGCATGGAGTGCTGCATCAAACCAGTCTTTGGACTGAAGACCACAACAACAACAATTATAATTTTTATTATTATTATACTGACAATACTAATAACACACATAGTAATAAGTACACATCGTTGAACATTTGCAGTCTTGTCGAATACGAATAGTTGCATGTAACGGAAATATATGGCAGCGGTACAGAAGTACTGGATAGACTTGGGGAGACAAGAAATTTGTGGCACAACTTGACCAAAACGAGTGATCGGTTGATAGAAAACGTATTGAGACACCAAGGGATCACCAATTTAGTACTGGAAGGAAGTGTGGAGGTAAAAGTCGTAGATGGAGCCAAGAGACAAATACAGTAATCAGATTCAGAATGATGGGGCTTGCAGCAGAATACAGTGGGATGGAGAGACAACAACATTCGGCCTGAGGTGTTAATGTAATTTTAACTGACGTAGGGAGCACATGGAAAAGTACTAGGGTCATAGCAAGGATTCTAAGGTCACTGAACCATGTCTTTAATCAATATTTTTCACTAACAACACTTTATAACTCACTGTCTTTGTATAACGGGCACTTCATGTCTATGCGAATATATCCAATGTAGTATTACAGTGACCAAAATGGGCTAAGAATGGCATTAACACTGCCAAAAATTGAGTAAAACTGGAAATCATGTAAAATTCAGTAAATTTTTTCTAACAACATTTTTACTCTTTTCAGATACAAGTCATAAGCAGGGCTTTTTCAAAAATTGCGGTCTGTGAGCAAAGTATCCAAAAAAATTTAACGATTTTGTGTTAATCTTATATTATACGTACTTATTTGTTGCTTATGTGTGTCAAAGAATATGAAGTGTCGAAGTACATAAACAGACTGTCAGACCTTTTCTCACGTACAGAATAAGTTTTACATAAGCCACACATTCCGCTGTAGGAGGGAAAAGAAGGGACAAAGTGAAAAGTGCTCCTGTAGGAGCACAAAAAAGGCGAATATGTCCCTGTTTTAAAAGACGCCGACAGAAAAGTGGGAATCCAGCTGCCTCATCTTCATTCGGCCTTTCTCACCAAAAATTTCGGCACGCGAACACCTTTGCACTTTTTTGTGCAGAAGGAGATTAGCAGAGAGATAGTGGCGGTCGAAGAGAGAGAACACAGTGCTAGTGGGAGAGAAAGAGAGAGGAGAAAGTAGTGGTGGGAGACACAAAGTGGAAGTGAAAGAGAAGGAGATATGGATGAAGACAATAGGTGTGGGAGCCAAAGAGAGAGGGGACAATGATGATGAGAGAGAGGCAGGGGTAGTATAAGAGAAAGAGTGATGGACATAGAAACAGTGGTAGAAAAAGAGAGAGGAGTTAGTGGAAATGAAAATGAGAGATGAGTGAAGTCCATACATAGGCTTGGAGGGTCTGGATCCTTCCAGACTGGCGAACTCAAACACGCAGGTATTTGGACAACATGTTTGCACAGGAGAAAACGTAAGTTAGACTCCCCTAGAAGTTTTGATCTTCCGAGGCATGGTGGAGGCAGTGGTTGTGGGAAACAAGGACAAAAGGAGACAGTGTAAGTGAGAGAGAAGACTGTGGCAGTGAGATATACTGTAAATTAATGGAAGATAGAAGATGCTGAGTGGGAGATCTTATCTGCAAAGAGAGACCGGGTAAAAGGATTTAGAATGTCGTGTGTTAAAAGAGTGCGAATATGTTCACATGCCAAAACATATGGTGAGACCGCAGAATTAGAATTGAGTCGGATAGGTCCCCACTTTTCTGTCAGTATCGTTTAAAGAGGAACATATTCAGGTTTCATTTTCCTGCCGGTAATACTTACGATTAATGGCCATTCTCTTCCATTTACCTTCCTTGGCTGTCTTTTTGGGGGACAAATTCTATGCGACCCTCCTCCCTCAAATCGTCTGATTATTGGTAGTTCGTGGCACACTCAGCAAACTAGCAATATATCTGTGACGACGAACCCTCGGACAGCCGGCCGTTGTGACCGAGCGGTTCTAGGCGCTACATTCTGGAACCGGGCGACCGCTACGGTCGCAGGTTCGAATCCTGCCTCGGGCATGGATGTGTGTGATGTCCTTAGATTAGTTAGGTTTGAGTAGTTCTAAGTTCTAGGGGACAGATGACCTGAGAAGTTAAGTCCCACAGTACCAGAGCCATTTGAACCTTCGGACGGTGAACGATGACAAGTTGTCACTGTTGGAACGCCTCATTGCGACCTCGTACGCCATGCCGAAGGACGCAGCAATAACCAAACGTGAGTGGCCAGCGAGAAACAGGCCGTATCATAAGAAACACAATGCGCACTTAGAACTCCAGTCATGCCTCTTGCGTGATCTCTTTAATGATTCGGAGCATTTTTGTGTACGTAAGGTACGTAATGACTCAACAGGCGTCGAAAATTATTGGAAACATGGCCCGACAAAATATTAATGACACGCCATGTGTCTTGCAGGTACAGCGCACAAAAGTATTCGTTGTTCTAATCCTCAAGAGCTTACTGCCCTCTTACAAAATATGAAACATAACTGAACGTCATAAGTAGTTGAATAAACAAAATACGTTAATCTTTGAGAGCGCCATCAAAATAAGAGCCATAAAATTTTAAAATAAATTCCAGTTTTAGTCATATGAAATGAAACAGAAAATATCCTCAAATTTTGTCATGAAGATGGGTAAAATGGCAATGGAGGCCGTGCTGATGTGGTACAGCACACTGTACACACAAACCATGCAATTTCGCTTCGAATGCGAACCAGAAACCGCAGTAAAATTACGCCATTTCTCTTCGATAGAGAGCTGTTATGCACATAAAACGGACGTAATCACGTTTTGTAGCGCTCTCTCCGCAGTAACCTGAAACGAGTGTCGAGCGCTGAAACGGTCAACAGCGCTGTAATCTACTCAAAGAAATGACGCAGCTGCCTGTTTTCGACTGCGCATGCTCTGATGTGACGTCATCCCTTCCGGCACTATGGGTGTTACGTTGCGCACTGCACCGGGTCAGTATTTTTCTTTGAAAGTGGGTATAATGTATTCAGCAAGTGTACAGGATACAGAACGTTTTATGAGGGTTTCATGTACGGCGCTGTAGGCAAATCAATGCAGCGGCCCGTTAGCTCAGTTGGTTAGAGCGTCGTGCTAATAACGCGAAGGTCGTGGGTTCGATCCCCCCACGGGCCATTCATTTTGAGCGGGCCCCCGGACACACTCCCGGGCGGCCGGCTGCTCAGCTCTAGTTGACGCAGTAAAGGGATGCGTGCTCTCTGTAATAAAAAAAAAAAACAGAGTCAAGGAATCAACGATCAACTTGAACGGACGTCTTGTGACGTCAGCCTAGACCAAACAACGAACTATATCGAACAAAATGAAAAGAAAGCAGAAAAAAAGTGGTCAAGCTTATTGAGCGGGAAGTCATCGAGTTGGATTCGATTCTTGCTGCTGCCAAATTTTTTATTTTATTTATTCCTCTTAAGGTTAAATTGTAAAACTGAAGCTTAATTGTAAAACTGAAATATATTGAAACTTTTCAGTTTACATAAATAAAATGAGTATATTCAGTATAATTACCATGAATACACGTGTAGGTGAAAAGGTTATGGCAAAGATATTTCGCAATGGAACTATTCATGGGACTGGGAGCTACTCTGAGAGAAAAATAGTTCAGCAAGTTTTAAAATGCTGTACAGTACAACTTGCTGGATGATTGTGTGTTAATAGTGTACGATGTCCTCGTCGATGAGCAGCAGTCACAGCTTGAAGAGGGAATTAATTTTAACAAATGTCTCGTTTTATTAGTATTCGTGTGACCTACTCTGCATCTAGATGTACATCTATATTATGGAGACCACTGTGAAAGGCACGCCAGAAGGTATGTTCCATTGTATCAGTTATTACGGTTTCTTCACGTTACATTCACGTATGGAGCGCGGGAAGAACGATTGTTGGAATGCCTCTTTGTTTGCTTTAATTAATTAAATCTTGTCCTCAATGATCCCTATGAGAGCGATGAGTAGGGGGTTGTAGTTTTTCCTAGAGTCACAATTTAAAGCTGGTTCTAAAAAATCTGTAAATAGACTTTCTCAGTATAGTTTGCTTCTATCTTCAAGAGTTTGCCACTTGAGTTTCTTCTCAGCATCTATGTAACACTTTCCCACCGGTCAAACAAACCTGTAACCACTCGTGCTGCCCTTCTCTGGAAGAAATGGTAGCGGGTTGTTTTCAATTGTTTATTGTATGTCACCGGACACAATGTCTGGATACTCTACCACATAAATGAAACACAATCTCTCACGCAAATTTTCGAAGAGAAATTGTCCAGGTATTACGCAGGCGATGCCATTAGGAGATTCTGGACAAACCCCACAATCCAGGGCCGCAGCAAATGAGCTCCGATTTATTGAAATGAAGCACCTGATTATGATAATGCAGGAACTCAAAAGACGACGATGTGTTGGAATAAACTGGAAGACATTAGCACGTATCCGATGCAAAAAATGTAAAGTGGAGCTATGTTTTGAATTTTCTGCAGCCTATCATATCACGTGATTTTTTATTTTTGAATTTTATTTTTAATTTGTACTCTTGTTTAAATTGTTTCTATCAGAACAACAACGAGTAATATTGTCATGTAAATGCATTTCTGCCCTCAAAAGTGCTTAGCGTTACATATACATGTTGTTCATCTTAAGTGAAGACACTAACATATCTCGAAAACTACACAACAGATCAAAAAAAGTTATTATTCCGATTTGTTTGTCTCGGAGGGGGAACATTCAGCGATATCACACGTGACAACTTTGAAATCTTCAATAGGGATTCCCGTATTTTTATTGTAGATTACGATTCTACGGTAAAATCTACATGCGTTTTGTGTGAAGCATTTTCTTCGTTTCGCCACAATGGCGCTGTCAGTGTTTAGTGTATCTGGGATTGTAAAACTGTTAAGATCCTTAGACGCCAGGAAGCCATCTGACCCAGACGGTACCCCCATAAGATTTCATGTTGACTATGCTGCAAATATAGCACCATTCTTATCCATCATATATCAGCGATCATCGGAACAGCGGAAAGTAACAGCGGAAAGTTCCACGGGACTGGAAGAAGGCCCAGGTCTTAGCAATCTATAAAAAGGGTAGAAAATCGGATGCACATAATTACTGGCCAATTTCACTGACATCGATTTGTCGTAGAATCATGGAACATATTTTGTGTTTAGACGTAATGACCTTTCTAGACTCTGAGAAGCTCATCTGCAGAAACCAGCACGGTTTTAGGAAACAGCGGTCATGGGAGACACAGCTGGCCCTCTTTGTGCATGATATACAACAGACTCTAGATAACGGCTTCCATGTTGACGCCGTATTTTTCGACTTCAGCACTGTCGCTTGCCCCAGAAAGTGCGCTTACGGCCTATCCGATGACATGCGGTTGGATGGATTCCAACAGACAGGGAGCAGTATGTCGTCCTGAACGGGGTGACTTCAACAGAAACAAGCATAACTTCAGGTGTGCCCCAGGGCAGTGTAAGAGGTCCGCTGCTTTTTACGATTTACCTAAACGATCTGGTTGATGGTATTGACAGCGGCATTGAACTGTTTGCCGACGATGCTGTAGTCTACAGGAAAGTAGTATCACATGAAAGTTGTGAACAAATCAGTGATGATCTGCAGAAAATAAATACGTGGTGTAATGACTGGCAGTTATCTCTCAATATTAGTAAGTGTAACCTACTGCGTATAACAAGGCAAAAATCCCCATTTATGTACGAGTACAAAATAAATGCCCAATCTTTGGAAGCGGTAACATCCGTCAAATATCTGGGTGTGACTATTCGAAATGATCTCAAAATGGAATGATCAGATTACACAAGTAACGGGCAAGGTGAACCATAAGTTGTGGTTTATTGGTAGAATCCTGAAGCGATGCAGTCCTTCAACAAAGGAAGTAGCTTACAATACTTTAGTTCGTCCAGTCTTAGAGTATCGTTCTCCTGTATGGAACCCTTACCAGTTGGGTCTGATTCAAGAGATTGAGAAGGTCCAAAGAAGAGCGGCAAGAATTGTGACTGGAACATTTAGCCATCGCGAGAGCGTTACAAATCTCACAGAAAGTTTGAAGTGGGACCTACTTGCAGATAGACGGCGCGCTAAGCGGAAGGGGCTGCTCACTAAGTTCCGAAATCCGATCTTCGCCGAGGATGTAGAGCATATATTATTACCACCAACTTTCACTTCGTGCAATGATCGCCATTCAAAGATAAGGGAAATTAGAGCTCGTACTGAGGCGTTCAGACAGTCGTTTTTCCCTCGCGCGATCAGCGAGTGGAGAAGACGGGGGGAAATATGACTTTGGTGCGAATTGTGCCCTCCGCCACACACCGCTTGGTGGCTAGCGGAATATATATGTAGATGTAGATGTCATCAGAGGAATAGAGATGGGTACACATACGTAATTAACGACGTGCTACTCAATGGCCCTCGAATATCCAGAGGCATGTGGGACCGCACCTCCACGCTGCAAGGGTAGGACAGGTCAGTATTTCATAACTTCTAACTGGAAACCCTCTTCGCAACGTTGTATTCCTCCGACATATCGAACAGGGGACTACTCGACACGCCGCTGTGGCCGTGTAGCGAACTACGACGTATCATAACAGGCAGTAAGTACACTGCGACTGGAGCTCTCGTATTGTGCAGATGTAGAACAGATAACGGACCTGAACATTACAATACTCGCGCAGTGTTTATTGCCTCCACACCTACGAATCATTTGGAGAATAGGAATGCAAGTGGACGATGAATGTTGCCACAGCAGAAGGAAAAATGAAATGATTCTGATTAACTCGGAATGTAGGAGAAAAGTTGAGGCTGCTGTTGCCTTGAATGCCGAGCATTTTCCGGAGAAAGTTTCCCCCAAGTAGATCCTCTACAACCTGATTCCTTTCCCCCATCTGCTCCTATTCCTCTAACATATGCGCATACTCTACACTCCCCGCAGCCTTGATCCCCCCTCATCCACTGTTTGCTCCTCTCCTCTCCAACCCCCACCCTGTGCCGCCCCTTCACTGTTGTGTCCCTCCTACCCTCCATCTCTACAACCTTCATCTCCTTTCCCAAGGTGGCTTCCGTCAACTCTCCCTCCCAAATGATGCCCTCTCTCCCTCCACTTATCCCTCCTATCAACTCTGATCCTCACCTCCCCCTCCTTTCCTCTGTCCTTTCCCCAGGCTCCCTCTTCCCCCCCATTCCACCCTGATTTCTCTGTCTCCCTTCTAACCCCCCCCCCCCCGAGTCCTTTTGCATTCCCCTCCTCTGCCTTTCCCCACTCCCTCTCGCACCTGCCTAGCCCTCTTATGAGTCCTCGTCCTCCGTCGAATCCTTCCCCCCTCCCCCCCACTTCGTCTTTCCTCTCCTTTCTCCCTTTTTAGTGCCGTGTTCAAGTGAGTGTTCAGTGTGCGTCTTTCCAAAGTGTTGCAAACAGAAATCATGCTGTCGCTGGGTGTGATTTTTATATCTCTTGCGAACAGAAACCAGACTCGCTGTGTTTTTTAATCGTCTGTCTATTATTTTACCTTACTGCTTCCTGTATATTTTATCAGCATCGCCAACCCTTTGTTTTATGTTTCAAGTTCCACAATTTTCCGCTATTTTACCATTTAAGTCACCGATTTTATCGCCTGCTTTTATTATTTATTATCTTCAGTTTTTTAAAACAAATTCTGTAGGCTGAAGAGCGGCGTACTAAGCTGTTGCCAGCCCGCCCCATTTCGGGGAGAATTAAAAAAAAAAAAAAGAAAAAAAGAAAAAAAGAAACAGAGAAAGTTCGCTCTCGTTCCTTCATTCGTTCTTTTACAAGCTTCTGCACGCCTCTATGTCTGACGGGAGTGTACAGACCGGCAAAAGGGAAGGAACCAAATGTTTTACAGGAGAGGCTACGCTGGGATTCCGGTATGTCTGTAGGTAGCATTGTCATAATACCGCGTAAGTATCACCCATACCAGGTGTCATTGCATCAAGAATTTATTGGAGCCGTTCGGGAGGACGGCAGTTCAATCCCACGTACGGCCATCTTGATTTAGGTTTTCGGTGATTTCCCTAAATCTCTCCAGGCAAATGCCGGGATGGTTCCTTTGAAAGGGCACGGCCGACTTCCTTACCCGTCCTTCCCTAATCCGATGAGACTGATGACCTCGCTGTCTGGTCTCCTTCCCCAAAACAACCCAATTATTGGAGCCGTGCTCTTTGCCGAGGTACTGTTTTCCGATGAGTTTACATTCATAAACAATGGTAGCATTAACATGTATTTCTGGAGTGTAGACAATCCCCATTGGTTACGGAAAGTTGACCATCATCGTCCTTGGTCGGTTAACGCATGGTGTCGCATTATGGGGAATAAACTCATTGGTCCGATGGCATGTTGAATGGACGGAAATATCAAACGTTTCTGGAACAGTAACTACCGGTACTGCTGCAGGATGTTGCCCTGAACGTTCAACAACGTATGTGGTTTCAGCACGACGGTTGCTCAGCGCATTATGCAATTGAAGCACGGGAGGTATTAGACCGTATTTACACAGGCTGGTGACCGAGCAAGATGGCGCAATGGTTAGCACACAGGATTCACATTCGGCAGGGCGATAGTTCAAACCCACGTTCGACCATCCTGATTTAGGGTTTGCCGTGATTTCCCTAAAGCTCATTAGGCAAATTTCGGGATGGTTCATTTGAAAGGGCAGGGCTGACTGCCCGCGTACGACCATCCTGATTAGGGTTTTCCGTGATTTCCCTAAAGCTCATTAGGCAAAGTTCGGGATGGTTCATTTGAAAGGGCAGGGCTGACTGCCTTCCATATCCTTCCATAATCCGATGGGACCGATGACCTCGCTGTCTGGTCTCCTTTCCCAAATCAATCAACCAAGCATCTTGTCGGTGGATCCGCAGAGGTGGGCCTATTAATTGGCCCGCCAAGATCGCCGGAATTGACGTCGCCGGATTTCTTTCTGAGGGGATATTTGAAAGATAAGGTATATTAGCAAATGTCACGAGGACATGAAGACATGGTCGACAGCATCAGAAACGCCTGTGCTGACGTACCCGCAGATACGCTTCTGTCCTGTGTATTGTGATTTGAAAAGAGGATCACTAAGTGTACTGAAGCTAGCGGTACTACGTTTGAACAATTACTATCATTGGTATGGTAGAAAAGTGTTCACCTCGAACCACAACCAGCCACAGTGGAGAAATACATCGTTGCGAATTTCAATTAGAAATTACGAAATACTGGGCCGTGCTACATCAGCAGTGTGGAGGTGGGGTCCCACGTGCCATTGGATATTGAAGGACCATTGTCGTAAATTACGAGTGTGTACCCATTTCTATTCCTCTGATTACAGCTCCATCTGTGGCGAAACGAAGAAAATGGTTAAGACAAAACGTTCCTTATCTATATAAACAATTTGGGAGACAATCTGAGCAACCGTCTTCGGTTGTTTGCAGATGACGCTTTCGTTTATCGACTAATAAAAATCATCAAAAGATCAAAACAAACTGCAAAACGATTCAGAAGAAAAATCGAAATGGTGCGAAAAGTGACAGTTGACCTTAAATAACGAAAAGTGTGAGGTCATCCACATGAGTGCTAAAAAGAACGCGTTAAACTTCGGTTACACGATAAATCAGTCTAATCTAAAAGCCGTAAATTCAACTAAATACCTAGGAATTACAGTTACGAACAATTTAAATTGGAAGGAACACATAGAAAATGTGGGGAAGGCTAACCAAAGACTGCGTTTCGTTGGTAGCAGACTTAGAAAATGTAACAGACCTACTAAGGACACTGCCTACAATATGCTTGTCCGTCCTCTTTTAGAATACTGTTGCGCGGTGTGGGATCCTTACCAGGTAGGACTGACTGAGTACATCGAAGAAGTTCAAAGAAAGGCAGCACGTTTTGTATTATCGCGAAATATGGGAGAGAGTGTCACTGAAATGATACAGGATCTGGGATGGACATCATTAAAAGAAAGGTGTTTTTCGTTGCGACGGAATCTTCATCACGAAATTCCAATCACCAACTTTCTCCTCCGAATGCGAAAATATTTTGTTGGCACCGACTTACATAGGGAGGAACGATCACAAAGATAAAATATGGGAAATCAGAGCTCGTACGGAAATATATAGGTGTTCATTCTTCCCGCGCGCTATACGAAATTGGAATAGTAGAGAATTGTGAAGGTGGTTCGATGAACCCTCTGCCAGGCACTTAAATGTGATTTGCAGAGTATCCATGTTGATGTAGATGTATGTAAATTTTACCGTAGAATCGTAATCTGCAATAACAAACGGAGGTTCCTAGTGAAGATTTCAATGTTGTCCTCCGCCACCCACCGACGGTGTGGGGTGGTCGAGTGTGGTATCAATTGATGTCCCCCACCGAGATAAATGCATTGGAATTATAATGTTTTTTGAGTCGATGTATTGTTTTCGAGATATCTCAATGTTTCCAGTTAAAATGAATACCATGTATCTTAAAGGGTGGAGCGCGGTAAACTGCTTTTTTAGAATTCACGTTGTGGCCGCACTGTTGGTCGAATAGAGGGGAGAGTGGGCGTGGTTTACAGTGAACGACGGGAGGTTTATGTTCAATTGTCGTTCAGTTACGATAATGCAGTGGGTACGTAAGGAGCGCTGATCTTGCGGTGAAGTGTATTTCTCGAATTCCCACGCGATCATTGCAGTGCAGCGTGCTTTTCGTTTGCGACTTGCAGTACTCCCATGGGGACGTGTTCCTGGGCTGTAGTCAATAATAAATATGGTAAATGCATTCAGAACAACAGGGGATGTGTCATCTGTACGAAGAGGACCTGAGAGAAGCGTTACAACACCACAAAATGTCGAACGAGTTTGAGCAGCAGTAATGCAATCTCCGAGACTCTCAGCTCGGAAACACGCACGTGCTGATGGCATTTCAAGACGTTCTCTGCACCGGATGCTTCATAATGAACTGAATTTTCGCCCGTATAAAATGTGCGTGGTCTAGCAATTCTCAGTAAGGGATAATGTAACACGAAGAACATCTTGCCTGAAGCCATGCTTGCAACCGTATCCCACGACGCAAGTGTGTTCTTTTCTGATGAGGCACGTTTTCACCTCAGTGGGTATGTAAACAAACAAACTACGTGATACTGGAGCGACACGAATCCCAGGGAAGTTCACCAGAGACCCCTGCACTCAGACCGTGTCACTGTGTGGTACGCCATATCACGAGTAGGCATCAATGGCTCCCACTTTTTCCAGGAAAATCGTCGAGCTAGTAACTGTGAATTCGGATCCTTACTTAACTATGCTGCAAGAGTTTTGCCAGGCGGCTTTCGAGGCAATGCAGTTACAGGATACCTGCTTTCAACAAGACGGTGCCACTGCACACACAGCCGGCATTACCATGAATTTTTAGAGGAAAACGTTTCGTGGAAACCTTTAAACCTTTTCTCTCGGGTGGGGGATCTCAACTGGCCCGTACGATCACCGGACTTAGCCCCACTGGATTTTTTTCTTTGGCGTTACCCGAAGTCAAAGGTGTACTGCAACCGTCCCAACACCCTGGAAGACCTACAGAACAGCACTGAGGCTGAAACTGCAAGGATACAAGACATGCTTGACAGAGTGCATGAGAATTTCAAAAAACGACTGCGGTAATGCGTGGATTGTGAAGGTAGACATTTGCCAGATACACTGTTTAAGCCATGTAATTAGAAACTTCCGCCGCGCGGGATTAGCCGAGCGGTCTGAGGCGCTACAGTCATGGACTGTGCGGCTGGTAACGGCGGAGGTTCGAGTCCTCCCTCGGGCATGGGTGTCTGTGTTCACACACATTTGAATTAGAAACTTCCATTATTGTCCAATATGAGAAAATAAAAATGTAATTTCTGAGTGTACATTTTTTTATTCATTTACAAATCAGCAATTTACTGCGCTACGCCCTGTACATCAAATCAGAACGATAAAAATAGCTTTTTCACATTAAAAGCTTCTTTGCGAATGCGAAAAACAAAACAGGGTAAAAGTAATAAAGGCAATAAAAATAACAAAAAATAATTGCGACACTAACGGGTGAATTTAGACACCTCCCGTCGGTCACTACCGCCCAGTTCTGGCTCGGTAGCGAGGAACCCACTTCAGACAGACCGCGCATGGTTCAAATGGCTCTGAGCACTATGAGACGCAACTTCTATGGTCATTAGTCCCCTAGAACTTAGAACTAGTTAAACCTAACTAACCTAAGGACATCACACACATCCATGCCCGAGGCAGGATTCGAACCTGCGACCGTAGGGACCGCGCATGACTTTGATGTACCGACACTGAGCGGAACTTGTTTGTGTCGCCCGACAAAGCGCAGAGCGGCGCGGTTTGACGCCTCAGCCGACCGAAGTGGCCGTGCGGTTAAAGGCGCTGCAGTCGGGAACCGCAAGACCGCTACGGTCACAGGTTCGAATCCTGCCTCGGGCATGGATGTTTGTGATGTCCTTAGGTTAGTTAGGTTTAACTAGTTCTAAGTTCTAGGGGACTAATGACCTCAGCAGTTGAGTCCCATAGTGCTCAGAGCCATTTGAACCATTTTTTTTTGACGCCTCACCGGACGCTGCCTTAGACCCAGTATTGTTAATTAGGGAGTTCTGTAACTACCCTTAAATATTTGTTGGTATTCCACAGACGAGCACGCAACACCCTTCCACGTTGGTCCGGTCCCCCTAGTCCTGGCACCATCGCAACGCTACCGTTGAAGTGCGCGTATCAGCGGAACACAACGTACAGGTCTTCGGGCAAAGAACCACTCCTCCCCCCATCACCCATGCAGTCACTCTGCCACTCTAGGCTAAACGCAAACTGAGACGCGCGTAAAGCACGTGTGAACGTGTGACGTGGCACGAGACTACAGCGCGGCGCGCACGTGTCGCGCTGGCCCAGCGCATATTGCGACGCGAACACCGCACGCAACGTCTGGCGAAGCTCTGCGCTGATAGAACCGAATCGCGCGCCACCTGTTGTCCTTGTCAAACGATTTTACAGAAACTATTCACTGAAAATATTTGATTTTCGCCTTACTTGTAGCGTTATATGTCACCTTCGTGGCGAAGTGTCCATCATATCGCTAATGGTCACGCTTATTGCGATGTACACATTTTAGTAAGACACTACGCAAAGCTCGAAAAGTTTGCAAAGAAAATTAGGGGTCGCTATGATTTTGCGTTTGGTGCGTATTACATCATATGTTGCTGCGTATGAAATTCAGCAAACATATTGAATTTTTGTTTAGACTTGGGAGGAGGACTCTTATCTGTCCCTGATCTCGAGAAAATTGATCCTATGTAGCGCATTCAAAAATGGTTCAAACGGCTCTGAGCACTATGGGACTTCAACATCTGAGGTCATCAGTCCCCTAGAACTTAGAACTACTTAAACCTAACTAACCCAAGGACATCACACACATCCATGCCCTAGGCAGGATTCGAACCTGCTACCGTAGCGGTCGCGCGGTTCCAGACTGAAGCGCCTAGAACCGCTCGGCCACAACGGCCGGCGTAGCGCATTCACTCTCGTTCTCACGCCCACGGGAATGTAATAGTCTTACATCCCTCATATCTCCTAAACCGCTCGAGACATCGAAACGAGATTTGGCGAGTAATGGTACACAAGGAGGAAAGTACTTTTCCAGTTCGTAAACTCACTGAACTTTCTTATCTATGACGATATATCAGAAGTACTTTTTATTTTTTTTTTTTTTCATTCCAGCGACTGTAATTCTTTAAGAGTTATCGATAGCTGGTGAGACAAGGGTTTCCTAGTACGAAAATAAACATGAAATTTCTTCTCTTATGTTACCACAAACCGACACAATGAGGTTTTTTCGTAAGCTATTGATCTCTCTGGTCGCGAGTTACTTGTTTAATGAGACACTCTGTTTCAGAATTCTGTCACAATAGCTGCTGCAAAAAAGAGTTCGTGCAAATTATATTGTGTTTTGGCAAAATAAGTACAGTTAGACCCGTCAACAAGAGAAACGTGGCCGTGCCTCTTTGAATGAAAAACGGTTAACAATTCCAACAAACATAAATCGCCTATTCTGTTGGAATTTTGGTTGAATACCATAGCCCATCGTATTTTTAACACTGAGCGACTGGAATGGAAACTTAGCAATGGATTTTACTCCTTTTCTTCATCTGAGCAGTATCAAAATCATGATGAGAGTATCCTTTAGGCGAAACGACACGCACATGCCTGATGCCGGTTTCTCATCTACGCCTTGCCAAACTGACAATGCGTGATTCGCGAATAAAATACACTCCTGGAAATTGAAATAAGAACACCGTGAATTCATTGTCCCAGGAAGGGGAAACTTTAGTGACACATTTCTGGGGTCAGATACATCACATGATCACACTGACAGAACCACAGGCACATAGACACAGGCAACAGAGCATGCACAATGTCGGCACTAGTACAGTGTATATCCACCTTTCGCAGCAATGCAGGCTGCTATTCTCCCATGGAGACGATCGTAGAGATGCTGGATGTAGTCCTGTGGAACGGCTTGCCATGCCATTTCCACCTGGCGCCTCAGTTGGACCAGCGTTCGTGGTGGACGTGCAGACCGCGTGAGACGACGCTTCATCCAGTCCCAAACATGCTCAATGGGGGACAGATCCGGAGATCTTGCTGGCCAGGGTAGTTGACTTACACCTTCTAGAGCACGTTGGGTGGCACGAGATACATGCGGACGTGCATTGTCCTGTTGGAACAGCAAGTTCCCTTGCCGGTCTAGGAATGGTAGAACGATGGGTTCGATGACGGTTTGGATGTACCGTGCACTATTCAGTGTCCCCTCGACGATCACCAGTGGTGTACGGCCAGTTTCGCTCCCCACACCATGATGACGGGTGTTGGCCCTGTGTGCCTCGGTCGTATGCAGTCCTGATTGTGGCGCTCACCTGCACGGCGCCAAACACGCATACGACCATCATTGGCACCAAGGCAGAAGCGACTCTCATCGCTGAAGACGACACGTCGCCATTCGTCCCTCCATTCACGCCTGTCGCGACACCACTGGAGGCGGGCTGCACGATGTTGTGGCGTGAGCGGAAGACGGCCTAACGGTGTGCGGGACCGTAGCCCAGCTTCATGGAGACGGTTGCGAATGGTCCTCGCCGATACCCCAGGAGCAACAGTGTCCCTAATTTGCTGGGAAGTGGCGGTGCGGTCCCCTACGGCACTGCGTAGGATCCTACGGTCTTGGCGTGCATCCGTGCGTCGCTGCGGTCCGGTCCCAGGTCGACGGGCACGTGCACCTTCCGCCGACCACTGGCGACAACATCGATGTACTGTGGAGACCTCACGCCCCACGTGTTGAGCAATTAGGCGGTACGTCCACCCGGCCTCCCGCATGCCCACTATACGCCCTCGCTCAAAGTCCGTCAACTGCACATACGGTTCACGTCCACACTGTCGCGGCATGCTACCAGTGTTAAAGACTGCGATGGAGCTCCGTACGCCACGGCAAACTGGCTGACACTGACGGCGGCGGTGCACAAATGCTGCGCAGCTAGCGCCATTCGACGGCCAACACCGCGGTTCCTGGTGTGTCCGCTGTGCCGTGCGTGTGATCATTGCTTGTACAGCCCTCTCGCAGTGTCTGGAGCAAGTATGGTGGGTCTGACACACCGGTGTCAATGTGTTCTTTTTTCCATTTCCAGGAGTGTAGTTACTAATAGAAGTAAACAACTGGTACATGGCACAACACAGGGGTCAATGTATCGTCAACGGATGACAATAATGCGCGCGACAGGAATGCGGAAGCTAGCCAAGTGTGCTTTGTGAGAGGAAGAGTTCACGTCGTTCGAAAAACGTTTTCATGAAAGTAGAATTGCCTCTGTCAGCAATACATTTCGACAAATTAAATATATCAAATCACCAGACTCTTTCACGACACACTTTCGTAATAATACCAACCATTGCTTCATTTGTGTAGCCTGTTGTATAATTAGTTTATTAATGCTGATAGAGTGTATGCGACCACTGAAATGCTTTTTCTCGTCGCGATGGTCCGATTAAAACATTCTTATTCATGAGAGCTTCTCGACTGTTTCTAGCTTGCAGTCGAAATGTGATGTGCACCTGTACGTAGTATAATGTCTCTTATTACATTCATATCCAAATAATATACTGAAACTTATGTATTTCACATCTCGGCCGCTTTTACCAGGAGCACAAAGTAGTCGTACCTGTGGAAATTACGCCTTTTCAACTTTTTGTAACAGATTGTAGAGATAAAAAAATGGTTCAAATGGCTCTGAGCACTATGGGACTTAACTTCTGAGGTCATCAGTCCCCTAGAACTTAGAAGTACTTAAATCTAACTAACCGAAGGACATGACACACATCCATGCCCGAGGCAGGATTCGAACCTGCGACCGTAGCAGTCGCGCGGTTCCAGACTGAAGCGCCTAGAACCGCTCGTCCACCGCGGCCGGCTTGTAGAGATACTCCAGCATAACAGGCAGTACGTATATAACCTTGTTTTACTTTCCTGCCTTGCTTCTAGATCACATGATTTTTTAATATTCCCTCAGGATGAATCATCTATCCCTTCTTACGATCTGAAAACATTGTGGAGGCAAAAGATATATATACTTCCAGTAGCTAATGGTTCACCAGTTATTGAACTGTGCATTGCTCTTGACAAAAGAATAAACAAACAAAAAGTACACTGATAAGTGTTCGCGTGACGCGCGTCGCGAGAAACTGTGCCTCAACCACTTTCAACGCCGGGCGACCTGGCAAGCGCATGTCACGTCCCAGTCGCGCCGCGTCGCAGTTTGCGCGGTCCCATTTGGACCTTTGATGTTACAAAAACCCGCGGTGCGCTGCGCCGCGCCACACGTGCTATACGCGTCTCAATTTGCGCATAGCCTTAGGCTAGGCGCGCACTGGCGATTTTCCGTCGCGCGATTTATTTGTCGCAAGAATGAAACACAGTGGCTCGAATAGGAGCGCGCGCACGTGCGACAAAAAAGTAGCGGCGATTTAAAAGACGCAACCGTCCCTATTTCACGCGCGACGCGATTGTCGCAGGTGTGGAATGATTCACAGGCACTGGAATGGGCCCGCGCGCACTAGCGACGCGATTTCTGTGAGTCGCTCTCGCTCTGTGTTGCATACACACAAGTTCAGTGCGCCAGCAGCATGTCTGATAACGGGAGTTGCGCTACGGATGACATTGTAGGTTGTGTTGTCGATTCAGAAAGACTAATTGCAGAAGTAGAAAAGCGACCAGCTCTCTACAACAAGAAATTAAAAGAATACAGTGATCGAAATTTGAAAGAGAAACTATGGGGAGAAGTATGCTGCAGCCTAATTCGGAACTGGACTGAACTGCCTGGACCAGAAAAGACTAACAAAGGTATTTCATGGTTCACTTATTTTATTCATTCATGTAGACATCACAGTTACAACAATTTAAATTTTTTCATATTGCCAAGATACTGATCCTTGTGGAGTCACAAAGTAGTTTGCAAAATAATCCCGTATCTGCATACCACACGAATCAGCTCTTATTCCTACAGGCTCACAGGCTTTCAGAAGGCATTCGTACGACTCGTCCTCAGTTCGTACACCGTCATTTCGTCTTACGAAATTATGCAGAATACAACATGCTTTTATGATTATGTCTGAAAAACCAACATCCACATCCATAGGTCGATGAAATATTCTCCATTTGTTAGCCAAAATCCCCAAAGTACATTCCACCATTCTACGAGCACGACAATGTCTATAATTAAAAACACGCTGTTTCATTGTCAGGTTTTTCCTCGAGTACGGCCGCAGAATATGTCTAGACAGTGCAAATGCTTCATCTCCTACAAAATTAAAAGGTTGAGGCTCTCCTTCCTCGTCTTGTGGTAATTTTTGAGGATTTCGAATGTTTAACTGATTAGATTTCAGTTTTTGATAGAAGTTGGATTTCTTGAACACATTAGAATCCCCATTGGCTCCGTACGAGCCCACGTCTATCACAGTGAAACAATAGTCAGCGTCCACTACGGCCAAAAGTATTGTCGAAAAATAATTTTTGTAATTATAAAACTCTGAGTCACTGTCAGCAGGCTTCTTCAGTCTCACATGTTTCCCATCCACAGCACCAATGCAATTTGGAAAGTCAGTTCTGTCTAAAAACTGTTTGGCAATAATCTTCCAATCATCTTCAGTTTTTTCTGCCATATGAATAGGCTTTAGACATTGCCACAACTGCTCGCATGTATCCTTCACAATTTCTCTGATTGTAGTGGCCCCCAGTAGATATTCGTAGTGTAATGAGCGAAAGCTATTTCCAGTCGCAAGGTATCTGGAAGAAATAATATTCAGTAACAGCATTAATATTTACTCATAGAAGTATTAAGGTAAATACTTACAATAAATTATATACAGTGATAATTTCATTTATGACAGGTAAAGAAATTCAAAGGAAGTGGAAAAATCTGAAGGACTGCTTCGCGAGAGAACTGGCATCACAGAAAAAATCGTCGTCTGGCGAGGCTGCAAGAAAACGGAGGAAATATCTATACTTCGATGCAATGTTATTTCTGCTCCCTCAGATGGAAGACAGACCGACCACCAGCAACATCGAAATCATGCCCAGTAGCACAGGAAACAAGGAAGTAGTTTCTCCCCCCAGTTTGTCTTCACAAAACAGCAACGATACTGCACAGAGCAAAAAAGTACGACATCCTACGAAAAGAGAGGCCAAGAAGGTTACGTCCTACGAGGAATCTCTATTAAATATATTACAAGACAGACAAAAAGAAGAAGTTAACGAGGATAAGAATTTTGCATTAATGCTTGTCCCCATGCTGGCGAAGTTAAACGAAGAACAGAAACATTACGCGAAAATAGAAATACTGAATGTGATGAGGAATGCCAGATATTATCAGCTTTCACCGATTTTTCCACAGCATCCGAACATGTGCTATAACACAACTCAAGCGACTTATAACACCACTCAAGCAACTTACTCTCCAGCATCTTCATTCGTTCAACCGTATTCTTCAAATGTCCTAAATGAAACGGAACCTCCACAAAATTTGTTCGTGTGCCCCTCTCCAGACAACCGCAACAAGACCACAGAAACCTCTATGCGCAACATGGTTTTGCAGTTCTCTAATGAAACAAGATCGCCAGTTTCGACTTGCAGTAGTGATTATCTTGATGTATCTGATCAGTAATGTAAAATGGCAACAACAATTGTTGAATGAAACGATTCTCTTGATGTATCTAATCAATAATGTAAAAGGGCAATAAAAACTGTTGAATGAAATAATGTGTGCTCACCTCAAAGTCACTGATAAGCGCTCCTCAGGTGGTATACACTTCCTCCATGTCGTATCTTGTTTTGTTATATTCGGTCCTACTGTCTGAAGCAGTGTATCAAAACTATTCTTACTCATTCGATAGTATTGAAAGAATTTATTTTGGTGATTTTGTAACTCTTCGTGTAATTTGTAAAACTGCCCTTTCACCAGTCTTTGACTTACAATCGGATGTACCCAGTAACGACATTTGCGCTGTTTTCTCGCTCTTTTTCGTAGTAAAAGCGCCACCAAACAAGCTGTTTCGATGAAATCCATGCTGGTACTGAGAGTAGTTGCGATTTTACTGCCGCTGTGTGCGCACCACAATGTACTTCCGCGACAGCGATTGTTCAGTCGCGCCGACTGAAAAATCGCCTGTGCGCGCCTAGCCTTACATCTCGCTAACGGTCATACTTATTGTGTTATACACATTTTAGTAAGACGCTACGCAAAATTCGAGAAGTTTTGCAATGAAAATAGGGGTCGAGATGATTTTGCGTTCGATGCGTTTGAAATTTAGCTAACATGTTAAATTTTTCTTTAGGCTTGGGAAAAGGTCTCTATTTGCCTCGAATCTTGAGAAAATGGATCCTATGTAGCGCGCTCACTCCCGATCTCACGCCCGCGAGAATGAAATATTCACAGCATCCCTCATATCTGCTAAACCGCTCGAGACATCGAAAGGAGATTTTGCCGAATGACACACACAAGGAGGAGAGTATTTTGCCAATTCGTGAACACACGGAATTTTATTATCTATGAAATTAAAATGAAATCCAGACCTTTAGCTGCTCACAGGCGTTGATAAATATCAATGGGGACAGTTGAAAATGTGTGAGCCGACCGGGACTCGAACCCGGGATCTGCTGCTTACATGGAAGACGCTCTATCCGACGTTTTTTTATTTCTTTGTTGATCTCATTTGGTGCTATATTGTTTGTTGTATTTGTTCGGGACGGACGTCCCATGAAACCCGTTTAGGTTGTTCGTTGATCCCTTCACTCAGTTTTTTTTTATTTTTAGTATTATTATTACAGAGGGTAGCTAACCCCAGAGCCTCCGAGGACACAGAGGGTAGTGCGAATGCAGGAACTTATTAACTTTTTATACCTGGGATTCACAGTCAAGTAGAACTTTATAAAAGACATCTTATTATCTCTGCCACGCTCCCCGTGAGACCCATATTCTCAACTTACTGTCCACACGCTACATTTGTAATGTCCCTGCCCACTATACTCATTACTCGCGGCAATCAATCTACCGATTTCCATAAGAGTTCGGGCAATGTGACTGCATCCGCACTGAAGAAGATCATTGGCCGGTAAGCCTTATCTATATGAAGAAGGTATCTGTGTCCTCGACGCCATTTGAGGAAGCCGGCCGCTGGTGGTCGAGCGGTTCTAGGCGCTACAGTCTGGAACCGCGCGACCGCTACGGTTGCAGGTTCGAATCCTGCCTCGGGCATGGATGTGTGTGATGTCCTTAGATTAGTTAGGTTTAAGTAGTCCCAAGTTCTAGGGGAGTGATGTCCTCAGCCGGCCGAAGTGGCCGTGCGGTTAAAGGCGCTGCAGTCTGGAACCGCAGGACCGCTACGGTCGCAGGTTCGAATCCTGCCTCGGGCATGGATGTTTTTGATGTCCTTAGGTTAGTTAGGTTTGACTAGTTCTAAGTTCTAGGGGACTAATGATCTCAGCAGTTGAGTTCCATAGTGCTCGGAGCCATTTGAACCATTTGAGGAAGCCGGCTCCTGGTGGTCGAGCGGTTCTAGGCGCTACAGTCTGGAACCGCAGGACCGCTACGGTTGCAGGTTCGAATCCTGCCTCGGGCATGGATGTGTGTGATGTCCTTAGATTAGTTAGGTTTAAGTAGTTCCAAGTTCTAGGGGAGTGATGTCCTCAGCCGGCCGAAGTGGCCGTGCGGTTAAAGGCGCTGCAGTCTGGAACTGCAGGACCGCTACGGTCGCAGGTTCGAATCCTGCCTCGGGCATGGATATTTGTGATGTCCTAAGGTTAGTTAGGTTTAACTAGTTCTAAGTTCTAGGGGACTAATGATCTCAGCAGTTGAGTCCCATAGTGCTCGGTGCCATTTTTTTTTTTGAACTGATGTCCTCAGATGTTAAGTTCCATAGTGCTCAGAGCCATTTGAACAATTTGAGGAAACGTTAACTCACACAAAAATATATTGCCAATTCTGTTGGTATTTTGGCTGAATTCCCGTAATCCATGTTATTTTTAACACTGAACGACTGGAATGGAAACTTACCCAAGCATTTTATTCCTTCTCTTGATCTGAGCAGCATAAAATAGTGACGAGCGTTTCCTTCAGGTGGAATGAAAGGCGCATGCCAGATGCTGGTTACTCACCTACGGCTTTCCAAACTGACAATGTGTGATTCGCGAGTAAAATACTTGTCACTGAGAAAAATAAAGGATTTATCTGTCGCACAACCCAATGGTCAGTGTACTGTCAGCAGCGGAGGTTACTGCGCGCGACAGGAAATGCGGAAGATGTGTGCCTTATGAGTGGAAGTCCACGTCGTTCGAAAAACATTGTCATGAAAGTAGATCTGACTTTGTAAGCAATACATTTCAACAAATTAAATACATCGAATCACGACACTCTTTCAGGATACTCACCTTTCGTAATAATGCCGACCACCTTTCTCATTTGTGTAGCATGTTGTATAATTATTTTATTAATGCTGATAATGTGTGTGCAACAATTGAAATGCTTTTTCTCCTCACTGCAAGTCAATTAAAACACACTTATTTGTGAGGGTTTTTCGACTGTTTCTATCTTGCAGTGGAAATGGCTCCAAGCACTATGGGACTTAAAATCTGGGGTCATCAGTCCCCTAGACTTAGAACTACTTAAACCTAACTAACCTAAGGACATCACATGCACCCATGCCCGAGGCAGCATTCGAACCTGCGACCGTAGCGGCAGCGCGGTTCCGGACTGAAGCGCCTAGAACCGCTCGGTCACATCGGCCGGCTGCAGTGGAAATGTGATGTCCACATGTACATAGCATAATATCTCTTATTACATCCACATCCAAGTAACGATAGTGAAACTTATTACTTTGTATCTTGGACGCTTTTTACCAGAAGAACAAAGGGGTCATATTTTTGGAAATTCCTTTTCGGCTTTTTGCAGCAAATCGTAGAGATAATTCAGCATAACAGGCAACAAGCAAGATACCTTGTTTTACTTTCCTGCCTTGCTTCTAGATTACGTGATTTTATAATGTTCCGTATTTCCTTATTCGCTACCCTGACGATGAATCGTCTGCCCTTTCTTACGATCTGAAAACATTGTGGTGGCAGAAGATATAATCCCTGTAGTTAATGTTTCACCAGTTATTTAACTGCGTATTGTTCTAGACAAAAGCATAAACAAAACAAAACAAAAATGGTTCAAATGGCTCTGAGCACTATGGGACTTAACATCTGAGGTCATCAGTCCCTTAGAACTTAGAACTACTTAAACCTAACTAACCTAAGGACACCACACACATCCATGCCCGAGGCAGGATTCGACCCTGCGACCGTAGCGGTCGCGCGGTTCCAGACTGAAGCGCCTAGAACCGCTCGGCCACACCGGCCGGCAAAGAAAACAAAAGAACTGTACAGATATATGCAAGTGAAAACTGTTATGTACTAACTTAAAGAGATGGGCCGCTTAAACGGCGAAAGAGGAGACACAACTCAGTGATAAAAAAAAAATCAGTATACAGTAAGGCCGTATTTTTCGGATGGGCACTACTTCCACTGCCCATATGCGCCATGTCGAAGTGAGCATATGGTAGGACTGCCTTCCCGCTCCCCACTTCACCCTCCCGCAGTAATGGCGTGCCGTGCGGCGCAAGAAACTGTGCCGCAACCATAGATGTGGTTGACAACTACACCCGCTGTTTGACGTGGATCCCTTCCCGCCTGTTGCACAAAGTAGCGGTCATCTGCTGCTGCTGTGGTTGACCGTGGTCGACTATCTTCTCTCCTTCAGACCTGTGGTTCGGAACAGCCCCGCCATGCACGTAAAACAGTGCTGTGAGCAATACCAGACACCTAGGCTACAGTCGTCACACTTCGTCCTTCCAGTTTCCCGGTGATTCTTCCCCGTATGAATCATCCATATGTTGTCATACCCCTCCATCCCTCACCCCCCCCCCCCCACACACACACAAACACACACATACCTATCTTTTCCCGTTCCTTCAACTTCCTCGTGTTGCGGGACCAGCCACTATAATGCCGTGTGACGACCAGCTTTCTGCGCACGACTGGGAGAAGTCTGGCACAATTCTTTCGCGCTTCCGTCCATTTCCACCGAGTAGTTGATGTCTGTTGGTCCATTACGGACGGGGGACAACGGCTGGTTGAGCAATTGTCATTGTCAATGAAAGTCACCAAGAGCCGTGTAACTTAAGGTCTTACTTTATTTTATTTTGAAGGCTACCAGTTTCAGCATTTCATTACGCCATCTTCCGGCCCCATATGCTCCTCTCCAAACGAACATCAAGTCTTCGAATGAAGCACTAGCGTAACGCGCCGGCTGGTGTGGCCGTGCGGTTCTAGGCGCTTCAGTCTGGAACCGCGTGACCACTACGGTCGCAGGTTCGAATCCTGCCCCGGGCATGGATGTGTGTGATGTCCTTAGGTTAGTTAGGTTTAAGTAGTTCTAAGTTCTAGGGCACTGATGACCTCAGATGTTAAGTCCCATAGTGCTCAGAGCCATTTGAACCACTAGCGCAACGATTGAATTCACGACATCCAGAGATTTATGGCCACATATAACATTTTCATTCATTTGAAGAGGTGCCTATGCGGCCTGAAGATGGCATAATGAAATGCTGAAACTGGTAACCTACAAAATAAAATAAAAAAGCACCCTAAGTTACATGGCTGTTGGTGACTTTCATTGACATTGACAAAGTAGTTAATGTGTTACTTTACTTTATCTGTATCGTCCTTGAGTTTTGGAGAGCAGTGTGTGTTCAGTAATCGTTGCTTTCGAAGTAGAACCCATCTGAGGCCCGACATGATGCGTAGTGACTGTATCTGGTGAAATTGGCTTTGCCTGAAACCAATTAAAAAATAAAAACTTCGGAACTGTGCATGAGTTCTGCAGTCTTTTTTAAATGCCATTCCATAATTTTGGAAGGGCTAATAAAAATGTTATTCGTATTATATGAATGTGTCGTATCTGTTATTTCAGACTTGTCCGAAAGAACAGACACCACGCATTTTTACAACTGACTGGCCTAGCTGGGGACTGGATCCACCTTCTTCTGTGCGGATGCACAATTACGCCCGACCTCCTGTGGGCCAGGCAAATGCCGGGATGGTTCCTTTGAAAGGGCAGGGCCGACTTCTTTCCCCGTCCTTCCCTAATCAAATGGTTCAAATGGCTATGAGCACTATGGGACTTAACTACTGAGGCCCATCAGTCCCCTAGAACTTAGAACTACTTAAACCTAACTAACCCAAGGACATCACACACATCCATGCCCGAAGCAAGATTCGAACCTGCGACCGTAGCGGTTGCGCGGTTCCAGACTGAAGCGCCTAGAACCGCTCGCCCACAGCGGCCGGCTTTTCCTAATCCGATGAGACCGATGACCTCGCTGTCTGTTCTCCTCCCCCAAACAACCCAATCCAACTCTCCTGTGGGAATCCAGAGAGCGGATTCGGAGGAAATGGACACGGATTGCGGATCGGTGGCGTTCAATGGGAATGTGGATGGGCCGTGAGGCGTCCCGTTATAGTCTGCGCAGCGGCGATAACGCTGCATCCCAGATGGCGGCCGGCACGGTAACTCAGCGTGTTCGGTCAGAGGGTCCCAAGAGCATAAGCGAACTCTGTGACGTGGATCAGCGGCCACGCTGTTCACTACCTATTCGGTAATGGCGAAAAGACAGTACCTGATCTCGACGAACGACATCGTGCGATCGTCAAGAACCCTAAATACAGGCAATATTTTTCTAATTTTCTTTGGAGCGCATTCCATAATCCGCCTCGCAGCTGGATTATCGATGACATGAGAAGATAACCATAGCACCTCTTCCCAGTTCCTTCTTTTTATGAGATTGCAGTGGGCTATAGTATGGAGCATCCTTTGTCGTAACGGGACGACTTCCTATTATTGTGTTTATGTAGCCGAAGAGGAACGGCCTTTCTTTTATCCATTTGTATAAAAATAAAATAAAATAAAATAAGCAGAAAAACAAACCTTCCAAAATCCTTTTTCCTTTTTTTTCATTTTTGTTAAAAAAAGTGGCTAGGATAGCTGGCTATAAAAAAAATGACCATTTGTGTTACGTACGCATTTTGTTATTTTAATTAGTGTAGGTTTTGAACATGTAAAAAAAAAAGATGAATAGAACAGAGAAAAAAAAGTGGTAATCGTCGTGCATTCTAAACTTACAGTCGCATGTTCGCGTCCAACTGTATATTTTTTTTTTTTTTTGTCATAGAAAAAAGAGGATTAGCTGCCCTCTGTAATAAAAAAACTGAGTTAATGGATCAACAACGAACTGAAACGGGTGTCTTGCGACGTCCGCACCGAGCAGATGAAACGAACAAAATGAGATTAAAAAAAAAAAGATGGCGCAGTGGTTAAGGCACCAGCCTAGTAAGCGCGAGATCCCGGATTCAAATCCCGGTCGGGTACACATTTTAACTTGTCGCCGCTGATTCCGCGTAATGTCCCGACGCAGCTGACAGCAGTGATCCCTTCCCTGCCCTTTCCTTTCTCCCCCTCTCCACCTTCAATTTACATGTTATTCATATGCCTAGAATTTTGGTGGCAGTTAACCTCGCCTTCGGGGCGCAGCTTCATGACGCTGACCTGATGGGACGCACCAGCCTACAATCTTTGCAGCGTCAGACTTCCGGCAGCGGGCGAGCCGGATACACACATGACGACCCCGGACTGCCTTTTCCTACTCTGCCTGAGGCCGTTTGACGCTGCTGCGGTCACCAGCAACATCGCTCCTGAGGAAGTCTGTAGCCACAGGGCTGAGTCAGCGAAGGACAGCCGCATATTTCCGAGCTCGCGCCAACCACTCGCGTCTAGCACTGCCACCTTTCTTGCAGTGCACTCGAATCGCCTGCAGCGGATCACGGTAACGTTTAATGCAACGCGGAGGCGAAAAGTATTTGACGGCGAGCCAAATAAAACACGCAGAATGTCAGGCGTACTGGCGTTTCTGGATAAAAAGGCTTCGAGAGATACATGTCAGTAAAAACACGTGCCAGTAAGTTTGTGAAAAATAGGTAAGACACTACTAAAACAAGTACAATATTTTGACAAAAACTGCAAGAACATTGGCAGTGACAGTATATCCAGGAAATAATTCATTGAAGCCTTCTTACCATCTCCTTTTTTTAAACCATATAGTGACAATGTCTAGTACTATGATTTTTTTATTTTGTAAAAATCGGTCGCTATGATGATTGTGGTGGATGCGTGGGCGTGTGCAGAATTTTTCCAAGAGGCGTCGAAATTCAAAAGTTGTCGGTTTTAAAACTAAACAAACACAGCGTTTTGCCTGGTTTCTCAATTTTATTATTAATGTTACTGCACAACCTAGGTTTTTCAAGTACTTTACTGGTCCCCAAAGATGATAATGCACGGATAAACATTATGACAAGGCAAAGATAATCATCTCAACTTCTTAAGGTTCAAATGGCTCTGAGCACTATGGGACTTAACTTCTGAGGTCATCAGTCCCCTAGAACTTAGAACTACTTAAACCAAACTAACCTAAAGACATCACACACATCCATGCCCGAGGCAGGATTCGAACCTGCGACCGTAGCGGTCGCGCGGTCCAGACTGTAGCGCCTAAAACCGCTCGGCCGCCCTGGCCAGCTCAACATCTTAAGGTATCGATCCATAGCTTAATCTGTAATTATGTCAATGACCATTTTTTGACAAATAACATACATTATTACACAGTTCAGCAATTACACCGCAAAGACAGGACTAAAGTTATGTATAAAAAACTGTGTATGAAATCTTATGGGACTTAACTGCTAAGGTCATCAGTCCCTAAGCTTACACACTACTTAACCGATATTATCCTAAGGACAAACACACACACCCATGCCCGAGGCAAGACTCGAACCTCCGCCGGGACCAGCCGCACAGTCCATGGAAAGTTATGTATCAGCCAAGCACTTTTTAACTACGATGGACTGGGGCTCGGAGTTTTGCTACTATCCTGGGGTTGAGATCTCATCTAAAAGAGGTGAATAATTGAATGGGGTGGGCTCGTTTAATAATAGGTGTGAGGATGTACGCATCTGTTTTTTTTTTTTTTTTATTTTCTAAAGTTTCTAATGGGTTGAGTTTGGCCTCTTTTCCTCTGTGTGTAAGACTTTACATCTATTTTGTATTTGTGGTTATTGTTCAGGCAATGTTCTGCAAAGGCTGGATCAGGCTTCTTCAATCTCCAGCTTTTGTGGTGTTCTTGAAGCCTGGTACAGATTGAACTCCCCGACTGTCCAATGTAGCAAGACTGACACCGTTCTGATGTAACTGATTCGGCGAGTTTGTAAGACAAGGGTCGCGCATGAAGAAGTATATTTGACAAGAAGTACACAAAAGTTGTTCTCTACTTAGCATTTTAAAAGTAGATTATTTTAGTACCTAAACGATGAGCATACATAATTACTATACGCAAAGTACATCTTTTTATGTTACTAATATGTCTTCTTTTTGATTCAACGATGTTAACTGACACCTTCATACGATTAAATCCAAGATATCCAACAAGTTATGAAATAAATCTAGAAAATAATCCCAAAAATAATTTATTAGAAGTTCAGTAAGAGGTCGGTAACGCCAAGAGTAGCGCTCCAGGAAAGTGTAATAGCACCGCTTTTAATCTCTATATACATAAATGGTCCAGCGGACAGCGTGAGCAGCAATCTGTGGACGTTTCCTGATGATGCTGTGGTATACGGGAAGGTGTGGTCGTTGAGTGACTGTAGGAGTATACAAGAGGACTTAGACAAAATATCCAGTTGGTTTGAAGAATGCCAGCTACCTCCAACTGTAGAAAAATGTAAGCTGATGCGGATGAGTAGGAAAAACAGTCCTGTAACGTTCGAATACAGCTTTAGTAGAGTGCCGCTTCACATAGTCACTTCGGTTAAATATCTAGGCCTGACAGTCCAAAGCGATATGAAAAGGTATGGTTACGTCAGGCTGCTATTAGGGAAGGCAAATGATCGACTTCGTTTTATTGGGAGGATTTTGGAAAAGTGTAACTCACTCATAAAGGAGACGACGTATAGGACGCTACTGCGAGCCATGCTTGAATGCTGTTCGAGTGTTTGATATCCCCACAACGTCAGATTAAAGGAGGACGTTGAGGCAATTCAGAGAAGGGCTGCTAGATTTGTTACCGGAAGGTTTGATCAGCATTCAAGTGTTACACAGATGCTTCAGGAACGCAAAGACAATCCCTGGAGGGAAGGCGACGTTCTTTTCGAGGAGCGCTATCGAAAAAATTCAGAGAACCGGCATTTGAAGCTGACTGCAGAACGATTCTGTTGCCCGAAAGAACAGGCACCACACAAACACAAACACACACAAATTTCTATCTTAAGTACAAACAATCCGCAACTGAGCATTATAGCAGAGGTTGAAAATACCGCTTCAATTGTAAATTTCTTTATTTTCACACGACCGGTTTCAGACTGTTATAAGCCCATCCTCAGGTATCGAAGCTGTGCTGTGGTCCCCGAGCGCCGCGTGTACCAGGCACGGCGTGCTACCTATGAACGCAGAACAAGGAGTGCTATTCGGAAAATGTTTGGCAACTCATTGATAGTGACGGACTGGAGCTGCATTAACCTACCCATTTCACTAGATATAACTGTAATTTTCTGAACAATTAATGTTTAACAAGTGACAGCGATTTGGAAAATTTACGTTTCCGAGATGGTTACTTTACACGTTAATTACAGTGTCTCTCATCGTTTACTTCGTGGGAAACCTGCTTCTTTGCGCCCTAGCCTATACTACAGCAATGAGTGAATGCTCACATTCTTGATGCCTCACTGGATGTGCAACTGCAACTGTAACCAAAGATTCAATTCCCGCTGGAAAATTATATTTCAAGTCAGATGGTTTTGCTCCTCCTCTACTGTCACTGAAAACGATCACAACGAAATTAAGTGTAGGAATCCTACGAAACCCTTGAGTTCATACTGCGGTGCTGTGCAGATGGAAAAAGTAGGTTTTCAAATGGTTCAAATGGCTCTGAGCTCTATGGGACGTAACATCTGAGGTCAGCAGTCCCCTAGACTTAGAACTACTTAAACCTAACTAACCCAAGGACATCACACACATCCATGCCCAAGGCAGGATTCGAGCCTGCGACTGTAGCAGCAGCGCGGTTCCGGACTGAAGCGCCGAGAACCGCTCGGCCACAGCGGCCGGTAGTAGTTTTTCGTAGTTATCAGTTGACAGATGGAGTTGATCAGATTCCACTAATTATGACTGCATTATTAATTGTTGGCTCACAGGCGCTTTTCTGCCGTTCATTGTAACTTTTTTTGAATGTTTCAGCTGGAAGAACAGAAACATCAGATTTTCGCCTTATGGAATATTCGAATCCACCTTTAAGTCTTCACGTTCCGAGCAACGGCAAAATATCCATCAGAAAAGCCGACAGCAAGCCAGGTCACGCCTGTCTTTTGGCGGGTGTAGCAATCACAGTGATCTCAGTAATAATATTGTATAGCAAAGATACGTTGCCAACTCAACCACTGGAGAAGCTCCAAAATTGTGAATCGCGTCTGGTGAATACCGTTTCAAAGTTACGGTCCGATTAAGCCAGTAAAACACAAATAATTGTCGCAGTTATTAATTTGTGACGTTTCGTTTGCACTCAGTGCATCGATGTACTACAAGTAATTACACTCTGGCACCTAAACCTAGTTACAGAAATGCGAATAAGGCTCATTGACATACAATGAGAATATTCCGGCCCTTGTCACCCACAACTTTGGAACGAAGCTATAGTCACTTCCAAGGTCACTCGCAGAACACATCAGCTGGTATCCTTCCCGGTAGTATAACTGAAACTTGGCAACAACGTAGAATACATTTCGCAACTCTGTGACCGACGAGAACTATTCTGCTAAATTCACTTGATATTGTCTTGTCATTTCAACTGAATAATGTGAGTGATTTTCTCTACTCGCCCTCTGTAATAAAAAAAAAACTGAGTAAAGGAATCAACCGATCAACTTGAACGGATGTCATGTGACGTCCGCCCAGACCAAACACAACGAACTATACCGAAAAAAAGAGGTAACATGCTTGCCTACAAGGTGCAAGTTGCTCTCGTTCGTCTTTCGAGAAGCGCTGAAAGCCATATTTTTAATTCTTTTGCAGTAGAGCTACAAGCAGGCAGATAAAAACTCAATAAGGGAATCGTAACACAACGCTCGAGCAAAATTCGCCTTGCTGCTTTGAGTGCCCCTTAGTGCTGGAGCGAAAACCTTATGGTACTGCAAAATTCATAACACCACTTTTGTTTTCTGCCGGCACATTTTTTGTTGTTGTGAATACATAATTTTATCCATGAACTGCCACATTTTCATAATACTTGAGTATGATACAGGACATGAAGTAAACACAGACCTTTTCGAAGTCAAAAGTCGGTAATATCCTACTAATTCGTGTTAAAATAGGCACAATCGTCTTACGGACACTTAATGCTTTATTAAGATAGACTGCTGTCTATTTAATTTGTATTAGTCCAGTGAATATTTTAATTGCGTTTTCCATTAGTTCATTGAACACAAAAGTAATCATCGAAGAGAAGTTAATCAGCAATAGTATATTCTTTCACAATATGTAAAACAATCTGACAATGCTTAAGTTGTTTACAAATTCTACGCCTGTAGAAACCTACTGGTTCCAACGATGTTATTAAACCAGTGTAGGTTGAAGAGCACTTTCGCCTAGAAGTGAATTGCCTTGACGGTTGGCCGATTAAGAGCGGTAAAGTTAAAAGTTTACGAGCATACGATCAGAGAGACAAGTGCCTTAGAGATGACTTCCCTATCAATCCTGCCTCGGTCATGGATGTGTGTGGTGTCCTTAGATAAGTTAGATTTAAGTATTTCTAAGTTCTCAGAAGTTTAGTCCCATAGTGCTCAGAACCATTTGAACCGTTTAATTTATTCTATAAGGCGTTTCCGTAAGAGTGTGCAAAAATGTAACAGGACACAGAGAATGCTCCAATGAAAAATTTGAGGCAGGGAACCTGGGGTCGGAGAAGCCAGCTTAAGAAGTTATGGAAGTAAACTCGTCTACTGCTTTGTGTAGCGTTACTGCTTTCCGGTTTATTTACAACTAACTTGCGTACATGTTTACACGTACTGTGCTGTTTATCTGCATGAACATTTTCTGTTTCCTGCAAGGAAACAAGGAGGACGAGCCTGATTATTAGGAACTCTACCTGGATGTTTGAGTGGCCACCCATGCAAAGAGTTCTACCTGAGTTGTTAGATAGAGTACCCTTGGTTGATGTGGTACAACATGACGATGCACTGCCTCACTTCAGTGTGGATGTCCGCAATCATTCTGCTCGCTGCGTTGGATGGGGAGGTCCTATTCCGTGGCCTAAGAGGCCACCTGTTCTGAATCCTCTATGGGGATACGTAAAGTCACTTACGTATGTGATCCTAGTGGATACAGACATGGAACTAGTTGCCAGAATTGTAGCTGCCTGTATTGTTGTTCGAAACACACCAGGGATATTTGGCAGGGTACGTCAGAAACTAGTTCGCCGATGTCATGCTTGGACTGAGGTGTGGTCGAGCGGTTCTAGGCGCTTCAGTCCGGAACCGTGCTGCTGCTACGGTCGCAGGTTCGAATCCTGCCTCGGGCGTGGATGTGTCTGATGTCCTTAGGTTATTAAGGTTTAAGTAGTTCTAAGTCTAGGGGACTGATCACCCCTGATGTTAAGTCTCATAGTGCTTAGAGCCATTTGAACCATTTTTTTATCTGCAGGTTGTAAGTAGGCTGTTTAGGTTTTTATGTTGGTAACGCCACGTAGTGCTCTATATGAAAATCACTGACTGTGCTGTGTGAAGGCTGTGGTTGGTTTGCATTGTTGGAGTATATGCTATTGTAGTGTTGGGCAGTTGGCTGTTAACAGCGCGTAGCGTTGCGCAGTTGGAGGTGAGCCGCCAGCAGTGGTGGATGTGGGGAGAGAGATGGTGGGAGTTTTGAGAGCGGATGATCTGGACGTGTGTCCATCAGAGACAGTAAATTTGTAAAACTGGATGTCATGAACTGATATATATATTATGACTTTTGAACACTATTAATGTAAATACATTGTTTGTTCTCTATCAAAATGTTTCATTTGCTAACTATGCCTATCACTAGTTAGTGACTTCAGTAGTTAGAATGTTTTATTTAGCTGGCAGTAGTGGCGCTCGCTGTATTGCAATAGTTCGAGTAACGGAGATTTTTGTGAGGTAAGTGATTCATGAAAGGTATAGGTTATTGTTAGTCAGGGCCATTCTTTTGTAGGGATTATTGAAAGTCAGATTGCGTTGCGCTAAAAATATTTTGCGTCAATTTAGTGACGATCAGAATAGGTAAAGTGAGAAATGTCTGAGTACGTTCAGTTCTGCTTAGCTGTTTGAAAATCAAATAACGTAAGAGGTTTATCAGCACAGTCATTCATAAATTTTTCTAAGGGGATGTTTCAAGGTAACTGTAACTAATGTAAATAAACAGTGCTTAGTAATGTGACTTTATCCCTATTATCTCCTCAAGCTGTCTTCTCCGACCCCAGGTTCCCTACCTCAAATTGTTCAGTGGAACATCCTCTACGTCCTGTTAAACTTTTGCACTTTCCTAGGAAACATCCCGTTTATCGAATTTTGGAGCTATCAATTGGAGATGTGTTGCGTGCAAGTGCCCTAAAAAGACACTGTAATATAGCTGATTTACTTTAGTAAGAGCTACACGGAATCTGACCTAGTAGTGCCATCAGAAGTCTTTCAGTACTAGAATCTGATTACCTGAATATACCTACTGCAAGTACTGTATCAATACAGGCCATTTGTAGAATAAAGTGAGCTGCTGTGAAACCGCAAATTTACTTTTCATTAATTAAATAATGCTTCCTTACTCTCACACACAAATTTTATCCATTCACCATATAGTAGAAACATATACTTTCACCACGTAAATTCACCATTAGGTACTCGTAACCTCACTGGCGAAATGTATACGCCGAAGTCGCCACTGTGGCATAATAAACCGTATTCTGAACAACGTGTTTTTGAGAGATCCTTAGTGCGGTGTATCATTGAAACTACACATTTTCGTAATACATGGGTATTTTTTAAAACTTGCCTGGTAATTCCAATCACTGAAGACAGAGTGTACAGCAGTCAAAATGTTCTATTAGAGACAGATATAGCTCATTCCGTGTCTTTTTAATAGATCCCACTCCTGGAGGTGAAAATATAACCTACTTCATACACAGATTAAATTCTAACCTAATCTAACCTGCTCGACAACCCCAAAAACTGATGAATGCGACAGGATGCACTAGGACCGTGCCGTTGCCAGAGATCGCCCGATAACATCGGACGAAAGCATCAGATCGCATTCGTCATTTTTTGACGGAATCGAAAAGGTTAGGTTAGAATCTATTTTATGTATGAAGTAGGTTATATTTTAACCTGCAAGGACGGGTCGGGTACCACAAGGCCTCTGTCCTCGGTTCAAATAGCTCTGAGCACTATGGGACTTAACATCTGAGGTCATCAGGCCCCTAGACGTAGAACTACTTAAACTCAACTAACCTAAGGACATCATACACATCCACGCCCGAGGCAGGATTCGAACCTGTGAGCGTAGCAGTAGCGCAGTTCCGGACTGAAGCGCCTAGAACCGCTCGACCACAGCGGCCTGCTCTGTCCTTGGAGGCGAGTGCTGCAGTGCTTCTTTTGCTATTATAACATGTATGTAAATGAGCTGTATCTGTCTCGAAACGAACGTGACGAGTACTGTACACTCTGTCCTCAGTTACTGGAATTACCAGACAAGTTTTACGAACATACGAGATGGAGGGAAAAACACCACGCCACAGAAGTTAAAAACTCTTGTAGTTCGGGATGCCTCTTTCCTTTCCACTACTGATCTCTCCAAAACACGTTGTTCAGAGTGTGGTTTATTATGCTGCAATGACCCGGAGGTGCGATCTGTGAAGTTTTTGCCAACGGTGTTATCAGTACATAATGATTAATTTACTAGGTGAAAGTACAGACTTCTATTATAGGATGCATCGATAAAATTTGTATGTAAGGAAGCAAGTATTATCTAATCAATGAAAGATAGATTTCTGCTTTCACAGCAGCTCCGTTTATTCTGAAAATGGTGAAAATCAACGCAGTGCTGGCTGGATATTCAGGAAATCAGATACCAATACACTTCACTGCTCTCTAAACGCTTCCTCAGTGGAGTTGAGAAAGGAAGTGACAATATTCAGGTGGCAGTATTATTTCAGATCGAGTGCTGCTTTTAATAAAGAAAATCAATTCTACAGTGTCTTTTAGTGCACTTGCACAGCTTCAAAATTCGGTTTGGAAAAAATTAAAAATTTCGTAGAACAGGTATTTGAGGTGCAAGAACGAAAATACTAGATTTTAAATTAGAATTTAGAACATTATAAATAACATCTAACATATCGCACAAAAACTTTGGAGCTATACTTTTCAAAATGTGGTGTAGGGCTAATTATTAGAAAGACGTAATCAACAGATGTCAAATATCATAACGTCACTTCTGGTTTTACTTGAACCAGAGCTACATCTTTAATGTGAGAATTGGAGTTAACCTTCAATGACTGTCATTCAGTATACATTTGATAGACAAACACAAAGTTTAGTGTAAGATACCCTGAACACCCAAAGCACTGAAAAGTGGAAACACATATGTACACAGCATTTGCAAACCACTTCTCGTAACAGAATCTCCACCGAACTGCCAAAAAAGCAACGCCAGTAAGCAGTAATAATAATTTGTAGAAAGCTGTCCACCTACCAGAACCCAAAATGATCCACTACAGCAGCTTTGTCACCTGAACAAATTATTTTTCCAGGTTATAATCCACCTAAAAATGCTTTTCTGTCTCGTAAGCCGGCCGGTGTGGCCGTGCGGTTCTAACGCTTCAGTCTGGAACCGCGCGACCACTACGGTCGCAGGTTCGAATCCTGCCTCGGGCGTGGATGTGTGTGATGACCTTAGGTTAGTTAGGTTTAAGTAGTTCTAAGTTCTAGGGGACTGATGACCTTAGAAGTTAAGTCCCATAGTGCTCAGAGCCATTTGAACCATATTTGAACCTGTCTCGTAAAGAACATGGCGAGTACTGTACACTCTGTCCTCAGGAAATTGGAATAACCAGACAAGTTTTACGAATATATGAGATGATGGGAGAAACGTTCTGTTACATACTTGAGATAATTCGTGATGACCTTGAAATGCACCTGCACTCTGCTTCGCTGTATGAATTTAAAGTTGTGCTGACGTACATCAGTTAACCTTCAGTGACTGTCATTTGGCACATTGGAGTAAAACATAAGCATAAAGTGTAGCATAAGGTACTCCGAAAGCGTAAAGCACTTAAAATTGGGCCGGCCGGGGTGGCCGAGCGGTTCTAGGCGCTACAGTCTGGAACCGCGCGACCACTACGGTCGCAGGTTCGAATCCAGCCTCGGGCATGGCTGTGTGTGATGTCCTTAGGTTAGTTAGGTTTAAGTAGTTCTAAGTTCTAGGGGACTGATGACCTTAGAAGTTAAGTCCCATAGTGCTCAGAGCCATTTGAACCATTTTTGAACTTAAAAGTGGAAACACATACCATGCATCACATTGGCAAACCACTTCATATTAACAGTATGACTATCCTACTGGCATAAAACGCCATTTGTAGACAACTAATGACAGCCTACCACAAAAAAAGCTGAAGTACAGTAGCTATAAGCATATAAGATACGCCACCCTCTTCACTTGAACAAGTTAATTTTTGAGGCTATAACCTATCCATAAAATTACCAATAAAGATTTTGCCTATTTGAGGTTTCGAATAAACCTGCGATTTCTGTCAATAGATTGCGAACTATATCCCGATTATGATATTTTCATCCTCAGGATACCACAAACCCACTCTTTCTTGGACTAAATTTATCAGTTTCTCACGGTCCATATTTCGTGTGCGAGAAAGTCGGTCGATTTGACCGAAGAAAACAAACTGATTTGAATTTGACCGGTTGACGTCCGAAATCTGTACGTTCGGGAGACAAGATCGGCTGTAGTGTGACCGCGCACGCAGTGGCGTACTGATTTGAAAAGATCGGCCGTCTCCGGCAGATGTCGGTCGTGTGTGGAATCCACTGTGACCGCAGCCTTGGTAGTGCATTCACAATGCGCGCCGCGCCGAGCCGGGACGGCGAAATGGGGGAAAATCCGCTTCTCCGATTTTCATGTTTTAAAAATTCTTAGCGGTATATAAGACTTCGCCACATCGTTTTATGAACTTTTCAGCGTTACTTACGTCGTGAAAAAAGAAAAAGTCTACTTTTCGTTTCGCGTGATTTCTTCGTTTCATAACGCTTCCCAACCGATTTCGAAGAAAGTATGCTGCTAAAAAATCTGATTTTTGTACACGTTGTAGTGTAACATCTTAGCTTCGTATTGAATCATTTATCTTTCCATATTTCTTAACAGTCATTGTGAAATGATGCTATTTGTCAACGTTGTGCACTTGATTTACAAATCTTGTAGTGAAAAAGTTACGTAGCGGGTAGCTTACTGTTAGATCCGTTTTAGACCATACATTGTTGGGAATGAAATGTAGCTAAAAGTACCAAAAAGTTTTTGAAATGATAATGATACTGATATCTGTCTCTGGTCTCAAGTAATGCGAGCTATTCAGTGGCGTCAGTGCCGCGTCCGCAAGCCACGGAGTTCGCGCGGTTACAGCTTGGTTTAGTGTAGTCATATAATGCAGGACAGAAAAAAACTGATTACTAGTGATCAGCGCAGACCTAGTGCCGGTCCCTCGTATTATTTTAGTGGTCTCTTTGTCTAGATAAGTCCAAATGTATAAGAATTTTTCCCTCGGCTACTGGACAATCATCTGCTATGCTTTTGTGATTGGCCACACGTTGCATCACAAAAGACAAACAATTATTTGTCATCAACATCCTACAATTAGTATTATGTACATTTCGTATTTCGAACTAAAAGATAAGAGTATACTAATCTAAGACGAGATCTTGCTCCTGATGCATTGTAAAACCAATCACAAAAACAAACTGGAGATTTGTGATACGTTTACTGCAGAAACTGAAGCGCAATTCTGTAGTCTCGTTGTCTAGTTTGACAGAAAAAATAATGGAGAGTTAATGAAACTACTGTAGATCGACACAGATCTGCGTTTCATTGTTCTTCATTGTTTTTTTCCTTCCTTGGCGGGCTGCGCTGCACTGTCAAGGTAATCCCCACTCTTTGGCTAAATGGTTGTTAGCTGCCGGAGGCCAAATAAATAAATTTTAAAAAAATCCCCACCCTTTGACAGCTGACAAGCAAGTCAGTAGAAAACGCAGCTGCAGTCAACAGTTGCTCGCCTTTAGCTAGTGTGTGCTGTAGTGAAGAACAATGTGTTCACTCTTTTATTGGTATTGTTTTGAATCTTCTGTAACTCGTCGAGTTTTGAAGTACAGAAGAACTAGGAGGTTATGGAATCATCCCATAAATAGCGACAGACATTTAGGAGGGTTTTTTTCTTTACATGAAGAACTTAAAAACTATCCTGAAAAATTTTATCCATATTACAGAATTTCAGTATGTGCTGCAGAACATTCAAGACAAAATTTCGAAACAGAACACAAATTTTCGCAGAAGTATAACAGCAGAAGAAAAATTGTGTATAACGATAAGGTAAGATTCGTTAGTACACACTTTTTGGTTTGCAGTAGAACTTTGTACAGCATTCACTACCTCCAATTAATTGTAGTCATGCTTTTGTATTTTAAGTTTCACAAACGCTTACCTCTGAGGGGAAGAGAGTTTGTGAGACTCCTGAGAATCATTAGGAAGTAATTAGCTTCGTCATTTTGGGTAATGTCTCGCTGTGCCTTCAACGAAGAATCGCAGAAATACTGCTTCAGAATTTTCCAAGTTTTTTCTTCTTTTTTCTTCATGATGCAGCGCTTGGCAGTGGTGATGGTTCATCATGTGGAGCCACTGATGACCTCACAGAGTTATTTTCATTACCTTGTAAGATAGAGTGATAGGCGAAGAGTTTTGAGATAATGCCCTTTGACTCAGTGGTTCTATTTCCACTGATAAGGAACTATGCATAGCTCTTGGAACTTAGGAAAATCATATGACAGAACAAAGCTCGAGTGGAATTGCATTTTAGTATACTATTCCCAGGATCACATGACCTTATTTTGCCAAGTTATACAAATTATTCTCTGTAACTGTCTCTCAGGTCTTTGCAGTTCGATTTCATTATTCTAATTGAAAGAATATAGAAGTGTGCAAGAAAATGTCTCTTTAATTATTTATTGTTGTATAACTGTGAAATGACATGGACTAAGTAAATATCTACCGTGCAAACAAAACTGTAAAAACTTCGCCCAACACCACACTTGAGTAACACATTTTACGATTTTTTTTCTCAGGTATTTGTCCACTGGCATCTCCTTTCATGCACTAGCGTCGTCATTCCGATTAGGAGTGTCCACCGTATCAGTGGTGGTGAAAGACGTTTGTATGGCCATATGGGAGTCACTTGCTCCCATTCTTTTACCAACGCCAACTGTTTCTCGATTTAAAGAAATTGCCAGTGAAATGCATACGAGATGGGGATTTCCAAACTGTGTTGGTGTATAGACGGAAACTTTTTGGCAGCATGTTTTACAATTACAAACAGTATTATTCGATTGTACTCCAAGCAGTTGCTGATGCAAATTACAAATTTATAGCTGTAGATGTTCAAATGGCTCTGAGCACTATGGGACTCAACTGCTGAGGTCATTAGTCCCCTAGAACTTAGAACTAGTTAAACCTAACTAACCTAAGGACATCACAAACATCCATGCCCGAGGCAGGATTCGAACCTGCGACCGTAGCGGTCTTGCGGTTCCAGACGGCAGCGCCTTTAACCGCACGGCCACTTCGGCCGGCTTGTAGATGTTGGTGCCTACGGTAAACAGTCTGATGCAGGCGTGTTTAAAGAAAGTATGTTATATAAGAAACTTACAAATGGGAAGCTGTTATTACCGCCACCAACAAGACTTGAAGGAATGTGTCAGGAACTACCGCACGTCATTTTAGGAGATGAAGCTTACCCCTTGTTAGAGAATTTGATGAGACCTTTTCCTCGCTGAAATTTGGACAACGAGAAGATTCTATACAATGGTATGCATTCCAGAGCAAGAAAAGTTGTTGAATGTGCATCTGGTATAATGACCAATAAATGGAGACTACTGAGGAAGGAAATTGAAACATCCATTGACGTAGCTGATCACATAGTCAAGTGCATTTGTCTACTTTATAATATTGTCATTGACAGTGAAGGATGCAATTTTGAAGCTGAAAAGTTTTGTAACAATGCTGATATGCAGACAACTGGTGCCTTTAGGAGAGTTTTTTCCTTTACATGAAGAACTTAAAAACTATCCTGAAAAATTTTATTCATATTACAGAATGAATCATAATACATTTTAGTATGTGCTGCAGAACATTCAAGACAAAATGTCGAAATAGAACACAAACTTAAATGTAAATACGGTAGATTAAATAAATGAAATAAATGTAATTTCTCATGTATCATTATAATAAACGTAATTTTTCCTCACTGATTGTGAAATGTGAGATAGCATCTTAAAATAAAAGACGTGTGCAGTCACACTTGTGATGAAAGCAGAAGCGAGACGTGTGATGCGTATACTGCAGAAGCAGTAGTGCTGCTCCTGTAAGTCGGACGAATACGGCCCCATTGGATGTCCACGCTAATACTCGCGCGCTCCCTTGCGGCATTTCGGCGAAGTTCCCACGAAACACTCCTACTGTCACCAGGTGTCTGCTGTTAACGTCTGCCCCACTCCGCCCGCCACCCCCCCCCCATCCCCCCTCCCTTCTCCACTGCCTGTGGCCTTGACAACTGATGACACCTTGTGCCGCGAGTAAACGTAATTCCCTGCGTGACGTCTAAACAACAGTAACAGCTGTCGCGGTAGTTTAAGCAAAAGAGTCCGATACAGGCGTAAATCTACGTAGAAGTGGACATGAACCATATCAGTTCATCGTAAGAATAAACCTGAAGTAGACAAACACAAACCCTATGATTGGTCAGAAGCCGTAGCACACGTATAGTGGTGTTGTTACGCTCTTGGAAGTAGGTCCTACTTATGCTTTACATACATTATTACTAAATTACGTTAAACGAAACTTTGAGATATTATAATGTATTGACAGCCATCAACGTTTTTCTTAATCACGCCTTAGCTATGTAGTTTTCATTTCAGAAATCATGTACAGTCACAGTCTCTGAACTGTTGTGCTGTAATTGCCGCGCTGTTAATACGCAGTATGAAAACGGCTAAGGCTGCTTCCTGTTCCGTAGTGAAACACGGTTAAAAAGTGTCGGGAAATAGGTTGTTCTTAATGTTTTTCACAAATTTACGGAAAAATCGGCTTTGAAGTTTTCCGAGGACTGGTACAGTTGAGCTCCAAATACAGATTGATTGCATACCGCAATCGGTAGCCAGTTGATTGATAACATAGTGCAGCTGGTTCATGTCTCGCCTTAGTCATTTTTTCTTTTCGATTCAGTTTGAAATCCTACATCGCGTAACAGTAAAGTTCATCATCCTTTTTTATGGATAATGCACATCATCTTGTTTCTAATTACATATTGTTTCTAATTACATACTGCACGCGAAATTCCTGTTTTCATTTCAAATGTAAGTTCTTAACTCTTAACCGGAATCGATATTTTGACGACCATAACTGGAATCGCAGGTACAAATGGACCCTTGAATAAAAATTCAACATAATCCCCATAAAAGATATAATTCATATGTAAATTCGTAATTATTGTATTAAAATAAGTTTTATTTCCTATATAAATCAACTTTTATTGAGCAAAAATTTTACATTGTGGTATTTTTTTAACTTTAAGTCCTATGTCTCATATTTTACAAGAATTTTTAGTACCTTACTTTGGGATGCTACGTGATTATAAAAAAAGGTTTAGATTAAAAAACCTAGATATACTATGGAGTTTCTCATAACTTCTTCTTAACGTAAATAGGGACTCTGTATGCCATGAATAAGAAACAAAAATAATGAAAAAGAAAAAATGGAAGTGTGTGAGTGTTATCTATATCAGTACCTGAACTAAGAATGGCACTTGGTACACAACACTTTTTTTCTGCATGTCGTTTACAGATGAATTTAAAACATCTGTAGCATTTTTGTGATTGTTTGCTGTCAGTTTTAGGACCACATAAATAAGATCTTCCTCTTTTTCGTGAGCCGCTTTGATCACAAGGTGAATTTTCCAGTTGTAGGTCATTTTGTTGTTCATCAGCTGCCCCTAGAAAAATATCTATCCTACTCTTCAAATCTACTGAAAATTATGAATACTCTATCTTTCTTTCTGTGATAAATGGCCTTTTCAAATTTGGTCAAATTTCTTTTATGTAATGCTTACGTTTCATACGTTTTCCACCATTTGATGCCTTACGTAATACGAATCCATTTGCACTCGCAACATTCAATATGGCTGAAAAAAATTACACATGGCCATCCTTGACTTCTTCTACAGACTGAATAATTGTCGCATTTCTGATCTAATGTATCAACACCACCTTTTGTTCTGTCGCAAAATTCAATTATGTCAGGTTTTCCACTGTTTTCATTGATTGAATTGTCATGGTGCATTGATGAGACCACCACTGCGCTTCGATACTTTTTTTGGGACATAATATGCCAATGTTTTATCCTTCACGAAACCAAATAACGTAGATCCTACTACCCATTGTTTGTTGGCTAAAATTCTTGGTGTATTTACCTTTTATTTTTGCTCATCGTTCCAACGTAAGGCAAACCATTTTCAATTAGTCTGTCAACAAGCTCCACAGGAGAGAACCAGTTATATTTCTGTTTGCTCCAAATAAAGGTGCTGCAAGCTGCAGTACATTCTGTGTTGGAACTGAAAGTTGGCTTGTTTTGTTAGTGATTGCTTTGCATGTATAGATAAAAACATTGTATAAATATTGTGTTTTAGCGTCACAAAGACACATAGTCTGGATGTCATATTTAGAAGGCTTCGATTTCAAATAAACCATGAAAAAACATTTGCCACTAAAAGGGCAAAGCATTTCATCAACTGTCAAATACACTCCTGGAAATGGAAAAAAGAACACATTGACACCGGTGTGTCAGACCCACCATACTTGCTCCGGACACTGCGAGAGGGCTGTACAAGCAATGATCACACGCACGGCACAGCGGACACACCAGGAACCGCGGTGTTGGCCGTCGAATGGCGCTAGCTGCGCAGCATTTGTGCACCGCCGCCGTCAGTGTCAGCCAGTTTGCCGTGGCATACGGAGCTCCATCGCAGTCTTTAACACTGGTAGCATGCCGCGACAGCGTGGACGTGAACCGTATGTGCAGTTGACGGACTTTGAGCGAGGGCGTATAGTGGGCATGCGGGAGGCCGGGTGGACGTACCGCCGAATTGCTCAACACGTGGGGCGTGAGGTCTCCACAGTACATCGATGTTGTCGCCAGTGGTCGGTGGAAGGTGCACGTGCCCGTCGACTTGGGACCGGACCGCAGCGACGCACGGATGCACGCCAAGACCGTAGGATCCTACGCAGTGCCGTAGGGGACCGCACCGCCACTTCCAAGCAAATTAGGGACACTGTTGCTCCTGGGGTATCGGCGAGGACCATTCGCAACCGTCTCCATGAAGCTGGGCTACGGTCCCGCACACCGTTAGGCCGTCTTCCGCTCACGCCCCAACATCGTGCAGCCCGCCTCCAGTGGTGTCGCGACAGGCGTGAATGGAGGGACGAATGGAGACGTGTCGTCTTCAGCGATGAGAGTCGCTTCTGCCTTGGTGCCAATGATGGTCGTATGCGTGTTTGGCGCCGTGCAGGTGAGCGCCACAATCAGGACTGCATACGACCGAGGCACACAGGGCCAACACCCGGCATCATGGTGTGGGGAGCGATCTCCTACACTGGCCGTACACCACTGGTGATCGTCTAGGGGACACTGAATAGTGCACGGTACATCCAAACCGTCATCGAACCCATCGTTCTACCATTCCTAGACCGGCAAGGGAACTTGCTGTTCCAACAGGACAATGCACGTCCGCATGTATCCCGTGCCACCCAACGTGATCTAGAAGGTGTAAGTCAACTACCCTGGCCAGCAAGATCTCCGGATCTGTCCCCCATTGAGCATGTTTGGGACTGGATGAAGCGTCGTCTCACGCGGTCTGCACGTCCAGCACGAACGCTGGTCCAACTGAGGCGCCAGGTGGAAATGGCATGGCAAGCCGTTCCACAGGACTACATCCAGCATCTCTACGATCGTCTCCATGGGAGAATAGCAGCCTGCATTGCTGCGAAAGGTGGATATACACTGTACTAGTGCCGACATTGTGCATGCTCTGTTGCCTGTGTCTATGTGCCTGTGGTTCTGTCAGTGTGATCATGTGATGTATCTGACCCCAGGAATGTGTCAATAAAGTTTCCCCTTCCTGGGACAATGAATTCACGCTGTTCTTATTTCAATTTCCAGGAGTGTATTCTGAGCAGCTATAGTTTTTTTGACAATTCTGAATGAAATTTCCAAATATTTCTGAGATGACAGCGGCGCGATCAGTAGCTCTTCTTTCTTCCCTAAAATTCACATCATCATTCTCAAAGCAGATAACAGGGACATAAATCGATTTACTGACATCGTTATTCTGAATATATCTCGACCTGTTCCATCAGTTGCCCACAAACTTTCTATATGTTCATGGACAGATTTGAATACCCCTGATAATAACAACAACCCAAAGAATGCCTTCATTTCCATAATACTCACATGGTTAGTGTGAGTAGCATTAGTTTTATACTTTTCTGAATCTGACTCTGGACCTAGCTGGCGGATGAATCGATTTTTACCTCGAAAATATGCACTACTTGACAGCCAGCTATCTCTACTGAATCATCAGACGATGAATTACTTCAGTCAGAATAAATTTCTTGTTGTGTGTTTTCATCGTCACTTATCTCATCGTCACTTATGCTCTCTTCATCACAAGGCTCAAAATCACATAAAGATTCTGTGTCTGAATAATTTTCGTCTAATAATATTTCACAGATTTCTTTTTCAGCGAGACCCCACTGCATTGTGGCAATAAATTGCCTGAAACACCACAAAATAAGTCAGTATACACTGACTAAAAAAATCCCGTATCTGGAATCGCAGGTCAAATTGGACCCAGGGATGATACTTACCTCCACTTCCAGTAAATTTTAAGCAGCGAGCTCCCGGCCCCTCGTGAACCTCACAATATACTGAGATTACACTGGCGCGCGAAATTGAAACTCGGCGCGTTTCCATTGTTAGACGGTTTTATTGTTGTCGGCGGATCCAAAATGACCCACGATTCCAGTTAAGGGTTAATTATCGATATTTTATGAAAAATTATCAATAAAGATGTTGCTTAAATTACGAAAAAGTAACAATTTGATTTTTAGGGAAAATATGAACACCCAAATACTCTTTATTTGGACTATGTCCATCGTTTTATACCACAGATGTAAATAGTGAAACATGAAATCATTTTCACAGCATCGAGAAGACCATACAATTACTGAATTTTTTAAATTGCCACTGTGCCATTACAATATGAACCCAACAGAACTGATCTGGAGCCAAGTTAAGGGATTTGACCCGAGAAAAGACCGTTAGGCTGCGAGACGTACTGAAACTACCGAACGCATGTTTCTCACACGTCACTGCCGAACGCTGGCGGGATATAGAGCGGCACGTCGTAAAAGACGAGGAGAAAATGCTGCGCCTGGGTGGCTACGTGGATTCTGTTGTTGATCGACTCGTTATCAACGTGGCAGATGGCAGTTCCAGAACGGAAATGTGTTTCCCGGATTCCGATAAGGAAACAGCTGAGAGATTACCAGACGACTGACTGTAACTAATACCTTCAGCGGCTTGAGTGTTCCAACAGTACGGTGAAATCCCTGCAGTATGTTTTTGCATCACACAATTACCCTGTGTATAACTTAGGAATTTTCACCAATCTTGTGTGTAGTTACAGTACTATGTTAGGTGAGAACGACAGCATTCTATGCTTTCCGTCAGTTTACCTAAGAAGCGCGCGGTAGTGCTGGAGTCTTGCCGAATATTATTTCTCTTTAAAAGTTAAATGACATTCGAAGCCACATTGTTTCTTTTTACATCTGAACTACAACTGCTCACATCATTGCTGGTTAATTCGACTAGCTGGCTGGCCAGTGCTGTCAAAGTTTAATGCGCCGGTTAAGCCTGTTCTCTCGCATTACCTCTCAGTCTATGTGCGTGTAACACAGCATAAAACGTATCTTTATGATCGTACTTGACTGAACTGGACACAGCTTGGCTTTATCTCCACGTGAAAGGAAATCCAACGAAATTCAAGCAAACGCGGAAGTATACATGGCGTAATGTCTACATCCGGCTTAATCTTATGACGAACAGAGTTTAATGTTGTATCCGTTAAGGAGCTCTGTTTACGCGATTGGTCACTGAAACTGCAGCATCATAAAGTGGGCATGCAACAAAGGCCAAACTGGCATGAAGTGTACAATACATTTGGATATGCAAATGATTTGCGCTTCAGTGCGACGTAGGTACTGTAGTATTAACACCATCTACATTCTGTGTACAAGGAAAGTTTAAGCATCAGGTTTCTTGTTCAGATATGCCGCGTGGTTAAAAATTAAAGTTCAACTACTCCCGGAGGCGCAGTATGGGCTGTAATTATCGTACGGCAACGAAACTTGGTAGATATGCTAATGCGTTAACGCGAAACCAATTTACGCTGGAGGAAGAGTAGTTCCAATCTTGGCCACATGGAAAAAAAACTGGCGCTGTGCAGCATCTCATCAACGTCCCTAGTGCTCAAATCGAACAAATTGTCTGAGCGGCAGTTAATAATAAAATCATCATTATACCTTTGTCGCTAATTTGATCTTTCTAGCCCACTTCCAGTTCCTAATCCGTCACATATGGAAACATGCGTCTTTTCTCCATTCACAGCGCCAGAATTGCACCTGTTTGCCAAAACTCGAAATAATTTTTTCCAGTGTAAATCGATTCAGCAATAACGCATTAGTACATCTACCAATTTTCGCTGCCATACGATAATACACTACTGGCCATTAAAATTACTACACCACGAATACGACTTACTACAGACGCGAAATTTAACCGACAGGAAGAAGATGCTGTGTTATGCAAATGATTAGCTTTTCGGAGCATTCACACAAGGTGGCGACACCTATAACGTGCTGACACGAGGAAAGTTTCCAACCGATTTCTCATACACAAACAGCAGTTGACCGGCGTTGCCTGGTGAAACGTCGTTGTGATGCCTCGTGTTAGGAGGATAAATGCGTACCATCACGTCTCCGACTTTGATAAAGATCGGATTGTAGCCTATCGCGATTGCGTTTTATCGTATCGCGACGTTGCTGCTCGCGTTGGTCGAGATCCAACGAGTGTTAGCAGAACATGGAATACGGAACACCGTGCTGGATCCCAGCGGCCTCGTATCATTAGCAGTCGAGATGACAGGCATCTTATCCGCATGGCTGTAACGGATCGTGCAGCCACGTTTCGATCCCTGAGTCAACAGATGGGGACGTTTGAAAGACAACAACCATCTGCACGAACAGTTCGACGACGTTTGCAGCAGCATGGACTATCAGCTCGGAGACCATGGCTACGGTTCCCCTTGACGCTGCATCACAGACAGGAGCGCCTGCGATGGTGTACTCAACGACGAACGTGGGTGCACGAATGGCAAAACGTCATTTTTTCGGATGAATCCAGGTTCTGTTTACAGCATCATGATGGTCGCATCCGTGTTTGGCGACATCGCGGTGAACGCACATTGGAAGCGTGTATTTGTCAACCCCATACTGGCGTATCACCCGGCGTGATGGTATGGAGTGCCATTGGTTACACGTCTCGGTCACCTCTTGTTGCATTGACGGCACTTTGAACAGTGGACGTTACATTTCAGATGTGTTACGACCCGTGGCTCTACCCTTCATTCGATCCCTGCGAAACCCTACATTTCAGCAGGACAATGAACGACCGCATATTGCACGTCCTGTACGGGCCTTTCTGGATACAGAAAATGTTCGACTGCTGCCCTGGTAAGCACATTCTCCAGATCTCTCACCAACTGAAACCGTCTGGTCAATGGTGGCCGAGCAACTGGCTCGTCACAATACTCCAGTCAGTACTCTTGATGAACTGTGGTATCGTGTTGAAGCTGCATGGGCAGCTGTACCTGTACACGCCATCCAAGCTCTGTTTGACTCAATGCCCAATCGTATCAAGGCCGTTATTACGGCCAGAGGTGGTTGTTCTGGGTACTGATTTCTCAGGATTTATGCACCCAAATTGCGAGAAAATGTAATCACATGTCAGTTCTAGTATAATATATTTGTCCAATGAATACCCGTTTATCATCTACATTTCTTCTTGGTGTAGTAATTTTAATGGCCAGTATTGTACATCTACCAAGTTTAGCTGCCATACGATATTATTACAGCCCGCACTGCACATCTGTGAGCAGCTGCATTTGAAATATAGCCAGCCAGTAGCATCTGAATGTTGTTTGTTTGTGAGGAGACGCTATTATGCCTCGTGTAAGAAGCAGAAACGTCAGCCAGCACGTGTGTCGCAGTTTCCCAGCGGCAGCGAGACTGCGCCTTACCGCTCCGTGATGTTACGTTAACGCTGCTGGTCGGAATCCCACGAATGTACTGCTCCATCAGATGTATCCGGACATCGCTATGTAGTGCGGAATTGATCTCTAGATGAAGCGCGAGGCGGATCCGCCAGTATAGAAACAGGCGGCGAGTGCTGTGTTGTCAGTATGCAGGCAGTAACAGCAGATCGAGTTGGCCGTGAGAGCGCGTTTTTTTCACGTCACAATTTCGCTTCTGATACAACACTCCAAAAATTTAAACGACCAAGGTGCAAAGAGCGGAAAAAGTATTAAAATATTATCAAACGTATCTTTTTATATCTTTATAATTTTATTGATCCCTGAATACCATAGCGAGTTACTGTATTCCCCCCTTATTTTTCTTTTAAATATTTCTAGGAGAAGGCAGCTCTTTGTTATTTGACTTACCTGCTAATCTTTGCCCAGGTAGAGACTTATCCAGTAGGACGCCCAAATTTCTTTGAAGTTTTGTGTTTTACGCTGGTAGCATTGTTCGGGCTCTATTTCTTCAACATTTCTGTTACTGTTAAGTTTCTTTTATAGTGATAACATAAGTGTGTTCCAACAAAAACAATAACAAAATGAGTAATAATTACAAATTAAATGTGTCCAAGAGGTGAGAAAAATATTTTTTAATTGCTTCAAACAGATTTTTTGGGAATGGTGAGAAAGATATTATCAGACGAGGAGATTATAAGGATATTTTACTGTCAAGATACAAGTGATGTTGAAAGTGGAGACGAATATGGAGGCAATGAAATAGAGGAGGATGAGTGCTGTACGATCGTGATACTTCGAGAAAAGAACCTGAATCTACACCCCTATAAACTATCTCGAAAGAGAATAAAAGCAGAGCGGGAAGCTGTTGTGTTCGTCTCAGGAAGAACGACTGAAAGACAACTGTTAAGTAGGAAAAGTATAAAAGATTTATGTGCAACATACATATGGTGCCTTTATGCCCATATTGTATGCAAATTGGTTCCCGGGTTCGATTCCCGGCGGGGTCAGGGATTTTCTCTGCCTCGTGATGACTGGGTGTTGTGTGCTGTCCTTAGGTTAGTTAGGTTTAAGTAGTTCTAAGTTCTAGGGGACTGATGACCATAGATGTTAAGTCCCATAGTGCTCAGAGCCATTTGAACCATTTTTTGTATGCAAATTATCACGTGCAAAATTATTTCACTATTCAGTGCGTTTTTAAAAATTATTCTGTAGCAATAAAGCGTGAATTTCTACCATTGGAATAGTGATTTTAAATGTTTTGATAATTAGGGTATAATAAATTTCCCCAATATAGTATTCACAGGTAGTTCGCATAGGTACAGTATTGTAGGCTTACGTAACGTATCATGATGTTGTTTAGTGCAGGGTTTCAACAAACTGTTTCGCGGAACTCGTGTTCTACGCGAAGTGAATACGTGAGCCACGAAAAGCTATTAAAAAAACGGCGTTTTTTCGGCATTTTGACGATGTTAATTATTTTTTTAAAAATTTATTATGATATATGTGTTATTAATTGCGATTCAAAATTTAAGAAGTCACCGAATAAAAGAAGTTTTTCTATTATTTTAATGTTTTGTGGTAATTCCAGTCGCATCGATAATATACTGGAGGATGTAAATCACTAATAAACGATTCGTTATCAAAAACTTTAATAAAAAAATAGAAGCACAATACAATTGAACAGTTCGTAATGGCGCGGAGACACAAAGACCAAGAGAGCAGAGTTAAAGATCACAAAATCAAAGATGAAGGTAGTATTCCAGTCATGGAGGTATAAAAGGAAGGGAGGTGGCACTACAGACGTTGTTTTGAAGTCAGACTGGGTGGGGCCTGCCGCCATTTTAAGCATCCCAAAATATTAGCAGACTACTGTTTACGAGTGCTTCTTGTTCATTATTTCTGTCGTGTGCGCGCAACAACTGTTTTAGATACTAAAAATTATAGAGCTTACATGAATATCATGGTGTCAGGAAGGCAATTTCGAACGTTTTTCTGTTCTTGAATGCGTATTTGCTTTAGTAACACGACACAGTCAGAGTGATGTCTCGGGGATGGGTCACTGCGTTGATCTATGGGTGTATATGAATTCGGTGAAGCTAATGTTTTGGACTAGTTAAGATGGCGGACATCAGCTTCAAATTTGTGACGTAATGCCATCTCCCTTTTTTTTTTACCTTCATGGTTCCAATAGTCGATTGTCGCCACAATTTTATTGATATTCAAAATAAACAAGGTGTTCGATCAAAGTACCAGGATCCTCTAAGTGTTCCGTCGGAGGAAAAGTTTGGAAACCTCTACTTTAGTGTGAAGAGTGTTCCAGTACATTCATCCTAACAAAAATTTAATTTCGAAAAGGCTACGTGTCATATTCTGTCCGACCTTCCCCTAAATATACTGTGAAACTATTGTGAGTCAACATGGCCAACTGTTAAAATCCTGTTTACAAGAGGTTCTAGAGTGTACACAACATATTCTCCCTGTTACAGGCTTCTGTGTAACAATCAAATGGTTCAAATGGCTCTGAGCACTATGCGACTTAACTTCTGAGGGCATCAGTCGCCAAGAACTTAGAACTAATTAAACCTAACTAACCTAAGGACATCACACACATCCATGCCCGAGGCAGGATTCGAACCTGCGACAGTAGCGGTCGCTCGACTCCCAGACTGCAGCGCCTAGAACCGCACGGCCACTCCGGCCGGCTGTGTAACAATCACTTTCTTTCTGAATGACGGGTACCTCCCAATACGATGAAATAACACGCTAGTGTATGAAAATAGGAAAAATGAGTCAACTTATTGACATTTTCATCTCCAAAATCTGATATTATCCGCAAAACGAAAGGTGCAGGGTTTAAAAGTTAAAGACGAGCTGTAACATGTTACTTCTCGGTGAGGTTCTTAACAATATAAATACCTAATGATTTAGAATATCCTGTTTATTTATTCTCCTGAATTATTTGTAATGGTGTGAGTAGGCCTTGTATAGTACAGGAAAAAAACAGCCTTCCTACTTTTTGCATCACAGCTATTACCTTACTTCGTCCATGTTGAACTGTGGTTTGTAAATTGCTACTATTTATGACATAGAAGATAAAATTATCTGTGTTATTATTATCATTATTATTACAGCGTTAATTAATAAAAAGATTATTTTCTGTGTTTTCTGTCAAATCTCTCTACTGAGGACATCTCCCTTGTGTATAGGGCGATGCCGCATTGTTTCACTGAAGTGATCTCTCCAAAGCCTACCGAATTTACATCCGCCAGGTGGTTTCCATCCAAAAAAATTTGTTTGGTCGCCGGTGATCTGACATTCTCAACAAATCCCCCTACCACATTAACGATTTTCTTTCAATCCTATCCATCACTGTTTCATTTGTCACCTTTCTAGCTCTTATTTCATTATTAGTTTTTTCTCTATTCTTGATAATCGGGCGCTCCTTCGTAAATAATCCATTTCCGCAGCATTTCTGAGGTCAGCATTATAATTCATAGTTATAATCCATAGTATAGGACAAACTCAACCTCTAGCCTACTCACTCTTTTCTTTTTGTTGTTAAAAACGTTCTTGTCGCACCAAAAGGAATCCATACTCCCTTTTACTTTAATGGTATTCTCTGTTTTACTTCTGTATTACTCAAGAATCATAAAAGAAGGTTGTATACCTGGAAGAATCCTGGAGATACTAGAAGGTTTCAGATAGATTATATAATGGTAAGACAGAGATTTAGGAACCAGGTTTTAAATTGTAAGACATTTCCAGGGGCAGATGTGGATTCTGACCACAATCTATTGGTTATGAACTGCAGATTGAAACTGAAGAAACTGCAAAAAGGTGGGAATTTAAGGAGATGGGACCTGGATAAACTGAAAGAACCAGAGGTTGTAGAGAGTTTCAGGGAGAGCATAAGGGAACAATTGACAGGAATGGGGAAAGGAAATACAGTAGAAGAAGAATGGGTAGCTCTGAGGGATGAAGTAGTGAAGGCAGCAGAGCATCAAGTAGGTAAAAAGACGAGGGCTAATAGAAATCCTTGGGTAACAGAAGAAATATTTAATTTAACTGATGAAAAGAGAAAATATAAAAATGCAGTAAATGAAGCAGGCAAAAAGGAATACAAACGTCTCAAAAATGAGATCGACAGGAAGTGCAGAATGGCTAAGCAGGGGGTGGCTAGAGGACAAATGTAAGGATGTAGAGGCTTGTCTCACTACGGGTGAGATAGATACTGCCTACAGGAAAATTAAAGAGACCTTTGGAGAGAAGAGAACCACTTGTATGAATATCAAGAGCTCAGATGGCAACCCAGTTCTAAGCAAAGAAGGGAAGGCAGAAAGGTGGAAGGAGTATATAGAGGGTTTATACAAGGGCGATGTACTTGAGGACAATATTATGGAAATGGAAGAGGTTGTAGATGAAGACGAAATGGGAGATAAGATACTGCGTGAAGAGTTTGACAGAGCACTGAAAGACCTGAGTCGAAACAAGGCCCCGGGAGTAGACAACATTCCATTAGAACTACTGATGGCCTTGGGAGAGCCAGTCATGACAAAACTCTACCATCTGGTGAGCAAGATGTATGAGACAGGCGAAATACCCTCAGACTTCAAGAAGAATATAATAATTCCAATCCCAAAGAAAGCAGGTGTTGACAGATGTGAAAATTACCGAACTATCAGTTTAATAAGTCACAGCTGCAAAATACTAACGCGAATTCTTTACAGACGAATGGAAAAACTGGTAGAAGCGGACCTCGGGGAAGATCAGTTTGGATTCCGTAGAAATGTTGGAACACGTGAGGCAATACTAACCTTACGACTTATCTTAGAAGAAAGATTAAGAAAAGGCAAACCTACGTTTCTAGCATTTGTAGACTTAGAGAAAGCTTTTAACAATGTTAACTGGAATACTCTCTTTCAAATTCTGAAGGTGGCAGGGGTAAAATACAGGGAGCGAAAGGCTATTTACAATTTGTACAGAAACCAGATGGCAGTTATAAGAGTCGAGGGGCATGAAAGGGAAGCAGTGGTTGGGAAAGGAGTGAGACAGGATTGTAGCCTCTCCCCGATGTTATTCACTCTGTATATTGAGCAAGCAGTAAAGGAAACAAAAGAAAAATTCGGAGTAGGTATTAAAATTCATGGAGAAGAAGTAAAAACTTTGAGGTTCGCCGATGACATTGTAATTCTGTCAGAGACAGCAAAGGACTTGGAAGAGCAGTTGAACGGAATGGACAGTGTCTTGAAAGGAAGATATAAGATGATCAACAACAAAAGCAAAACGAGGATAATGGAATGTAGTCGAATTAAATGGGGTGATGCTGAGAGAATTAGATTAGGAAATGAGACACTTAAAGTAGTGAAGGAGTTTTGCTATTTTGGGAGCAAAATAACTGATGATGGTCGAAATAGAGAGGATATAAATTGTAGACTGGCAATGGCAAGGAAATCGTTTCTGAAGAAGAGAAATTTGTTAACATTGAGTATAGATTTAAGTGTCAGGGAGTCGTTTCTGAAAGTATTTGTATGGAGTGTAGCCATGTATGGAAGTGAAACATGGACGATAACTAGTTTGGACAAGAAGAGAATAGAAGCTTTCGAAATGTGGTGCTACAGAAGAATGCTGAAGATAAGGTGGGTAGATCACGTAACTAATGAGGAGGTATTGAATAGGATTGGGGAGAAGAGAAGTTTGTGGCACAACTTGACTAGAAGAAGGGATCGGTTGGTAGGACATGTTTTGAGGCATCAAGGGATTACAAATTTAGCATTGGAGGGCAGCGTGGAGGGTAAAAATCGTAGAGGGAGACCAAGAGATGAATACACTAATCAGATTCAGAAGGATGTAGGTTGCAGTACGTACTGGGAGATGAAGAAGCTTGCAGAGAATAGAGTAGCATGGAGAGCTGCATCAAACCAGTCTCAGGACTGAAGACCACAACAACAAACAACAGTACTCAATTTACTTTTGTCAATGTATCTCTCTAAATATTTAAATTTCTTTACGTAATTGCCTTATCACTGATGTGAACTAAAAATATAGTGTGACCATTCGCCAGCGGATATTTGGTTTTCGTTAGAGTCATCCGTAGTTTCCATTTGTCGTATTCCTGATATAAACGTCATGTCACGAACTTCGTCTTGTGCTAGAATGGCTTGATCATCAGCAAAATTTAACGAAAATACCTGTACATCACTAACAATGGTTTCTATTCCTCTATGGCTGTTCTTCCATTTAAGCAGAGCCGCTTCTACGCTTAAATGGAACATTATGGGTGACATACTGCAACCATGTCTCGTTCCTTAGTAAGTTCTGATAACGTTGACTACCTTTTAATCTGTGCTTTATTATCTCTGGTTATTATGGTAGTAACCTGTAAAACGTCGTTATCCATATCGATGTCTTTCATAGCTTCCCACAGTTTTGTTGTAGGAACCGTGTCGTAAGCTTTAGCTAAATATATTTCTTCCCTGCTGCTACAAATTTCTCCAATAGCCGTTGTAAAACAAAGAAGTTATCTGGACAGAATCTTTCACGTTTAAACCCACTCTCGTCTTCCGCAATATTGTAGCCAAAATTCTGCTTTATTTTTTCAAACGTAATTTTCCCAAATAAAAGGCTCGTCGTGTAGTTTACACTACTTTAATCCTCTGATGCACCTGAAGCTGATGCTGTAAACCATATAAACGCGTCGTAGGAGAAAATACAATTGACTAACACAGATAATTGTTTCAACTTATCTTTTATTATAGCTATTGGTCTACTACGCTCCACCTAACGCGTACAATCAATTTGGCAGATTTCATGCTTCGTTACTTTCAGTGCAACGTCTCGTCTTTCGTTAATCACAATGGGCAAAGTACCACTATGTATCAGGCACTAGAAATTCGTTGCGTTTTCACCATTCGATTCAATTTGTTTCCAGTATCGCAGACATCTATTACTCCTTCGAATACTTGATTTGATTTGATTTATTGCTCATTTAGAGACCTTTTGCCGTACATTTTATAACAGGTCGTTCATTTTAAAGCTTTTAATGTAGGTTACAAGACATATTACTTATTACAAACAGCAATTATTGTTTTCAACAATTAAAATGGAAGTAATAATAAATTGAAAATGCGTAAGAAATTAAAAGAAAAAATAGAAAAATATTCAGACTTTAAGAAGATATTATGACAGATGACAGGACAGACTTGGATAGAAAGAGAGAGAGATATGTTACTCTATCTGAGCCAGCGTGGTCTGAAAGCTAGCAGTCCCGGTCCGCTGCAGTTTAATTTATGGTTCAAAAAATCGTTCAAATGGCTCTGAGCACTATGGGACTTAACATCTCAGGTCATCAGTCCCCTAGAACTTAGAACTACTTAAACCTACCTAACCTAAGGACATCACACACATCCTTGCCCATGGCAGGATTCGAACCTGCGACCGTAGCGGTCGCGCGATTCCAGACTGAAGCGCCTAGAACCGCTCGGCCACCAGCGGCCGACTTTAATTTAGGGATTAGTTTTTCTAAACACTATTTACAAAAACACTATAACTATTATGTACATTGTGGAAAAAATGAATGTCATGTGGTTAGGGCCTTCCTTCGGGTAGACCGCTCTTCTGGTGCAAGTCTTTCGAGCAGACGTCACTTCGGCGACTTGCGCGTCGATGGGGATGAGATGATGATGTAGACAATCCAATACCCAGTCAGCATTCCGTCGCGCTGACTGTTTAGCTATCGGGGCGGACTTACATTGTGGAAAGCGCAGAGGCATGTGAGTGTAAAGTATGTTATTTATTGGGGTTATTAATTGACTTTCAGTTCCTATATTATGTGTCTTGCATTTTACCTGTTATCTTGCATGTATACTAAGTGTTCACTTAACAGGTGCTACAGCCCAACAGCAGTATAATGACGGCGGGATGGATGTGCCTGCTGTTTACGCTTAAGCTAGAACAAATTTACAACGTTGATTGCATTACACTGTTTATTCTAATACAGTTTAGTTATTCTATATGAGTCCGCAGCTCGTGGTCTTACGGAAGCGTTCCTGCTTTCCGCGCAAGGGGTCCCGGGTTCGATTCCCGGCGGGTTCAGGGATTTTTCCTGCCTTGAGATGACTGGGTGTTGTTGTGTCATCATCATTAAGATCGGAGGAAGGCAACGGCAAACCACCTCCGCTAGGACCTTGCCTAGTACAGCGGTGCGGGTCTCCCGCATCGCCCCCCTACGCTCCTCTCAGTATGGGACCTCATCATCATCATCATTCCGTATGAAGTGTAAGGTTGTCTGCGGTACGTGTTGGTGAAAGTGTTTCCTGTTTGAGTGTGTGTGTGTTCCGGTGCCGGCCATTGTGGCCGAGCGGTTCAGTCTGGAACCGCGCGACCACTACGGTCGCAGGTTCGAATCCTGCCTCGGGCATGGATGTGTGCGATGTCCTTAGGTTAGTTACGTTTAAGTATTTCTAAGTTCTAGGGGACTGATGACCTCAGATATTAAGTCCCATAGTGCTCAGAGCCATTTTTTTGTGTTTCGGTACTCCTGTCTGGTTTGGTGTACGAATGGGAGCAGAGTTCTTTTATACTCTGTAACCTCCCCACCGCAATTTTTTTATATGATAATATAGCAATACATAATAGAAATGGGGGCCAAGTGTAACCTCCCTACAAAAATTTTAAAAGAAAAGGACGATACTAATTAGAAATGCTGATGGACATGGCTCTATGCGTAACCTGCCTACAATCAAATGTACTGACAATGGCAACAAATGTGAAATTCGCAATCTGACTCAATTATAAATCCTTCAAAAAATTAATGTCCATTCAGTGACAAGAAAATTCAATTAAACCGAAATATCGGTTTTTGGCCCTGTGTAAAAACAATCAGAATTAAAGTCTTACCTCAGAATAAATGGATGTCACATATCTGCTCTTGTTGTTGCGCACCACTTGGAGGAACTACATTGCAAATAATAATATTCTCCTTTTTTTTTGTAATTCTAGTGAAATTTTTCTTCAAAAAGAAGTGGAATGAAATGGGAAGTGCAACGAGATCTTTAGTTCAAAAAAATTAAACTTTTGAGAAAATGCTTTTGAAATAAAAAATTATTATTGGGAGACTTGTTGGAGAATAATTACAATAAATAAAATTTTTCATTATCTAATGATTATATTAATTAACAGTATACCTTATTCCTCATCTTGACCATTGTTGCCGACCGCCTACATCACACAACCGCACTGGGCTGCTACTACTGACCGACCGCTCTGCATGACGACTACAGACTGAGTACTGCTCTCAACTAGACAGAGCTACAGACTCGCAACGACTGACTGACTGCTACTCTGCATAGCGACAACTAACTCGCAAAGACTACTACTGACTGAGAACCGCTCGCAACACTCGCGCGGTCAAGCGCATACTCTCTGGTCACAGATGCTACAATGCCTCGCCATCGCTGCTGCGTTACATACGTGTTTCATAACCCTCCACTCGGGGGGCAAAAATTTGGCAGCGATGGTGAGTCATTTGGACTTGCCAAGCGCGGCAAAATTTTTCTTTAATTAACAAAATCCTACAACTTACAGAATATTTAAATGTTGTGCACACGCACTAAGTACAAAATATATCAGACAAAGACAAAATGTGAGTACAAAACATAGTAGCAAATCAGAAAAGTATATACAAACTTTTTGACAGATAAAGTGCACAGGCACTGAAAAAATTCTTTAGCATATGCAGAACAAATAAACAGACTGGCAAGAATAATTAGATGTAGTACATAAAGTAAATGTTGTGCACACGCACTAAGTACAAAATATATCAGACAAAGACAAAATGTGAGTACAAAACATAGTAGCAAATCAGAAAAGTATATACAAACTTTTTGACAGATAAAGTGCACAGGCACTGAAAAAATTCTTTAGCATATGCAGAACAAATAAACAGACTGGCAAGAATAATTAGATGTAGTACATAAAGTAAATGTTGTGCACACGCACTAAGTACAAAATATATCAGACAAAGACAAAATGTGAGTACAAAACATAGTAGCAAATCAGAAAAGTATATACAAATTATTTGACAGATAACAAAGTGCACAGGCACTGAAAAGATTCTTTAGCATATTCAGAACAAATAAACAGACTGGCAAAAAATATTATGTTGACAAGTGTACATGCACTGAAAAATGTCTTTAGCATTTTCACAACAAATAAACATAATGGCAAAAAAAAATTCATGTCCAAAGTGCACATGCACTGAAAAATGTCTTTAGTATTTTCACAACAAATAAACATAATGGCAAACATCATGTCGACCAGTGACATAAGTGTACTCACACTGGAGTTTAGCGAACCGAAAAATGTATAACCTATGAACATAAATGATGTTACCAAAAAAAATTTTTTCTTTATGTGACAAGAATCAGGATAGGAAAGGGAAGGATTGCATCATGGTTGTAGCACTTTAGATTGCACACAGCTGCTCTGAAAGTCCATATCTTTCCACAGTAGTACAACACCAAGTGACACAACTTGAAGTTCTTTTCCCATCAGAATTTATCAGTGTAGCCAAGACACTGAACTGTCGTAGTAATGTTCCATGTTTTCATTTTGGCAGTACATTAGGTACACCAAACAGTGGGACCATAATAATGTCTTCATCGCTCATGGTGGTGGACAGCATGTCGTGTCAACACCACACTCTTACAAGGCACACCAACGTAGAATTAGTGCAAAACCAAATATAGTGCTCCATGATCACTGGGATAAACAGGACAAATGGACATTGCAGTAATTCAGGGTAGTCAGCTTATGAGGTGAAGGACATCAAGTCACATAATATTGACAATTACAGTCTTCATTGATAGTTCGTGGCATTCATAGCCCAGTTATTGAACATTTCTGTACCAAGTATGTAGTATTACAGAAAAATGTTCATTAATTGTTTTACATAGAATCAGTAGCCTTCTTTTCCTGGTTACAAAATATTATGAAATAATCGCATTCTTTTCAGTTACAGAGTATAATTAAGAATCATTAACCTTCTCCTAATTACAGTTAATTAATCATTTGTCATTAATTAATCATTTGTCTAATTACAGTTAATTAATCATTTGTATAATTACAGTTAATTAATCATTTGTCGTTAATTAATCATTTGTCTAATTACAGTTAATTAATTAATCATTTGTAGCCTTAATTAATTACAAAGCATTATTAAACAGTACCATAGTTAATTAATTATGTGTCATTCCAATCTATTAAGAATCATTAGTCTTTTCCTAATTACAAAGCATTATGAAACAGTCACATTTATTTCCAATTACAAAGTATGAACATTGAAAACAAGAGTTAATTAATGGCATAATTAATAACAATTTCGTTGATTGACATTAATTATTGGCACTCAGTGGCCATCAAGTATTGAATAGAATAAAACATAGTTCATCATTCAGTATTATTCAGATCATTACAAAGTCATTATTAAAAATCAGTTAATTACAGTCAAATCATTAGTAATCACAGGCATTACAATAAACAGTGGCAGTTATTAGCTAGTGACAAAGCATTATTTTGAATATAGTCTCATTAAGAGGTCATTACTCGAGTGACATGCTATTCAGAGTTGATCAGTATTATTCAGAATTATCATAAACTAGTGACATTATGTGGGACTGGTAATACATTTTTTTGGTAGCAATGCATTGCGTTGGGATCGATAATTAATTGCTGAGGCATAATACTTTTTGCTTTTGACCTATTGCTGCAAATGAGGATAGGTAACGTCATTCGTCATGAGTCAGCTGTAGCAAGATTATGTAACAAGGCAGTACATGTGATCACATTTATAAATGATAGACACAAATGGGTAAAAAATATAAAAATGCAAGTACTAGAACAGGTATAATAAGTAACAGGTTTAGTAAGTGTCATGAAAAACTTCTCCTGGAAAAAATACAAAAACGGATTATTGACCTGAAAGAAGAAACGCACACTATGCTGAAAAGTAGTGAACTTCGAATTAACAAGTAGTGAAATGTGTATAAAATGTGTTCCATAGCTGTCCTTTCCAAAACTTTCCGTCATCCTACTATGCAATGTAACACCTGCTGTCAAAGCAAACCGCAACAAATACTTAAATAACTACGTGGCATAAAGAAAAAAAACTTCATTATCCATATCATCATAACTTCACCATTATCATCACCTGTAGAGAAAAACTTCATTATTCATAATACCATTTCCTTCATCATTATTCATCAGTATTCACTATCATCTGCAAAAAATCACTTCATTACTCATTACCTAACTATTCCTTATCTCTAGCATATTTCATCACTAAAAATAAGATGTGTAGTTCTCTCTGACAGCCTGCATCAATCACCTTGTATTCTGAAAGAAAAAATTAGTTAAGACTGCTATTCTGTGATGAGTATAGTATAGTCTTGTTAATGCTTGTTAATCCTGATCCCTTTACTCTTCCTCATAAAGTTATTGCATCTCCTTTCGTTTATTCCGTAGGTGAAATTCCCATTTATGTTAAATTTATTTCTTAGAATCATCATTCCTTTCTGAAATTGATGAACAAAGATTAATGTCTTGCATTTAAATCCTATACCCACTAAATAATGACTGGTTTATGGTGACACAATTAACCATACAGCATAACATGACAGAAAACGTAATATGTCCAAGACATTGACAGTGTTCGGATGCGAAAAAATGTACACAGAATAATACAATGCAGTAGCAAAAAAAATGTGAAACAGTCACGATGTTGAGATGTCATAAGGCAAAAAAAAAAAATGTCAAAGTCGACTGGTGTGTGTTATATCTTAACTATTTCATAGTGCATACAAACAAAACTGGAGTACAGTCATATACACAAAAAAATGGAAAATGTGCACGGTCTGATGTGTAACGACAAGAAAAGCGACCTGCTAACCTTACCTTGCCGGGCACTTGCCAAGAAAAAAAATACGATAATCATCAATAAGTAGTCACATAAATATAATTGCAGAAATAGTCGTAAATGTGTAAATTCATCTGGAAAAATATGCACGGTCTGATGTGTAACGACAAGAAGAGCGACCTGCTAACCTTACCTTGCCGGGCACTTGCCAAGAAAAAAAATACGATAATCATCAATAAGTAGTCACATAAATATAATTGCAGAAATAGTCGTAAATGTGTAAATTCATCTGGAAAAATATGCACGGTCTGATGTGTAACGACAAGAAGAGCGACCTGCTAACCTTACCTTGCCGGGCACTTGCCAAGAAAAAAAAAATACGATAATCATCAATAAGTAGTCACATAAATATAATTGCAGAAATAGTCGTAAATGTGTAAATTCATCTGGAAAAATATGCACGGTCTGATGTGTAACGACAAGAAGAGCGACCTGCTAACCTTACCTTGCCGGGCACTTGCCAAGAAAAAAAAAAATACGATAATCATCAATAAGTAGTCACATAAATATAATTGCAGAAATAGTCGTAAATGTGTAAATTCATCTGGAAAAATATGCACGGTCTGATGTGTAACGACAAGAAGAGCGACCTGCTAACCTTACCTTGCCGGGCACTTGCCAAGAAAAAAAATATACGATAATCATCAATAATTAGTCAGGTGAATTAATTGCATTAGTAAATGGCATCATAGTGTGTTGAATCATACAGTGGTTTCACTCAATAAACGGTTTAATGTTTGAGATATGGTGATTGCCTTTCGATTTTCTGGTTCTCAAAGTTTCGACGTGTACAACATTGGGGTGAGGGATGCTGCGAATCCGATACGGACCTGCGTATAGAAGTTCAAATTTACTGCACTTACCTTTTAATTTGCTGGATAAATAGTGTGTACGTACTAATATCTTCTGTCCAACGTGAAAGTCGCGGCGTGTACAAACCTGTTTTTGCTGTCTTCTCCGGCGCTCTGCGGCACGTTTGATGTTGTTCAGCGCAATGTCAATTATTTCGTGGTGTCATAGGCGACGATTTTTGGGGAATTCTATTAATTCTTTAATTTTGTTCGGTGGTTCAACGTTTTTCAGTATAACAGTCGGAGATAGCATAGTGGATTCATTTGGAATGGAATTAATTACATCTTGGAATGAGAGTATGTGTGTATCCCAATCAATATGTCTTTTGTGGCAGTATATTCTGCACAGCTTACCAATTTCCTTCATTAATCTTTCACAAGGGTTCGAAGAAGCGTGGTACTTGGATATATAGATCGGAGAAATGTTTCTAGCTCGTAACATGCGTGTCCATACACTACTACGAAATTGAGATCCATTATCAGAAATTACTTTCATTACATGCCCTACATGAAATAGAAAATGTTTTACAAATGCTTTCGAAACAGTTTTAGCAGTAGCTTTGCGTAACGGAGTGAAAGTAACAAATTTTGAAGTGAGCTCAACAGCGACAAAAATGTAGCAAAAACCTCTGTTAGTTCTCGGAATCGGACCAAAAATATCTACTGCGGCCATGTGTCTTAATTTCACAGGTATAATGGGATATAAAGGAGGAATATGTGAAGTGGTGTCTGATTTAGCTTTCTGGCAAATTTTACAAGACGCTAAAACTCGTCGTATACGTTTTTCCATGTTGGTAAAATAACAGTTCTGTCTCAGTATAAGAAAACATTTTCGTGCTCCGTAATGTGCGTAACTTAAATGAGTGTACCAAATTAGTTTGTTAACCAGTTCGTCAGGAATGCATAATAACCAAATGTTGCTGTCAGGATGGGAGCGGCGAAACAGAATGTCATTGCGTACAGTGTAGTGGTTCCTAATCGTAACATTTTTCCTATCTTGCCAAAGGTGTTTAATTTCTTTCCACACATTGTCCTTATTTTGTTCTTGTGCTATGTCCTGTAATGACGATGAAATAAAATTTTCAAATGCAACCTGCTGAATGTACATGACACTGAAATTTGCTTTGCAGAAGTTGGTTGCTACGTCTTGCTGATTGTTACTGAGAGAACGCGATAGTGCGTCTGCTATAACATTTTGCGTACCGGGAATGTGAACTATTGTAAAATTAAATTCCTGTAAATATAGTTTCCATCTGCTTAACCTGTCGTGAGTGAATTTAGCTGAAAGTAAAAATTGTATCGCTCTATGGTCTGTGTAGACGGTGGTATGTCTGCCGTAAAGAAAGTGCCTAAATCTCGTGAAAGCCCATACAACACATAATGTTTCAAGTTCTGTGACGGAATAATTTCGTTCAGCAGGTGACAAAATGCGACTTGCAAATGCGATGTTTTTAATTACTGTAGAGCCATCTTCTTCTATTTCCTGGAAAATGTGTACGCCTAAAGCGGTGTTGGAACTGTCGGTAGCAATGGAAAAATTTCTAGTAAGATCTGGGTGCGATAAAAGTGGTGCATTCAACAAAGCATTTTTCAAATAACATTCTCGTGAGCAAAATTCTGCGTGTCAAAAGTAATGTTTGCGTTACTGTAATATGCAATCTGTGCTGTATCTGGTTAAAATCTATCGTACGTGTTATTATTTACGGGAGAATGTTGTGGCATATCCACTATATGAACTGTTCTGTTATTTCTTACTGACGTGTTACGCTATGGATGACACCTATTGTCTGTTTCATTCATGATTATTTGTTGTTGCTGATGTTGTTGCTGCTCATAAGATCGACTGTTATTAAAATGTACGCTGAAAATTGTGCTCGTTATTTTTACGTCTGTCATGATAGTAATTTCTATACGGCGTATTGCTATGCGAGTTGAAATAGTGTGTTGTCTGTACGTAGTTATTTCTTTGCTGCCATGCGTTACTATTTGTTGGATCTGGGACTATACGTGCACGCGGCGAAACATTAAAGTTTGGTTGACCTTGTAGACTGCATTGTTGGTTAGGTATGCTAAGCGGTTGACTTTCATGCTATTGTGGTGGAAAACGTCTATTGTTACCAAAAAATGCGTTTGCTGTTAATTTTACACATACTGATGATTACGATTTTTATCTGTAATTAAAATTACGGCGGTAGTTGTCATTACGGGAGTGCCTGCTGAAAATTGTCACATTCGGTAAAAGATTTGTCATATCGGGTTTTCAGTACAATATTTCTTAATTCTATATAGAGCAATAGTTAAAGAGCAGTTTTGATAGATATAAAGGATAGTAGAAGAGAAGGCAGCAGTGCAGAAAACTAAAGATGAAATAGCACTACTACAGCTCGGGGCCCTATGCTCGCTACGGCACATATTCATTAAAGCGTAATGAATCCCCTGAGGTCCATTACGCACTGCAAATAAATTTTAGCTTTTGCGTTGCACGCAATAGCGGTAAAAATTCAAAAGCAAATAGTTGTATCCATGTTAATTCTAGTTTCCTCATTACAGGCAATGCTGATGAAAATACAATAACAATTTGTCGCTTCAGGTTCAAAGCTAGTTTCTCCATTACACATAATAGCGGTGAAAGTACAAAAATAAATTGTCGTATACAGTGCAAATCGTGTATCTGTGTTCTGCCATTATTAAATTCCTTACATTTTCTTACAAATGCAAACTGCTTATTATCAACGTTCTCGTCACTGAATTTGAGAACACGTTCGGGTTTGTGTGTGAATCTGTTCGTCTCTGTCATTTCGGTTTTCAAGTTGCGTAGCTTTTCAGATTTTAATTCGCGTGGCTTTTCGGATTTTAAGTCGCGTAGTTGCTGTAAATTGCTCACATTATACACGCTGCGTGAGTCTGACAAATGTTCATAAAGTGGCGTCTGTTGTGGTATGTTATTAACTGACATGTTTTTCATCTCTGTTACTTCTTGTTGTAAATTTGATAACTTCCGACGTAACGTGTTGTTAGATGAATCGATTTCATTAATTGTCAGCTGTAAATTTTGAAATTCAGGTGTTTGGATAAAAGAAACCGGTGCAGTATCGTCTGATTTATTGTCATTAGTATTTTCGATAACATCAATACGACTGGCCAATTCATCACATTTTTCAGTCAGTATTTTAACCTGATCATCGGTTTTAGAATCAGACGCATTAATCTGTTTTTGCAACTTGCGCGTAGTTTCGCTCAGTTTTTTAACATCAGCTCTGATGACATCGCAATCCTGTGTTAGATCTAGTTGTTCGAATCTATCTGTCACTGTTTGAATATTTACTGTGTGTGTATCCGTTTTTGCTTTAAGATCAGAAATTTCATCCCGTAATTCCGCGTTCAATTGTTCTATGGTGTTAATTTTGTCGGACACTGTAGTAATATTATTGTCTACATACGTCTTCGCTTTCGCGAATATTTTACGTTTGTCCTCTTGTCTCTGTGCAGTGATTGTTTCCATGACTTGTCGTTTTACTTTGTTTTGATCTTGAATAAATCTGCGGAAACGCGTATCACTGTTCTGTATGTGCTGACTAAAGCGCTCGTTAATCTGAGTGTTCTGCTGTTCGAATTTCGCGTCTATCTTTGCGTCCATAGTGCGCGAAAGTTCTACCGTCATTGCTTTAAACTCGTCCCGTAATTGTGCAGCTTTTTCAGAGCATTGTTTAGCGACTCCGCTAATTTCGTCTCTGAGTGTTTCTGTTGCGGCTGTTTGCATTTCTCTTAATTCTTGCGCAACAGACTTAATTTCTTCGCTATTTTTTTGAGAACAAGCCTCAATTTCCACGCGCAATTGTTCCTTAGTGTCATGGCACTGCGCGGCAACGTCTCTAATTTGTTCACTAAGCTGTCTGTTATCTTCCCTAAGTTGTTTGAAATTTTCACTCTGTTGTTTATTATCTTCCCTAAGTTGTATCAGTATTGCCATAATTGGATCCGAGCCAAAATTACCATTTCTATTATCTGTACTGTTCAATAGTGGATCTGGAATTGTTTCACTTTCTGTAACCATTTGGTCATTCTGAAATTTACAAAAAGGTTTGTCAGTCAAATGTATACTATCAGTCATTGTTTCGGAATTAAATACATCTGTCCTACTTTGTGTGATCTGTTCATTTTCATTAGACAGATTTGACTGTACATTACTTGAATTTTCCAAATCGGGTGTGTTAAGCTCTACAGCGCTCATTACCCTAGAGCATTCTGCGTCATCAATTGTCGTCAAGTTAACAGACGAGACAATTGAGTTCGTTTGTTCATCATTAAGGTGAAAGTCATCATTAGTGGTTGGAATGCACTGATTGTTAGTGAACGCAGGATTGTCATCATTACGTTGCGTATCACAATTACTATCGGTCACGTTGTTTAAGTCGGTAATTTCATTCACAATACTTCGCGATACACTATTCACAGTCTTTCGCGGCATTTTTACAATAGTCAAAATTTTTCACAAAGCAAATAAGCACAATGCAAAAGCAACACACAAATACAACAAAGCAGCAAATTGCCGTTGACCTGTAGAAAGAAAGTCACAATATTATTAAAAGCGTTGCGCCAAATCCTAATTATCTAAGCAAATAAGAGCAGATATCTGACTGTCGCTCAAAAGACTCTCAACGAAATACGATCCTGGACTGGGTGTCGCCAAGTGTAACCTCCCCACCGCAATTTTTTTATATGATAATATAGCAATACATAATAGAAATGGGGGCCAAGTGTAACCTCCCTACAAAAATTTTAAAAGAAAAGGACGATACTAATTAGAAATGCTGATGGACATGGCTCTATGCGTAACCTGCCTACAATCAAATGTACTGACAATGGCAACAAATGTGAAATTCGCAATCTGACTCAATTATAAATCCTTCAAAAAATTAAAGTCCATTCAGTGACAAGAAAATTCAATTAAACCGAAATATCGGTTTTTGGCCCTGTGTAAAAACAATCAGAATTAAAGTCTTACCTCAGAATAAATGGATGTCACATATCTGCTCTTGTTGTTGCGCACCACTTGGAGGAACTACATTGCAAATAATAATATTCTCCTTTTTTTTTGTAATTCTAGTGAAATTTTTCTTCAAAAAGAAGTGGAATGAAATGGGAAGTGCAACGAGATCTTTAGTTCAAAAAAATTAAACTTTTGAGAAAATGCTTTTGAAATAAAAAATTATTATTGGGAGACTTGTTGGAGAATAATTACAATAAATAAAATTTTTCATTATCTAATGATTATATTAATTAACAGTATACCTTATTCCTCATCTTGACCATTGTTGCCGACCGCCTACATCACACAACCGCACTGGGCTGCTACTACTGACCGACCGCTCTGCATGACGACTACAGACTGAGTACTGCTCTCAACTAGACAGAGCTACAGACTCGCAACGACTGACTGACTGCTACTCTGCATAGCGACAACTAACTCGCAAAGACTACTACTGACTGAGAACCGCTCGCAACACTCGCGCGGTCAAGCGCATACTCTCTGGTCACAGATGCTACAATGCCTCGCCATCGCTGCTGCGTTACATACGTGTTTCAACTCTTATCCGTCCTCTTTTAGAATACTGCTGCGCGGTGTGGGATTCTTACCAGGTAGGACTGACGGAGTACATCAAAAAAGTTCAAAGAAGGGCAGCACGTTTTGTATTATTGCGAAATATAGGAGAAGTGGTCACTTAAATGATACAGGATTTGGGCTGGACATCATTAAAAGAAAGGCGTTTTTCGTTGCGACGGAAACTCCAATCGCCAACTTTCTCCACCGAAAGCGAAAATATTTTGTTGACACCGACCTACATAGAGAGAAATTGTCACCACGATAAAATAAGGGAAATCAGAGCTCGTACGGAAAGATAAAAGTGTTCGTTCTTTCCGCGCGCTATACGAGATTCGAATAATAGAGAATTGTGAAGGTGGTTCGAAGAACCCTCCGCCAGGCACTTAAAAATGGTTCAAATGGCTCTGAGCACTATGGGACTTAACTACTGAGGTCATCAGTCCCCTAGAACTTAGAACTACTTAAACCTAACTAACCTAAGGACATCACACACATCCATGCCCGAGGCAGGATTCGAACCTGCGACCGTAGCGGTCACGCGGTTCCAAACTGACGCGCTTAGAACCGCACGTCCACACCGGCCGGCAGGCACTTAAATGTGATTTGCAGAGTATCCATGCAGCTGTAGATGTATCGCTTATCTCCCATTCCCTGTGCCACGTATCTACCCGCCATTTAAGGAATTGGAGCTTTTCGGTGATGTCCTGTCCGGTAATCTCGATTACCTTATCCTCTCTCCCCCTCCTCAGCCGGAAACCGAATGGTTGTGCCGATATGGAAGGTTCCAAGCACCACGCAGATTGATTCCACTGACGTGGTGTTGAAGCTCCTAACAGCCGTACCAGGGCACTGCCCACGCCGCACGATGTTCCTATTCGTCACCAGACGTGCTCGGTGGGCCCATGTACAGGCAGCAAAACAGACCACAGACTCAAAGGGCGCACAATGGTAAGTCTCAGTGTGCGCAATGATACCATGAAGTGTGTTATGTTCAGCCTGGCCAGCTTGTGCTTGATCTTGGCAGCCCTGTCATTGTCCTGATTTGGGCATCAAAGGACAGTCTTTCGTCGAGTTGCACACCAAGATATCGTGTCTTCCGTTGTCTGCGTATGCTAATGTGTAGTTTTGTGGTTGGTTTACTTTGTAGTGTTCCTTTGAGTAGCATATAAACTGAAACTTCCTGGCAGATTAAAACTGTGTGCCCGATCGAGACTCGAACTCGGGACCTTTGCCTTTCGCGGGCAAGTGCTCTACCATCTGAGCTACCGAAGCACGACTCACGCCCGGTACTCACAGCTTTACTTCTGTCAGTATCTCGTCTCCTACCTTCCAAACTTTACAGAAGCTCTCCTGCGAACCTTGCAGAACTAGCACTCCTGAAAGAAAGGATATAGCGGAGACATGGCTTAGCCACAGCCTGGGGGATGTTTCCAGAATGAGATTTTCACTCTGCAGCGGAGTGTGCGCTGATATGAAACTTCCTGGCAGATTAAAACTGTGTAAAGTTTGGAAGGTAGGAGACGAGATACTGGCAGAAGTAAAGCTGTGAGTACCGGCCGTGAGTCGTGCTTCGGTAGCTCAGATGGTAGAGCACTTGCCCGCGAAAGGCAAAGGTCCCGAGTTCGAGTCTCGGTCGGGCACACAGTTTTAATCTGCCAGGAAGTTTCATATCAGCACACACTCCGCTGCAGAGTGAAAACTCATTCTGGAAGTATATAAACTGTTTTGTGTAGTGCCATCTGAAGTTTATTATGCTTGCACCACTAGCTGATGCTTGTGAATAGCTGTGTTGGCGGGTGTTGGAGTTGCGCTGTACAGTCCACAGAGACTACCATCAGGAGAACACCTGCGTATGCCATCGCCCCGTTCGCAAGGTTATCCCCATCCAGTTGATCTAGGAGGGGCTCAAAGGTGATGTCCCAATAGACAGGGCCACAGATTGATCCTTTCGGAGTATGCTGTTGCATTAGCTCAATCAAACACAACCGTTCGCTCGACGAAAGGTCCGAACCCAAAGACTGGAAAGTTGCACAGGTCACACCAATACTCGAGAAAGGTAGGAGGAGTAATCCACTAATTTACAGACCCATATCGTTAACGTCGATGTGTAGCAGGATTTTAGAACATATATATTGTAACTTCCTGGCAGATTAAAACTGTGTGCCCGACCGAGACTCGAACTCGGGACCTTTGCCTTCGCTGTGAGAGCGGCCATGAGTCGTGCTTCGGTAGCTCAGATGGTAGAGCACTTTCCTGCGAAAGCCAAAGGTCCCGAGTTCGAGTCTCGGTCGGGCACACAGTTTTAATCTGCCAGGAAGTTTCATATCAGCGCACACTCCGCTGCAGAGTGAAAATCTCATTCTGCATATATATTGTGTTCGAACATTATGAATTACCTCGAAGAAAACTGTCTATTGACACACAGTCAACATGGGTTTAGAAAACATCGTTCCTGTGAAATACAGCTAGCTCTTTATTCAAATGAAGTGTTAAGTGCTATTGACAAGGGATTTCAGATCCATTCCGTATTTCTGGATTTCCGGAAGGCTTCTGACACTGTACCACACAAGCGGCTCGTATTTAAATTGCATGCTTATGGAATATCGTCTCAGTTATGTGACTGGATTTGTGATTTCCTGTCAGAGAGGTCACAGTTCGCAGTAATTGACGGAAAGTCATCGAGTAAAACAAAAGTGATTTCTGGCGTTCCCTAAGGTAGTGTTATAGGCCTTTTGCTGTTCCTTATCTATATAAACGATTTTGGAGACAATATGAGCAGCCGTTTTCGGTTGTTTGCAGATGACGCTGTCGTTTATCGACTAACGAAGTCATCAGAAGATCAAAACAAACTGCAAAACGATTTAGAAAAAATATCTGAATGGTTCGAAAAGTGACAGTTGACCGTGAATAACGAAAAGTGTGAGGTAATCCACATGAGTGCTGAAAGGAACTCGTTAAACTTCGATTACACGATAAATCTGTCTAATCTAAAAGCCGTAAATTCAACTAAATACCTAGGTATTACAATTACGAACAACTTAAATTGGAAGGAACACATGGAAAATGTTGTGGAGAAGGCGAACCAGAGACTGCGTTTTATTGGCAGGACACTTAGAAAATGTAACAGACCTATTAAGGAGACTGCCTACACCAAGCTTGTCCGTCCTCTTTTAGAATACTGCTGCGCGGTGTGGGATCCTTACCAGATAGGGCTGACGGAGTAGATCGAAAAAGTTCAAAGAAAGGCAGCACGTTTTGTATTATCGCGAAATATGGGAATGAGTGTCGCAGAAATGATACAGGATTTGGGCTGGAAATCGTTAAAAGAAAGTCGTTTTTCGTTGCGACGGAATCTTCTCACGAAATCCCACAGACCAACTTTCTCGTCCGAATGCGAAAATATTTTGTTGACACCGACCTACATAGGGCGGAACGATCACCACGATAAAATAAGGGAAACCAGAGGTCGTACGGAAAGAGATATAGGTGCTCATTCTTTCCGCGCGCTATACGAGATTGGAATAATAGAGAATTGTGAAGGTGGTTCGATGAACCCTCTGCCAGGCACTTAATTGTGATTTGCAGAGTATCCATGTAGATGTAGATGTAGAATCTTTGGCAATTCTTTTAATCACTTTTTGACTTTCCGCGCGCCCTCAACCACCTTGTTTCTGCAGTAGTCCGAGAGGCTATCGCAGAGGATCGTTGGTACCTGCATCTCTCTGAGCCTCGAAACTTTTAGGGCCACCAGAGATTATCAAATGCGCCCGAAATGTCTATAAAAATACCAACTGCGTGTTTGATTTCTATGTTATTAATAGTGATAGGTACCTTATTTGGTGCCTCATATATAGATGTTCCCGCCCTGAAACCGAATTGGTGTTGATTAAGGTCAAGGAGGTCCCTGTACGATTGCAAGTGATCGCACAGATGTATTTCTTGGGCCTTGGGTTAGGTGTTAATTAATCATATAGATCTAAACGTTTTTTGGATGTGAGGGATCCTTGTCAGCTGATTTTTTTCATTATGACGGCATTTGCTGTTTTCCAGATCGCAGGTAATCGTCCAGCCATAACGCTTCGTTGAGTAGATACGTCAGGTATGCACAAACTGTGGAACGACAATTTTCAGTGTCTCGGAATGGATGTCATCTGGCCCAGGGGCTGTTGTGTTCTTTAGTCTGGCAAAAGCAAGCGTGACCTCCTCACATGCTAAGGGAATAATGACGGAACCATTTTGATAGCAAGAGTTCATTAAGGTTCGCTGTCCGGTCTGAATTTGTTCGTCCGACTGTTGCTTGTCATCGGAGAGCAGTTTGTGTAGCAGGAATTTCGCAGAACTTCTCCAACCCCCCGTTGTGGTACCATCATCTCGTCACAGCACTGCAAAGACTAGTGGCGTCTTCAGATGCTCCGTTTGTATTTTGAAGGGTTACCTCCCCAAAAAAGACGAGGGCTAGTAGAAATCCTTGGGTAACAGAAGAAATATTTAATTTAATTGATGAAAGGAGAAAATATAAAAACGCAGTAAATGAAGCAAGCAAAAAGGAATACAAACGTCTCAAAAATGAGATCGACAGTAAGTGCAAAATGGCTAAGCAGGGATGGCTAGAGCACAAATGTAAGGATGTAGAGGCATATCTCACTAGGGGTAAGATAGATACTGCCTACAGGAAAATTAAAGAGACCTTTGGAGAAAAGAGAACCACTTGCATGAATATCAAGAGCTCAGATGGAAACCCAGTTCTAAGCAAAGAAGGGAAAGCAGAAAGGTGGAAGGAGTATATAGAGTGTCTATACAAGGGCGATGTACTTGAGGACAATATTATGGAAATGGAAAGGATGTAGATGAAAATGAAATGGGAGATACGATACTGCGTGAAGAGTTTGAGAGAGCACTGAAAGATCTGAGTAGAAACAACGCCCCGGGAGTACACAACATTCCATTAGAACTACTGATGGCCTTGGGAGAGCCAGTCATGACAAAACTCTACCATCTGGTGAGCAAGATGTATGAGACAGGCGAAATACCCTCAGACTTCAAGAAGAATATAATAATTCCAATTCCAAAGAAAGCAGGTGTTCACAGATGTGAAAATTACCGAACTACCAGCCACAGCTGCAAAATACTAAAGCGAATTCTTTACAGACGAATGGAAAAACAAGTAGAAGCCGACCTCGGGGAAGATCAGTTTGGATTTTGTAGAAATATTAGAACACGGGAGGCAATACTGACCTTACGACTTATCTTAGAAGAAAGATTAAGAATAGGCAAACCTACGTTTCTAGCATTTGTAGGCTTAGAGAAAGCTTTTGACAATGTTGACTGGAATACTCTCTTTCAAATTCTGAAGGCGGCAGGGGTAAAATACAGGGAGCGAAAGGCTATTTACAATTTGTACAGAAACCAGATGGCAGTTATGAGAGTCGTGGGGCATGAAAGGGAAGCAGCGGATGGGAAGGAAGTGAGACAGGATTGTAGCCTCTCCCCGATGTTATTCAATCTGTATATTGAGCAAGCTGTGAAGGAAACAAAAGAAAAATTCGGAGTAGGTATTAAAATCCAAGGAGAAGAAATAAGAACTTTGAGGTTCGCAGATGACGTTGTAATTCTGTCAGAGACAGCAAAGGACTTGGAAGAGCAGTTGAACGGAATGGACAGTGTCTTGAAAGGAGGATATAAGATGAACATCAACAAAAGCAAAACGAGGATAATGGAATGTTGTCAAATTAAGTCGGGTGATGCTGAGGGAATTAGATTAGGAAATGAGACACTTAAAGTAGTAAAGGAGTTTTGATATTTGGGGAGCAAAATAACTGATGATGGTCGAAGTAGAGAGGATATAAAATGTAGACTGGCAATGGCAAGGAAAGCGTTTCTGAAGAAGAGAAATTTGTTAACATCGAGTATAGATTTAAGTGTCAGGAAGTCGTATCTGAAAGTATTTGTATGTAGTGTAGCCATGTATGGAAGTGAAACATGGACGATAAATAGTTTGGACAAGAAGAGAATAGAAGCTTTCCAAATGTAGTGCTACAGAAGAATGCTGAAGGTTAGATGGATAGATCACATAACTAATGAGGAGGTACTGAATAGGATTGGGGAGAAGAGAAGTTTGTGGCACAACTTGACTAGAAGAAGGGATCGGTTGGTAGGACATGTTCTGAGGCATCATGGGATCACAAATTTAGCATTGGAGGGCAGCGTGGAGGGTAAAAATCGTATAGGGAGACCAAGAGATGAATACACTAAGCAGATTCAGAAGGATATAGGTTGCAGTAAGTACTGGGAGATGAAGAAGCTTGCACAGGATAGAGTGGCATGGAGAGCTGCATCAAACCAGTCTCAGGACTGAAGACTACAACAACAACAACAACAACAACCCCCAAATGTTGGTTTGGAGCTGTTTCTGCTCGAGTATGTTCTAATGTTCCTCTCGTGTTTTTTGTAACTCTTATTACTCCTTCGAATAGGACAGTGCCTGATCTCGCTTACGTTTGTTTAATCGATGATTCGAGAAAGACCTAAGGGACTGGTCCAGTAATACCAGACGGGTACCGGACCAGTAATGCCCCGAAAAATAAGAAGCAGAAGAAGACTGGGATTCCCCTCCTTTACACTTTTCTGTTACACAGTGTCACATTTATCGGCGGATGACTGACAAGGTCCTCTAGTGGACCGGAACTGCCAGATTAGCTTCTCCACAGAACGTGGCGCAACACAGCAACACGTGATGTTTTATCTCGGTCGAGACGCTGCACGCAAAATCCTGCGGGAACATTCGCGGCGCACGTCACTCGTATCCCGTGAGCTCACTCACTTCTATCTGGGGGAAAAACGGAGACAAAGTGTACTCGTTTGGTTAACTTTTAGGGTGAATAATGCAACCCAGTTCTGGGGATTTTTCTCAGAAATGAACGCCTTGTAGCAACTGGTCTGGTAAGGCGCCATTTGATACCACTTCGTCGGCTGGTGTGTCAGTTCCGCTGCTTTTTTTTAAGTAGCTTTTCATTTGGCCTCACCAATGTGACTGGACGGACCTACACCTTCCCATCAAAACAGTAATCTGTGGTGGTCACCGACATGATACCCTAGGACATCCGCGTCAGTAGCTAGCGACGCTAAGCACTTTATTTCTTACCTGTCTTCTTCTTTCAGTAAATCTGTTCTCAGACAGGTATGAACTGGACGTCCTCTATATCTCTCTGTCCCGGGCATCCTCCTTCATTTGCTTGTAACTCCTCCCTCTCTTCACATCTGTTAGCATTCCAAGCCCATTTCTTCCTCTCCCTCTTTTTCCTTCTATTTTACCTCCTTGATTCTTTGTAGTAAACAGTTCATAGGTGATATAAAACTTTGTGTTTATTATAGTCTTTGTACAAGATAATCAAATTTTTAATGCAACTGCGTTTTTGTGAGTGACTCTTTAAACTATATAAAATTAAGATTAACTCGGCAGTGATCGTGATCTAAAATGAAACGTAAGTGGTCGCATGGATTAAGTGGGTATGCCAATTTCTCAACTAAAAAAATGATGCTATTATGTTTTGAAAAAAGTTCGAGTGTTTTGCGCGTTGCCCATAGTAATATTATTAACAATTATCAACAAACAGTAAACATAATGTTGCTAATGTCCCGGTTTCAGATTTAAAAAATCGGTTTTCCGAAAAATACATTTTATCACGAATTTCTGATTTCATAGAAATATCCTCATACTATCTATTTTTTCTCCAAATTCTTGCGTTAGTTTATATTTCAAGCCCAGCTGTTAACATAAATGACAAAAGTTTTTATTATCGCAGCTGACTGAGTCACTTAAGGAGTATTATTGGGTAAAAAGGCTGCTGAGTTTCCATTATGGTCCTGCACATCCGTTCAGTTTAAGTTTTGTACCAACGTGGTTCTCTGTTTCTCTGTGTGAGTCGTGCCACAGTTAATTTGTTATCGAAGTGTTTGGTTGTTTCATGTGAACTCAAAATGACACAGAGGAAGTGTTCGTTGCAATAAAAATATTCAAAAGACTTGGTCTTCATAAAAAGAGGGAGAAGTAGAATGTGTAGTTTGTTAGTGTTTTTTTTCTGTTACGTGTGGGGGAAGAGCAGATGTTTAGATCATTTAGCTAGCGCGTAAAGCATAAATCAAACGTCTACTCTGCCAGCACTTAAAAAAATGGAGACTTACTTTGTTTCAAATTCATTCAAACGGACAAATTAATAACAGCAGCAGAATCTACAATGTGCTGTCATGCCATTAAACATCATAATTATGTCTCTGAATCATACTTCTAGGCTAAGCTCCAAATTTTTAAATTATTCCGAAGCAGCAAAAAATGTGACGTTGGGCAGAACAAAATCAGTAGCAGTTGTGAAATTCGTGTACAGACGCTAGTAATCACAGAGTAGAGAAAATATTTCCATTAATTGTTCAGTATTTTACACAGAAACATGGAGTGTCAGTGAAATTATCTTAATTAACTTCTCTGCCAAATGAAACTGCGTCCGTAATTAGCACGTTTTGCGCCATTGCCTTACTACAGGAAAACAAATTTGATAAAAGTAAGTGCATAGCGTTTTGCAGTAACAGTGCCAACACTAATTTTGGAGGAGAACAAAGAGCTGATGCAAACAATGTGTTCGCGAAATTGAAAAGTGGAGTAAACGAAAATCCTGTAGGAGTTGGATGCCTGGCGCACACAGGGTGCTGCAAAGGCAACTGGTGACACCATGTGTAATGACGTGCAAACATTTGTCAGTAACTTTTCAATTACTTCTCCATATTTACAGCACGAATAGAGCGTCTAAAATAATTTTGAGAGAAGTGTCCTGGTTTGCCCCGGTTTCTGATTTCCAAATTACGCCTATTGTTAGTTGAAGAGGTATGTCACGCTTTTTCAGACACAAATTATGGCAACTCTAGTTACCTATGCAATCCACGTGACCACCGCAGTGTTAATAAATAATCTTTTCATAAAATACAGTAACAAATGCGATGACTACAATGAGAAGGGGTATGTAATTAGAGTGCTAATAGTAGTTTGGAATTCATAGAATCAGGTCTCATACGCAATACTTATACATTGAAACAAATTTAATTCCTCTACCTCTGATTAAGATACGGCTTCAGTGACACTCTTAAATGATGGCATTTCTGTATCACCTTTTTCTTCTAGTACACTCTGACATTCCTTTTCATTAGTATCTTGGCCTTAATTAATAATTGTGTGGTTCTTGATGAGTTCCTCTCTCGTTTCTCTACAGTAACCGCTGTCTCGCCAGTAATTTTCAGTCTCGTGTGCAGCCTTTGGTATCGTCTTTTAAGTGCATTTTCCGACTAGATTCCCTATCTTCTTTTCAACAACGTATTTTACTTTTTTTTTTTTTTTTTTTTTTGCAAACGTGGAAACAAAAATAAGTTAAAAAGCTATTAAACCTCTGAACCCAACCGAATAATCGTAATTTATTTGATAAAACCTCCCGGTTTTGCCTGGTGCTGGCAATCAAGTGGCTGTGTACCGAATTGTTAACGGACTATCTGATCATGATGCACAATTAATGGAATTAAACGATATAGCAGATTCATACCAAGCAGTGAGGCTTATTAATGAAAATAGGAGACAATGTTTTAAGAGTGCGTTTAAAAGGGTGTATGGACTGATATACTATTATTATTAATATTATTATTAGCGTGGAGACGATGTAGGAACAAGCAAAGTATTCTGCCTAATTTGAGCGTTCTTTCTGATCATCCTTTTTTCTCCATCGAGTCTCTTTCTATCCCCAGTGCACTTTGTCCCTGGTTTCTTTGGGACTTCATTCTCTGACCTCACATTCCACTTGTGTGTCTTGTCCCTGTATACATTTCTGTCTTCAATTTCTATTGGATCGATTTTTGCTGCTTCTAGATTGTTTGACTTGTGTGATCCACGGTATTGTTGATTTGACCCCTTGTTTGAATTCTCTTGGTGAGTCGTTTTGGTGATAGCCTGATGATGCGCCCATTGAACTTCAACCTTCTTTTTCTGACATCTGGTGATATGTTTGACATCTTCTGTGTAGTTTTCGTGGAGTGTATTGTGTATCCCTCTTCTGTCAGCTTTGGGCCGAGAATTTTTCTCATGATTTTCCTTTCTTCCTTCAGTAGGCTTCCCATGTCACTTTTCGTATGGAGTGTTAGCGTCTCACTTGCATACAGTATTTCAGGCTTGATTACTGCGTTGTAGTGTCTGACTTTTGTGCGAATGGACATGCATTTTTTATTATATACGTGCTGTGTCTTGCCGAACGCTCTCTTCATTTTTTGTAGTCGAGTCTTCTGTGCGATCTTTTCTCCTCCTGTAGGTTCAAGGATTTCATCTCGATACTGTTTATTTTGCCACATTTTGTGTCAAATTTTGTTATGTTTAATCTTGAGCAGAAAAATTCAGACTTCTCGAAAGAGATTTGCAGCCCAACTTTTTCCGCGCCTTCTTTTAGTACCTCTATTTGTTTAGCTGCTGTTACTTCGTTGTCTGATAGCTTCGTTGTCTGCGAAAGCTAGGTTTGATATTTCCATTTTGTCCCGGCATCTTCCTGGTCGTGTTGGTTTCCAGAGTCCTTGAGTTTTCAGTTCTTTTTCATATTCCCTCATTACTTTGTCCAGGACTAGGTTAAATAATAGTGAGGATAATCCGTCGCCTAGGCGCACTCCAGTTTTGATCATGAAGGGATCAGAGATTTCACCCATGAATTTAACTTTCGATGGTGTATCAGCTAATGTCTGTCTGATTAATCATAGTGTTTTTGGGTCCAGTCCCTGTTCTCCTAGGACGATGAACAAGGATTTTCGTTCAACAGAATCATACGCTTTCTTGAAATTTATGAAGGTGCAAATAATTGGCGCATTCCTGATGGCCTTTTGTTTCAGAATTATTTTCAGACTGAGAATTTGTTCTGTGCATGAACGACCGGCGCGTATGCCTGCCTGGTGTTCACCACTTTTGTGTTCTAACTGTTCTTGTGTTCTCTGGTGTAAGCATGCTGAGAAAATTTTGTAGGTGACTTGTAACATGGAGATCCCTCTGTAGTTGCTCACATTCGTCCTATCTCCTTTCTTGGACAGTGGACAGATAAGTGCACATTTCCACCCGTCAGGAAGTTTTTCTGTTTGCTAGGTGGTAGAGATTAGTTACGTAATCTTCTGTAGTGACTTTGGTCCAAGATTCTTTAGTAATTCTACAATGCCGTCTTCACCAGATGTCCTGTTTTTAGTTTAAGTATGCGTTTGTTGATTTCTACACATTTTGGTGGGAATGATTGTGGTTGGGTGGAGGTACAGTTCTGTACAGGAAATCTTATTACAGGATCAGGGGTGTTAAGGAGATCGGAAGAATAACGTGCCGGTTCTTGATAGTTGTCCTGGTTAGTTAATGCTAGTTTTCCATCTGGTTTCCTGAAGTACAAATTTTGAGATGTATACCCGCAGGTCTTCCTTGAGAAAGTCCTGTAGAATTCTCTCGTGTTGTGGTTGAGCATCCAGTTGCTCCTTCATGTACTTTCGCTCCGTTTGCCTAGTAAGTTTTGTAGCCTGTTTTCTTGATTCTTGGAGACAACGTAGGCTTTCTGGGGATTTTTTACTGTTGTAGTCCTGGAAAGCTTGTTTGCGTAGTTCTAGTGCCCTTTCACACTGAGTCCCACAAAGGGTGTTTAATGTTTTTTGCCCGTGGTATTAGTTCTCTTGCTTTTTGTATGATCTTTCTATGGAATTATTCACATGCGTTTGCTGATTGTTTTACCCATTACTGTTTTACGTTGGATTCCGTGACCTTATTTGTGTCAAACTTTTCTGCGTGCGTTGTTTTCTGGTGGATTTTCTCCGGTGTAAATTTTATCTTGATTCGAGTTAGATAGTGATCTGAATCAATATTGGTACCTCTGTGTACTTGAACGTCATGGATCTCCTTCTGAACTGGGCAGGAAATCGCTACATGGTGAATTTGGAATTCTCCCGTCTCTTGTATAGGTGACGTCCACGTTTTCTGTTTCCGTGGAGATTTCCTGAGGGATGTTGACATAATCTTTAAGTTATTCTGCTGGCGTAGTTCGATGAGTCTCATGCCATTTCTGTTTGTATATTTGTGCGCCGGAAACTTTCCCACAGTTCTTTGATGATGTTTTACTATGCCGATTTGTGCGTTGAAATCACCAAACAAAATTTTTATATCATCTTTGGGGATCTTGACCGTCACTGCCTCTATGGTGCCCAGAATTTCTCTGTTAATATGGGGTCTTTTTTGTTATCCCCGTTTGTGGGGGCATGTACATTGATCACGGTGTATTTCCTGTTTGTACACTGTAAGTGCATTGTCATTACCCTGTTGTTTAGTGGACTGACTTTTCTAATTGAATTGTGTATCTTCTTATGTACCATGAAGGCCATACCAAGAAGCGGAGCACCTTTTGCGACTCATTTGTCTGTCTTGCTCTTGAAGATACGGTAGCCTTCATAATCCATTGTGTCTTCGTCTGTCGTGTGGGTTTCCTGTTGGGCAAGTATCATTATCTTCTGTTGGTTGAGCTCTAAAGTAAGGTTGTGCAATTTTCCTGGTTGGATCAGTGTGTTTATGTTGAAGTACCTAAGAAATGTAAATGTTTTGTGTGGAAGTTCGCCAGAGAACTCCGACTTTCTCTGTGATCTTGTAAGTCCAGGTTCCCCAGAATCCGAGTTCCTGGTTGCCGTTCGTTGACGGGTGGATTGATTACCACCTGGGGTATTCTTGTTATTCCTCGCACGAGTCATGGTTGCTTGTAATCTTGGTGGTCCAGTGTTTCCACTGGGAGGTTAGAACCAAGGATTGTTAGTTAATAGAGCATTCATTTGCAGCCGCACCCTGTGGGTAGACAGACGCTGACCAGGAAGCCGCCCACCCTGGATGCAGTCATGCCTGGATTTGCTGTGCTATTTTCTGTCCACCCCGAGAATTTTATTTCCTCTGTACCCTTCACATCTGATGGGCGTTCCCCTATCCACCACCTGGGGAGGCTCCCCGGTATGGGGATAGCAATCTACCCGGGTATGGGCTGATTTTTATATATATATATATATATATATATATATATATATATATATATATATATATATATACACTCAGGATCATAAAGTAAGGATATTGCTGATACACGGTGAAACAACGCTCAGGTTGGCGGTTTGCAGGTTTAAATCACCTCGGGGTATCACTATGAGGTGCATTTGACCTGCAGTCGTCGCTCGGTGGCGCTGGCAGCAATCCATATATGCAGAGGTGTGTTGGTGCATGTCGGAGTACGGTGCAGGGAGTAAGTGTGCAGAAGTTTTCAGACATGCTAAAGGTGACTCTGTGTTGAAAATGGCACAAAGAACACATATTGATGACTTTATGAGAGGTAGATTACTAGGGCGACTGGAGCCTGGTCAAACACTGCAGGTGATAGCAAGGGCCTTCCGTGTGCCACAAAGTGTGATCTCATGATTATGGCAACGATTCCATCAGGCGCTACAATACGGGACGTCCACAGTGTACAACACCACAAGAAGACCAATATCTCACCATCAGTGCCCGCACACGGCCATGGAATACTGCAGGTAGCCTTGCTCGTAACCTTACTGCAGCCACTGGAACAGTTGTCTCCAGACACACAGTCTACAGACGACTGAACAGACATGGTTTATTCGCCTAGAGACCTGCAAGGTGCTTTCCACTGACCCCTGGTCACAGGAGAGCCCGTAAAGCCTGGTGTCAAGAACACAGTACATGGTCATTGGAACAGTGGTCCCAGGTTATGTTCACGGACGAGTCCAGGTACAGTGTGACCAGTGATTCTCGATGGGTTTTCATGTGGCGTGAACCAGGAACCAGATACAAACCCCTTAATGTACTTGAAAGGGACCTGTATGGAGGTCGTGGTTCGATGGTGTGGGGTGGGATTATGATTGGTGCATGTACACTCCTGCATGTCTTTGACAGAGGAACTGTAACAGGTCAGGTGTATCGGGACGTCATTTTGCACCAGTATGTCTGCCTTTTCAGGGGTGCAGTGGGTCCCACCTTCCTCCTGATGGATGATAACACACGGCCCCACTGAGCTGCCATCATGAGGAGTACCTTGAAACAGAAGATATTCGGCGAATGGAATGGCCTGCCTGTTCTCCAGACCTAAACCCAATCGAGCACGTCTTGGATGCTCCTGGTCGACATATCGCTGCATGTCTTCAAATCCCTACAACACTTCAGGAGCTCCGACAGGCACTGGTGCAAGAATGGGAGGCTATACCCCAGCAGCTGCTCGACCACCTGATCCGGAGTATGCCAACCCGTTGTGCGGCCTATGTACACGTGCATGGTGATCATATCCCATATTGGATGGGGTACATGTGCAGGAATGGCGTTTTGTAGCACATGTGTTTCAGGACGGTTTTCTCAACTTATCACCAATACCATGGACCTACAGATCTGTGCCGCGTGCGTTCCCTATGTGCCTATTGTGCCTATGCTATTAGTGCCAGTTTTTTGTACTGCCACTTTGTGTGGCACTACATTCTGCAGTATCCTTAATTTATGAGTATATATCCTTAATTTATGAGTATATATATATAAAGAGATGATAATGTCAAATTCAGTTTCCTCCACAGTAAGCTTGTGTCAATATTCGAAAGCATCTTTCCTAAAACGTTATCCAGATAATTCATTAAAAAACTAGTAAGGGAATTAAAATCTTATGTAAGAGGAAAAGGAAAATTTATATAAAGAACAGTACAGGGCTATTACAAATGATTGAAGCGATTTCATAAATTCATGTAGCTCCATTCATTGACATATGGTCACGACACACTACAGATACGTAGAAAAACTCATAAAGTTTTGTTCGGCTGAAGCCGCACTTCTGGTTTCTGCCGCCAGAGCGCTCGAGAGCGCAGTGAGACAAAATGGCGACAGGAGCCGAGAAAGCGTATGTCGTGCTTGAAATGCGCTCACAGTCAGTCATAACAGTGCAACGACACTTCAGGACGAAGTCCAACAAAGATCCACCAACTGCTAACTCCATTCGGCGATGGTATGCGCAGTTTAAAGCTTCTGGATGCCTCTGTAAGGGGAAATCAACGGGTCGGCCTGCAGTGAGCGAAGAAACGGTTGAACGCGTGCGGGCAAGTTTCACGCGTAGCCCGCGGAAGTCGACGAATAAAGCAAGCAGGGAGCTAAACGTACCACAGCCGACGGTTTGGAAAATCTTACGAAAAATGCTAAAGCAGAAGCCTTACCGTTTACAATTGCTACAAGCCCTGACACCCGATGACAAAGTCAAAGCTTTGAATTTTCGGCGCGGTTGCAACAGCTCATGGAAGAGGATGCGTTCAGTGCGAAACTTGTTTTCAGTGATGAAGCAACATTTTTTCTTAATGGTGAAGTGAACAGACGCAATGTGCGAATCTGGGCGGTAGAGAATCCTCACGCATTCGTGCAGCAAATTCGCAATTCACCAAAAGTTAACGTGTTTTGTGCAATCTCACGGTTTAAAGTTTACGGCCCCTTTTTCTTCTGCGAAAAAAACGCTACAGGACACGTGTATCTGGACATGCTGGAAAATTGGCTCATGCCACAACTGGAGACCGACAGCGCCGACTTCATCTTTCAACAGGATGGTGCTCCACCACACTTCCATCATGATGTTCGGCATTTCTTAAACAGGAGATTGGAAAACCGATGGATCGGTCGTGGTGGAGATCATGATCAGCAATTCATGCCATGGCCTCCACGCTCTCCCGACTTAACCCCATGCGATTTCTTTCTGTGAGGTTATGTGAAAGATTCAGTGTTTAAACCTCATCTACCAAGAAACGTGCCAGAACTGCGAGCTCGCATCAACGATGCTTTCGAACTCATTGATGGGGACATGCTGCGCCGAGTGTGGGAGGAACTTGACTATCGGTTTGATGTCTGCCGAATCACTAAAGGGGCACATATCGAACATTTGTGAATGCCTAAAAAAACTTTTTGAGTTTTTGTATGTGCGTGCAAAGCATTGTGGAAATATCTCAAATAATAAAGTTATTGCAGAGCTGTGAAATCGCTTCAGTCATTTGTAATAACCCTGTATAAGCCAATATCTGATATTACTTGCATTCGACAAAAAATATTCTATTATTTTAAGAAGTCATTTAAAATTTCCAGAAGTATGCAGGTCCTGGTAGTAATTAGTAATGAATATAATAAGATTAAAACTATATGGGATATTATTAAATGCGAGACAGAAAAGACATTCAGTCAACAAGACACCATAGGAGTTAGACTAAATGACAGTGCTGTGACTGGTAAGTCACAAGCTGCAAGTACTTTTAACAACTACTTTCTAAATGTAGCAGCTAAAATGGAATTAAATGGTTCAGTTGAAGAATCAAGACAATATATTAAAAACGTTGTTCCACAAAACTTGAAGCAACTAGAAACAGCACCATCATCATCTTCTTCTTTTTCTTTTCTTTGCCCCGCATCGGCGCAGGGTGGGCATGTTTATTAGCAGATTTAGCATGGTTAGTTTAAGGGGTGGCCTGGTGCTCCTCAGCCGCCAAAGTAGCACCAACACTGTTCTTGAAATTAATAAAATTTTAATTTTTTTTAAAAAAAGTAGAAGCTCATGTGATGTTGATGGACTTTCAAACATAATTCTGAACATTGTTCTAACTTAAAAATACGCAGTCTTGTGTATAATGCACTATTGACACAGGGAATTTTTCCAGACTGGTTAAAATATACAATTGTTAAGACTCTTTATAAGAAAGGTGACAAGAAAGACGTAAATAATTATCGTCCAATCTCATTACTGACACCTTTTTCCAATATACTCGAAAACGTAATATACTCAACAGTAGTCTCACTTTTACATAGAAATAATTTGCTTAGCATACCACAGTTACGATTTCAGAAAGGTTATTCAACCAAGAATGCTATTTTCTCAGCCACCTACAAAATATTACAAACCTTAAATAATAAAATATCGCCAATTGGTATGTTTTGTGATCTTGCGAGCTGCCGGGGCTAGCAGTGTATTTAACACTAAATTCTTCTAGAATCTTCATATGGAAATGATGCTCTAAGCCCCCCCCCCCCCTTTTCTAACTCTGACTTTTGCTGTGACACATGGATTAATAAGAAATGCGAACTGACTGTAATCGACCCTGAAAGTGGAGTAGAAAAGAGTTTGGCACCTGCAATAATTTAATTTGATATAAATTAATTTGGTAAAGGAAAGTTTCATTAACGCAATGAGAAATGAAAGGGTTGCTTTACCAATCCACAGAATGAAAGGTCTGTCCAAAATAACAATTTGATTTATTATGACCAAACTCAAAATAATAAACAAAACACATGAAACATGTACAATACGTCAAATTGGATACTCAAATAAATGCTGTGAAGGTGAAGTTGTCCATAAACTAGATTGTGACATTTATGACCAAGTGGTATGTGGAGCCAATTCCTTGCAACTCAAATCTTAAGAGAAACACCCAGTCAACCCAACATTAATTGCTGCTACAGTAGTGAGAACTCAGACAATGAATATTCAAGACAGAACCACGTTAGAAAAGACGGGAACAGGTGCGCTCTGCTGAGCTCTGATTGTCACATAGCAAAATTCCCTGATTTACCGGTGCTGCGGACATACATTACCAAGCTGTCTTCTTAACTGCAAGGACACGATCTGGCATACCGGAGGCGATGGCTGGTTGCTTCGACGTCCCGTCCTGGTGATGATAATGTCGCGAGTACAGCCTGAAACAAATTCTCCTGGTCTGGTCGTTCCAAACTAAAGACTTCCTAGCAATACAAATACGCCTCTGAGGGAGATGAAGAAGGCTCGCTACACAATCACTGACGGTGCAGTGAGTGATTTTAACAAGCGAAGTCACACAGTAACTCCGATACAGTCAACTTTAGCCAAAACTGCTCAAGACGGACAACATAGGTCGCTTGCACGCAGAACGCTCAATTGCCAACTGTACTGGGAACGTTACGTTGAAATCGAAACTTCAGCAACTTCGTCAAACAGTTGCAATTAAATGAAAATGTATTAGACAGCCAACGGAAGGCAGGCTGTCCAGAGCCATGAGAGCTCAGTCTTGTAACCTACTCCGACCAAAAGCCGAGAGCGGACTCCTCAAGAGCACCCGTACAAGCCGAACACAGAACATTCCCACTCCCACAGTGGCCATGGTTAAACGTTCCAATCAGCAACTCGAAAACTGGCGGAAAATTACACTCTATTGCCGACGCACTAGTATTCCACCAATGGAGATACTTGGCGCCAATTTCTCCGCCGATTTTGCTACGTCACGGAGCTATCCCCTGAGCAAACCAATCCCAGTTATGATTTTGCAGAAAACGCGGGAATTTGCTCTCCAAGACTGCCTGGGAACACAAGTCATTCCCACGCCTCGCTGGTAGCCCGCCAGAAAGTGTTTTCACTAAGTTTATGCGAAGTAATGGAATCTCTAGCCCAGTCGCTCCATCAGGCCCCTGTGGGCGTGTCGCCCCCGCTCTTATGACAATGTCGGCGTCTGGAAAGCATCCATTCGACTCCCTCAAACCCGTCGGCTTAACCCTTTCAAGATCAGCAGAACCCGCCTGTCACCGGACCACCCGGGTGACGAGAGACGCTACATGGGAAGTCCGCATGTGAAGGAATAGCAACTTTTCACCACATGCAATTAGAGAGGAAAGTCGAATTACTCAGAGTAAGATAGGAATATGAGAGGTGGCTCATGCCACCTCTCAATCTTGCCAAGTCGTTTGACTGTGTAGGTCATATTACACTGTGAGACAAACTTAAGTTTTATGGGATTGATAGCTTCATACACAACTGGTTTCAATCATATTTAACAAACAGAATGCAAAACATTGTATTGTATTATTCAGACAATGATGGTAAGGTTGAAAACCTTGCTACCTTTGGAGAAATCGCAACTAGGGAGTCGCATAGGGTCGATCCTTATATATATGAATGTCCTTCCATGAAACATTTAACTAGCAGGAGTGGTTCTTTTTGCAGACGATACTAGCGCTGTAATAAATCCCATTACAGAGAAAGCAACAAGGGATGTTGTTAATGCTGTTTTACAAAGAACCATTAAGTGGTTGTCTGAAAATTGACTCTACTCAAATTTTGAGAAAACACACTCTAATGAGTTCTATAAAACCAGCAACTGATGCAGCATATGGTTAGGAGTCGGTAAGTAGGATGGAACGTTCCCAATTTTTGGATGTACATATGAATGAAAACTGGTCATGTGTCATTGTTGCTAGCGACCCCCTTCGACGAATGGTGGCATCGCCCACGACTTACACATTGGAGAAGGTAGAAAGGATTAGCTTATTTGTCAGCAGCCAATTACGCGCTCTCCCTTCTTCATCTTTCCAAAAGTAAGTAATTTCAATGGATTTTAACAAAGAAAGAAATGATTAAAGTAGGACGTGTCATCATAAACAAAACGAAAGCAAAGGTGAAATCAGTCCTGGAAACATGAATATCTCTTACAGAGCTCAAGAATTCGGTATAACTTAATTTTGATTCACTACTTTGTCTTTAGAAATGCGCCAAGCAGATGTTGTTTAGCTACCTGCATGATGTCTTTCACGTAAATTCATTCGTTACAAGGATATAAACAGCAGTAAGCCTTTTTTAAACAGCACCCTACATATTTTTTATTCGGTACTCCACAAGACCTGTTCAAAAAGGTAATCACGGTGTTCAGTTCATGTAATCGTGGCGTTATTAAAAACGTAACACAAATCTGATTTTGACTTTCCTGTAATGGCACATAATGCAGGTTACTGGTGTAACGTAACTCGTCCACTTGTTGCTTAATTTATAACATTGTTAAGTTCAGTCTGTGATTATATTTTATTTTATGTTATCGTAACACCTTGTAATTTCCTACAATTCTAAAGATGTTCGCGTCTGAGGAGTGAAAGCGGTAATACAGAAAATATGTGTGCGACTTGTGATTGCTTCACAGTTTTATTTCTTACAGCGCAGTTGCCCCCGCTAGCCATGCTTGTATTCGCTAGCAACACTAAGCAACAGTGAAAATGGAACTGGAATTAAATAAATGTTTGACAGAATGATGAAGTTTCAGGTAACAATAGATGTGTATATTTTATAGCTATTTTTAGCCTGCGCTTGTAGCAACAAGGTGAAGGGGAAGAGGAATGGAGGTGCGGAACAGGTTTAATTTAAGCATAATGTCAGTCTGTCACAAGCAGTGTCTTGTTCGTGTGCCGGAAGAACGTGTTACTGAAGTGTTATTAGTGCGCGTGGTCGTTGTAATTCCTGTGATTCAGTATGCCTTGCAAATGTGTGAACAGTGCTGACAACTTTTGTTACATTTGCGGACAGGCTACAATGTAATCGCAAAGGTCAGTGTGGTGTGCGTACTGTAAGACCTTCGGTACACACACCATCAGATTATTTGACTTGTCGCTCTAACAAAGTAGGCAATATGTCTCGTGGTCTTATCGTGGCGTGTTTATCTTCTGCCGTTAGGTCAGACGATAGAAATGCCACTTGTACGCTTAGAGTAGCAGATTGACAGTGACCATCTTTAATTAGAACTTGATTAATTTTCACACACATTTATTAAAATAATAACAATCATAAACCTTACTTAACTTGATTCTGGATGCTATTTACAATTGACAATCTGAAGTTCCTTTGGTCTTGGTACGTTAATCTTATTCTCACATATCTCTGCTACTTGACAAAGTGTCTATACATTTATCTTCATGGCTATGTACAGGAATATGGTAATCTTATTAGGCACAGACTGAAACTTGACTATAGACTGGTACAGACTGGTGCAGACAAATGCACACTAATGCAGACTGACTAATAGGAGGTTTGTACACACGTTATAATACCTCGAGCGTTCAGGTATCACTGCGCGAGTGTGATCCGTGAGGAGAAAAGGTTCTACGTTAGCAGCAATCTCATTGGTTGCGTTACATATTAGTACATGGATCGGCGGAAGCAGAATTTGGTCCGTCTCTAAGACAGCGCCATCTCGTAGTGCGGAGACGGACGAGCGCTGCGCCTGCGCTGTTGTGCTTAGCGGGGCGCGCTCTAGTGTGAAAGTTGTGTACGCGCTGAGTATGTGGAACTATGTACACAACAGTCAGTAATGCCATACATTCGCAAAGAGTGCAGACTGCACTTTCATTGTGAAATCGGGGTCCAGGACAAGCTCTGGGCTGCTCATGTCTGTTGCATATCTTGTGTCTCAAACCTCCGTTCATGGTGAATCGTAAAATATCTTCCACGGGCTTTGCTGTACCTATGATCTGGCGAGAACCATCAAACCATGTGAATGATTGTTACTTTTGTTGACAACTCCATTAACTCATGGTATTTCCAAGAAGAAAAAGTCTTCCTTGTCATATCCTAACATACCGTCAGCCACGCGACCAGTACATCACGGAGATGGACTAGTCTGTTCTTGTCCCACCTGATTGTGATAGTGACGTGGGCAGTAGTGAAACTAGTAGTACTGTAGTATCAACTTTCAAACCCAGTTCGCTGAAAGATCCTGATTTCGTGTGTGAACTTAATCACCTCATAACCGCCATATGCCATTCCTCCCATTTTTCGAAAGGAAAAAGAATTTGGTACTTCGTAGTGATGTGCAGGGACTAATGGCTGGTATAGGCACTGACTATAAAGGTGATCAGTGGAGGTTCTTAATCGACACCTCCAAAGTAAATTTCAATTGTGTTCTACTGCGTAACGGCAACGTGTTACCATCGATTTCGACTGGGTATGCACCTTACACGAGGGAAATATATAACATGAATTAATTGTTATTGCGATTGAACTATGACAAGTTTAATGGTGGATTTCCGGGGATCTGAAAGTCATAGGCATATTACTTGGGCTACAACATGGCTACCCCAAATTCCGTTGCTTCCTGTGTCTCTAGGATAGCCGCGCCAAAGCACTTCATTATAAAACGCAGGATTGGCCTAAGCGTCAGTCACTTGAACCAGTATCTCACAAAGTTAAGCACGACAACTTCTCGAATCCAAGAACATATTTCTCCCTGCTCTTCATATACAATTGGGCCAAATGAAAAACTTCGTTAAGGCCGTGGACAAAACTCGGGAAGCGTATCTCTATTTGCGCGAGAAATTTTCAAGTCTTAATTAGGTGAAAGTAATAGATGGGATTTTCGTGGGTCGCCAGATACGCAAGCTGTACAAAGATGAGCATTTCAACAATATTCTGACAGGTGGTGAAAAGTTAGCTCGAGATGCCTTTGTTCAAGAGTCAACAAACTTTCTGGGAATAAGAGGGCAGAAAAACTATAAGGATCTTGTGGCAAATCTTCTGCACTGCTACAGTAGACTGGGATACAACATGTCTTTAAAGTTACATTTCCTAGATTCCCACCTGGACTTCTTTCCTGATAACTGTGGTGCAGTAACCGATGAGCACGGAGAACACTTTAACCAGCAAATTTCGGACATGCAAATGAGATACTCGTGAAAGTGGAGAGCATCAATGTTAGCGGATTACTGCTGAACACTAACCAGGAAATCACCAGCAGAAAACTACGACCGCCAGGCAAAGCGGTTGCGCCTTCAGTGATACTCCTCTGAGGATAACACCAAGGCCAATACACGCATGAGCTTATATGGGCAATAACGTAAGGTTACCATAACTTCAAGACGAGACCTAATCTTGCGTTTTCATTAACATTTTCGTTATCGGCACATCAGTAAACGTAAAAGTTAGCTGTTTTCATGAAAGTTACAGACAAAAAGTAAAATTTTGGTGGCTAGTATTATCAACAAGATGTGTGGCACTTTGAAGCACGTCTTGCACCTCAGGGGCCTGGGTTCGACTCACAGTAGCTTGAAATTTTTTAACAAATTTGCATTTTCTGCAAGCAAGTGTCATGTATATAAAGATGGAAAAAAGTCGATCGAATGTTATTTTCCTTTGACCTAATTTTTTGTTGTTCACAAATTGCAACATTTTCTAAACATTTCCGCTAGTGAAGGCATAAAAGCATGGTCTTTCCCGAATGTACTTCTGACCAAAAAGCGATTCTGGCAATTAGAGTTGGAGGTGTTTGTAACTCCTGCCTTTCGAGTTCTTGTGGTGTTATTTCCATAGAAACTCTCATCCCACAATACGTATTTCCGTAAAAATCAAATATCAATTGTCATAGATTTGGCTTAACAAGTGATTTCGTTATGAAATATTTTCATAGAAATTTTCATTCGCTATTTCATCCCCTTAGGTGTTGAATTTCCAAAAGTATTGGAACATGTATTTTTTTCTAACCAAGAGGTCAAATACCAATTTTGATAGATGAAGCTTTAAAAATGCTAAGTAGTACTTTCATAAAGATATATTTTTCAAAAAAAAATTCTCCTAGATTTTCTCATAGAATAAACGTTCTAGTTTCAAAATTGCCTTGACAGCGACATCTTCTCATAAAACCTTTCATCCCCTATATCACTCTCTTAGTTGCGTAATCTAGAACAATCTGTTTCTAAACGATCCCTACAGTATAAGATCAACACCCTCTCTAAATGTCAAGTTCCTTTCTTTAGCGGTTTTGGCAGGGAAATGAGAAGTCAGTGAATCAGTAAAGCCCTGTTTCACATCCTTATGGGTTGAATTTCCGAATACACTGAAAGACGTAGTGTTTTATTTCTAACCAAGAAGCCAAATACAATTTTCAAAGATTTAGCTTTGACAATGATTTCATAACGAAATGTTTAAATAGAACATTTCATCTCCTATTTCACTCCCTTAAATACTGAACTTCCAAAAACACTGAAAGACGTAATGTTTTATTTATATCCGAGAAGCCAAATTCAAATTTTCATAGATTTAGCTTAAAAAGTGATTTCATAACGAAATATTTAAATAAACCATTTCATTCCCTATTTCATCCCCTTAGGGCTTGAGATTCCAAAAACACTGACACACCGACTTTTTATTTCTAACCGAATAAGTCAAAAACCATTTCTTATAGAATAGCTTCGTCAATGCTTTAACAGTACTTTAATAATGATTTATTTTCAGAAAACTTCCACCTAATCTTTCGTAACCATAGGGTTAAATTCTAAAAATACTGAAACACATATTTGTTTATTTCTGACAGAGAAGGCAAGTATCAATCTTCGGAGTGCTAGCTTCAAAATTGTCTTAATAGCGACGTAATTTCAAAACCCCTTTCATCCCCTATTTCATCTCCTTAGCGATGGAATTTCGAAAAATTCCTTCTTAAGCGATGTCTACAGTGGAAGATCAACACCTCTCCAAATTTCAAGTTTTTATCCTTAGAAGTTTGGCCTGGGCGATGATGAGACAGTCTGTCATTTAGTCAGTCAATCAGTCTGGACATTTCCTTCGTTAATAAAGAGTGTTAAAATTAAAAAAGACATTACCAATTAATTTTTTTCTATCTTTATATATTGCATGCTTCATGGAAATTCTACAGGACATACACCCTTGTTCAAAACTTCGAATCCGCTAGGAATCGAACACAGGCCCTACTGTGACAGGCGGGCGCTCTACCACAGAACAAAACTGCTTGTCGAATGAATGACCTTTTTTCAACGTACTAAAGAATGGTCGGAAAACTTCGAAGTTTATTTCCTCGAGAATTTTTGCTACGGAGGATTGATATTTGAGTTCTGAACTTCACGAACCATGAATACAAGGCGTACATAAAGTCCAGGAATACTTTCAATTAGTTATTGCACAAGAACTAAACATTGTACAGATGTCATATATTTTGCGTTTTGAAGAGAAACTCTGAAACTTCTTTTTTTTTTTCATTCGATATGCGAACCATGAGTGACCCGGCACACGTCAATACGGTAATCGAATTCTTGCCATACCCGTTCCAGCATGGTATCATCGACTGTGGCAGTCGCATCCCGTATTCCCTCCCGGAGCTCTGCTACATCACGGTACATACACCACATCTTTAATGTGACCCCACAGAAAAAAGTCACACGGAGTGAGATCTGGTGATCAGGGAGGCCATTTCATGAAACAGCTGCCCCCTTCTGTAGCACGGCCGATCCATCGATGCGGCAGCTCCGTGTTCAGGTACCCACGCATTTCACGATGAAAATGAGGTGGAGCCCCATCCTGCTGAAAAATGAACGGAGGGTCCGATTGCATTTGAGGCATCAGCCATTGCTGCAACATGTCCAAGTAGGAATATCCAGTGACAGTGCTCTCGGCGAAGAAGAATGGCCCGTACAGTTTTCAACGTGACAAGGCATAATAAACATTTACCTTTGGGGAATCACGCTCAAATTGAGTGCATTCGTGTGGACGCTTTGTACCCCAGATTCGGCAATCATGCCTGTTCACTTTCCCATTAGTGTTAAATGTGGATCGTCGCTAAAAATTAAGCAATCAACAATGCCATCCCCATCCTCATTCAGTTGTTGCAACTGCGAACAAAACTCAAAACGCTTGTTTTTGTCGTCGTCATTGAGCTTCTGCACTAGCTCCAATTTGAATGGTTTCATGGACAGCTTCTGTCATTGGAGCCATTTCGAGTTCGCAGAATGCACGACGTGCCGACTTCTTTGGACTCCTTATGAACGCCTCTCGTAAGCGTTCCACATTCACTTCACTCACACTGGGACGTCCGCTTCTCTTTGCCGGGCACAAGCAGCCCGTCGTAACGAAATTTGTTGTGCCAGTGGTAAATGGCCCTCTTTGTTGGTGGCTTCTTACCGTACTTCGTTCTAAACATCCGTTGAACGCCGGCCAGTGTGGCCGAGTGGTTCTAGGCGCTTCAGTCTGGAACCGCGCGACCGCTACGGTCGCAGGTTCGAATCCTGCCTCTGGCATGGAATGTGTGTGATGTCCTTAGGTTAGTTATGTTGAAGTAGTCCTCAGTTCTAGGGGACTGATGACCTCAGATGTTAAGTCCCATAGTGCTCAGAGCCAGCCAGCCAGCCTTTTCAACCATCCGTTGAGCAGCTGTAGCACGCTAGTTTTTGTCGAACTCCAGCAACACACAGAAAGCTCGCTCCGCACCTGAACTCGCCATGTTTGCGACTAGCGCTGACCTTCGGCAAATTACAAAACTACGCTGTAGCGGTATACATGAAAAAAAAACTTTCAAGGTTTCTCTTCAAAGTCACATATGTATGATGTCGGTACAATGTTTGGTTCTTGTGCAATAAAAATTGAAAGTGTTCCCGCGCTTTATGTGTACCCTGTATATATGAAGACCTGCGCGCAGGAACGGGCTAACCCTGAAATGCAAAAACTTAAGAGATATGTTGGAATCTCTTGCTGGGTACGGGAACTATCAAAACTGAACTGATTTCACCCCTAAATATCAGTTCGGATATGCCTTTATATTTTGGACCGTTCGTGAAAATTGTCATCTTAGAATTAGCTAGCAGCTCTGGACACCACACTCCGGTGCTAGGTTGGTAAAAGTTGCCGCACATCCCCCTTTGCCTTCAAATATCGTTCACTCACGTGGTCTCCCTTCTTCCTCTCAAGGATATTTCCCACACTTTTTACCGATTACAAATCCATAGGGGATGGACGTACTTTTCATTGATCTCCTGAATTCTTCTTTCGTAATATCTACCTTGTATTTCAATTGTGTTTATGGTCCAATATTAACAATAATTTGGCTAGATGCGACCGGGGCTCGCACTCTGAGGGTTCCGTACAAACTGAACATAACATATATAGACAGTTCATCCATCTGAGATCGAAAACCTCAATCATTTTTGCCTGTTATCGATATTTATACGGGCAAGATATCGGTCCCAGGGATTCCAAGATTTTTCGAGAATGATTTAATTTCAATAACATAAATGTGACGTAATGGCATGCAGGAGGCAGACTACCAGTATTACAATAATCAGCAGTTCTCCATTCAGGCTGACTGGGATTGAATGCGGAACTACCGATTGTTCTAATTTCATGTTTCATGTCGGATAACAAATAACAAAATAAATACTTTTTTGCTGTGTTATAATTGTAAATTAACACTGGTCAGATTGTTTTCTTTAACTCTTACTATGAAACATGTTTCTTATTTCTTGCCAAATTTCATGATTCTAGGTCAACAGCAAGTGCCCTATACGTCTTGATGAGAGAGTTTGTATCAAAGTATGTGACATAAATTGCCGTACCATTTGATAGCAGGGACTTAGGAGGTCAAATTTCTGGCACAGCCAAGGGATCTTAATACACTGACAGACAATCAGTCTGATAACAAACGACGAAAATTTTTTTTCGTTTGATATACTTACAGATTTACAGTTTGCCGATTTTTTTCTTTGATTGTATAGTGGAACCTTCCTTTTTTCCAAATTTCATGGTTCTAGGACAACTGGAAGTATCTCATAGATTTTGATGAGTGACTTTGCAAGTTTCAAAATATGTGACAAAAATGGTCGTGTATTTTGATTACACTGACTTAGAAGCTTCAGTTTTTTGTGCCACCGAGGGTTCATAGACCTTGGTATGTGACACAAATTTCAACGTGATACGTCTGCACTTTCATGAGAAAAAGTGGTCTCAGCAGAGGGATGAACAAACAGTCAAGTAAGAAATCACAAATTTACAATTTTTGGATTCTTTTCCTTTGGCTGTACTGTGAAATCTCGCTTTTTTTTCAAATTTCATGATTCTAGTTGTTCCATATAAGTTTTGATGAGCGAGTTTGCAAGTGTTAGAATATGTGACATAAATGGTCGTATCTTTTGACAGCATTGACGTAGAAGCTTTAGTGTTTTCTACATCTACATCTCTACTTTGCAAACTACCGTAAGGTCCACGGCAGAGTGTACATCCCACTGTACCAGTTATTAGGGTTTCTTTCGGTTCCATTCACATATGGAGCGCGGGTAGAATGATTGTCTGAATGCCTCTGTACGTGCAGTAATTATTCTAATCTTATCCTCATGATCCCTATGTGAGCGACACATTGGGAATTGTAGTATATTCCTAGAGCCATCATTTGAAACAGGTTCTTGAAACTTTGTTAAAAGACCTTCTCGGGATAAATTACATCTACCTTCAAGAATGTGCCAATTCAGTTCCTTCAGTATCTCTGTGACACACTCCTACGGATTAAACAAACCTGTGACCATCCATGCTGCCCTGCTCTTTATAGTACAATATTCCTTGTTAGTCCTTCTGGTGCGGGTCCCACACATTTGAGCAGTATTCTAGGATGGGTCATACGAGCGATCTGTAAGCAATCTCCGTTGTAGACTGATTGCACTTCCCCAGTATCCTACCAATAAACCGAAGTTTATCGCCTGCGTTACCCACTACTGAACCTATGTGATCATTCCATTTCATATCCCTACAAAGTGTATGTGTATGAGTTGGCCGATTCTAACAGTGACTACTTGATATTACTGTCATTGGATAATACGCTTTTTTATTCATTTTACATCTCTGGATATTTAGAGCAAGTTTCCAATCTCTGCACTACTTTGTGATCTTAAAAAGATCTGAATGAATATTTAAGCAGCTTCTTTCGGATAGTACTTCATTATAGATAAGCGCGTCATCTACAGAGAGCCAGATTTTACTACTAATGTCTGCAACGTAATAAATATACGACATGAGCAGCAGGGATGCCAACACACTTCGCTGGGGCACACTTCTACATCTGACAATGACTCTCCTTCCAATATAACATGCTGTGTCCGCCCAATTTTTACAGTTTTACACTGTCAAGAGATCGTAGAGCTCAGTAGGTGAGAAATTTTAACTTGGGACGTCTACTGTTTCCTGAGCAAAAGAATTTTTAACAGTCGGACAGACGGACGGACGAGAAAGCGATCCCACAAGGGTTCCGTTTTTACCGAGTGAAATCCGGAACTCTAAAACTCAATTACCTTTCTGCCCGTCTGTTACGTGTCTGTAGCCTTTGTTTGTAGCCTTCCCCCTGGCGCTTATTCTGCATAATTTTCTGTCTGCAACTGTGGTGTCAACGCCAGACACCACACTTGCTAGGTGGTAGCCTTTAAATCGGCCGCGGTCCGTTAGTATACGTCGGACCCGCGTGTCGCCACTATCAGTGATTGCAGACCGAGCGCCGCCACACGGCAGGTCTAGTCTAGACAGACTCCCTAGCACTCGCCCCCGTTGTACAGCCTACTTTGCTAGCGATGGTTCACTGTCTACATACGCTCTCATTTACAGAGACGGCAGTTTAGCACAGCCTTCAGCTACGTCATTTGCTACGACCTAGCAAGGCGCCATATTCAGTTACTATAATGTGAACAGATAATATTGTGAATCATGTACCGTCAAGAGCGACGTTCATCATTAATGGATTAAAGTTAAGTATGAAACTAATTACGTCCGCTTTCTGAATTCTAATTCCTTGTCATGTTCCAGACCTCACGTCAGTATAGTTCTTCCCTCCTCACGCCAGCCTGCGTGAGCTAAAACGCGTGCATTTCGGCCTCCCCTAGTAACACGGTGTTGGCTCTTCAGCCAACACAACAGCAACACCTACCGTAGGTTTCGATCTCCGATGTTACCACAGTCAGGACAGGAAGATCTTTCAAGCAACCTATTATTTATCTGGAGATAGTGGGAAGAACTTAAAATAAGGTCAACGCTAGTAGTACTCTAGCATCTCATCTTGGTTGTTCTTTGATGTGGTTCTATTGAGATTAACGTATCTGCACTTCGTTTAACCCTCCGTCGCTCGCGCGGATGACACTCGTCATCCACAAGACTTTCCCGCTCCATTTTGTCTGACAGGGCAAGATTGACATCGCGCCATTTTCAGTACCTTTCTGTTAACTCTCCAGCAGTTAGCTCCAATCATTGTTGGCTTTCAGTTACGAAAGATACATTGTTTCTGAAACATTATTATCGTCTGGAGGACACCAGTCATCCGCGCGAGCTCTGCTACCACAATCTGAAACAAAGTAAGTCTGTATTACTTTATTGCTTTCCTAGATTCAACCGATTTGGACTTATTGAAACTGACTGCAGTTACAAATGGTTCAAATGGCTCTGAGCACTATGCGACTTAACTTCTGAGGTCATCAGCCGCATAGAACTTAGAACTAATTAAACCTAACTAACCGAAGGACATCAGACACATCCATGCCCGAGGCAGGATTCGAACCTGCGACCGTAGCGGTCGCTCGGCTCCAGACTGTAGCGCCTAGAACCGCACGGCCACTCTGGCCGGCGACTGCAGTTACCTTCCGTGTTACCTAGTATTCTCTTTATTTTTAGATTGTGGAAGAAATGTCAAAATCAAAAAAAAACTTGGACAGAGTTTAGTATAGATCCTAATGTGTGATTGGAATGGTTCAATGAGCTGAGTAATGAATATGCTCACAGTGATAGCTCTGACTCAGAGACTGAGGACTGTGTACATGAAAACGGTCATGATTCAGGAACAGAACAAGAAGTGAAAAAAAACGATGATTATGAGTCATAGGAAGAAGTAACTCAATAACTCAAGAGGATGCATTTCTTTTAGAGAAAGATGGAATCACTAAACAGAGGAAAAATAAATATCCTACCATTGTTAGAGGCAGATCTTGTAATATTGCCTGGGCCAAAAAATCAAGCTCGTATAATAAAGACAGAAGTAGAAATTCTGAATTTGTTCTTGGATGAACACACAATAAGCATTATCGCAACATGCCCTAATATATCCATCAGTGAAGTTCATGGTAACTTCTCTAGGGAAAGGGATGCTAAAGAAACCGATGTCTTAAGGGGCTCCGGAAAGGCCCAAAATCATGAAAAGTTCAATTTTTACTTTTTTGCGTTTTCTGAATCTGAAGACTATTACCTTTTAATAGATATATAATTTATTCAATTCCGAAGACTACAACTATTTTTAAACTGCTGTCAAATGGTGTTATTATTAACGTCTGTGTTCATTAGGTACATTTTAGTGATGTGAGATAAAGTATGTGTTGTGGCTAACCTGTGATGGTTCAATATATATCGCTGGTGTGATTGTCGATTGTTTCATGTTTATTTACTCTGTCGTTATCTCGAAAATATTCGTAATGAATTCTGTTTCTTGAGTCTCTGTTTTGTTGAAGTATAATAATGAGTAAAAGTAAAGTTATTAGAAATCCTCTGAAGGCTTTTAAGAAAAGGAGAAATGTTGGAAAGCCAAAGGTATGTGTTATTACTGCAAACAATAAAGACGATAACCAAGTGAGTGAACCTAACCTCCCAAGTACACCTGCCCATAGCAGTCAAAGTGGGAAAGAAAATACTTCACAGAAGAAGCTTGGTTCAATGAGTGAAAACTATGAATGTTTTATGGGCGAAACGGATGTGAATGAAATATTTGATATGTTGGTTCTCAAAGGAATTTTTTCAAACTGTGTAAGATGTATTCATTGTAGTGAAGTTGGTCTGGAACTCTCCATAATAAAGCACGTAGGACTTGCTAGTGAAATACAACTGAAATATGATAAGTGTTCATACATGACCACCTTTCGGAACAGTGTTGCAGTAACTGCAACTGAAGAAAATGGTAGCAAAATCTACGAACACAACAACGAGCGATGCTTGCTTTAGACAAGGAACGCCTTCGGGCTGCAGACAGGGCTGTAAAGAGTCTAGAAATACAAGCAAGAGTAAACAGGAGGATGAACAAGAGGAAGCTGGAGGAGGAGTTTGCAGAGGATGAAGATAATCCATCCTATGGACCTGGAATGCACTAAAAAGTTAATCCAATCTTTGTCGCTCGATTCCCAAAACTTTTATTTTCTCATACTAATTACATGTTTTCTAAGGATCTTCCAAACATATTTGTTTCAAACTTTCAGTAAATGTTACACAGTACCTTCTGCATAATTTAACACAGCCTTTTTCCAAAAAACTGTATATTTTTGAATATATAAATAAAAATTGCAAAAAAATGTTGTGAATTTTCATTAAAATTGAAAAAAAAAATCATCTTTAATAACTGAACTAAAATTTTGTAAAATCCCTGTGTTAAGTTGTAGCCCATATTCCAATAAATAATCTGTAAAAAGTTCAACTTCCTACCTCAAATACTTTGTGAGGAAAGATGTAATTTATAAGCTTTATTTTAACATTGCAAGTATAGGGCGTTCCGGAGCCCCTTAAATTTGATAATATCCGTGATAGAGGAGTTCGCTGAGAGACTGACAAGTTGTCTCCCATCAGAGAGGTACTTGAACTATTCACGAACAATTGCCAAAAATATTTTTCACCTAGTGAAAAACCTGTTGGCGAACAGCTTTTGGCATTCAGAGGAAACTGCCCATTACATTCAGGCAATATACCCCTAGCAAAGGACCAAAGTATGGGTTAAAACCGTTTGCTTTGGTTGATATAAAAACAGCTTACACTTTGAATTTAGAACCGTACGTCGGTAAGCAGTCAGAGGGACCATGTAATGCTAGTAATTCAGCTGAAGATATTGTTCTTCGAATGGTCGAACTGTTTCAAACGTTAGAATATATTATACTGTGTACGAATATTAAATGTATTATATTTAGATTTAATAAAAAATCATAAAATCAGTCATAAAGAACGTTCGAAGTATACAAATAGACCGCTTGCTTTGTGGATGACACCTGTCATCCGCGCGAGTGACCATGTCACGAATTTTCGCGTGAGTAACGGAGGGTTAACAACAGCCTTCAACAGCTACAGTGAAGTCGAGTGACGTACCGAGGTTAATACCGAAGTACAAGATACACTGCAAAGTGTGTACGGTAGTGTGAACGCAGAACGACTGTTCTTAAAAGCGGCTGTGACGGTGGTGTTAACAAAGATTTAACCCAGTGTAAAAATCTGTTGATTAGGAAGTGCATGCCCCACCATCATTCCTTTTATCACCCAAATACTAGTTACGCAAATTTATTCCACTACCAGGATCAAAACCAGGCGTGCGTTGGATGTGGACCTTAATGTTCAACGTTCACAGCCGTAATGCTCTCGCAAAAATTAAAGAAAATAACGCAAGTCGATTTCTGCTGAAATCTTTTCTCTTAACGGGTTCTTGTGAGTTTTATTTTAACACTGAAATGTAGCGGCATGCTGTAGAACAGTTTCGAGACATTGTTTTCATTTCTGCCTGCTGCCACTTGACTTGCAGACACTCTGGAAATACTATCTATTCACAACGCTCACTGTAAGAGCTCCACGTTCTACGGCGTACAGAATAACAGAATTCTATCAGCTTCCTGCTAGCGGCCAGTGTCTGTGTTGACACTTGGCCCCTGCTGACTGCGAACGGCGAGCGTGCTCGGTGCGCCATAATTACGGCGATAGCACGCTGCAGGTCAGCAAAGATAAGCGCACAAGCCCGCCACGTCAGCTGCGCCGCTGGCGACACGCAGCGGTAGATGACGGGAAACAAAACAAAAGAGGACAGCAGAGATGATGATAGACGAAGCTATTTATAGTACTGCTACCCCGTGAACTCTGTACTACCTGGATGTTGAACTTCAGCTCTCTGATCCTGCAAGCCATAGATGCTCATATTTCGTTTCTTGCCAAACTACAACACGGCTGCAAGGAAATGTCACTAGAACATGGAAAGAAAATACTTTTAGATTCCGCTCCCACATCAGCCTATTGCATCACATGTTGACATCAAGTTCAAAACAAGAAATCAGTCTGTAATTTTTTGTCACGTACAGACAGATGGAAATTTATTTGCCACACTACAACATGGCGGACGATACAAAGCACATGATGAATCGGGAGACACGCTACAGTTTTGTACTCAAGAGACCAGGCTTGTACATCCAGATTGTAAAGAGATCACTGGCTGCCTGACAGGCGCTGAGGTGAGAATGACTAATCTTCGTCCTCGGTAGCGTGTGTGCTGGTTCTAGGTAAATCGATCGCGATTTTACTCCTCTCAATTAACTGTAAACTGATAGTGTGTCTTATATTAACCCAAAAATACAGTACAGTCATTATTGTACAGAAACCAAATGATATAAGAGACGAGGGGCAGGGAAGCAGTTAGACAGTGTTGTAGCGTATTTCCTATATTATGTAACCTTTATATTGAGCAAGCAGTAAAGGAAACAAAAGAAAAATTTGGAATAGGAATGAGAATCCATGGAGAAGAAATAAAAAATTTGAGATTTGCCAACGACATTGTAATTCTGTCAGAGATATCAAAGAACTTTGAAGACCAGTTGAACGGAATAGACAGTGTCTTGAAAGGAGGATATAAGACGAACATCAACAAGAGCAAAACGAAGATAATGGAATGTAGTCGAATTAAATCAGTTGATGCTCAGAGGATTAGATTAAGAAATGAGACGCTTCAGGTTTTAAATGTGTTTTGCTATCTGGGAAGCAAAATAACTTATGGTGGTCGAAGTAGAGTGGATATAAAATGTAGACTAGCTGTGCACGAAGGCGTTTCTGAAGAAGAGAAATTTGTTAAATCGAGTATAGATTTACGTGTCAGGAAGTCCTTTCTGAAAGTGTTTGTATGGAGTGCAGCGATGTATGGAAGAGAACATGGACGATAAATAGTTGAGACAAGAAGAGAATAGAAGCTTTCGAAACGTGGTGCTACAAAAGAATGCTGAGGATTATATGGGTAGATCACGCAACCAATGACGAGGTGCTGAAAGAATTGGGGAGAAAAGGAATTTGTGGCGCATCTTGACTAGAAGAAGGGATTGGTTGGTAGGACACGTTCTGAGGCATCAAGGGATCATCAATTTAGTACTGGAGGGCAGCGCGGAGGGTAAAAATCGTAGAGAGAGAGACCAAGAGATGAATACACTAAGAAGATTCAGAAGGATGTAGGTTGCACTAGTTACTTGGAGATGAAGAAGCTTGCACAGGATAGAGTAGCATGGAGAGCTGCATCAAACTAGTCTCTGGACTGAAGATCACAAAAACTTGTGTTAACCCTGCTTCTTCCAGTACTTCTTATGCTGCCCCGATCAGTATTTTTGCTTCAGTTTTAATTTTATTGCTGGTTTCATAGAATTCCACAGCGCGTCTAGTTAACCCCATTTATTGCATCTTTTTAACACGCAAATGGAATATTAGCTCGCGTTTTTTCATATCGAAATAAATGTTGATACCATTTGCGGTTCCATTATTCGCCCAGACTGCATGTTATTTCTTCAGTATAGTTTGGCTTTAAAATTATCCTAGCTTGCACAGGATAGAGTAGCATGTAGAGCTGCATCAAACCAGTCTCAGGACTGAAGACCACAACAACAACAATGTCACTCTTTCTGTTGAAAATGAGCATTTCAGCCTCATAAAGAGGTTCTAATTTGATGAAGGTGTTGTAGTCTCTGTTTGGCGTATACTGAGATACATTTTTTATTATTATACAAGACTCTTGTAAGACTGAAAGCTGTTTCCATTGTGTGACAACGAACTTCATAACCAGTCTTTACCAGGCTTGTTTCCTCGTTGCACTTCCCTAAACATTTAAACTGAGAAACTCTCTCGATTTACCATATTTAGTTTTCAAAACTTTGGTTGTTTATAGACATGTGTATTGTTTTTATTTTTTGAGAGTATTTGTTTTTGCGCTGTTTGAATGGCCTGACCTGAAATGACCAGGTCGTCTGCGAAAGCTGAACAGTCTTTCCTAATATTGGTTCTTCCCAATTTCACTGTTTCGCCTACTTTAATATCTGATTTGAATTTTCGCCGCTCTTGGGCTGTTTTTTCTTTTACACAGTTGAAAAGTAGTGGAAAGAGTCCAATCATCTTGATTCACTTCTGTTTTAATTTTAAAATGTTTCTAAAATCTCCACGTGAACTTTACCTTAGACTTTGTAGCTAAATTTTAAGGTCCAGACCTCGTTCTTTCAGAATTTGGAAGAGATACTTAACGGTCAACTGAATCATAAGTTTTTCTAAAATCTAAGAAGGTACAAACTACTTTCTTATTCTATAGTGTTTTTGACGCCTGAGAGTTAATTTCAGAACTAAAATTTGTTCTCCACAAGATCTACACTACTGGCCATTAAAATTGCTACACCAAGAAGAAATGCAGATGATAAACGGGTATTCATTGGACAAACATATTATACTGGAACTGACATGTGATTACATTTTCACGCAATTTTGGTGCACAGATCCTGAGAAATCAGTACCCAGAACAACCACCTCTGCCGAGTAAAACTGTGAGGGACGGGAAAAACCCACCGTGGTTCAACAACAAAGTTAGGAAACTACTGCGAAAGCAAAGAGAGCTTCACTCCAAGTGTAAACGCAGCGAAAACCTCTCAGACAAACAGAAGCTAAACGATGTCAAACTTAGCGAAAGGAGGGCTATACGTGAAGCATTCAGTGAATTCGAAAGTAAAATTCTATGTACCGACTTCACAGAAAATCCTAGGAAGTTCTGGTCTTACGTTAAATCAGTAAGTGGCTCGAAACAGCATATCCAGACACTCCGGGATGATGGCATAGCAACAGAGGATGACACGCGTAAAGCTGAAATACTAAACACCTTTTTCCAAAGCTGTTTCACAGAGGAAGACCGCACTGCAGTTCCTTCTCTAAATCCTCGCACAAACGAAAAAATGGCTGACATCGAAATAAGTGTCCAACGAATAGAAAAGCAACTGGAATCACTCAACAGAGGAAAGTCCACTGGACCTGACGGGATACCAATTCGATTCTACACAGAATACGCGAAAGAACTTGCCCTCCTTCGAACAACCGTGTACCGCAAACTCTCTAGAGGAACGAAAGATTCCAAATGATTGGAAAAGAGCACAGGTAGTCCCACTCTTCAAGAAGGGTCGTCGAGCAGATGCGCAAAACTATAGACCTAAATCTCTGACATCGATCTGTTGTAGAATTTTAGAACATGTTTTTTGCTCGCGTATCATGTCGTTTTTGGAAACCCAGAATCTACTCTGTAGGAATCAACATGGATTCCGGAAACAGCGATCGTGTGAGACCCAACTCGCTTTATTTGTTCATGAGACCCAGAAAATATTAGATACAGGCTCCGAAGTAGATGCTATTTTCCTTGACTTCCGGAAGGCGTTCGATACAGTTCCGCACTGTCGCCTGATAAATAAAGTAAGAGCCTACGGAATATCAGACCAACTGTGTGGCTGGATTGAAGAGTTTTTAGCAAACAGAACACAGCATGTTGTTATCAATGGAGAGACGTCTACAGACGTTAAGGTAACCTCTGGCGTGCCACAGGGGAGTTTTATGGGACCATTGCTTTTCACAATATATATAAATGACCTAGTAGATAGTGTCGGAAGTTCCATGCGGCTTTTCGCGGATGATGCTCTAGTATACAGAGAAGTTGCAGCATTAGAAAGTTGTAGCGAAATGCAGGAAGATCTGCAGCGGATAGGCACTTGGTGCAGGGAGTGGCAAGTGACCCTTAACATAGACAAATGTAATGTATTGCGAATACATAGAAAGAAGGATCTTTTATTGTATGATTATATGATAGCGGAACAAACCCTGGTAGCAGTTACTGTAAAATATCTGGGAGTATGCGTGCGGAACGATTTGAAGCGGAATGATCATATAAAATTAATAGTTCGTAAGGCGGGTACCAGGTTGAGATTCATTGGGAGAGTCCTTAGAAAATGTAGTCCATCAACAAAGGAGGTGGCTTCGACCTATACTTGAGTATTGCTCATCAGTGTGGGATCCGTACCAGTTCGGGTTGACGGAGGAGATAGAGAAGATCCAAAGAAGGACGGCGCGTTTCGTCACAGGGTTATTTGGTAACCGTGATAGCGTTAGGGAGATGTTTAGCAAACTCAAGTGGCAGACTCTGCAAGAGAGGCGCTCTGCATCGCGGTGTGGCTTGCTCGCCAGGTTTCGAGAGGGTGCATTTCTGGATGAGGTATCGAATATATTGCTTCCCCCTACTTATACCTCCAGAGGAGACCACGAATGTAAAATTAGAGAGATTCGAGCGCGCACGGAGGCTTTCAGACAGTCGTTCTTCCCGCCAACCATACGCGACTGGAACAGAAAAGGGAGGTAATGACAGTGGCACGTAAAGTGCCCTCCGCCACACACCGTTGGGTGGCCTGCGGAGTATAAATGTAGATGTAGATGTGAATAGCGGCCTTAATACGCCTGGGCATTGGGTCAAACAGAGCTTGGATGGCGTGTACAGGTACAGCTGCCCAGGCAGCTTCGACACGATACCACAGTTCATCAAGAGTAGTGACTGGCGTATTGTGACGAGCCAGTTGCTCGGCCACCATTGACCAGACGTTTTCAATTGGTGAGAGATCTGGAGAATGTGCTGGCCAGGCCAGCAGTCGAACATATTCTGTATCCAGAAAGGCCCGTACAGGACCTGCAACATGCGGTCGTGCATTATTCTGCTCAACCGTAGGGTTTCTCAGGGATCGAATGAAGGGTGGAGCCACGGGTCGTAACACATCTGAAATGTTAACGTCCACTATTCAAAGTGCCGTCAATGCGAACAAGAGGTGACCGAGACGTGTAACCAATGGCACCCCATACCACCACGCCGGGTGATACGCCAGTAAGGCGACGACGAATACACGCTTCCAGTGTGTGTTCACCGCGATATCGCCTAACACGGACGCGACCATCGTGATGCTGTAAACATAACCTGTATTCATCCGAAAAAATGACGTTTTGCATTCGTGCACCCAGGTACGTCTTTGAGTACACCATCGCAGACGCTCCTGTCTGTGATGTGTCAAGGGTAACCGTAGCCATGGTCTCCGAGCTGATAGGCAATGCTGCTGCAAACGTCGTCGAACTGTTCGTGCAGATGGTTGTTGTCTTGCAAACGTCCCCATCTGTTGACTCAGGGATCGAGACGTGGCTGCACGATCCGTTACAGCCATGCGGATAAGATGCCTGACATCTCGACCGCTAGTGATACGAGGCCGTTGGGATGCAGCACGGCGTTCCGTATTACCCTCCTGAACCCATCGATTCCATATTCTGCTAACAGTCATTTGATCTCGACCAACGCGAGCAGCAATGTCGCGATACGATAAACCGCAATCGCGATAGGCTACTATCCGACCTTTATTAAAGTCGAAAACGTGATGGTACGCATTTCTCCTCCTTACACGAGGCATCACAACAACGTTTCACAAGGCAACGCCGGTCAACTGTTGTTTGTGTATGAGAAATCGGTTGGAAACTTTCCTTATGTCAGTACGTTGTAGGTGTCGCCACCGGCGCCAACCTTGTGCGAATGCTCTGAAAAGCTAATAATTTGCATATCACAGCATCTTCTTCCTGTCGGTTAAATTTCGCGTCTGTAGCACGTCATCTTCGTGGTGTAGCAATTTTAATGGCCAGTAGTGTATTATGTTTGAAAACTGCTTGATATGCCCACCAATTATGCATTTTTTGTAGTGCTCGGGTCTGTAGACGTTGCGACAGAATTTTCTATGGGAGAGAAAGAAGGAAAACCCCTGTAATTGTCATCCGTTCTCTCTCCCTTTTTATGTGGTGGATGTATCAATCCGGTTTTTCGGTCATCCGGAATTTTTTCACTGTTGAATACACGAACGTTTCTGATAATTGTAAATCGAATAACGACACATAAAAGCACATGACTGAAGACATTGTTCACACATAGAAGAACAAACTACTTTTATGGAAAAGGATATGGCTAAATCGTAAACACCATGACACTGGCACTACCAAAATGATACTTCAGTATTTTCATACCTATGGGTACGTTGATTAAAATTTCATCCTTGTGCGAAGTTATTTTCAGTATATTAAGTACAGAAGAAAAGATATTCATATACACGAAGAATGCTGTGAGTACATGATGGCTGTTGACTGTGTGTGGCGTTACAGGAACTTTTCTGGTTCGCAGTTGGAGAAACGTCGAATCGTCGGCATGAAAGGTGTGAAACTTCATACCGACAACTCGCACAGACAGAGAGACTGCAGAACGAGCGGTAACTGTATGCACTCAGAAGAACCATGTGCCGCGGCGAATAAGGATGGATTACAGATGGACCACACACGAGAAAATGTTAGAATGGTTCGACTGTATCTGGCTAACAGACGGGCGAAAACAGCTGAAGACGGGGATGAGGCCGCAGACGGAGAATCGCTTCGAACAGAATGCTTGAAGCTTGGTCTCGGATCTTGAGTTGGAGTGCGTCACTGCTGCCACCACCCCACAGAGATCTGCTTGCTGTAGAGCCAGAATCGACTGCCACACTGAGCGGCACTCGACTGTGATGAGTCGATCGGCTGGTTGTAACAAGCGATTGACAGTGTACTGTTTTCTCCGTCGAATGAAACAACTCTTTTTCACTCGCTCTCCGGGCCTATGTGGTTTCACTTACATTGAAGAGCAAAAGGAACTGGTACACCTGCCTAATGTTGTGTGGGGACTCCGCGAGCACGCAGTAATGCCGCAACACGACGTGGCAGGGACTCGACTAATGTCTGAAGTAGCGTTGGAGGGAATTGAAACGATGAATCCTGCGGGCTGTCCATTAACCCGTAAGAGTACGACGGGGTTGAGATCTCTTCTGAACAGCACGTTGCAAGGCATCCCAGATATGCTCAACAATGTTCATGTCTGGGGAGATTGGTGGCTAGCGGAAGTGTTTAAACTTTAAACTCAGTAGAGTGTTCCTGGAGACACTCTATAGCAATTATGGACGTGTGGAGTATCGCATTGTCCTGCTGGAATTGCCCAATCCCGTCAAATGCACAATGGATGTGAATGGATGCAGGTGATAGAATGCTTACGTACGTGTCACCTGTGAGAGTCGTATCTAGACGTATCGGGGGTCCCGTATCACTCAAACTTCACCCGCCCCACTCCAATACGGAGCCTCCACCAGCTTGAACAGCTGAGACTGTCTCCATACCCGTACACGTCCATCCGCTCGATACAATCTGAAACGAGACTCGTCCGACCAGGCAACATGTTTCCAGTCATCAACAGTCCGATGTCGGTGTTGACGGGCCCGGGCGAGGCGTACAGCTTTATGTCGTGCGGTTTTCGGCTCTGAAAGCCCAAATCGATGATGTTTCGTTCAATCGTTCGCACGCTTGACACTTGTTGATGGCCCAGCATTGAAATCTGCAGCAATTTGCGAAAAGGTTGCACTTCTGTCATGTTGAACGATTCTCTTCAGTCGTAGTTAGTCGTGTTCATTCAAGATCTTTTTCCGGCGGCAGCGATGTCGGAAATTTGATGTTTCACCGGTTGCTGATATTCACGGTACACTCGTGAAATGGTCGTACGGGAAAATCTGCACTTCATCGCTACGTCGGAGATGCTGTGTCCCATCGTTCGTGCGCCGACTGTAACACCACGTTCAAACTCACTTAAATTTTGATACCTCGCCGTTTCAGCAGCAGTAACCGATCTAACAACTACGCCAGACACTTATTGTCTTACATGGGCATTGGCGACCGCAGCGCCGTATTCTGCCTATTTACATATCTCTGTATAGGAATACGCTTGTTTATACCAGTTTGTTTGGCGCTTCAGTGTCTATACTTGTTTAGTCATTTCGGTTATTCAGAGCGTCCAAGGACGATGATCAGTATTAAGGGATGTGAAGAGTCCATGTTTACGGGTCTTCTTTGCTTCGAATGATCGTTCTTGTCACATCCCTGAATATCGACCATTCCTCCTGGGACATTGCCAGCTTTTTTTAGAGACAAACAACGTACCTTATTTCAAGCAGTGGTCAATAAAAATTCATATATAACTTTTAAATGAAGTATTTTCATAATTTATGTATTTATTTACTTACATACGAATGTTTCGTACTTCTGATGATGGCATTAAATATCAATTTTGGTTGGTTTTTTAAAAAATGGTTCAAATGGCTCTGAGCACTATGGGACTTAACAGCTATGGTCATCAGTCCCCTAGAACTTAGAACTACTTAAACCTAACCTAAGGACATCACGCAACACCCAGTCATCACGAGGCAGAGAAAATCCCTGACCCCGCCGGGAAGCGAACGCGGGAACCCGGGCGTGGGAAGCGAGAACGCTACCGCACGACCACGAGCTGCAGACGTTGGTTTTTAAAGTTTAATAAGTGTCGCTATACTCTGTTCATCATAAGAATAAACCTCATGAAACATTACACTACGTATTCTTTCGCGTTTGATGGAACCTCTTTGCCGGCCGCTGCGGCCAAGCGGTTCTAGGCGCTTCATCTGGAACCGCGCTGCTGCTACGGTCGCAGCTTCGAATCCTGCCTCGGGCATGGATGTGTGAGTTGTCCTTAGGTCAGTTAGGTTAAAGTAGTTCTAAGTCTAGGGGACTGATGACCTCAGATGTTAAGTCCCATAGTGCTTAGAGCCATTTGAACCATTTCTTGGAACCTCATTGGATTTCGTTTCAAGTGGAACGGAAGCCAAGCTGTCTCAAGTACTGTCAAGTATTATAATGAGGATACGTTTTATGCTGTGCGTTAGGCGAACATCGACTCGGCGATAATACGGATCAGCAGCTTTACCGGCACATTTAACTTGGACGACACTGGCCAGGCAAGTGATCCCACTAATCTGCAATGATGTGAACAGCTGCAGTAAGGATGTAAAAAGAGACGAGGCTCTCGATCTTAGCTAACATAGTATTGTAATTATAAACAAGAGTGACAAAATTTCGTGACTTTAACAAAGGTAATGCGCGGCGTAAAACCGCATAGCTGGGATTTCACGACGCAGTTTAATATTGTAGCCACTGAAAGTATTACGGTCAGTCGTCTTGTAATCTCTGAACTCCTTCCATATCGGACTCCGAGGAAAACATTTCAGTACTGCTACGTTGATAACGAGGTGATAAGCAACAGAATCCCAAGCCACTAAAAAAATCCACATTTCCTCCTTTTATGACGTGCTGTTTTGCATTTCGCCATTGTTCGGCACTGACGTGTCACATAGCTTCGTGCATTTGTTCCAGTACATTTGGCAGCTTAAATGTCGTTATTTCTCGCAACTTGTGCCTGAACGTGGCTCCAGATCAGTTGTATTGCATTCAGACCACAGTGTTCAGGTGACGACTGTAGAAATGCAGCATTTGCAGCGGTGTGCTAGACGTAGGGAAAATTATTATTTTCCATGTTTCCACGACGCTTATCGCTCTAGTTCGTATGAGACCACATCTGTCCTACAAAACAATGGGTATATTCAAACAAAGATTATTTGATTTTTTCATTTTTCTCCAAAAAAATTTAATTGTGCAATGTTTTCTTAACTTATGCGATATGTAATTAGAACTCAGATGCCCGTTTTTCTTGAGAAAATGATGATTAAGTATGAGTCAATTACCATACATTTGATGAATTTCATATATAAATGATTATGGTATTCAAACAGAACAAAAAAAAATTTCAACCCACAAGGGTTTTCGAACCGCCGCCCACCAGCATAATAAATTAACATGCTACGACGTTACCCATTACGCGACGCATGTAACTAAAATGCTTGTTGCTTTATATGTGTAGCATTTCTCGAAAAACGTTGAACCTGATTTTTTTTGTGTAATGTTGTGAAAAACATTAACAAAAACTTGTTTCTTGCCGTTAATGGTGTACCGCGCGCGTGTTTCACTACGGCGCAGGAATCAGTGTCATCCTTCTTCAGGATACGTATGAACAGCGGGACATTCAGAGTGCAGGTATCGCTTACAGACACTGTAACTGTACACGATTTTTCAAATAAAAATTAGGTAGCTAAAGTATGATCAAGAAAACCGTTGCGGCTGTTAACACATGAGAATGTCTTTGAAGTTAAATATATAGTGACAGAATAATAAGATATGTAACACATAAGTTGGACTTACATCCAAGAGCGGAACAACACCAGTGTACGAGAACTACGGCTGCTCACCAATCATCGCGTTTGTCTTTGTTTACATTAGAATTATTCTTATACATACATTATAAATTTATGTTTACGTAAATGAACAGTTACTTCTGTAATTTAAATTCATTGAAGCTACATTTCTCTCTTCCCGTCAGTTTGTAGCCATGGGCGATAATCCTCTTTCATTATCGCTGGCACTAACAAGGGGAGGCCGCCAATTGTGAAATTCAGATTCGATTCTCGCGCTATGCAATTTTTTTATTATTAGTTTTTTGTAATTCAAATATATATATATATATATATATATATATATATATATATATATATATATATATATATATATATATATATATACTATTAATGAATTGCTTATGCATGTTGGTGAAGGCGGATCGCTCTCCAATTGTACCGCCTCCATTTTCCGTTTTTTTAACAGGGTGTACCAAAGCTCTCCCGTCCGCACTGACTTTCGACGATGTTATAAGTTGCGCTAGGGACCGCATCTACCTTCTTTCAAAGTTGGCAGGCAACTACGCTGTTATGCGGCGGCTCGTTTCGGCCCATTCAACATCTGTCCTTCAAGTGTAACGAGCGAGTAACGGAGTTTATATTTCATACCTGCCACAGCGAATTTGTGTTCGTGGGGTCTCTATTCTAATTCGAACGTTTGACTTACGCTATACGTATTCGTTTCGGAATATCGTTTCTGCGTCTTCCGTTAACTATACGTGGTTAACATTATGAAGACAATTAATAACATTTGTGAAATACAACTTTGTTTGCGGAAAACATAATGATGTTCGAAGTCGCCAGTTTTACCACGACAAACGACTCTCAACAACTTATTGTATGCATAACTGTTGCAACTGATTGCCGGGATATATATATATGTTTGAATTACAAAAAACAAATACTAAAAAAAAATATTTTCGTAGTGCGAGATTCGATCCTGCGACCTTCGGATTATGAACCAGAGCGCTTACCGCTGCCCACGACACTAGAAAATTTATTAATCGTAGAAAGTATTTCACCGCAACGGTTTCTTTTAACTGTCGATTTTCTCGACAACGGCTGAGAAGTGGATCTTGGTGCTTTGCCACATGACACCTCTGGCCGTGAGCTTTCGTTATGCGCAGTATGAATCGAATCTGAATTTCACAATTGGCGGCCTCCCCTTGTAAGTGAAATAGAAAGCATATGTCGAGGGTAGTGTGATATGGCTACACAAGTGAAAAAAGCATACAAACATAAATTTTTTTAATTGTTTGGTGATTTAATGACTTGATTTTCAAGCATTTACTACCACTTATCGGATGTATATTTTCGCCCAAAATGTATAATTTGTTAATTTTCCTTCAAATTAGTTAATATACTTTCAGAGTATGAATCATCCTTGCAGATAATGTATAGACCTATCGCACTGTATTTATATCGAGGATCACTTTTTATCTGGTTATACGATACACGCAACTGACCATTTCAACATTTTGATCCCGACACAAAGTTCACTGTTAAGTAAAAGCACTGTTCACAAACACGGATGTCTGAAGGACATTGTGAACTGGATACGCATCCTCTAAAAGCTTATATATACAACTAGACCAACCACATTGCAGTCATGTTTGATTAGAGACATGTCAGGCATGGATGCAAATCCAGGGGAATGGATACGTACTCATGCGCCCGCGGTTCTCAGTCGTATTCCGTAGTAACATGAATCGTGAAGCGCCGGCCGCGGTGAAAGCGGTTCTAGGCGCTTCAGTCCGGAACCACGCGACTGCTATGGTCGCAGGTTCGAACCCTGCCTCAGGCATGTCTGTGTGTGATGTCCTTAGGTTAGTTAGGTTTAAATAGTTCTAAGTTCTAGGGGACTCATGACCTCAGATGTTAAGTTCCATAGTGCTCAGAGCCATTTCTGTATCTAGCAACAAACAGCCGAACCGAAAAGCGCCAACTAACGTTAAAAGCTCCTTAAGAGTGTAGTTTCCCTACTCAATAACAAACAAAAATACTTACAGAGACATAATATCTTCAGATGTGCATAATTTTAATTGACGTTGACATCGGCCGTGAGCTAAGTAAAAGTCGGCCGCTTACCTTTGTGGCAGATGCGAAAGTGGCGCGGCTGCTAAGGGGTTGGAAGATGTGAGAGGGGGAATTCTAGTACTGACAACTCGGGCGTGCGCGAATCGAACCGATCAGCTGCTATGGTATAAATACTGACACGGAAGTAACGTTGATTCATGGACGCGCATTATAGAGACGGCCATCTCCATTGCGGTACGTATAGCGTGACAATTTTTGAATTATATGGAATAAAGTGGTTGTAACCTCTGAACGGTTTGCGTTAGGACGTACAAACTGCACGCTTGGCCGCGGGGCATGATGGGAATTAGTATGCGCATGCGCACGCGCCTTAATCTTGTCGGCCATTTGCACGTGAAAATGTCACGGTAGGGCATGCCCCAGCGTATAGTGCTTGTGAAGGCCTACAATGCGAGTAATAACAGCCCAACTGCGGCTCAAAGGAAATTTTCGACCGAGTTGAAGCTGAAGTCAACCGTTCCAACTGTGCTAACAATCAAGAACTTGATTCGCCAGTTCGAGAGAACGGGTAGTGTTCATGATGACAGTGTTGGCAATATCGGTCGTCCAAAAAGGGTGAAAACTCCTGGAAACATCGAGAAGCCACGCGCTGTGTTTCAAACTAGCGCCAGGAAGTCGATCAGATGAGCTGCACAACAGGTGGGAATCAACCTGGAGACACTGCGACAAATTGTCGTTGAAGACCTGCTCTCTTCCCATACAAAATTCAAACCAGTCAGGCAGTAAGCCCTAGGGCCATGGAACAGCGGTTGTGTTTCGCTAACACTATTGTCCGTAGAATTGACGAACAGGACTTTGATGTGTGTATGATTTGGTTTAGCGACGAAGCCCACTGTCATTTGGATGGGTTCGTCAGCGAGCAAAATTGGCGCATTTGGGGGTCTGAGAATCCGCATTTCACGATCATGAAGTCCCTTCACCCTCAACGGGTGAGTGTGTGTGTGGTGTGCAGTGTCCAGTCACGGAATAATCGGTGCGATATTCCTTGATGGCACAGTGACTACCGAACGGTCCATGAAGGTTTTGGAAGGCGATTTAATCCCCACTATCCAAAGTGACCGTGATTTGCGGCAAGATGTGGTTCATGCAAGACGGAGCTCGACCCCATCGAAACAGGAGAATATTTCATCTCCTGGACGAGCACTTTGGGGGCCGCATTCTGGCTCTGGGGTACCCAGAGGCCACTGGCATGGGCCTCGATTGGCCGCCATGATCTCCGGATCTGAACACACGCGACTCCTTTTTGTGGGGCTTTATTAAAGACAAGATGTACAGCAATAAACTTTTAATCATTGTTGGGCTGAAAACAGCCATTCAGGAGGTCATCGACAGCCTTATGTTCCTACACTTCAGCGGGTCGTGTTGAATGTCGCTATTCGTCTGCGCTACATCGTCGCCAATGACGAACGTGTCACAACTAAATCCGAATATCTGTAGTGACGTTTAAATACTGAATGAAGTGTGTGCACGCCGTAGTTATTAACTAATTTAGGTTTTTTTCATATAGTTCAATAATTGTCACCCTGTTTTTGTAGCTAGTAAAAAAAAAGTTAAAAAGGTACACGAAGGGTTGACGATTCTTATCGAACAGAAAGTGCGGCTGGCATTTACATATTTCTTCGCGTAACACGATACGGCGTTTTATCAAAAAGGCACGTTCAACCTTGTGCGTCGATGGGATGATTGACTCAATGCTGACGGCGATTTTGCGTGATTGGTATACCGATTCTGGACTGTAAGGCCACAGAACGGAAACTTTTTTATCATGTTTTATACTACGCAATAAGTAGAAGAAAAATGACATTCAGTAAGTGTTTGTGATCTTGTCTCGTATTGCATAACGCGTTCAAATATTAGCTACTGTAATTAATTAATTAATTAATCATCCTCTCACACAGAAGACATAACAACACCTCGACAGGCAATTAAAGTCTCACAGCTTTGGGGTCGCTGAGGGTGGCAGCAAATTGAAATAGAGAACAGACGGCACGAAGTGTTCTGAATGCTGGCGACTTGTAACGGTTGGTAGTTCCTGGGGGTCGGGGCCTTCCTTGCTATAGCTACTCTATTGGGAAGTCGTAACATACGAGTTTATGCAGGGTACCAGTTATTATATGTCGGCCGTACTGCCGCCCCACAATGTCAGTACTGCTTCTTGAGCAAAGAAGTTTGACGACTACTGTTCTGTGGACAAGGGTTGCATATCCCCATCGATGTGACCAAGCATTGTTCTGCGGAAGTATGGCGTGTGAAGTAGTTTGAAGAAGACGCAATCTACAAGGGCTGCCTTTCACTTTTTTACAATAACACTGAAGGAAAAACGTTTCTGGTCCAAAACGTTGAACAGTCTCTCAGAATATACGTTTCTGTATGTGCTCGAACAATTCTGGAAACATTTTGCCACTCTGATGTTGGTACTTCAAATACATGGTTTTGAGAGAATTCATCATCTTCTTGAGATGGTGAAATCGCTGTTCACGCATGTTTTTGTTCTGTGTGAGTGAACAAAATTACGTCATGTGATGTAACATACGGCATTGTTTGAAGGAGAAGGATGAGAACTTTGCTATGTTTTCCCTCATTTCATCGATGACTTGTGTCGAAGAAACTGCTGTATGCCATTCAGCAAGAAACTCGCCCTTCTTCATATAAAAGAGTTAAGGGGGGGGTAGGACGTCAAACGGGCCGACTTGGAGCAGGAGAGGCACCACAGGACATTTTAATTTCCACTGTCTATACTTTCACAAATAAATTCATAAAACTTTAACAGCATGACCAGGAAGGATTCAGGATTCATACTCATAGCAGTGGAAGCTTAAAAAGTAACAAAACGCATTTTTTAAATGTGAAATATCAATTTTTTCACTTACTACTGGCTGCATTTGTTGCTATAGGTACACTTTTCTTCCTAAGTAAGAGAGATTCTTCGATGACTTTTGCACAGCATACAAACCATAGTTACAGGTGTATGAAACTCTAGAAGTTATTTAATTTATGAAAAAATGAATGAACTGTTACATTTTAAACTTCATGTTTAGAAAAAATTGAAGTTTTAAAGGTTAATTATCTCAATTTTTCCACGGTTTTTTAATAGATTTGGAAAATTCTAGAGTTTCATACACCTGTAACTAATGTTTGTAGGCTATGAAAAATTCATCGAAAAATCTCTCTTACTTAGGAAGAAAAGTGTAGTTATAGCAACAAATGCAGCCAGTAATAAGTGAAAAAATGATGAAATTTCACATGTAAAAAAGGTATTTTGCTACGTTTTTGAGCTTCCACTGCGATGAGTGTGAGTCCTAAATCCTTCCTGGTCATGGTGAGAAAGTTTTATGAATTTATCTGTGAAAGTATAGACAGTAGAAATTAAAATATCCTGTGGTGACTCTCCTGCTCCAAGTCGGCCCGTTTGACGTCCTACCCCCCTTAAGTCCAACAACAGGTAACAACAAGATACCATTGTCTTACAGTGAATAACAATAAATCCGGGGACGTGGCTTAATGACGTCATGTGTTCAAAGTCATTGCCCCAGACTTATGTCTAAGTAACCTGACTGACAAAGGTCAAAGTGGGCTGGATAGTTAGTAGATATAGTGCTACCAGAAAAAAGCAAAGTCATTTCAAGAGGCAAGGTTTAACAGAACATCTTTGTGTTGCCCATGTGGAGAGCAGTATGTTATTGAAACAATATTCATAAGTCACACATAGCATTTTGATTTTTTATGTGCTTCCTTTCTGTTTTTCTTAATAGATTCAACGCCATCTTCATCATTACCTATTGCGATTTTGAATACGTTCCTCAGTTCTGACGACTGTGATGAAGATCCAATATATAAGTGAGAACGTACTTCAAACAGTTCACCAGAAGTTAAGCTGTAATGGGAGCTCCCAGGAAGAGGAAGTGCAGAAATAACCGTGTAGATATTCAGGCGATATTTCCGTCGCCCGTACACAATGAAGCAAATGAGCAGATAACCATACCACTAGACCACAAAAATAAAATTAAAGATTATTTGTTTTGTTAATAATAACGCCTTCTCTTGCCGTACAAAGATATAAGCATAAAAGAAATGAATAGACGTTAGTTTTCAGCCTATACTTCACTACGTTGAGAACATGTATGTGTACGTAAAGAAACCATGCAGGATGAGATACATAGTGAACTCAAAAGTAGTTATGTCTATATTAGTGTTATGTCTATATTAGTCACAGAAGACTGATAGTGCATCAAAACAACAAGAGCAAACAAAATGAAACGTGGGAAGAAAAATGTTGGTTGAAATGGCTCTGAGCACTATGGGACTTAACATCTGAGTTCATCAGTCCCCTAGAACTTAGAACTACTTAAACCTAACTAAGCTAAGGACATCACACACATCCATGCCCGAGGCAGGATTCGAACCTGCGATCGTAGCAGTCACGCGGTTCCGGAATGAAGCGCCTAGAACCGCACGGCCACCGCGGCCGGCAGAGAAACGTTCGAAACACAAAAAACATGCCTATGTTTCGTAAGTAGAGTGGTAGTGTGACCTCCATGTGACCAGATGAGAGGAAACGTGGATGCCGACTAAAAACGAGAAGAACCGTAAGTAATCATTTATTTACATAAAAAGCGAGAAGTGAACTGGTTTATAATCTACGAACAATACTTATCAAAATAAAATTGTATCATAACTGTATCATTATAGATCCCATTGATGATGCCTTAAAGTGAAAAAAGCCGAAACGCGTCTGGGAAAATAGGATACAGTGCAGCAAGAAAAGGCATTTTTATTTACAAAACAAATATTACAGTGCTTGCTTCGGAGGATGGCCACGCAACCAAACTAGTTAAAATTAAGGATTAGTTTTTGAGAACGTTAACAGTGACAGATACTTTTAAGCTTTACTTCATTGCCTTTACTGGTTTCGGGCCATTATGCCCCTTCTTAAGATAGCTGTACTTGATTTATTGTAACAACATCATCGGCAGTATGGCGTTTGCTGCTGAATTGGATAAGAATATTTGAGTAGTAAGCGTCGCTTTTCATGCTGTGTGGCTGATTTATACAAAACAGAAAAATATGCTGATGATCATGAAATTGAAAGCAGTAAAACGAGCGAGTTCACTACAGCAAAATGTAAGTGCAGATAAAAAGTATAATTCTTCGAAGATATTATTCTTCACTACCCAACTGCATAGAACGGACCGTTATTGACATCTTGTTCCTTTTCTGGCAGATCCCAGCTAGCTGGCCAGAATAGACTGATGTGAGAATCTGACGTGTACATGCGGCACGAATTGAGAAAACGAAAATCAACGCCTGAATCGACCTTCCTAGTCTGAAGAAATATCGACTGGCTGAGCGTCAGTTGTTTTACACGAATTGTGTCGTCAACGCAGTGGACTACATTATCAGTACCTTCGTAATATATTTAGTAAAGATTTTCTTATGTACCAGGTGATCAAAAAGTCAGTATAAATTTGAAAACTGAATAAATCACGGAATAATGTAGATAGAGAGGTACAAATTGACACATGCTTGGAATGACATGGGGTTTTATTAGACCCAAATAAATACAAACGTTCAGAAAATGTCAGACAGATGGCGCTTCATTTGATCAGAATAGCAATAATTAGCATAACAAAGTAAGACAAAGCAAAGATGATGTTCTATACACGAAATGCTCAATATGTCCACCATCATTCCCCAACAATAGCTGTAGTCGAGGAATAATATTGTGAACAGCACTGTAAAGCATGTCCGGAGTTTTGGTGAGGCATTGGCGTCGGATGTTGTCTTTCAGCATCCCTAGAGATGTCGGTCGATCACGATACACTTGCGACTTCAGGTAACCCCAAAACCAATAATCGCACGGATTAAAACCTGGGAGCCCAAGCATGACGAAAGTGGCGGCTGAGCACATGATCATCACGAAACGACACGCGCAAGAGATCTTCCTCGCGTCTAGCAATACTTTGTTGTTTTCTTTTGGTTCTAATAAAACCCCTGTCATTCCAAGCATGTGTGTCAATTTTTACCTCTCTATATACATTATTCCGTGGTTTATTAAGTTTTCAAATTTATACTGACTTTTTTATCACCCGGTATGTCAGTAAACTACTACGGATGAAGAAGAGGAGGAGATTGTACTCGAAAATGTGTTTAAAAATTTTATCCATGCCAGTTAATGAGTTATTTAGTACACCACCCTACACAGCGCACATTTTGGGAAAGACCGCGAAGTGATCGCTGGTGAAACAATGTTGTACTACAACATTTTGGAGACCTGAAATGACACAAAATTAGCGAACGTTTAACAATCGGCCACTGATTAAATACGTTTTATCTTCCTCCAAAGTCTGTGCCGTCATCACGGAATCAAATGATGTGTGTGAATTCGTAAGGGACCAAACTGCTGTGGTCATCGGTCCCTAGATTTACACACTACTTAAACTAACTTACGCTAAGAACAACGCACACACCCGTGTCCGAGGGAGGACTCGAATCTCCGGCGGGAGGAGCCGCACAATTCGTGACATGGCGCCTCAAACCGCGCAGCCACTCCACGCGGTCATAGTGCTGCCATCGCAGACACAGTATCATACAAGTACATTTACAGGCACCGATAACTATAATTTTGCCGCTCTGTAGCGTTTTCGGACATGGGTACCTGTGTAAAATTCTATCTAAGTCCCCCCCCTACAAGCTCTAGAAGCGAGTAACATGAATTGTAAAACACCCTATATAAATGACGAGAGTTCCAATCGTCTGTGGCAGGTGGAACGGCCACCAGAGTGCATAAGCGAGCTTCGTGTTCAGTTTTGTTACCAGGCCTGGTATGTTACACCAAGGGCGTGAACAGCGTCAGATGTTGAGTGTTCACTACGAAGGACACAGAGGTGCCACGTACCTTGTGTGAGACAGAGTCTGAAGGGAGCCTAACTGCGTGTCTCCATTTGGCCGGTTGGTCAAGTCGTGCTGTGTACAGATTTGTGGGGCGTTAGGATGTGATAGTAGTCCGATGTTGGAGTGCACGGGAACGTGAAGGAAGGCATGCTCATTGTCCAGGTTCTGATAGATCTCGTCTGACCATCACAAAGTAGGATCACCGTACTGTGCACCAAACACACCGTAATCCAATCACATCTGCACCTGCCATACGGCAACAAGTAATGGACTCTCTCCAACATTCCGTGTCATCCCACACCACTGGTCAGAGACTAGCGGCCGCGGAACTAGGGAAGTTCTGTCTAATGGATAGGGTGCCGTTAACACCACTACACGAATGGCTGGCATTAGAATGGAGCAGTGACGGGGAAGCATGGCCTGCTGATGAATTATGTCGAATTGTGTTCAGCTGGACCTGGGCCTGGACCTGGACGTCCGTGGTTCGCAAGTATGAAGTACTGGGGGGGGCGGGGGGGGGGGGGTCACATTGTTCCTATCTTTCGGAGACGCGTGTAAGTGTAATACTGTGGGGAGCCATTGGATATGACTTCAAGTCACGGCTGTAGGAAATTGAGATAACTCTGTACTTTATAAACATCCTGCGTCCCCATGTGTTACCACTCGTGCGACAGTTTAGTGATTATATATTTCAACAGGACAGTGCTCCTCCACTATGCTACATGTTCTACAAAGTGTCTGCTTGATGCTGAGGTACTCCTGTGGCCAGCAAGGTCCCCATATTTGTCCCCAGCAGAAGATGAGTGCGACCTGCTCAGACGTGCCAACTACGTCCCAGTGCCAATATCCAGGATATCAGGGGCAAGTTACAACAATTGTGTGCCAGTTTACTTCAGGGGAAGATCCAACGGCATAATGACACCCTTCCCTACCAAATCTGTGCATGTACGCAGCAAGAGAGGGTCCAATGTCATGCTAATAAAGGAACCCATTTTGCCAAGGTATTTTAAAATTTGACTAAATTTTTTAATCGCTGACGTAACACCAAATACCCTCTCAACCCGTACAGTTTCATTTCGTCCGCTCCTCCCTTTCTGGTGCTCCACTTTTTTTGACGGGAGTGTATAAAGAATTGGATCTGGATGTAATCAGATAAAGTTACAGCTATCACCTCATAATAATAGATGCTAGCTGACGATCAATATCACGCCTATGACAAGGATGATTAATCGCCTTGTCGTAATTTCTCATTCCATGCTCACAGCCCCTCTTCAGACATGCTGTTAGTCGCATATCTGTCCACCACTGTGCAGAGTGCTAAAAATGTTCCTATTTCAGTAGCCTGTTCCAAAAGAACCTCCAAGCTATGATTCCTTTTACATAACGTACACTATGCACTCAAAAGTATCCCCCCCCCCCCCCGCAATATACGTTTTTCATATTAGGTGCAATGTGCTGCCACCTACTGCCAGGTACTCCATATCAGCGACCTCAGTAGTCATTAGACATCGTGAGATAACAGAATGGGGCGCCCCGCGGAACTCACGGACTTTGAACGTGGTCAGGTGATTGTACGTCTATACGTGAGATTTCCACACTCCTAAACATCCCTAGGTCCACTGTTTCCGATGTGATAGCGAAGTGGAAACGTGAAGGGACACGTACCGCACAATGCGTACAGCCCGACCACGTCTGTTGACTGACAGAGACCGCCGACAGTTAAAGAGGGTTGTAATGTGTGATAGGCAGACATCTATCCAGACCATCACACAGGAATTCCAAATTGCGTCATGATCCACTGCAAATACAATGACAGTTAGGTGCGAGGTGAGAAAACTGCTTATAAGCTACACATCATGCCGGTAAATGCCACACGACGCCTCGCTTGGTGTAAGGAGCGTAAACATTGGACAATTGAACAATGGGAAAACGTTGTGTGGAGTGACGAAACACGGAACACAATGTCGATCCGATGGCAGGCTGTGGGTATAGCGAATGCCCGGTGAAAATGGCTCTGAGCACTATGGGACTTAACATCGGTAGTCATCAGTCCCCTAGAACTTAGAACTACTTAAACCTAACTAACCTAAGGACATCACACACATCCATGCCCGAGGCAGGATTCGAACCTGCGATCGTAGCAGTCGCGCGGTTCTGAACTGAGCGCCTGAACCGCTAGACCACCGCGGCCGGCCGAATGCCCGGTGAACGTCATCTGGCAGCGTGTGTAGTGCCAACAGTAAAATTCGGAGGCGATGGTGTTATGGTGTGGTCGTGTTTTTCATGGAGGGGGCTTGGACCTCATGTTGTTTTGCGTGGCACTATCACAGCACAGGCCTACATTGATGTTTTAAGCATCTTCTTGCTTCCCACTGTTGAAGAGCAAGTCGGGGATGGCGATTGCATTTTTCAACACGATCGACTACCTGTTCATAATGCACGACCTTTGGTGGAGTGGTTACACCGCAATAACATCCTTGTAATGGACTGGCCTCCACAGAGTCCTGACCTGTATCCTATAGAACACCTTTGGGATGTTTTGGAACGCCGACTTCGTGCTAGGCCTCACCAGCCGACAGCGATACCTTTCCTCAGTGCAGCACTCCTTGCCGCGCGGGATTAGCCGGGCGGTCTAGGGCGCTGCAGTCATGGACTGTGCGGCTGGTCCCGGTGGAGGTTCGAGTCCTCCCTCGGGCATGGGTTTGTGTGTGTGTTTGTCCTTAGGATAATTTAAGTTAAGTAGTGTGTAAGCTTAGGGACTGATGACCTTAGCAGTTAAGTCCCATAAGATTTCACACACATTTGAACATTTTTTTTGCAGCACTCCTTGAAGAATGGGCTGCCATTCCCCAAGAAACCTTCCAGCACCTGACTGAACGTATGCCTACGAGAGTGGAAGCTGTCATCAAGGCTAAGGGTGGGCCAAACCATACTGAATTCCAGCATTACTGATGGAGGGCGCCACGAATTCGTAAGCCATTTTCAGCCAGGTGTCCTGATACTTTTGATCACATAGTGTATTTGTTCTATTAAACACAATTTTTGTGTCGAAGGCCAGTTGTTCTCGCTACAGTCTTATTCAACACTGCCCAACGTTCTCGTGTCTTAGCTTTAGTGTTCTGACAAAGAATTTTGTTGACGCCAGATGTAGCACGCTGGATTGTCTCGTTAACCCGAAAACTCTAAATACTTTGATAATTCCTCCATTAATAAGCGTCATCATTTTTCATTCAGCTTCTTAAATTTCGGTAAAAAGAAGGAGTCTTTAATGTAATATAATAAACATTCTGAAGAAACTATGTTTACAAAAAAAAAAAACTATTTTGAATTCATACTTTCAGTTCTTATTACGTTGCAAATTTTTTCAGTTAAGTAATACCGTTAACGAATAACAATCAATCGACAAAAACAGCACACACATTACTTTTTGAAGATTTCAAAGTGACTGGAAAGTTCGCATGGCATTCACGTTTCCAAGAAGGCTAGTCGAACGGACGCAGACAAGTGTACGCCAGAACGCTCTCGTCTGTCTGTTGTACTTTTGAAACACGTTTTATGGTCGCGTATTATGACCGAAGCCCTCCTCTGTAGAAGTCCACACGTCTTGCACAAACTACGACCCCACGCAACCTAGCTCCCGCCGTTCGTGCACGAAACTCAGAAGGAAGTATCTGGCTGCGTCCAGGTTGACGTCGTGTTTCCTGGCTCGCAAAGACTTTTGACGCAGTTATGCACTGTCACCTAGCGAACAAAATATGACCTGGGGGAACAGCAGACCAGCTATGTGACGGGAAGGTGGATAGACCAAGGCGTGTCATTCTTAAGGCAGAGGTCTTCAGATGTTCAACTACACTCATGCTGATAAATTAAGGATAATGCTGACACATGGTGAAACAACGCTCTGGTGGGCGGTTTGCGGCCTTAAATCACCTCGGGGTATGACCATGCAGTGTATTTGACCTGCGGTCGTCGCAGCAGTCCACATACGCAGAGGTGTGTTGGTGCATGTCAGAGTACGGTGCAGCGAGTAAGTGTGCAGATGTTTTCAGACGTGCTAATGGTGACTGTGTGTTGAAAATGGCTCAAAGAACACATATTGATGACGTTATGAGGGGTAGAATACTAGGGCGACTGGAGGCTGGTTAAACACAGCAGGTCGTAGCACGGGCCCTCCGTGTGCTGCAAAGTGTGATCTCAAGATTATGGCAACGATTCCAGCAGACAGGAAACGTGTCCAGGCGCTACAGTACGAGACGTCCACAGTGTACAACACCACAAGAAGACCGATATCTCACCATCAGTGCCCACAGACGGCCACAGAGTACTGCAGGTAGCCTTGCTCGGGACCTTAACGCAGCCACTGGAACAGTTGTCTCCAGACACACAGTCTACAGACGACTGAACAGACAGGGTTTATTCGCCCAGAGACCTGCAAGGTGCATTCCACTGACCCCTGGTCACATGAGAGCCTGTAAAGCTTGGTGTCAAGAACACACTACATGGTCATTGGAACAGTGGTCCCAGGTTTTATATAGCGTGAACCAGGAACCAGATACACACCGCTTAATGTCCTTGAAAGGGACCTGTATGGAGGTCATGGTTTGATGGTGTGGGGTGGGATTATGATTGGTGCACGTACACCCTAGCATGTCTTTGACAGAGGAACTGTAACAGGTCAGGTGTATCGGGACATCATTTTGCATCAGTATGTCCGTCTTTTCAGGGGTGCAGTGGGTCCCACCTTCCTCCTCATGGATGATAACGCCCGGCCCCATCAAGCTGCCATCGTGAAGGAGTACCTTGAAACAGAAGATATCAGGCGAATGGAGTGTCCTTCCTATTCTCTAGACCTAAACCCCAACGAGCACATCCTGGATGCTCTCGGTCGACGTATCGCTGCACGCCTTCAAATCCGTAGGACAGTTCAGGAGCTCCGAGAGGCACTGGTGTAAGAATGGGAGGCTCTGCCCCAGTAGCTGCTCGACTACCTGATCCAGAGTATTCCAACCCGTTGTGCGGCCTGTGTACGTGTGCATGATGATCATATCCCATATTGATGTCGGGGTACATGCGCAGGAAACAGTGGCGTTTTGTAGCACATGTGTTTCGGGACGGTTTTCTCAACTTATCACTAATACCGTGGACTTACAGATCTGTGTCGTGTGTGTTCCCTATGTGCCTATTGTGCCTATGCTATTAGCGCCAGTTTTGTGTCCTGCCACTTTGTGTGGCACCACATTCTGCAATTATCCTTAATTTATGAGCATGAGTGTAGTTTTGGGCATCCCCTAAGAGAGTATGACGTATTTCCTATCTCTCTGACATGGTTCGAGCCTCATCCACGTATGTGTGAGTGTTAGAGCAACGTGGTTAACTACGCGTTTGCATAATAAACCGACATGATCCTTCTAAATGGAGAAGCATACAGTAATGGAAGAGCTGCTCGTCGCCTTTATCGAGAAGTTTCTCCACAACGTCCGACTCCATTGCGTGCCCTTTCCGTCACAATTACCCAAACGCTTCGAGAAAGGGCATCTTCACCGTCAGCAGGTGTCAGTGAGCTGCTCCTAGGAGACACCGCGGAGGTTCGAGTCCTCTCTCGGGCATGGGTGTGTGTGTTTGTCCTTAGGATACTTTAAGTTAAGTAGTGTGTAAGCATACGGACTGATAACCTTAGCAGTTAAGTCCAATAAGATTCCACACACATTTTTGGAGACGCCGCACACCTGAATTGGAAAAGGCCGTTCTGCATCACGTCAACGAATACACGAGCAATTTCTTTGGATGTTAATGAGCGCAACTGGAAAACAACTGATGTACTGTGTCACGCCTAATCAGTTACTTGTTAAAGTAACCAACATGTTTCCAAATGGTTGTAGCACACAAACGGTATGTTTCTCGACATTGGTTCCGTTTCAAAATATTATCCACTCACTCCCCTCTACAAGTCTCGGAAGTTTGTAAAGGGAATTCCCGAACACCCTGACGTCGTTCACGGATGAGGCTGTTATACACAGAACAGCTGCATCACCAGAAAATTGAAGTATACGGTAGGAAGGGCTGTTCTGGGTCTAAACTTGATGCAGGCACTGACGATTGCCCTTATCGTAAACAAATATGGGGTGTGCACTGAAGAATGTCCCAGTTTCAACTTTCCCTATTTAACAAGTAATAACACGGAAACTTGAAAGGTGGCTACACTGAGCCACTGCGCCAGAGATTGCGCCAAAGAGTATTATTAAGCCGCCTCCACAGTGCTTGTCGAGAGCTCGTAGTAGTCAGTGCTTGGGGAGAGCTCGTAGAAGACAGTGCTTGTTAAGAACTCGTAGCAGTCAGTGCTTGTCGAGAACTCGTAGAAGTCAGTGCCTGTTAAGAACTCGTAGTAGTGAGTGCTTGTCGAGGACTCGTAGTAGTCAGTTCGTTTTGAGATGTGCGTGGGCAGAACTCGTAGCAGAGTGCCTGTTAAGAACTCGTAGCAGTCAGTGCTTGTCCAGAGCTCGTGGTAGTCTGTGTTGAGATGCTGTGGCAGAGAGTGATTATTGAGAGGTAGCGGCAGGCAGTTCTTGCCGAGAAGTTGTGGTGGGCACTGCTTGTCGTGAAGTCGGAGTGGATATGTGGTAGTAGGGAGTGTTTGTTCCATGTTTTATCCAGTTATTTGATGGGAGAGATAGCAGATGTTATTCTAATGAAGATATTGTAATGATCAGAGTGCATTTCGTCAATATATGTGAAGGTAAAAACCACTATGTTCTTTTATTATTTGTGTGTCTCAAATAATGCATCATTACAGGTTCAGTCAACAAAGCATCTGGCATGTGTTCTTGTATTAGATTTTAATTCTGGTTTCCTTACGCAATTATAGTCTTTCTAATTTTCTTTTATCACGTCAGTATAATTGGTATTTAAAATTCTTGTCTTGTTGAAGAAGAACCGTGCCAGATGTGCGTTGAGTCATACTACCACACACAGAACAGCTACACTTGTGCTTGGTTGGCTTCGTAGGTTTTATAGTTGCTGGGGACTTAATTAATTAATTGTGTTAACGAAAAATTTCATTTCATTCTTGTTGTTGTTCTTTGCAGTCAGATAGTGTAATAATACTAGTCAGGGCCAGCCGTTTACGAGACACAGCGTAATCGGACAAACAGCTACTAAAAAATTTATAAAATATTTTCAATTGTATTTAATTAAGCCCCCATGCAAACTATTTGCCGTACGAGAACAAAACTTGGTAGCATTAATGTCCAGAGTATGGGGTGCATGATTTCCATGCGTCACCGTCCAGTTTCAACTATGGCCAGCACGAGCCGTGATGAGCCGTCGTGATTCACAGTCTCACACACCTGATCAGCCGCAGTGCACTTGTTGACGTGTCAACATGAGCTGGGACAAAAGGAGTAGAGTATTATTGATGAAGCTCTATTATCAAGACAACAGTAATGCCGCAGCTGCACTTGGAGAATATCGCCAGCTGAAATGATTACGGAAGGGTCCTCTTTCTCCACCTGTTGTGCGGAGCGTGATGAAGAAGTTCGAATCGACTGGAGAACTGGGCGTCGCCCCGGGAAGAGGCCGACGACCGGTTGCACCACAGGTGGTTGATGAAATAGCTGTTGCTACGGCAGACAACGCTGCGCGTAATTCCCGATCGTCAGGCAGTGCGCGTGCTGTGTCACGACAGTTGGACACCCCTCCGTCCACTGCACAGATACCATTCTCTAATGGTATCCGTGCAAGATCCATATCATACAGCAGCTTCCACCACAGGACACACGAGGACATGTTGACTTCGCCCTCCACTTTCTCCCAAGCATTGAAGTTGATGAAGTCTGGTCCTGCACCATCCTATGAACAGACGAAGCTCATTCTTCTCTGGCAGGTGAAGTGAACACACACAATTGCCGAGCGTGGGGATCTTCATCTCCGTTCACTGTGCATGAAGTTCCTCTGTATGGTGAACGTGTCACCCTATGGTATGGCTTCACGGCTATGTTCATAATTGGCCCATTCTTTTTTGAACATGTTGGCTCTCAAGAACCAAAGCGTGCAGTGCGACTGGCCAGAGTTACTGCGATATGCTTCGCCAGCATGTCATACCCGCCCTATAGGAGAGAGACGAATTGAACTCAACAATTTTCATGCAAGATGGGGCCCCACAGCACATCAATCGTGAAGTTCACATACTTCTACGAAACACATTTGGAAACGATCGAATTCTCGGCCTATCGTTTCCAAACGCTTGGCTGGCATGATCACTTGATCTCACTCCCTGTGATATCTGGTTGTAGGGCTACCTGAAGGACAGGTTTACCATTCTTCATACACGCGCTGATCAGAAGCGCAGCGTATCCCCCCGAGAGGTGGCCAGCATACCTATAGACAAGCTTCGTTCTGCTGTGCAGATTGTAATCCTGAGCTTTCAGACTCTTCTGGACACTGATGGGCGCCATATTGAGCCCCTTTTGTAGCAGTAATGGTACCGGTATGTAATTATATATGATGTACCGTAGCAGCATATTAAAAGTGCTTCAGTTGAATTGATTCTGCATTATTTTACTTCTCCGTTTCCTTAACATAAATGCTATCAAGTTTGGTACTCGTACAGTAATTAATTTCTGTGTTATAACGTGTTAAACAGGGAATGTTTAATTATAACCACCCAGTTTAATGCAGACATTTTACAAGTCATACCTCACACTGAAAGCTAACTAACGTAGTTTTTCTTACAAATGTTCAATATATGCACTTTTAGTTACGCAGCACATATCCAACATAAAACGCAATTCTCCCTACAATTTGGTTGATAAGTAATGGAATCTGTGTCTGAACTCTGGCAAATCATTAGGCAGTGGCGAAACGCAGACGCGATCTGTTGTAAACCCCAAAGGAAAAAAAATCGCATGGCTTGAGGTGAGGTGAAAACAAACTCGACGTCCAGCTGCATAAAGCAATGAGGATCGTAACAGGCACATTAAAATCCACTTCCATACCGTGGCTTCCTGTCCTAGCCAATATCGCACCTCCTCAGTTCCACAAAAGTGCCACAGCTCAAAAGGAGTGATTAAAAGTAATCAGCCACGAAAGTTATCACTCCACCCAGAAAACTTTAAACTCTCCTCCACCAAATCTTCTTCGGTCTCGTCGCCGTATCTGGAGAGACACCGGTTTGCAAAACAAGTACGACATTATTGCCAGATGGACGGAGCACGTTGCTAACAATAAACAGGTTAGGAACTTGGAAAAAAATGGTTCAAATGGCTCTGAGCACTATTGGACTTAACATCTGAGGTCATCAGTCCCCTAGAACTTAAAACTACTTAAACCTAACTAACCGAAGGACATTACACACATCCATGCCCGAGGCAGGATTCGAACCTGCGACCGTAGCAGCCACGCGGTTCCGGACTGAAACGCCTAGAACCGCACAGCCACCGCGGCCGGCTAGGAACTTCGACATTATCTCACAAGGAGGAGACAGAAAACCTGGAATGAATCTACCCAGTCCAAAATGCAGCCGCCTGAACCGGTTTGGAGTAGGCATTGGCAGATGTTCAAATGGGGCATGGAAAGCTCACCAAGTATCGAATCAGACCATGGGTCACATCCTAAATGAATGCCCCGGCAGATCATTCTCAGGTGGCATCTTGGAGCTGCACTCTGCTTGTCCGGCAGCAGTCGCTCGGCTGTCTCATCTGGATATAACTGTTTAGGCTTAGGTTTCTTGCGTACTGCATTTTTGTGTTCGTTTTCTTACAGCACTTGTCCAGACTACGAATATTTCAAACAAAAATGTGTACATTTTAACTGTCTTAACCGAATGTATACTATCCATAACTGTTCATTTTGAATATCTTGTGTTTCATCTACTATCTATGTACTTAACATGCACTTGCTTGGTGCTAGTCATTACTATTACGTAATGTTTTGAGTATTGTAATATTTTGTGTAAGCCAAATATCTCACGAAATAAGCATCAAACGAAAAAACTACAAAGAAGGAAACTCATCTAGCTTGAAGAAGAGGGAAACCAGATGGCGCTATGGTTGGCCCGCTAGATGGCGCTGCCATAGGTCAAACAGATATCAACTGCGTTTTTTTTTTTTTTTTCTAAATAGGAACCCTATGTACTTAACATGCACTTGCTTGGTGCTAGTCATTACTATTACGTAATGTTTTGAGTATTGTAATTTTTTGTGTGGGCCAAATGTCTGACGAAATAAGCATCAAACGAAAAAACTACAAAGAACGAAACTCATCTAGCTTGAAGAAGGGGGAAACCAGATGGCGCTATGGTTGTCCCACTAGATGGCGCTGCCATAGGTCAAACAGATATCAGCTGCGTTTTTTTTTCTAAATAGGAACCCCAATTTTTTGTTACATATTCGTGTATTTGTGTAATACGTAAAGAAATATGAATGTTTTAGTTGGACCACTTTTTTCGCTTTGTGATAGATGGCGCTGTAGTAGTCACAAACATATAAGTACGTAGTATCACGTAACATTCCGCCAGTGCGGACGGCATTTGCTTCGTGATACACTACCCGTGTTAAAATGGACCGTTTACCAATTGCGGAAAATGTCGATATCGTGTTGATGTATGGCTATTGTGACCAAAATGCCCAACGGGCGTGTGCTATGTATGCTGCTCGGTATCCTGGACGACATCATCCAAGTGTCCGGACCGTTCGCCGGATAGTTACGTTACTTAAGGAAACAGGAAGTGTTCAGCCACATGTGAAACGTCAACCACGACCTGCAACAAATAATGATGCCCAAGTAGATGTTTTAGCTGCTGTCGCGGTTAATCCGCACATCAGTAGCAGACAAATTGCGCGAGAATTGGGCATCTCAAAAAGTCGGTGTTGAGAATGTTACATCAATACCGATTGCACCCGTACCATATCTCTATGCACCAGGAATTGCTTGGCGACGAGAACGTCGTGTACAGTTCTGCCACTGGGCACAAGAGAAATTACGGGACGATGACAGATTTTTTGCACGCGTTCTATTTAGCGACGAAGCGTCAATCACCAACAGCGATAACGTAAACTGGCATAATATGAACTATTGGGCAACGGAAAATCCGCGATGGCTGCGACAAGTGGAACATCAGCGACCTTGGCGGGTTAATGTATGGTGCGGCATTATGGGAGGAAGGATAATTGGCCCCCATTTTATCAATGGCAATCTAAATGGTGCAATGTATGCTGATTTCCTACGTAATGTTCTACCGATGTTACTACAAGATGTTTCACTGCATGACAGAATGGCGATGTACTTCCAACATGATGGATGTCCGGCACATAGCTCGCGTGCGGTCGAAGCGGTATTGAATAGCATATTTCATGACAGGTGGATTGGTCGTCGAAGCACCATACCAAGGCCCGCACGTTCACCGGATCTGACGTCCCTGGATTTCTTTCTGTGGGGAAAGTTGAAGGATATTTGATATCATGATCCACCGACAACTCCTGACAACATGCGTCAGCGCATTGTCAATGCATGTGCGAACATTACGGAAGGCGAACTACACGCTGTTGAGAGGAATGTCGTTACACGTATTGCCAAATGCATTGAGGTTGACGGACATCATATTGAGCATTTATTGCATTAATGTGGTATTTACAGGTAATCACATTGTAACAGCATGCGTTCTCAGAAATGATAAGTTCACAAAGGTACATGTATCACATTGGAACAACCGAAATAAAATGTTCAAACGTACCTACGTTCTGTATTGTAATTTAAAAAACCTACCTGTTACCAATTGCTCGTCTAAAATTGTGAGCCATACGTTTGGGACTATTACAGCGCCATCTATCACAAAGCGAAAAAAATGGTCCAACTAAAACATTCATATTTCTTTACGTACTACACGAATATGTAATAAAAAAATGGGGGTTCCTATTTAAGAAAACGCAGTTGATATCCGTTTGACCTATGGCAGCGCCATCTAGCGGACCAACCATAGCGCCATCTGGTTCCCCCTTCAAGCTATACAAGTTTCGTTCTTTATAGTTTTTTCGTTTGACGCTTATTTCGTGACATATTTGGCTCTGTCACGATCAATGGACCACCTTGTATACATATACTGAAGCCCCAAAGAAACTGGTACAGACATGCGTATTGAAATACAGATATATGTAAACAGGCAGAACGCGGCGCTGCAGTCGGCGCAGTTGTTAGACCGGTTACTCCTGCTACAATCGCAGGTTATCAAGATTTAAATAAGTCTGAACGTGGTGTTATAGTCGGCACATGAGTGATGGGACACAGCATCTCCGAGGTAGCGATGAAGTGGAGATCTTTCCGTACGACCATTTCGTGAGTGTACCGTGAATATCAGGAATCCGGAAAAACATCAAATCTCCGACATAGCTGCGGCCTGAAAAAGATCCTGTAAGAACAGGACCAACGACGACTGAAGGGAATCGTTCGACGTGACAAAAGTGCATCCCTTCCGCAAATTGCTGCAGCTTTCAGTGCTGGGCCTCGAACAAGTGTCAGCGTGTGAACCATTGGACGAAACATCATCTATATCGACTTTTGGAGGCGAAGGCCCGCTCGACACAAAGCTTTACGCCTCGCCCGGGACCATCAACACTTACAGTGGACTGTTGATGACGAAACATGTCGCCTGATACTTCTAGATACGACTCTGACAGGTGACACATACGTAAGTATCCTGTCTGATCACCTCAATTCACTCATGTCCACTGTGCATTCCGACGGACTTTGGCAATTATAACAGGGCAATGAGACACCCCACATATCCAGAATTGCTACAGAGTGGGCTCCAGGAACACTCTTCTGAGTGTAAACACTTCCGCTGGCCACCAAACTCACCAGACATGAACATTATTGAGCATATCTGGGATGCCTTGCAAAGTTATTTTCAGAAGAGAACTGCAGCCCCTCGTACTCTTACGGATCTCTGGACAGGTCTGCGGGATTGATGGTGTCAGTTCCCTCCAGCACTACTCCAGACATTAGTCGAGTCCATGCCACGTCGTGTTGCGGCACTTCTGCGTGCTCGCGGGGGCCTTACGCGATATTAGGCAGGTGTAGCAGTTTCTTTGGCACTTTAGCGTACTTATAAATAGAAAAAATCGCTGTATTTGACGAGATTGATATGTTCTATCTTCAACACGTTACGTTTATGCAACTATGAATTGCAGACATAAAAAATTTCTCTTGACGCATTGTCGTGCGATGCGTATCTAAAGCAAGCCGATCTTTGTGGTTGTATGCTGTATGCTGAATCACGTCTTCTGCGGAAGGATCCAGTGTATAAGACGTGTGTCTTTCGTTAGTATCGTTGGGTGTTGTTTTTGGCGTGGTTGTCATGTTTGATGAAATACGAAAGAAAAGGGCCAGATCCAGGATTCGGGTTCCAAAGACATCAAGAAAGCAAGCTGAACAAGGAATCGGAAGTGAACTAAACAATTGTCGTGGCAGTTTAGCAAGGGCGAGAAGTTAGGGCGTGACGCTGAACGCTGTGAGTGATTGGAGGAAACCAGCTGTAGCGCGTGAAGTGTCAACTGTCAAGTAATTTTAATCGAACTATAGGAATATGCGTACGGAACGATTAGAAGTAGAATGACCGCAAAAACTAATTTTACGAGATTTGTTGGCGAAATGGAAGCTTACAAAACCCTTGTTCGACCGATACTTAAGAATTGCTCCGTGGCCTGGGATCCCAAATATGACTAAGGAGGAAAAACGGAAGATGCGAACAAGAGCAGCGCCCTTCGTCGTATCAGATGTCACAGAGGTGACGCTATGCGTTACGAAGAGGTTTGGTGCTGAAATTCCAAGAGCGTGCGTTAACAGAAGAGTGAGCCGGTGTACAGGGTGAGTCAAGAGGAAAGTACATGCTCTGAGGAGTGAAAGTATTACTGACTCAGAACAAAATACATCATACGAACGTATGCCCAGTTGTTAACAGTTTTCGAAGGAACTAATGGAAACAGTGGGGAATAGGACAAGTGTGGTTGATACTAATGAAATATTGTGATCTTGTGTTTTGCTTGATTGTGTACGTTTGCGTACAAAAGATGTTCAAAAAGCCCACCGTCAACTGCAATGCATTTTGCATTTCTTCGTAGACAGCTGCTTGCTCATCTGAGCTCAGGGTACAGGACGCTGTATTCCACCTATTCTGTCACTCATGAGTCAGCATTAACCTGCAACGGTAATCGATAACACGCACTACTCTCAGTGTGGGCAGATGAAAATCTGCGCACTGATGTGAAACAAATTTTCGACATGTAAATGTGTGGTGCAGTATTATTGATGTCCAACTCATCGGTCCAGTTGTTTTAGGCAAGCGTCTTAACTGAGTACATTATCTTGATTCTCTTCAAAATGTGTTACCAGAATACTTGGAGGATATTCCTTTGGCAATGCGACGCCGTGTGCACTGTTAGAATGACTGGCGCACATGATTTACAAACAGCTGTGTGTCGGATACGGTTAAGAAAATGACATACGTTCATATGAAATTTTTTGTTCAAAACCAGTGAACTATCACCCCTCTAAACACGTACCTTTCCTCCTACTCGCCCCTGTATTGCTGAATTCTACGTTTGGAAAAAAAAAAAAAAACAAACGTGAAGGTGAAATTGAGAGAGATTTCAGCTCACACGCGGGCTTACCAGCAAACCTAGATGTAGATGTAGATTTAGTAGTAACCAGGATACATTCAACACTGCAGGTGTCTTGTGTATTGAACCGGGGACTAGAAACGAGAGGCTTCGTCCCGCCGTAGCCCTCAGTAGTTCACAAACCCACAACAGGCCACAGCAGTCCACCCACCCCACCGCCTGCCCCACACCGAACCCAGGGTTATTGTGCGGTTCGGTTCCCAGTGGAATTGTTCCGCATTTGAGCGTTTTCTTCACTAATGTATGCAGTACCTCTCACTCGATGCGGAGGAAACGAACTGGCGCACAAAATTCATTTCTTTCGTATCTTATAACTTCGTTTCACAGCTCGTTGACGAAGAGTCTGTTTTTTACATATTGGTCATAGTTACTGTGATAATTAGTTTCCTAGTACTCTGCAGTATAAAATTTGAAGAGTTTGCAGAGAAAAGTGGTATAGATGATTACTTTACACTTGGTTCATTTTAGGTTTCTGTGTACTAAATGTAAATAACGTATCGAAATTGTTTTTAAAGTTGGAAGGAAAGTCGCATATCACTACAGTACAGAGAAAATAGAAGTGAAAGTATTTTATTTGAGCGTACTGCCCCTATGTACGAGGTGCAAGTAACTTGCAGCTCAGTCATAGAAGTACGTAGATGCATGTTTCCCAAATTAGTGGTTCAAAATGGTACAAATGGCTGTGAGCACTATGGGACTTAAATTCTGAGGTCATCAGTCCCCTAGAACTTAGAACTACTTAAACCTAACTAACCTAAGGACATCACACACATCCATGGTTCAAATGGCTCTGAGCACTATGGGACTCAACTGCTGAGGTCATTAGTCCCCTAGAACTTAGAACTAGTTAAACCTAACTAACCTAAGGACATGACAAACATCCATGCCCGAGGCAGGATTCGAACCTGCGACCGTAGCGGTCGCGCGGTTCCAGACTGAAGCGCCTAGAACCGCTCGGCCACAGCGGCCGGCAACACTGAAACTCCTGCAGTGTGTCCCATAATAGGTATTTCTATTGGACGCGAAGTGTTTTATCAGCTCAAAGTCCCAGAAAAGAAAAATTAAGAAATACAATAAATTACTGCAAGAAAAAAAAACTATATTTAAGAAACAAAGTAGCTTCATTATATCTGAAGCTAAGAGCTTCACAACTTGCATATGTGAACAATCATGAATTATAAAGCAGGTGTTGACAGATGTGAAAATTACCGAACTATCAGTTTAATAAGTCACGGCTGCAAAATACTAACGCGAATTCTTTACAGACGAATGGAAAAACTAGTAGAAACCGACCTTGGAGAAGATCAGTTTGTATTCCGTAGAAATATTGGAACACGTGAGGCAATACTGACCCTACGACTTATCTTAGAAGCTAGATTAAGGAAAGGCAAACCTACGTTTCTAGCATTTGTAGACTTAGAGAAAGCTTTTGACAACGTTGACTGGAATACCCTCTTTCAACTTCTGAAGGTGGCAGGAGTAAAATACAGGGAGCGAAAGGCCATTTCCAAAAGAGTCGAGGGACACGAAAGAGAAGCAGTGGTTGGGAAGGGAGTGAGAAAGGGTTGTAGCCTCTCCCCAATGTTATTCAATCTGTATATTGAGCAAGCAGTAAAAGAAACAAAAGAAAAATTCGGAGTAGGTATTAAAATCCATGGAGAAGAAATAAAAACTTAGAGGTTCGCTGATGACATTGTTATTCTGTCAGAGACAGCAAAGGACTTGGAAGAGCAGTTGAACGGAATGGATAGTGTCTTGAAAGGAGGATATAAGATGAACATCAACAAAAGCAAAACGAGGATAATGGAATGTAGTGGAATTAATTCGGGTGATGCTGAGGGAATTAGATTAGGAAATGAGACACTTAAAGTAGTAAAGGAGTTTTGCTATATGAGAAGCAAAATAACTGATGATGGTCCAAGTAGAGAGGATATAAAATATAGACTGGCAATAGCAAGGAAAGCGTTTCTGAAGAAGAGAAATTTGTTAACATCGAGTATAGATTTGTCAGGAAGTCGTTTCTGAAAGTATTTGTATGGAGTGTAGCCATGTATGGGAGCGAAACATGGACAATAAATAGTTTAGACAAGAAGTGAATAGAAGTTTTCGAAATGTGGTGCTACAGAAGAATGCTGAAGATTAGATGGGTAGATCACATAACTAATGAGGAGGTATTGAATAGATTTGGGGAGAAGAGGAGCTTGTGGCACAACTTGACTAGAAGAAGGGATCGGTTGGTAGGACACGTTCTGAGACATCGAGGGATCACCAATTTAGTATTGGAGGGCAGCGTGGAGGGTAAAAATCGTAGAGGGAGACCAAGAGATGAATACACTAAGCAGATTGAGAAGGATGTAGGCTGCAGTAGATACTGGGAGATGAAGAAGCTTGCACAGGATAGAGTAGCGTGGAGAGCTGCATCAAACCAGTCTCAGGACTGAAGACCACAACAACAACAACAACAAAGCTGTGTGATAAGTTTTTAACGAAATATTTATCACAACTTGTTTCATTCGCGTTTCCTTAGCAAAAGTTTTCATTTTGTCGGTTAGGTTAGTTCCGTTTCGTAAGACTGCCCTTTTCCAGCCGTGGTTTTAAGCAGCTGTCGTTTGGCGTTCACGCAGTTTCAATGTGGCGTAGAGAGCAACATTTGTCTTCACACAAATCAAAGAAGTCAGCCTCTGCTTTCCTTTCTGAATACTCTCTATTCCGTGCTCAAGACGTGCACAATACAGCTGACTTCCGGTCTCTCACTCATAAAATTTTCCGCTCGTGCCACTAGAGGCGCTCGTAGTCACACTGCCAACTACAACAGCCGTCTTCTCTCTTCATTACGTGGCCTTCACACGTTCAATATTTATTGACAGCACTAGTTTGAATACCTTGAATATATTGAAGCGACCTCACACTATCAGTAACACTGACAAAATGGTCTGTTGACGACGCAATTTTATAATTTTCGATGTCGAACACCCAAAAGAAAGCGTGTGCTGCAGTCGTATTAGCTATAGCTTGCAAGCAACAGAATACGACGAAAAAGAGGAAATACGTCCGAGGTTGGTAGAAAACAGGGAGCGTCTGGTCACACGTTAATTTACTGACTGAAATCAGAATCACATACCCGACAGATTTCATAAATTATTTGCTGACGAGTTCCGCATCGTACGACAATTTATTGGTGTTGATCAGAGATAAAATAGAGTACCAAAATACGTTAACGAGAGAGAGGCAGTCACATTCGACAAGAGATTAGGAGTAATTTAGAGATGTCTGGCGACAGACACGTCATTTTAATGCTCGAAGTTTAGTTCTGTAATATCAGCCAGCACAGTTAGTAAAATTACTTGGAAACCTGTGAAGCAATTATATCTGCTTCGTGATAATTTGGTGAAACTGACATGCATTTTGCAGACCTCTCACTTGTCATTGCAGATATATATTTTACGAAATGGGAACGCTTTTCAAAACTGCTTTCTAACATGACAATCTATACTATATTTTCAAGTTTATGAAGTAAGCGTAGTCATAGAGAATCGTCCGTTAACCATCCTAAGGTGGCGTACACAATGATATCCTTGCATAGGCCTATTAAAATTCTTTTGCGATGAAAGACTCCTTACGAAGCGAATCTGGGTATTGGTATACACATTGGCGAATTGAAAAAATAAATAGTGGACGCTAACGCTGCGTGGCTGGTTCCTGAAGCTCTGTCAACATCTGAATCGAGGCTTTTGTCAAACCGTCAATATTTGATCTCACACGTTAGCATGTACACTACTGGCCATTAAAATTGCTACACCACGAGAGATGACGTGTTAAAGACGCGAAATTTAACCGACAGAAACAAGATGCTGTGATATGCAAATGATTAGCTTTTCAGACCATTCACACAAGGTTGGCGCCGGTGGCAACACCTACAACGTGATGACATGAGGAAAGTTTCCAACCGATTTCTCAACAGCAGTTGACCGGCGTTGCCTGGTGAGACGTTGTTGTGATGCCTCGTGTAAGGAGGAGAAATGCGTACCATCACGTTTCCGACTTTGATAAAGGTCGGATTGTAGCCTATCGCGATTGCGATTTATCGTATCGCGACATTGCTGCTCGCGTTGGTCGAGATCCAATGACTGTATATGGAATCGTTGAATTCAGGGGGGTAATACGGAACGCCGTGCTGGATCCCAACGACCTCGTATCTCTAGCAGTCGAGATGACAGGCATCTTATCCGCATGACTGTAACGGATCGTTCAGCCACGTCTCGATCCCTGAGTCAACAGATGGGGACGTTTGCAAGACAACAACCATCTGCACAAACAGTTCGACGGCGACGTTTGCAGCAGCGTGGACTATCAGCTCTGAGACCATGGCTGCGGTTACCCTTGACGCTACATCACAGACAGGAGCGCCTGCGATGGTGTACTCAACGACGAACCTGGGTGCACGAATGGCAAAACGTCATTTTTTTTTGGATGAATCCAGGTTCTGTTTACAGCATCAAGATGGCGGCATCTGTGTTTGGCGACATCGCAGTGAACGCACATTGGAAGCGTGTATTCGTCATCGCCATACTGGCGTATCGCCCGGCTTGATGGTATGGGGTGCCATTGGTTACACGTCTCGGTCACCTGTTGTTCGCATTGACGGCACTTTGAACAGTGGACGTTACATTTCAGATGTGTTACGACCGTGGCTCTACCCTTCATTCAATCCCTGCGAAACCCTACATTTCAGCAGGATAATGCACGACCGCATATTGCAGGTCCTGTACGGGCCTTTCTGGATACAGAAAATGTTCGACTGCTGCCCTGGCCAGCACATTCTCCAGATCCCTCACCAATTGAAAACGTCTGGTCAATGGTGGCCGAGCAACTGGCTCGTCACAATACGCCTGTCACTACTCTTGACGAACTGTGGTATGGTGTTGAAGCTGCATGGGCAGCTGTACCTGTACACGCTATCCAAGCTCTGTTTGACTCAATTCCCAGGCGTATCAAGGCCATTGTTACGGCCAGAGGTGGTTGTTCTGGGTACTGATTTCTCAGGATCTATGCACCCAAATTGCGTGAAAATGTAATCACATATCTGTTCTAGTATAATATATTTGTCCAATGAATACCCGTTTATCATCTACATTTCTTCTTGGTGTAGCAATTTTGATGGCCTGTAGTGTATTGACAATACTGAGAATATTTTGAGGTGCATCAATACTGATCATCAATATTTCTAGTATTGACAATACGTCAATACGCGCTCTCAGGTGTTCGAGATATTGACAGTTTGACAATATTATTGTACATGTGAGGGCGTCTTTAGCAGCAGCACACGATCGTGAAACAACTTCCGCCGCGTCTTCCGGGCGCACGCGCCACGTGCGATCCCGCTGCGCGACGTAAATGCTGCCCCACAGCCGGCGAGTGGAACTGGTTATCAGCGGACATGGCTTAACTCTGTGCACTGCTACGCAAGTGAAATAGTATTAGATAACGATGGTCAGCCTTGCTGCAGCTCATGACACAAGGTTAAAAACGTCATAATGCTGACACGAGTGTTCACTGGCCAGTAGCAAAACAGTTTCACGTACATAAATTCCAAGCTTCGATCACTGCTCTAGAAACATATACAGACGGACTTGGGAAGCGTTACATCGTACAGCGCCAGCCCAATTATTTACACTCATGATCATAAATTAAGGATAATGCTGATACATGGTGAAACAACGCTCTGGTGGGCGGTTTGCGGGTTTAAATAATCTTAGGGTATGACCATGCGGTGCATTTAACCTGCGGTCGTCGCACGGTGGCGCTGGCAGCAGTCCACATACGCAAAGGTGTGTTGGTACGTGTCAGACTACGGTGCAGCGAGTAAGTGTGCAGGCGTTTTCAGACGTGCTAATGGTGACTGTGTGTTCAAATGGTTCAAATGGCTCTGAGCACTATGGGACTTAACTGCTGTGGTCATCAGTCCCTTAGAACTTAGAACTACTTAAACCTAACTAACCTAAGGACATCACACGCATCCATGCCCGAGGCAGGATTCGAACCTGCGACCGTAGCGGTCACGCGGTTCCAGACTGTAGCGTCTAGAACCGCTCGGCCACCCCGGCCGGCGACTGTGTGTTGAAAATGGCTCAAAGAACACATATTGATGACGTTATGAGGGGTAGAATACTAGGGCGATTGGAGGCTGGTCAAACACAGCAGGTCGTAGCATGGGCCCTCCATGTGGCACAAAGTGTGATCTCAAGATTATGGCAACGATTCCAGCAGATAGGAAACGTGTCCAGGCGTTACAGTACGGGATGTTCACAGCGTACAACACCACAAGAAGACCAGTATCTCACCATCATTGCCTGCAGACGGCCACAGAGTACTGCAGGTAGGCTTTCTCGGGACCTTACCGCAGCCACTGGAACAGTTGTATCCGGACACACAGTCTACAGACGACTGAACAGACAGGGTTTATTCGCCCGGAGACCTGCAAGGTGCATTCCACTGACTCCTGGTCACAGGAGAGCCCGTAAAGCCTGGTGTCAAGAACACAGTACATGGTCATTGGAACAGTGGTCCCAGGTTATGTTCACGGACGAGTTCAGGTATAGTCTGAACAGTGACTCTCGCCGGGTTTTCATCTGTCGTGAACCAGGAACCGGATACCAACCCCTTAATGTCCTTGAAAGGGACATGTACGGAGCTCGCGGTTTGATGGTGTGGGGTGGAATTATGATTGGTGCATGTACACCCTGCATGTCTTTGACAGAGGAACTGTAACAGGTCAGGTGTATTGGGACGTCATTTTGCACCAGTATGTCTGCGTTTTCAGGGGTGCAGTGGGTCCCACCTTCCTCCTGATGGATGATAACGCGTGGACCCACCGAGCTGCTATCATGGAGGAGTACCTTGAAACAGGAGATATCAGGCGAATGGAGTGGCTGCCTGTTCTCCAGAACTAAACCCCATTGAGTACGTCTGGGATGCTCTTGGTCGACGTATCGCTGCACGTCTTCAAACCCCTAGAACACTTCAGGAGCTCCGACAGGCACTGGTGCAAGAATGGGGGGCTATACCCCAGGGGCTGCACGACTACCTGATCCAGAGTATGCCAACCCGTTGTGCGGCCTGTGTACGTGTGCATGATGATCATATCCCTTATTGATGTCGGGGTACATGCGCAGGAAACATTGGCGTTTTGTAGCACACGTGTTTCGGGACGGTTTTCTCAACTTATCACCAATACCGTGGACTTACAGAATTGTGTCTTACGGACGCAGGTTCGAATCCTGTCTCGGGCGTGGATTTGTTTTATGTCCTTAGGTTAGTGAGGTTTAAGTAGTTCTAAGTTCTATGGGACTGATGACCTCAGAAGTTAAGTCCCATAGTGCTCAGAGCCATTTGAACCATTTTGATTTGTGTCATGTGTATTCCCTATGTGCCTACGCTATTAGCGCCCGTTTTGTATAGCGCCATGTTGTGTGGCTCCATATTCTTCAATTATCTTTAATTTATGAGCATAAGTGTCTCAAACACTGCGAAGACGTCCATGATTAACGGGTACTAAGTGATTAAACCGTCATTCCATTCGAAATTAGTGCTCAGTATCAGCAGCAGCCCCCCCCCTCCCCCATGAACCATGTACGTTGCCGTTGGTGGGAGGCTTGCGTGCCTCAGCGATACAGATAGCCGTACCGTAGGTGCAACCACAACGCAGGGGTATCTGTTGAGAGGCCAGGCAAACGTGTGGTTCCTGAAGAGGGGCAGCAGCCTTTTCAGTGGTTGCAGGGGCAACAGTCTGGATGATTGACTGATCTGGCCTTGTAACACTAACCAAAATGGCCTTGCTGTTCTGGTGCTGCGAACGGCTGAAAGCAAGCGGAAACTACAGCCGTAATTTTTCCCGAGAACATGCAGCTTTACTGTATGATTAAATGATGAGGGAATCCTCTTGGGTAAAATATTCCGGAGGTAAAATAGTCCCCCATTCGGATCTCCGGGAGGGGACTACTCAAGAGGACGTCGTTATCAGGAGAAAGAAAACTGGCGTTCTACGGATCGGAGCGTGGAATGTCAGATCCCTTAATCGGGCAGGTAGGTTAGAAAATTTAAAAATGGAAATGGATAGGTTAAAGTTAGATATAGTGGGAATTAGTGAAGTTCGGTGGCACGAGGAACAAGACTTCTGGTCAGGTGAATACAGGGCTATAAATACAAAATCAAATAGGGGTAATGCAGGAGTAGGTTTAATAATAAATAAAAAAATAGGAGTACGGGTAAGCTACTACAAACAGCATAGTGAACGCATTATTGTGGCCAAGATAAACACGAAGCCCACGCCTACTACAGTAGTTCAAGTTTATATGCCAACTAGCTCTGCAGATGATGAAGAAATTGATGAAATGTGTGATGAGATAAAAGACATTATTCAGGTAGTGAAGGGAGACGAAAATTTAATAGTCATGGAAGACTGGAATTCGAGAGTAGGAAAAGGGAGAGAAGGAAACATAGTAGGTGAATATGGATTGGGGCTAAGAAATGAAAGAGTAAGCCGCCTGGTAGAATTTTGCGCAGAGCATAACTTAATCATAGCCAACACTTGGTTCAAGAATCATGAAAGAAGGTTGTATACATGGAAGAACCCTGGAGATACTAAAAGGTATCAGATAGATTATATATTGGTAAGACAGAGATTTAGGAACCAGGTTTTAAATTGTAAGACATTTCCAGGTGCAGATGTGGACTCTGAACACAATCACCGCCGGCCGTTGTGGCCTCGCGGTTCTAGGCGCTCAGTCCGGAGCCGCGCGACTGCTACGGTCGCAGGTTCGAATCCTGCCTCGGGCATGGCTGTGTGTGATGTCCTTAGGTTTGTTAGGTTTAAGTAATTTTAAGTTCTAGGGTACTGATGACCACAGATGTTAAGTCCCATAGTGCTCAGAGCCATTTGATCCATTTTTTTTAACACAATCTGTTGATTATGAACTGTAGATTAAAACTGAAGAAACTGCAAAAAGGTGGGAATTTAAGGAGATGGGACCTGGATAAACCGAAAGAACCAGAGGAGAGTTTCAGGGAGACCATAAGGGAACAATTGACAGGAATGGGTAGCTTTGAGGCATGAAATAGTGAAGGCAGCAGAGGATCAAATAGGTAAAAAGACGAGGGCTAGTAGAAACCCTTGGGTAACAGAAGAAATATTGAATTTAATTGATGAAAGGAGAAAATATAAAAATGCAGTAAATGAAGCAGGCAAAAAGAAATACAAACGTCTCAAAAATGATATCGACAGGAAGTGCAAAATGGCTAAGCAGGGATGGCTATAGGACAAATGTAAGGATGTAGAGGCTTATATCACGAGGGGTAAGATAGATACTGCCTACAGGAAAATTAAAGACACCTTTGGAGAAAAGAGAATATCAAGAGCTCAGATGGAAACTCAGTTCTGAGCAAAGAAGGGAAAGCAGAAAGGTGGAAGGAGTATATAGAGGGCCTATACAAGGGCGATGTACTTGAGGACAATATTATGGAAATGGAAGAGGATGTAGATGAAGATGAAATGGGAGATATGATACTGTGTGAAGAGTTTGACAGAGCACTGAAAGACCTGAGTCGAAACAAGGCCCCCGGAGTTGACAACATTCCATTAGAACTACTGACAGCTTTGGGAGAGCCAGTCCTGACGAAACTCTACCGTCTGGGGAGCAAGATGTATGAGACAGGCGAAACATCCTCAGACTTCCAGAAGAATATAATAATTCCAATCCCAAAGAAAGCAGGTGTTGACACATGCGAAAATTACCGAACTATCAGTTTGATAAGTCACAGCTGCAAAATACTAACAAGAATTCTTTACAGACGAATGGAAAAACTGGTAGAAGCCGACCTCGGGGAAGATCAGTTTGGATTCCGTAGAAATGTTGGAACACGTGAGGCAATACTGACCCTACGACTTATCTTAGAAGAAAGATTAAGGAAAGGCAAACCTACGTTTCTAGCATTTGTAGACTTAGAGAAAGCTTTTGACAACGTTGACTGGAATACTCTCTTTCAACTTCTGAAGGTGGCAGGGGTAAAATACAGGGAGCGAAAGGCTATTTACAATTTGTACAGAAAGCAGATGGCAGTTATGAGAGACGAGGGGTACGAAAGGGAAGCAGTGGTTGGGAAGGGAGTGAGACAGGGTTGTAGCCTATCCCCCATGTTATTCAATCTGTATATTGAGCAAGCAAGAAAGGAAACAAAAGAAAAATTCGGAGTTGTTATTAAAGTCCATAGAGAAGAAATAAAAACTTTGAGGTTCGCTTATGATATTGTAATTGTGTCAGAGACAGCAAAAAGTTGAACGGAATGGGCAGTGTCTTGAAAGGAGGGTATAAGATGAACATCAACAAAAGCAAAACGAGGATAATAGAATGTAGTCGAATTAAGTCGGATGATGCTGAGGGAATTAGATTAGGAAATGAGACACTTAAAGAAGTAAAGGAGTTTTGCTATTTGGGGAGCAAAATAACTGATGATGGTCGAAGTAGAGAGGATATAAAATGCAGACTGACAATGACAAGGAAAACGTTTCTGAAGAAGAAAAATTTGTTAACATAGAGTATAGATTTAAATGTCAGGAAGTCGTTTCTGAAAGTATTTATATGGAGTGTAGCCATGTATGGAAGTGAAACATGGACGGGAAATAGTTTAGACAAGAAGTGAATAGAAGCTTTCGAAATGTGGTGCTACAGAAGAATGCTGAAGATTAGATGGGTAGATCACATAACTAATGAGGAGGTATTGAATATAATTGGGGAGAAGAGGAGCTTGTGGCACAACTTGACTAGAAGAAGGGATCGGTTGGTAGGACATGTTCTGAGACATCGAGGGATCACCAATTTAGTATTGGAGGGCAGCGTGGAGGATAAAAATCGTAGAGGGAGACCAAGAGATCAATACACTAAGCAGATGCAGAAGGATGTAGGCTGCAGTGGGTACTGGGAGATGAAGAAGCTTGCACAGGATAGAGTAGCATGGAGAGCTGCATCAAACCAGTCTCAGGACTGAAGACCACAACAACAACATCAGCAGCAGTATGATGGTGCACCCCCTCCCCCTTCCACTGGGCACGATTCGTACACTGTTGTTTCATAGAATAAACGGTCTCCGAATGTCATCTTGAGGAAATTCTTGTCATGCTTGAAACACAAGCTGTGTCGGATCAAGAAGATTGCTGTTATGGAAAGTACACGTCACATCCCAGGCATGCTCTTCAGATCACAAATCATGGGACCGAGCAGGCTAGTCAAGAATACGAACATCCTCATGGCGTTTGTGGTTTGATCCACAGCGTCGACTTTTGCATTGTCCTGCTAGAATACGTCGTGTTTGAGAAAAGTAATGAGACTGGCAACGCTGCTAGCTATCTGGCAACGCTGTCACTGGAGTAAGATGGCTATTTTGTGATGATGTTATTGGATGTGTTAATATTTGTAAAGAAAAATGATATTTTTGAAGAACTATGGTCAGAGAAACCGTTGTTAGGCAACAGTATCTGTGTCTGCGGTGGCAGCACTCTGGAGTCGTAACATCTTTGACAACCAGTAGTCGAAAGCTGCAGTTTGCAGCAGGTGGGGTTCGTTGAGAATGTTGTGTAATGCATGGACGCACTTTTGGCATTATGTGAGTTGCAGATTGATTACGAGGAGGAATGACGACTCAGAACAATGGTACGATAGCATACGGACATAAAAAAGGTTTTGAAATGGAGAGCATGGTATTATTTGATGAGGTAAAAAGGTTTATTTTCATTTCTGTTGGTCGCCTTCACCATTGTGACAGTCGAGTTTTTTATAATTATTCTATTGACTGATCTGAGTTAATTTATTTTACCATGGAAGTTATTAGATTAAATGAATTTTCATATTAGAGTCTATAATTATTTTCTTTGATAAGATCCTTCCTAACTGAAATTTCAGAACTTAAAGGTTGAGTCTCGTGTTTCACTGGCATTGTGTGTCAAGATTACGAACCCAATTTCCCTGCAACAAGTGTAGTTAAATTTTAGTAGTATTATTTTAGCTGTTGCGGAGTCTTGCTGTGTAACTGTTTCTGCCAGTACTCCATTTTGCAGGTGAGATACACAATACGCGACTGTTTCGTTTCCTTTGCGCAATGTAGGTTCTGCCAGTTTCTTTATTTTTCCAGGGCGATATGCCAGCGCAGCAATTTTCGTCTGTTTCAGATTACATTCTTATACAAATTGACATTACAATTTCGTTTTTTTCTTTATACAGTTACGTTTGTTTCAAGCAGTTCGCACTGACCAAATCTACTGAGCGTGAAATTATTGGTATGCTTATTTATTTCTTAAGAATGAGATGGGTTTTCACACACACAGCGTTCTTTTCAATTTCATGTAAGTGATGTGGCTTTGAGCACAGTAGCACATTTAGGCTGTCAGTTCACATTACCAAGTTTATATTTCAGATAAAACACACTCAAGTCTACTCACTTTCTGTGGTTATACTTGTGTAGACCGTTGTGTTCGTCGCTTCTAAATGCTCAAGCCGAGTTTCAGACTCGTTCAGCCGTCACGTAATTTTTGAGACCACCATCAGTCAAGTTGTGTTTTTGTTGGTGTTATGTAAATGGAACAGTGGAAATTAAAGCAACGTCAGGGCATCATCTTTTATGTTTAGCTTGGGGAATCCGCGAGTGTGACCTTCGATAAGTTGAAACGGACCTTTGGGGAACACTCCTTATCAACTCCATAGGAGGTACAGCAACACATAACCCAGTACTAACCCAACGATTTATCTTAGGAGGGTATAAGATGAACACCATAGAAAGTGAAACAAGGGCAACTGAGTGTAGCTGAATTAAATCAGAACTGAAGGATTAGATTTGGAAATGAAAAACTAAAAGGTGGGGATGAGTTGTGTCATTTTGCCAGCAAAATATTAGTAAGCGGCAATGGTCGAAGAAGAGAGGATACAGACGGCCGCGGTGGTCTCGCGGTTCTAGGCGCGCAGTCCGGAACCGCGCGACTGCTACGGTCGCAGGTTCGAATCCTGCCTAGGGCATGGATGTGTGTGATGTCCTTAGGTTAGTTAGGTTTAAGTAGTTCTAAGTTCTAGGGGACTGATGACCACAGCTGTTAAGTCCCATAGTGCTCAGAGCCATTTTTGAAGAGAGGATATAAACTGCAGACTGACAATAAACGAGAGAAGCAAATCTGTAAAGAAAAAGTAGTCAACGTCAAAATTAAATTAAAATGTTAGGAGTTATTTTCTGAAGCCATTTGTCTGGAGTGTAGCAGCCTTGTACTGAAGTGAGATGTGAACGACAAACGGTTCTGACGTGAAGAGAATAGAAGCTTTTGAAAGATAGTACTGCAGGAGAGTGCTGAACAGGTAGATCTAATAACTACTCAGGAGGTACTGAATCGACTTAGGAAGAAAAAATTTATAGCTCGTCTTGACTAAGGGACACATCCAAAGGCATCAAGGAATCGTCTATTTGGTAATGCATCAAACCAGACTTCAGAATTAGAAGTGAGTAGCATAGCAAAACAGCTTAAATCACTTAACAGAGCCAAGTCTTCCGGTCGAGACTGTATTCCACGTACATATCCTTCAGAGAATGCTGACACAATAGTTCCATAGATAACAATCACATACATTCGCTCGCTCGAAGAAAGTTCCGTACCTCAAGACTGGAAAGTTTCACAGGTCACTCCAATACCCAAGAAAGGAAATACGAGTTATCCGCTGAATTACAGACCGATATCACTAACGTCGGTTGCAGTAGAGTTTTGGAACACATACTGTGTTCGGAAATTACGAATTAGCTAGAAGTAAACGGTATGTAGACACAGCACGGATTCGTGGTGCCAGCGCGGTTTCTGCCCTCTGCTATTTGTTCGCGGTAGGCCCGGACGTTTCAGTGGTTGTTTGCACAATAAGAGACAGTATTGCGATCTGTCGTCACAATCCTTCAAAATGAATGGTAATGACAGAAGACAGTGGTACTGCATATTTGCTTTGAAACAACAACACCATACAAAAAAGAATTTACGATTTAGTTGACAATGGGTGTGTGTGTGTTTGTCCTTAGGATAATTTAGGTTAAGTAGTGTGTAAGCTTAGGGACTGATGACCTGAGCAGTTAAGTCCCATAAGATTTCACACACATGTGAACATTTTATTTGAAGTTGACAATGAAGGAGCAACAAATTACAGCAATGGACAGACGAGAGTCATCGTTCTGTACATCAAGAAGCTGTGCTAAATTTGTAGGCGCGAAGCACATGACAAAATTGATGGTATGAATAGTAAAATTTGTGAAGTCACGCGCATTATTCCACTGTCAGCTGCAACAGTTTTCGGTGGTATTGGACGAAGAGTATGAAGAAGTTATGTACAGAGTGATTATAATTAAACTTTCAAAACGCTGGAGAAATAACACCACTGGCCAAAATGACGTCAAATTGCAACGGAATATTATCGGAGAAGGTGGAAAACGTATGGTAGAAAGAAAAAAATAGTGTGAAAATTGATCAATAGATGGCGCTGTATGAGTCAGAATACGTAAATGAAAACACCTGTCATGCGCACGACCCACTGAAGTTGGTATAAACACGCCAGGTACACGGCTTTTTCTTCTTTGACGTCAGCGACGTTCGCCATGACTGTCTCAATGCAGGATCGCGCCCTGTTTGTAAAGCTGTATTACAAGAATAATGACTGTGCACGCGTCGCTCTGCAGAAGCTCCGGACACTGAAGGGTTTGTAAAAAGGCGCTGGTCCGATGACTGCCGTGGGTCTGGATAAAATGACTCGGAAATTCGAAAAGACGGGTTCTTTTGGTGTGCAACCTGGTAGAGGGAGGAAACGAATTGATTCGACGTCAGTGGAAGCAGTGACCGCAGCAATGCAGGAGAACTCGAGTGTTGGTGTGCAAAAGTGTGGTGCACGGGGAATTGCCCGAACACTGGACATACCCGCGAGTAAGGTGCGTAAAATCCTACGAAACACCCTTCTTTGCTATCCATTCAAAATTACCCATGTGCACGAGTTGCTTCCTGTTGACCTATCAGCAAGAGAAACCGTTGCTTTAGAATTTCTTGCTCACGCGGAAGTGGACAATGATTGGCCGTGAAAGACCACTTCCATCTGACATGATATGTCAGTGCAGAGAATTGTCAAATATGGGCAACGGAAAACCACACGCAAATCAACCAGTACCATTTCCTCCTGAAAAAGGTGACTGTGTGGTGCTGGTTTACGGCATCATTTATCATAGGGCCATATTTTTTCGAAGAGACAGGTACTTCCGGTCCTGTTACCTGTACCGTCACTGGTAAGCGCTATGAGTGTCTTCTGCACAACCACATAATTCCACAGACTGGGTGTGTGGATGACGCACCTCCGCACATTGCAAATGCAGTTAAGCAGCTGCTGATGCGCTATTTCGGAAATGCTAGAATTGTCAGCCGCCATTTCCCTACAGCCTGGCCGTCCCGATCACCTGATCTTAATCCGTGTGACTTCTGGCTGTGGGGCTATCTGAAACATGTTGTGTTCAGTGTTCCGAGCCGGCCGCGGTGGTCTAGCGGTTCTAGGCGCTCAATCCGGAGCCGCGCGACTGCTACGGTCGCAGGTTCGAATCCTGCCTCGGGCATGGATGTGTGTGTCGTCCTTAGGTTAGTTAGGTTTAAGTAGTTCTAAGTTCTAGGGGACTGATAACCAGACATGTTAACTCCCATAGTGCTCAGAGCCATTTGAACCATTTGAACCATCAGTGTTCCGATTGCAAACAACTGCATTGAAGGCATACATTGCGCAGCACATTCTGAACGTGACCCCCGAAAAACTTCAATCAGTTGTGGAACATGCTGCTTCTCAATTTCAACTTGTTGCAGAAAACGGAGGAGAGCATATTGAACATGTTTTGTGCCAGTCACACGGAAATTAATAATCGGATTTGTTTTTGATTGCTGCTTTTTATACGGATTTTGGCCTGAGGACAATTAAAAACCGATTTTTCCTATCTGATGTGATATGACTTTGCCGTGGTGGATGGACTTACGTAACTAACAGTATAACACCTTTGCACCCATGCACACTGAGTAGTACAGTTTGTTTAACGTCAAACGTACACCTTAGGCATTGTTGTATGATTCGTTTGTCATTTGGAGTCGACCACTATTAAATTATGATGCTTACAGCGCCGCCTATTGCTACATTATGTAACTATTTTTCTTCTGCCATTCCTTTTCCCCCTTCTCCGATAACATTCCGTTGCAGTTTGACATCATTATGAACAGTGGTGTCATTTCTATAGCGGTTTGAAAGTTTAACTTCAATTATAATCACCCTTTATTACTGAAAAGTACGTTGTTGTTGAATTTATGAAGAAAAAATGAGTGCAGGAACGAAAACTAGAATACCTGGAATGGACTGTAGAAATTGTATTTTAAAGGTGCACTTGAGTGCACACCGCCCACAGCAAGACACTACAAGATGTGAAACAACAGTTTTTGGATTTGATGGGGATGCATTAAAAAATGCATTATAGAAGGGACACATACTGAAAAACACAGTCCAGTCCCCTACACCCACTGCCATTAAAGAAAAAGAGAGGTCTGAAGAATTCATTGTGGCCTTGAAAGAATTACAAGGATACTTTCCCAAAGGTTTTGAGGTAACTGTCAATCTAAACATCTGTTTTCGAGCTGTTTAAATGGTTCAAATGGCTCTGAGCACTATGGGACTTAACATCTGAGGCATCAGTCCCCTGGAACTTAGAACTACTTAAACCTAACTAACCTAAGGTCATCACACACATCCATGCCCGAGGCAGGATTCGGTGACTGTAGCAGTCGCGCAGTTCCAGACTGAAGTGCCTAGAACCGCTCAGCCACCGCGGCCGGCTTTCGAGCTATTTTCGAGACCATTTGCCGTGAGAGAGGACAAGCTACTCTCTCACCTATTTTTCACATATAGAAAATTATTAAATATTTCATTACAACCGGATGCACCTTGAGCGAGACTCTAGAAAGTTAATGGCCTGAGCAGATGTTGATGGACCCTGGTAGGGAGGTAAAAGCATGAGGTATTTTTATAGTTCTTAGTTCATAGAAATGTCATGTTGGGAGTTGAAAGCAATATGCGACGAGCCCATCCTTTAGTAAATCTTTCTGGATCGGCCCACAGCCGTACAGGGCAGACAGGGCAGCCCTTTGTCGAGACAGGTCTCCAGCAGAACAATGCTGCGATACCTGCTGCAGCGCCAGCAAAAGCCTGGGCCGACGGCGATGGTCTGAAGAAATGCGTCTACACAGTGGAATCGTAAACCAGACATTGTGTGCAGAGCCAGGTGTAATAAAAATTCACCTGTTTTTGTGGTCGCAGATACTGCAAATAGGCCTGTGAACCACTTCCACTGGCCGCCTCGGTTGTATAAGAAGCTCCAGCGTCTGAGAAACGTTTAGAGATAGAATCTTTATTACACCTCATAGCTAGGACTAACAAGCTCGAAGGCATAGGCGATTTAGATAAAGATCTTTACGATTGTATCTGTTCACTTGTTGCCATGGGGGGTCAGGGATTTTCTCTGCCTCGTGATGACTGGGTGTTTTGTGATGTCCTTAGGTTAGTTAGGTTTAAGTAGTTCTAAGTTCTAGGGGACTGATGACCGTAGATGTTAAGTCCCATAGTGCTCAGAGCCATTTGAACCCTTTGTTGCCGTGGGAAGTGACACGACTTCGGAGAAAATCATCTTACCCTCTGCGAAAACTTAAAAAAGCCAGTAATTGGTAGTTTCTTTTTTTCCTAGAGATGTAGGTTTCTTAACTCTTGTCCTGATTCGACACGAGTTTGTACTGTCGCGTGGAAGGGGAGATTTAGCGCCTCTAGAGCCCTGTGATTGGCTCAAGATGTGGTGAAGGCGGTGACGGATTTTTTTTTCTGGAGAAATGTGAGGCACTGGGGTGCGGGACTTTGGACTGGTAAGCACTTCTAGTCGAGGCTCTGGCATGTGTGGTTGGTACTTGGGGCCTGTCCTGAGACTGACTTCACTTACGAGTAGTTTAGACTGGGGAGCCTGTTGTGTAATTCTTACTGTACTGACAGTGTGTCTTCAAATGTCTCAGACTGCTTGTTTGCCGAGGGCACACTTATTCGTTTTTGGTTTAACAGTCTTGACATTTGGTATCCTTGTGCGCTCTGTTGTATAAGTGAGCCAGATTGGTCCTTGGTAGGACCAGTGAACGGGAGTATCATGCACTGAAATCTATCATGATTTCAGGAATCTGGTCGAGAGTAAATTGAGATCCGCCTGCCTGATCGCTAGACCGTGAGGTTTTTTCATTTCTTTCGTGGCTGCGATCGATTCACAGGTGCCGCTTCCACGTCTCACCTCCGCTGCACACATCTCGCCAGCTTGCAAGTTACATCGCCGCGCGAAACAAACAGGGTAACGTACTGCCACTCCAGCCAGCATTGTCAGGGTGGACAGATCTCAATCGCCACTTGCTCTCAGCTGCACCTATGTAGAGAAACTACAGTAGATTTGATCAATCAAAGTCTGCTCAGCGTCAGATCAATTCAGATTGCGTTATCCGCATTTTTAGCGCCAGAGTACTTGACTCACTTCTGCCATCTAGTATCCTTGTCCATTGTAGTCTTAAACCACTTTTTAGTTGTTTACGGTATTCAATCAATAACTTGTTTAGCATAATTTATGTCTGTTTCTTTTTTGTTTTGAAAAGTAGATGTGGTCAGAACACTAAAATTATGCCAATACAAGCAATCATTTATATAGTCCCCACCAGCGTTATCTTTCGGCTGTTTCAGTTGAAAGCACTTATGTGTATGTGCAGATGTAACTGACTGACGTGCAATGTAATTCACGTTTAAATAACAAATCCTTTTATGGTAAAACTGTTCACGATATTCTCAGGTGGAGTTTCTACATCTCCATAATGAGATAGCAAAAGTGTGCACTATTTCGATCGATATATTTGTGTGCGATACCCGTTCTCGATTGTTGTTGTTGTGGTCTTCAGTCCAAAGACTGGTTTACTGCAGCTCTCCATTCTACGCTATTCTGTGCAAGCCTCTTTATGTCTGAGTAACTACTGCAACCTACATCCCTCTGAATCTGCTTACTTTATTCATCTCTTGGTCTCCCGCTACGATTTTTTCGCTTCACCACCCTTCCATCCAGTACTAAATTGGCGATCCCTTGATGCCACAGAGCGTTTCCTACCAACCAATCCCTTCTTCTAGTCGAGTTGTGCCACAATTTCCTCTTCTCCCCAATTCTGTTCAATGTCTCTTCATTAGTGACGTGACCTACCCATCTAATCTTGAGCATTTCAAAAGCTTCTATTCTCTTGTTGTCTAAATTGCTTATCGTCCATATTTCACTCCATAGAAATACTTCCAGAAAAGAGATCCTGACACTTAAATCGATGATAGCAAATTTCTCATCTTCAGAAACGCTTTTCATTCCATAGCCAGTCTACGTTTTGTGTTCTACTCCTTTTTTTAAGTGTCTCATTTCTTAATCTAATTCTCTCAGCATCACCTAATTTAACTCGACTAGATTCCATTATCACTTATTTGCTTTCGTTGATGTTCATCTTACATTCTCCTTTCAAGACACTGTCCATTCCGTTCAACAGCTCTTCGAAGTCGTTTGCTGTCTCTGACAGAATTACAATGTCATCGGCAGAGCTCAAAGTTTTTATTTCTTCTCCTTGGACTTTAATTTCTTCTCCAAATTTTTGTTTCGTTTCATGGAACTAAATAAGCCACAATTACTTTGCAATATGTGTGACATTGTCTTGATCTGTTCTTATGCCAGAAGTTTGTACCAGAGAAATATTACATCTTCAGCAGGAAAAAAAACAATTAAATAATACCGATAATTTATTTTGTTCGTGTTTAATGTTGTTGACAAATGCGAAACATAAAACCCATGACGTACGCAGTGCGCTTGGACTGCGGTTTAGATGCGATGCGTTCGTAGTTTCCCCCTCCTCACACTCACAAGGGAACCTCCCCATCGCACCCCCCTCAGATTTAGTTATAAGTTGGCACAGTGGATAGGCCTTGAAAAACTGCACACAGATCAATGGAGAAAACAGGAAGAAGATGTGTGGAACTATGAAAAAAATAAGCAAAATATGCAAACTGGGTAGCCCTTGCGCAAGATAGGGAACATCTGGGAGAATGTGAGCTCTGGAGCGCCGTGGTCCTGTGGTTAGTGTGATCAACTGCGGAACGAGAGGTCCTAGGTTCAAGTCTCCCCTCCAGCGAAAAGTTTTTATTTATTTTGGCAAAGTTATGATCTGTCCATTCGTCCATTGACGTCTTAGACCGTCAATCCTGCCTATGTCCAAGCAAATCTGAACATGTCCTGGAATTTTGGAGAGCGAAGTTGATTATGTGTGAGTGCCTGAACGCTGATAATTGTCTGAAAATAAAAAATTAAACTTTTCGCTCGAAGGGAGACTTGAACCTAGGACCTCTCGTTCCGTAGCTGCTCACGCTTACCACAGGACCACGGCGCTCCTGGGTTTGATTTATTGTTGATGTTGCATATCTTCACATCGACTACTCGGTTTGTATACTTTGCTTACTTTTTCATAGTTCCACACAACTTCTTCCTGTTTTCTCGATTGATCTGTGTTCAGTTTTTCAAGGCCTATCCACTGTGCCAACTTATAACTAAATCTGAGGGGGGTGCGATGGGGAGGTTCCCCTGTCAGACAGTGTGGCGTGGCGGTGGGGGAAGTGTGCCAGCTAGGCTTAGTATCGTGCCAGGGCACAGCCCGCGAGTCGGTTTCTCGGCCTCTGCTGTGCTAGAAGATGGAACAGGTCTACCGAAGACACTGCCTACACTACGCTTGTCCGTCCTCTGCTGGAGCATTGTTGTGCTTCATGGGATCCTTACCAGATATGTCTGACGGAGGACATCGAAAAAATTTCAAAGAAGGGCCGCTCGTTTTGTGGTGGTGGTGGTGGTTAGTGTTTAACGTCCCGTCGACAACGAGGTCATTAGAGACGGAGCGCAAGCTCGGGTTAGGGAAGGATTGGGAAGGGAATCGGCCGTGCCCTTTCAAAGGAACCATCCCGGCATTTGCCTGAAACGATTTAGGGAAATCACGGAAAACCTAAATCAGGATGGCCGGAGACGGGATTCAACCGTCGTCCTCCCGAATGCGAGTCCAGTGTGCTAACCACTGCGCCACCTCGCTCGGTCCGCTCGTTTTGTAATATCACGAAACAGGGGAAGAGAGTGGCACGAACGTCATAGGAAGTTGGGGTGGCAATCATTAAAGCAAAGGCTTTTCGTCGTAGTGCGACGTTTTCGCGAACTTTCAATCTCCAACTTTCTGCTCTGAGGAATCTTCATGGAGAATTTCATAAGCATCGTCAACTAAAAGATCACCAGACAAATTCTTCGAATACACGTAAATGAGCAGAGGAGCATTGGACTATCACATCATAGGGAGAAATGATCATCGTAATAAACTAAGAGAAATCGGAGCTTGTGCAGGAAGATTTAAGTGTCCATTTTTCCCGCGCGCTGTTCGAGAGTGGAACAGTAGGAAAATAGTCGGAAGGTGGTTCGATGAAGCCAGGCACTAGAGTGTGATTTGCAGAGTAGTCATGTAGATGTCGATTAACAGTTCAAAGGACGAGCCATTTTCGAACACCACAAGACTGACTGTGGGAAGTTTCTGGCGTTTACAGCCCATCTTCACCCGTGGCGCTCGAGGAAACGTAAAGACGACAACAAAAGAAAGCAAAATGTCACCATCGCACGTTTGTTGGATTAAATTTTGGTGCCCTGAGCTGAGCTGTTGAACAACTGCCTCAGAGACATCGCGGATACACGGTTGTGTGTGTGACCGCAGAGGCAGGCTCGAGATCGGGTAGTGAAGGCACTCGCCGCCACGACAGCGAGAAGGGGGAGAGCCGAGGACGTGACTCATCCGCAGTTCGGCGAAAATGGCTGGCTGGCTGGCTGGAGTCACGCGCTCGCCTCGAACGATCGATGTGCGGTAGTGGGACAGTCAGAACACCACGCGGCTCAAATACGAGGGATAGCAGTATCTGCGTGCTGCACGTCCACCCAATTAGACTAATTTTCACGCATGCTCCCCCACAAAAAATTTTACGAATTGTTTTGGGCAATGGCCACTACATATTTGCTAAAAAAAATTTATGTTAACGATAACAAATATATATCAAATGCACACACTTATTGATACACTGTTGGTCAAAAACAAAAATTCTCCTCACAGTCCGTAAAGACAGTCCTGATCTTTCATCACAGTAGTAATTGCAGTTTTTTTTTTTTGCACAAATTTTGAGCAGTAAAAGAAAACGCACACAGAAGTAGTGGATTTGCATGCAGTCTTGAAGAAGTAGTGTTGTCCTTCCAACGGAAAGACAGTACTAACTCTTGACATGCGGACAGTTAATGGGCCACAACAGAGCAAACCCACAGCAGAGTCAGTCGAAGTTTTGAAGAATATTGGTAGGTAGGTCATCACAGAGCAGACCCAATGTAGTCCTTGTAGAGATTATGCTATTGGTGGGCCACCAAAGGTGCAGACCCACTGTAGTCCTTGTAGAGATGGCTAGCAGCCATCCGTTGCGATTGTGCGGGTGTACATTACCATCGAAGAGTCTTGTGGGTAATATAGCAAGTCCATGAACCACCACTTGTGCACTGACAAACTTTTTGGAATGTCCTTAGAACCAGCAGTGCTGTTAACCAGTCCCTTGCCGAATTATCAACACGCGTGCGACCAGTAACAGTCCCTTTTTTTTTAACTTCTCACATATTGTGCATATACTATGACCAACAGAAACGTGTGCAGTGAAATGAAACTTAATTTGAAGAACTGGTGTCTATACAATTACAAATTTATGGCATAAGAATACAATTATAAAGGTGCAGAAAACATCATTAAATAACATAAAAGTACAGACAACATTTGTAGTAATACAGGCTTTACAAAAGAATTGAAATAAAGGTATACATCAATGTTACAGGAAGTATGACGTAAGTAAATAAATGAAAAAATGAGAATATCTTTCGAAACATTAACTTCACACAGAACAGAGTAAATAATGTCTAAACATCTTTACAAAGTAAATAACATACGTATTATTAATGCAAATTATATTTGACGATAACAGTATTCTTCATCATAGTGAATGTAGCTTTGTATTAGAAAAATTCTACAACATAACTCTTATCAGATAAACAAATAAAGACAGGAAGAACACAAATACACAAGAGTACACAAACACATAGAGGAATAACACAAAAGGAAAGGACAAGGTCTGTTTTCAGTATAGCATTGGCTACTGCAGTCCAACCCAAAACTTCATTCCACAGATATTTCCTCTCATTTCAACATATGTTCCCACAAAAAATCCTATCTAAGCATGCTTTCTGTACTTATATGTTCACATTTTTCCTGCCTCATTATTTATTTTTTGCCGGGAATGTAGACTATTGTGAAGTGGAATTCTTGCAGAACCAATGCCCAACGTTTTAACCTGTCATAATTAATTTGGAAGACATAAGATTGTAATGCACGATGATCACTGTATACTTTTACGTGTTTATCAGAAAGAAAGAAACGGAATTTGTTAAATCCCCAAACGATAGCTAAAGCTTCTAATTCAGTAACGGAATAAATTTTTTCAGATTTCGTTAGCATGCAGCTAGCAAAAGCAATGGTTTTCTGAGCAGTAGTGTCATATTCTATGGCTTCTTGAAATAAATGGGCACGAAGACCGACTTTAGAAGAATCCATGCTAATGCAGAAATCTTGTGACAGATCTGGATGAGCTAGTATTGGCGCGTTAAGTAGCGCTTCTTTCAAAGAACTGAATTCCAACTGTGCCTGTTCGTCCCAGTTCCAGTGAGAGAACAAAGTTTTCGTGTAACTAGAATTTGCATATTCAGAAAACGGCGGTAAAAACTTACGAGACCTAGAAAACAGCGGACTTGTTTTTTTTGCGGGTGGAACTGGAATGGCTCTGATTGCTTCTAACTTTTCAGGATCCGGCTGAATGCCTTCAGAAGAAATAATGTGTCCAAAAAATCTCACCTTTGTCCTACTGAATTCAGAGTTTTCCAAGTTAACTGTAATTCCAGATTCTGCAAAAATACGTAACACACTGTTGAGGATGCGATTGTGTTGTTCTCATGAGGCTTCTGCTATTACAATATCGTCCACATATAAGGTAATATGACGTTTTAAGAACTCAGGTAATATGGAATTTTGCCCACGAATGAATGCTGCCGAAGAAATGTTCGAACCAAAAGGAAGTTTCCGAAATTGATAACAAACGCCAAAACAAAGAAAATCTGTGTATTTTCTACATTCTGGATGAAGTTCGATCTGATAAAGGCTGGATCTGAGATCAATAGAAGACAACACTTTTACACCATTAAAATTTTGAAGAAGTTCTTCCAAAGTTTGCAGTCTAACTGTTTCAGGAATGCTGATAGTATTGATTTGTCTTGGATCTAAGGCAAACCCGATCGATCCATTTTTTCTTCTCAGCGACTTGTAATGGATTGTTGCATGAGCTTGCTGCAGGCTCAATAATGCCCTCATCAAGCACAGATTGTATTTCTGTCCTAACACGGTCCCTATAATGTGCCGGAATTACGTATGGTCTAACACAAAATTTAGTATGCTCAGGAACACGAAACTGGTATTGAAATCCTTGATTGTTCCTGTTTTGTGAGTAAAAACTGTGGAATGCGCTTCTAAAATGTCAAAAAGGTCCTACCTATCAGTGTCATTAAGTTCTCAATTGTTTGAATTTTATTCTGAATTAACTCATTAGTATCAAATACGTCGCCGATATCATCGCTGTCAATACTTGTAGGGTGATTGTTAGTGTCAAGTTCCGACAAAAGTTCCGAGCTGTTGCTTAACAAGAGGTACAGCCGATTAATTTCCTCATCATGGTTTGAGAACCAATCTTCAAATTTCAAAGCTATTGTCTTACCTTCTTTCTCTAAACTTATTTCAGCATTGTGAAAGTTTAAGATAGCTTTGTATTCATTCAAAAAGCCTACTCCCAATATAGTTTCCGTCGACAATGATGCAGCAATAAGAAAGTTCATAGAGAATCTGTGGTTCTGACAAGAGAATTCTAAGTTGGTTTGTTGGCGTACATCTAAACTTTTTCCAAAAATTGCACCTTTTAATTTAATCTTAAGTAAAGGAAGTGTGGGGCAATTGTTCGATTTGTTGCATTTGCTAAGGGCTGTTTCACTAATTACTGAAATGGGACTGCCAGAGTCAAGTACTGCCATAAATTTTACGTCATTTACTGTAATATGAATTACAGGATATGCAATGTTGTTATGTTTTACGTCATGTTCCTGGAGTAAGATGTCCCTTATGTCTCCCATTTTTATGTAATTAATAGCCACGGCAGCTACATCGTCAGCTTCATAAGTACGTTTTGTGGCTGCCAACGGAGTGAGTCATTGTCTACTGTCTCTTTGTTGTCGTGCGTTGTTATTGGGATTAGGAGACCTAACTTCTACAATTTCGACATTTCGAGAGGGCCCTGCCCTGTTTGAATCCTGCCAGTTCTGATTAAATTCTGGTCTGTTGTTAAGATTAAATCGTCTGTTGTCATGTCGGTAATTTCCATAACTTCTTTCTTGTCGTTCACGTGGTGGAGAATTTCTCCCGGAATCGTAACTGCACAGTGGCCCATTGTGTCTGAAGTTATTCTGTCTCCCTTGATAATAATAGTTCTGGTTCCCATATTGTCTGTTTTTATGATTTCTCTGTCATAGTCATTACTGCAGAGAGGTGATCTTTCCCTGTAATTATTATTCCTCTGCCAATGGTTGTCATACGGGTGGTGTATGTTTTGGTCACGATTTGCGTTGTAAGAATAGCCTTGTCGTGTCCAGTTATTATTTCTGTCGTCGCGGGATTGTGACAGATGTGACCTATAATTGTTGTTTTCCTGGTTCCGTGTCCCGTGATTGTCAGTGTCAATTTCCAATTCTTGTAAGAGTCCCTGAAAAGCCTCAATGTCATCTTTGCAACGTCCTGCCAAAATAATATGTCTTAAATGTTCAGGCAATTTGATTAAGCAAATGCGGATGAGTTCTGAGGGGATGTATGGACTTGAAAGGTACTGATTCTTGTGCAAGAATATTTGACAAGACTGGAAAATTCAGATTGTTCGAAATGTTTCATCATTATGATGCTATGTTTTACTTGATCTTGAGCAGCTTGAGACCAATATGCTGAGAGGAAGGCAGATAAAATTCTCCTTCACTGTGACAATCGTGAATGACCGATCGCATTCTTACAGCTGGTTCATTCTCTACGTAGCCACACATAAATTCTAATATGTGCTCTAATGACCAGTTGGGAGGAAAACAATGAGAGAATTGATGAAGCCATGCTTGTGGATGAATGTCATTTCCGGAATTCTTAAATGTTTTAAATTTATGTGTAGTAATGAACAGCTTATAGTCAAAGTCATTATGACGGCGAGTTACATATCAGTCATTGTTACTTCGTGTCGGCGGTTGCATCTCAAAATTTGATTCACCTTGCCAATTTCTTTCATAATTTCCAAAATACCCTGTGTTGCTACTTTGTGACTTTTCCTTATTTCTGAATCCCTCTTCTCACGTCGGAGCATGAGTCTCCTCTGAAATATGTAATTCCTGTATTACTTGTGCCAACTGATCTTGTACTTCCCGGATTTCTCTTTTGTGTTGCGTATTAATTTCGCTCTGATTTTGTTTGAATTTTCTAATTTGTTCGTACTCTTCTCTGTCAGTAAAGGCTGCTGGTCTTTTGTCATTCAGGTCATCATCTACCTTTGTAGATAAGTTATTTAGCTGTTCCGAAAGTACGACTACTTTCTCTGATAATGAACTGATTTCCTCCACGTGTCTTTCTGAACCAAGTTTCAGAGTATCTACTGTGTTCTTTAAATTTCCTGACTTTTTGCAAGTAGTGTAACCGAATTGGTAGACGCAACTGAGTCAATTTTAGCCCCAAGGCGTCGTGATTTTCATGAACCATGGTTTGCAGTTCTTTTATGGCTGCTTCGTGATTCTGTAATGCATTTTCATGACGCGAAAAAATAGTTTGAAAATGCTCACAAATTTGTGTCTTTACGTCATTACAGACTTTTTGACATTTCGATTCGATGTTATGTAACTCAATAGTTAAATCTTCACGTGTTTTTGAAGTGTTTCTTTACTTTGTTTCTGATTTTGTTCCATTTGTTGCTGTGATTGTTTTTGATTTTGTTCCATTTGTCATTGATTTTGTTTCATTTGTTGCAATAACTGCAATAATAATGTATTAGTGTCTGGAACCTGTTCCTCTATGCTTTTCAGCAATGCATTTGCACCGGCAACATTCGTATTTTGAAAAGCAGAAAATGTGTCTCGACTTAATTGAGAATAAGGTGAGGACGCAAAACCTGAATCTACTTTATTTGCAAGATTTTATCCTGTCATCAACTCCAGTGGATGACTCTGCAGGAGAGATGCCCAGTAGCTTGGTACAGGCTTTTGTTGAAGTTTCTAGAACATACCTTCACCGAGGAGTCAAGCAGTATATTGCTCCCTCCTACGTATATCTCGCGGAGAGACCATGGGATAAACTCAGAGAGATTAGAGCCCAAACAGAGGCATACCGACAATCCTTCTTTCCACGAACAATACGAGACAGGAATAGAGGGGTGAGCCGATAGAGGTACTCAAGGTACCCTCCGCCACACACCGTCAGGTGGCTTGCGGAGTATGGATGCAGATGTAGATGTAGTTTTCGGATTCCTGAGGCGAGCTGTTGCCGACCGATCGATCGACGATGCTTTCCCGTTCACTAATTGTTTCACTGTCTACACCATTATTTATTGCCTGGTCCATTTCCCTATGCACAATTACCAAATTACTATTCTGAATATTTGTTAATTCATTACACAGTGGCACTAACATACTACTCTCGTCTTCACAGTCATTTCTCAATTTACTTTGCAGCCTAGTGTTACGTTTTTCACACACCATAATTGCCAAAATATTTCACATGATAACACAGAAAAGCACAATTTGAAGAGTAAAAATAAGAAAACACATTAAAATAGCAGTGAAAATAACATCCAATTAATTGCAAGCGCAGCTGCGAAATACTTGGTGCAAATCTACATGCATGCCACAACTGTTTTACAGCATAACAATGAAAAACTACAACTAGAAAGGAAATTCTCTCTATAATTAAGTGCTATCAATAAACAATAACTACTCTAATTACTCAAACTACAAGAAAAAGATCCGAAGATTCCAGTGAGGTATACTGGCAGGGTCGCCTTATGAAATGTCCCCTTTGAAAAAATATGAAACACTGTGCTGGTAAACTTCTACATTATTTGATTTTCAAACAGCTGAACAAAACTCAACGTACTCAGACAATTTTCTCTTTACTTATTCTGATCATCACTAAATTGACACACGCAATGCAATCTGACAAAAGAATGGCCCTGATTAACAATAACCTATACCTTTCATGAACCACTTACCTCACAAAGATCTTCGTTACTCGAACTACTGCAATACAGCGAGCGCAAATACTGCCAGCTAAATAAAAGATTCTAACTACTGAAGGCACTAACTACTGACAGTCACAGCTAGCAAATGAAAGATTTTGATAGAGAACAAACAATGTATTTACCTTAATAATGTTCAAAAGTCATCATCATATATATATGACATCCATCTTTAGAAATTTCCTTTTTCTGGCGGACACACATCCAGATCGTCTGCTTATAGTAAGTAACCTCTCAAAGCTCTGGCATCTCTCTCTCCACATCCACTACCCTACGCTACGCACTTTTCACATCCAACTGCCCAACACTACACAAGCGAATATTCCAACAATGAGACCAACCAGCCACAGACTGCACACAGCCCAGTCAGCGATTTTCATACAGAGCACTACGTGGCGTTACCAACATAAAACCCTAAACAGCGTAGTTACAGTATGAGATAAAGTTTTAAACTTGGCAAATTCCTGAGAAAAAGTAGTTAACAGTAGGAAAGTCACATAGTCTGATAACAAATGATTAAAAATAACTTTTTCGTGTGATATAATCACAAATAAAGGATTTTTGGATATTTTTTTATTTGCAAAACGTAGCTTCTTACTAAGTTTGAAGATTCTAGGTCACGGGTAAGAATGAATGCGAGTATCTAAATACAGAGCGTTTCAAAATGAATGTTCGGGTTCTAAGGCTTTGTAGCATTTATTACATTCAACTTACAGTTATAAATAAACCATCAAATGCAAGAACAGCTGAAACAGATTTTCTCACAAGTGTTGAATTAGGTGAAACAGCAATTCATTACCGAAGACGACACAATCCAGAATATCTTGTAAGTAGGCTGTTTATGTTTTCTGTATGTAAGTAGGCTGTTTAGGTTTTTTTATTGGTAACGCCACCTCTGTATGAAAATCACTGGCTGTGCTGTGTGCAGTCTGTGGCTGCTTTGCATTGTTGTAATACTCGCCATTGTAGTGTTAGGCAGCTGGCTGTGAACAGCGCGTAGCGTTGCGCAGTTGGAGGTGAGCCGCCAGCAGTGGTGGATGTGGGGAGAGAGATGGCGGAGTTTTGAAATTTGTCATGAACTGCTATATTTATATATGATGATATCAAGGTAAATACATTGTTTGTTCTCTATTAATATCTTTCATTTGCTAACTATCCCTATCAGTAGTTAGTGCCTTCAGTAGTTTGAATCTTTTATTTAGCTGGCAGTAGTGGCGCTCGCTGTATTGCAGTAGCTTGAGCAGCGAAGATTTTTGTGAGGTAAGTGATTTGTGAAACGTATAGGTTAATGTTAGTCAGGGCCATTCTTTCGTAGGGATTTTTTTGAAAGTCAGATTGCGTTGCGCTAAAAAATATTGTGTGTCAGGTAAAGGACAGTCGTGTATAAATTGTTCAAAAGGGACGTTTCATATGTCGACCCTTAGCCGAGGATACCTCACTGGAATCTTCTGATCTTTTGTTGTAGTTTGTGTAATTAGTGTAGATTTTGTTTATTGCTAGCGCGTAATTGTAGAGAAAATCTCCTTTGTAGTTGCAGTCTTTCATTGTTGTACAGTAAAACAGTTGTGGCATGCATGTAGATTTGCACCAAGTATTTCGCAGCTGCAATTAACTAGATATTATTTTCAGTGTTATGTTAATGTGTTCTCTTATTTTTGCTCTTCAAATTGTGCTTTTTTGTGTTGTCGTGTGAAATACTGTGACAATAATGGCGTGTGAAAAACGTAATACTAGGCTCCAAAGTAAACTGAGAAATGACAGTGAAAATGAAAGCAGTGTGTTAGCGCCACCGAGTAATGAATTAACTGATGTTCAAAGTAGTAATTTGATAATTATGCATAGGGAAATGGAGCGGGCGGCAAACAATGGCGTGGACAGTGAAACAATTAGTGAAGAGGGAAGCATTATCGATCGATCGGTCGGCAACAGCTCGCCTCAGGAATCCGAAATGACAGGACACAATTTTGCAAATACTGTAGATTCAGGTTTTGCGTCCTCACCGTTTTCCCAAATGAGTCAAGACACGTTTTCCGCTTGTCAAAATGTGAATGTTGCCGGTGCAAATTCACTGCCGAAAAGCACTGAGGAACATGTTTCAGACACCAGTGCATTGTTATTACAGTTAATGCAACAAATGGGACAAAAGCTACAAAAGTTAGACACAACACTTGAACAAAATCAGAAACAAATGGGACAAAAGCTTCAAAAGTTAGACACAATGGAACAAAATCTTCAAAAGTTAGACACCACACTTGAACAAACACGTGAAGATTTAACTACTGAGTTACATGAAATCGAATCGAAATGTCAAAAAGTCTGTAACGACGTAAAAACACAAATTTGTGAGCATTTTCAACCTATTTTTTCGCGGCATGAAAATGCATTACAGAATCACGAAGCAGCCATAAAAGAACTGCAAATTATTGTTCATGAAAATCATGAGACCTTGCAAGCTAAAATTGACTCAGTTGCATCTACCGATTCGGTTACGCAACTTACAAAAACTCAGGAAAACTTAAAGGACACAGTAGAAAGACACATGGAGGAAATTAGTACATTATCAGAGAAAGTAGTTGAACTTTCGGATCAGCTAAATAATTTATCTACGAAGGTAGATGATAATCTGAATGACACAAAACCGGTAGTCTTTAATAACACAGAAGAGAGCGAACAAATTAGGAAACTGAAACAAAATCTGAATCAAATTGATACGCATCACCAAAGAGAAATCCGGGAAGTACAAGATCAGCTAACACAGGTAATACAAGAATTACGTATTTCAGAGGACACTCGCGCCCCAATAAGGGAAGAGGGACATAGAAATACGGAACAGCCACAAAATAATAACATAGGGCATTTCGGAAGTTATGAAAGAAATTGGCAATGTGCACCGAATTTTGAGTTGGAACCGCCGAAGCGACGTAACAATGACCGACATGCGACTCGCCGACATGATGATTTTGACTATAAGCTGTTCATTACTACACGTAAATTCAAAACGTTTAAGAATTCTGCCAACGACATTCATCCACAAGCGTGGCTCCATCAATTCTCTCATTGTTTTCCTCCCAACTGGTCATTGGAGCACAGGTTAGAATTTATGTGTGGCTACTTGGAGAATGAACCAGCTGTAAGAATGCGATCGGTCATTCACGATTGCCACAGTGAAGGAGAGTTTTACCATGCCTTCCTCTCAGCATATTGGTCTCAAGCCACACAAGACCGAGTAAAACATGGCATCATAATGATGAAACATTTTGAACAATCTGAATTTTCCAGTCTTGTGAAATATTTTGAAGACATGTTGCATAAGAATCAATATCTTTCAAACCCATACAGCCCCTCAGAACTCATCCGCATTTGCTTAATCAAATTGCCTGAACATTTACGACATATTATTTTAGCAGGACGTTGCAAAGATGACATTGAAGCTTTTCAGGGTCTGTTACAAGAATTGGAAATTGACACTGACAATCGGGGAACGTGGAAACAGGAGCACAACAATTACAGGTCACATCTGTCACAATTCCACGATGAAAGAAATAATAACTGGACACGACAAGGCTATTCTCACAACACATATCGTGACCAAAACAGACACCACCCGTATGACAACCGTTGGCAGAGTAGTAATAATTACAGGGAAAGATCACCTCTCCGTGGTAATGACTATCACAGAGACAATCAGAGAAACAGACAATATGGGAACCAAAACAATTATTATCAAGGGAGACAGAATAACTTTAGACGCAACGGTCCAGCGCGCAGTTACGATTCAGGGAGAAATTCTCCACCACTTAACCGACAAGAAAGAAACTACAGGAACTATCGACATGGCGACAGACGATATAATCATAACGACAGACCTGAATTTCATCAGAACTGGCGAGATTCAAACAGAGCAGGGCACTTTCGACAACGTGAATTTGTAGAAGCTAGGTCTGCTAATCCCAATAACGACGCGCGCCAACAAAGAGACAGACAATGACTCGCGCCGCAGGCACCCTCGTGCGCCGGCTGGCTCAGAGAAAAATAACATAGAAGCTAACCTTGAGAAAAATTCCAGTATTCTTTACCGACGTATACTGCATGATAATTGCGTTCAAGCTGAAACTCTGCGTACTAGGAAGAGTAAAGGTTTACACCACATTTCACATGTAAAACCGTTTATTGAAAGATAATCTGCTTTTTAACTTTGTCTTTGCCATATAACTTTTCACTTTACGTTACTAGTATGCTTTGTCAGACTTAGAATCTGTTAACATACAACAATGTTTGAAGTTAAATATCCAATCAAGAACCTAGGGAACATTTTTAAACAGTAATTACGAATGCATTGTTATTGTGAAGAGACGACCCAGTGTTATTGTGTGTGTACATTCTTGCTTGTTAGTTGCACGTTTACGTAACGACTCTAAGGCTCACATACTTAGAACATTTACCAGTACTGCTAATGAGATTTTAATGCAACATTTTGGTTTACTTGAAAATACATTCTGGATTTAAAGTACTTTCTGTGGAATTAATGATGACTTAGCATTTGGTTTCTTTGACAGATACACGATTATATCACGACGCTACTAATGAGTGACAATTTACAATGTTGCTTTTGCGGTGTATCTGTTTTATATCCGCACAGTTTTTCTGAATTCTTCTGGAAAGCAAAACATGTTTTAGTAGTAAGCTACAATGTGAGGGCCTTTTTCGTAGCACAACAATACTTTACAGTATAGTATTTTCTTGATCACAGTAATGTACATAATAATTACGATATCTATACGCAAAGCATTTCACTTTTGTTTATCATGAGGTAAGTACATTGACTTCTGCAGAACTTAGCTTTCGGAGGACGATAACTACGACACTTCCACACAGATTATGTTGCAACAAGACGCACATTTAGCGCTACAGTACACATATTTGAGTGATTAATTTTGTACTTAAAGCATTTATTTTTAAAGATTTTTGAATTACAAAGAAAGTTTTCCGTGATACATTTCATTTCATTGCTGTAATCTGTAACACCTGAGGGTATAATTACATTAATCCTCAGGGGGGTACACGCTTACTTTGTGTACCATGTGTGTGGCAACCACAAGGAGCCCTAGCTAATATGGTATTTGCTTACACAACTTTACACATCGGTACCATATTTCTCTAACACATAATTACACAGCTATCTGATCATTTAACTGAGAGAGACAAACTTTTTTTTTCTACATCAGTGACAGATGTTTACGTAATTACACAGTTGGATAACTTCACACTTATGAAACTGTATTTTGTCTGTACTTTGTGAACTGTTCATATTTTTTCGGAACCATTGTGATACTATGAGAGCTTTGAATGATGTATTTGGTATGGGATCATGATTTTAAAGTACGTTTGAGGCAGATGACACTTTTGACATGAGCAGAGAATTTTTTTTAGGTTTTGAAATTATTGCAGAAAGCTACGACGTTTTTGAGATTTGACTGAGGTGTTATGATATTTTTACGACGACGATGTGTATTATGCTGTTGAGGTATGTTTATGATCAATAATCTGATGCAATTATGATGAAATATTGAAGTGTCGTCGCAAGATTGACGTGTCGACGAATATATATATATGTGTAATAAGGTAAGGAGTAATGAGTAGTGGGACTCTTGACTTGTGAAAAAGGATGTTGGAAACCAAGAATCGTACTTTAAGAGTTATGAAATGTGTGTAAATGCGTGAATGTATCACAATGCCGGCGAAAATTTTTTGGACAACGTTATATTCATAGGATTTTCTTTCTACAGATTTGCAACGCTAATTCTTGACCTGTGAAATATTTTTATGTGAGACTGTCACTGTAGCGGAAACAGGTGTCGTAAATATTTCCGTAAGAAAGTTAAGTGACCACCTGCACGTAATGCGTCGTGGGCACGCAGCTGTGTCAAACACCTGGAGAACAAGCCATTAGGGTGTGCCTTTCCGGAAGCACAGGTAGAAAAAAAAAGAAAAAAGGCAGGCCTTTATCCTCGCCATTGGCATTCCTTTAGAGAAAATATTGCAAATGCGACACCCTCATTACTTCCATTAACCTTGCTATTGACATTCCTTTGTAGAAAGCATCGCAAATATTACACGCTCATTACCTGAAAATATATGATTACTCGTACTTTGTGCTAATTACTGCAATGCTTATGAATTGATGGGAAATATTCGTACATCTGCACACCTGATTATGACAAGTGTCTTTCTATGAGAGTTGAGAGCTACTGACTTACGAAATGCCACATGACTATTGAATGATATTTTTATGCTTTGCTTTTCGTAGTTGCTTATTTCACTTGATATCTGGTTTCCAGCTGTGTTGCAGCATTGCTTTTATAAAATGAAATGCATTTGCTAATGTGAACACTTTCTGTCAACAGATCTATTAAATAATTATTTTATGATCCACATTCTTTAAAAAAGGAGCACTTGGAAAGGAAAGAACAATAAGAAGGAACTAGTAACAGTAACACATAATTTTCTTTTCAAGTACATGGTAATATTTCTTTTTACAATCAGTTGTTGTGGTGCACCACTTTAATTACATAGATATTAAGATATGAATATACATTTCCCTTATCTGCATTGTTGTTTTTACTGTAATATTTTTTCTGCTTGAGCTTTGTCATGTATAGATATAAGTTTTATATTTTTTATATTTTTTATATTTGCTGCTGCTGTTTGCCAGGCATAGTGCTACTGAATTTTAAATTGTGTTACTCTGTTAAGCTAATTTTACTACTGACTTATTTTTCTTGCTACTGTACATTGGCTCATATTAGTTGTAATGTTGCATTGCTTGGTAATTTATATTTACTGTAGCTTGCTTTGCAGTTTTCCATTTTTTTTGCATTGGTGTTTGTGTTAATTTGTTATGTGCTGCTGCATTGCCTCGTCCCTTAGTTTAGTATCTGAGCTCAGTAGATTTAAGTTAGCTTAAGAGGAGACTATATAAGAAACTAACTATTATAAATTTATAAGAAATGCATTGAGAAGCTATCAGAAAATGGTCTGGCAAAATAAAAAGGATACTGTACAGTGGAGAAAAACTATTATTGACAGAGGATGTGAACAGAATACAGAAAGCAGAGAGAAAAACTATTTTTGACAGAGGATGTGAACGAAATACAGAAGGCAGGCTTAGATAGGACTTTTGGGAATAATGATGAATGAAGGGAGATCTCCAAGAAGCAAAGAAAGTTTTGTTTGCAAAATACTGCAATGAAACAAACCCTGTCCTTTCCTTTTGTGTTATCCCACTATGTGTTTGGGTACCCTTGTGTATATATGTTCTTCCTGTCTTTATATGTTTACCTCATCAGACTTTTGTTGTAGAATTTTTCTCATACTCAGCTACATGAACTATGATGAGGAATACTGTTATCCTCAAATATAATTTGCGTTAATAATATGTTATTTACTTTGTAAAGATGTTAGACATTATTAATTCTGTTTTGTTTTAATGCTCATGTGTAAAGTTGATGTTTCAAAAGTTATTCTGATCTTTTATGACTTACTTATGTCATAATTCCTGTAACACTGATGTATATGTTTATTTCTATTCTTTTGTAAAGCCCCTATTACTACAAACGTTATCTGTATTATTATGTTTTTAATGATGTGTTTTGTACCTTTGTTATTGTATTCTTATGTTATAAAATTGTAATTGTCACCAGTTCATGATATTATTAACTTGTTAGTTACATTTCACTGCACACGTTTCTGTTGGTCATAGTATATGGACAATATGTGAGAAGTAGGGACTGATAGTGTTCGCACGTGTGTTAATGATTCAGCAAGGGACTGGATAACAGCATTGCTGGTTCTAAGGACAATTTCAAAAACTTTGTGAGTGCACAAGTGGTGGTTTATGGACTTGCTATATTATCCGCAAGACTCTTCAACGGTGATTGTGCACCTGCACAGTCACAACAGATGGCTGGTGGCTATCTCTCCAAGGACTACAGTGGGTCTGCATCTTTGATGACCCACCATGCCATTATTTCTACAAGGACTGCAGTGGGTCTGCACCTCTGGTGGCCCACCAATACCGTAATCTCTACCAGGACTACAGTGGGTCTGCTCTGTGATGACCTACCTACCAATACTCTTCAAAATTTCGACTGACTCTGCTGTGGGTTTGCTCTGTTGTGGCCCATTACCTGTCTGCATGTCGAGAGTCAGCACTGTCTTTCCGTTGGAAGGACAACACTACTTCTTCAAGACTGCATGGAAATCCACTACTTCCGTGTGCATTTTCTTCTACTGCTCAGACTTTGAGAAAAACACTATATTTTACCGTAATGAATGATCAGGACTGTCTTTATGGACTGTGACAAAATTTTAGCTTTTGACCAACGTTGTATCAATAAGTGTGTGCATTTGATATCTTTGTTATTGTAATTATGAAAAATTTTTTCAAATCTGTATTGGGCACTGCCCAAACCAATTTGTAAAATTTTTTGTGGGGAGCATGGGGGCTATGTAAGTAGGCTGTTTATGTTTTCTCTATGTAAGTAGGCTGTTTATGTTTTCTCTATGTAAGTAGGCTGTTTAGGTTTTTTTATTGGTAACGCCACCTCTGTATGAAAATCACTGGCTGTGCTGTGTGCAGTCTGTGGCTGCTTTGCATTGTTGTAATACTCGCCATTGTAGTGTTAGGCAGCTGACTGTGAACAGCGCGTAGCGTTGCGCAGTTGGAGGTGAGCCGCCAGCAGTGGTGGATGTGGGGAGAGAGATGGCGGAGTTTTGAAATTTGTCATGAACTGCTATATTTATATATGATGATATCAAGGTAAATACATTGTTTGTTCTCTATTAATATCTTTCATTTGCTAACTATCCCTATTAGTAGTTAGTGCCTTCAGTTGTTTGAATCTTTTATTTAGCTGGCAGTAGTGGCGCTCGCTGTATTGCAGTAGCTTGAGCAGCGCAGATTTTTGTGAGGTAAGTGATTTGTGAAACGTATAGGTTAATGTTAGTCAGGGCCATTCTTTCGTAGGGATTTTTTTGAAAGTCAGATTGCGTTGCGCTAAAAAATATTGTGTGTCAGGTAAAGGACAGTCGTGTATAAATTGTTCAAAGGGGACGTTTCAATCTTCATCGTCATGCACCAACATTTCGTCTGCAAAGTTGACACATAAACCGTACGCTGTAGCCTTTTTACAGCTTGTAACAACTGCAGATCATAAGGACGTAGTTGTGAGCGTCTCCTTAAAGGTCCCAACAAAGACATCACTGGAAATGCTAAATCACGACTATCCATCCGAACTGGTTTCTCGGTGCTTCGCGTGAAAGGCTCTCACTCGTTCAGCAAGTTCTTCAGTCACTCTTGGTCGTTCCAGTCCCTTCCCTTTGCGTACAGATATACAAACAAAACTGAGTTGCTCTTCCATTTGATGTATTATTTGTATTTGTAAGGTGGACGTAATAAATGATACAGAGCTTTAAAACCTGTATATTCGTTTTGAAACATCCTGTATGTGACATAAATGGGCGTATCGTTTGATCACATTGACTTAGAAGCTTCAATTTTTTACACCGTCAGGGGACCATACATATAGTCGGACGGACAGACAGAGAGACTGTAACGTAGCATGTTATTACGAGTTGTCACCTTGCATTGAAAACGTAGCTTGCCGTGGAGCCGGGAGCAGGTTGTGATTCTCACGAAAGTGAGAATGTGATATTTTATTAAAACTACTGTATGTAAGTGTATGCATGAGAAAGTTGATATGTAATAGGGGAATTTGTGACGTATGTCCGAGTGAGCTTGATTTTGCAAATGGGAGCCAGGAAGGGCGTTAGGTATTCAGCTTATTAGTAATTTACTTTGTGGAAAGGAATTGTACAGTAGAGGATCGCACCCCTACTGCCAATAGCACTGGAACTGCCCAGAGAACCCGTCAGTGGTGCTGTGATGACAACTGACAGGGCGTTGTTACGTAAAATATGGAACGATCTTGATTACACGTCGACGTGTGACCAGAGGGGCACTAGTAGAACATTAGTAGAGTGCAAAATGCAAAATTTGTGGTTCTGTCAGTCGTTTTCGTACAAGCAATACTTTCGGAAATTATAGAGATTATAGCAGCCGTGTATACATCTACAAGCATTTTCCTCTGGATTGATTTCCTTGTTCATGCAATATTTTTACAAGCAGTGTTGCCAATTGTCCAAAACGAAAGAAGCTAAATGCGCTTTCAAAAAGAAAAAAAAGAGCTGATATAAAGGAAGGTGTATTATTGTGCAGTTTTATTTTTGCAATAATTATACTGTGTAACAGGTTCTAAATAATGTCAAAATGCATAAAAACAATAAAATTTCACATCTAAACTGGCCGTATCGCTCCTCAGGAGTAGACAGAAGCAAGATTTAATTTTATATTTATTTTCTTAATTTGGAGTCTGCTGGACATCACAGTAATACTGCGGAAGTATAACATTATTTGAATTACATATCCTTGATGATACAGAAACAATAGACTTGAATTTTAAACGTTGAAAAGGGTTGATGTGCCATACTACACCACGTTAATTTAAACATTAATGGCTGTACCTCCACGCAGTTCGATCGCTGGCATATTGTTTGTCTGTTTCATACTGCTTAAATAAAAATCTCCTTTACTGAGAACGGCTTCCTTCATCACTGTGAACTTGCGGTATTCTGCTGACGTCAGCTATGTTGCAAGAGCATTTTCCTTAACACTCCCAGCTGTTTATATTTCGTAATTTTGTTTTCCTTCTTGTGTATGTATGTCGGAACACAAGCCAACATGGCTTTACTTTGCTTTGTTGTCTTTCTTAATTCAGTCGGATATTAAGTTTTAGTGGGATACTAATGCAAGTTGAAATCTGAGATAGATGCAAATAGTTTTCATTTAATCAAAATGGATTTCAGTTTTTCCAATAGTCAATAAAAAAAAGCCAGAAAGAAACGCCAAATAATTGTGAGGAAAAGTCATGCTTCCGGACCCAACTAAATCACTCGTTTGCCAGCTAAATGGTATCAAAAATGAAGTCAGTCAGCTCTAAAAAATCCGATTTGGCAACAGTGATGCAGGGGTATTATTTACGTTCGGCTCCGCGTAATCTGTGACTAACTGTAATAGAAAAGTAAAACGCTTCTGAGAAAGTCACAATCATACCGTAACTGTAACTGCACGTTACGGCTGCAGTGTACACGAACAACTGAACCGAATATAGACGTTCTTGTAAAACGGAGGGAGAGCTAGAAGATCCAGAGTGCGACAGATGATTAAAAATCGTTACACGCTTAATGTCTGATAAAAAAAGAGAAATTTGTGGCTACTTAACAATCCGTTTGAGTAGAAGCAATTCGTTTTGGTTTATTTGTTTGATTTATGGCAGTGGCATAAATGTTTTTGGATGTAAACGTGAGAAAATACGCGGTGTTGCCATCGGCTCCTCTTCAAGTCTCCATACGGCTACCCACGGGCCCCTCCCTACCCTGCGGCTACTGAGGGTGTAGGATGCTCGCCGCTCGCAGGTCGGAAGGGTTGAGTGCGTTCCAACATGGACTCGTCACAGGGCGTCACCTGAGTAACAAAACCGTCAGTGACATTTCAGTCCTTCTAAAGCTGCCTAAGTCGCCTGCCTGTGACGTGACTGTGAAGTGGAAACGAGAAGAAACAGCCACAGATAAACCCAGACCAAGCAGACCGTATGTGCTGACGAACAGGGAGCTTGTAAGAAATCGCATGAAATAAGTGGAAGCATTCACTCGTGGGATCATCCAAAGTGCTACCAGTAGTTCAGTTAGCACAGTAAATGTGCGTAGGAGGTTAAGAAGAATGGGGTACGATGTCAGAACAGCTCCTAAATAGGTACGCATTTCTGTAGTCAGGCTTAAGCGACGCTGAGGTGGCGTAAAGAGTAACACCAGTGGAAGGTGGATGGCTGGAAACGAATAGTTTGGAGCGATGAGTCACGCTATACGCTGTGACAGTCCGATGGAAGTCATAGAGCAGCATCTGTCAGACAATGTTTTATGGACGATAACATTCCTGAAATGGACTGGCCTGCCCAGAGTCTCACCCTAATGAAACACTTATGGGATGCGTCAGATGGTTGACTTCGCTCCAACCCCCCTCTGTTTTCGGCTCATGACGAAGAATGGGCCGCCATTCCTCCACAGAGATTCAGACACCTCACTGAAAGTGTCGCCGGTGGAGTTCAAGCCATCATAAAGGCGAAGGATGGACACATCCTACACTACTGGCAATTTCTACACCAAGAAGAAATGCAGGTGATAAACGGGTATTCATAGGACAAATATATTATACTAGAACTGATATGTGATTACAGTTTCACGGAATTTGGGTGCATAGATCCTGAGAAATCAGTACCCAGAACAACCACCTCTGGCCGTAATAACGGCCTTGATACGCCTGGGTATTGAGTCAAACAGAGCTTGGATGGCGTGTACAGGTACAGCTGCCCATACAGTTCATCAACTGGCATATTGTGTAGAGCCAGTTGCTCGGCCACCATTGACCAGACGTTTTCAGTTGGTGAGAGATCTGGAGGATGTGCTGGCCAGGGCAGCAGTCGAACATTTTCTGTATCCAGAAAGGCCCGTACATGACCTGCAACATCCGGTCGTGCATTATCCTGCTGAAATGTAGCGTTTTGCAGGGATCGAATGAAGGGTAGAGCCGCGGGTCGTAACACATCTGAAATGTAACGACCACTGTTCAAAGTGCCGTCAATGCGAACAAGAGGCGACCGAGACGTGTAACGAATGGCACCCCATACCATCACGCCGGATGATACGCCAGTATGGCGATGACGAATACAAGCTTCCAATGTACGTTCACCGTGATGTCGCCAAACACGGATGCAACCATCATGATGCTGTAAACAGAACCTGGATTCATCCGAAAAAATGACGTTTTGCCATTCGTGCACCCAGGTTCGTCGTTGAGTACACCATCGCAGGCGCTCCTATCTGTGATGCAGCGTCAAGGGTAACCGCAGCCATGGTCTCCGAGCTGATAGTCCATGCTGCTGCAAACGTCGTCGAACTGTCCGTGGAGATGGTTGTTGTCTTTCAAACGTCCCCATCTGTTGACTCAGGGATCGAGACGTGACTACACGATCCGTTACAGACATGCGGATAAGATGCCTGATATCTCGACTGCTAGTGATACGAGGCTGTTGGGATCCATCACGGCGTTCCGTATTACCCTCCTGAACCCACCGATTCCGCAGTCATTGGATCTCGACCAACGCGAGCAGCAATGTCGCGATATGATAAACCGCACTCGCGATAGGCTTCCATCCGACCTTTATCAAAGTCGGAAACGTGATGGTACGCATTTCTCCTCCTTACACGAGGCATCACATCAACGTTTCACTAGGCAACGCCGGTCAACTGCTGTTTGTGTATGAGAAATGGGTTGGAAACTTTCCTCATTTCAGCACGTTGTAGATGTCGCCACCGGCGCCAACCTTGTGTGAATGCTCTGCAAAGCTAATCATTTGCATATCACACCATCTACTTCCTGTCGGTTAAATTCCGCATCTGTAGCACGTCATCTACGTGGTGTAGCAATTTTAATGGCCAGTAGTGTATAACAGAACAAGAGCTGCAACACAGTATGTGGGGCCCATGACTTATCTTGGTCCCCTACCTTCATATCGAAGTACCGCCAACAGGCATTCTTCACAAGAGGTGTCAGATTCCGTCACTTCCCCAGAATTCACAAAAACAGCACTAAATTTACACTCACAGTTGAAGAAAATTACGTTCTGTCAGTTGACAAGTGTGCCAATTTCAAAAATAAAATTTCCCACAGATGAAAAATGTAGACTCTAAAAAAATGACTTTATCTCCAAAATAAAGTTTATAGTTAATTTTCGTAGTTTCTTATGAATTAGGCAGACGAAAATACACAACAATCAGCTATTTCTGAGCCCGAAACATTTTCATTGTTGGTCTGTTTCATAATTACATGCTTTAACTTGCTGTAAGTCTGCTACACAAATTTCATAAAGTTACTTACTTCCATACTTTGTACTGCTTTAGAGGATCGAAGAAGAGTCAATGCTGAATGGCATACAACAGTTTGTGTGCCGCCAGTCGTTAATGGAAACGTGGACGCCAACCGAACACGTCGCATCATTCTTAATCGTGACACTTTTGTTACACAGTACATCAAACAACTGATTATCCGACGCAGACAAACGATTAATTTTTCGCTGCCCGTATTCACCCGATGTACTAAGAACTTCTTTTTGCTCCCTTACATTAAACAAAAATGCGTGAAAAATGGTTTTGATCACTTTAAGGTGCTGCTGAATCCTCCCGAAACCATGTTTTTGAGCTTTCAACATAAGAGAGGAAAATGGTCATACCGGACGTAAGAGCGTACAAATTTTTAAGCCGATTGTTTTGAGAAACAATAAAATCATTTGAGGAATGACACCATTTTAATGGGTCGTTATTTTGAAACAGTATCTTATTAACAACTACTAGGTAGTTTCTACCACTGCTCATTCTCAAGATGTGGATACATTATTCTTCTGGGAGGGATAAAACGGACATCACACATCACATGCCATGCACAGTTACACCAATCGTGCTCGTCAGTGTGTAAGACCTCGGAATAGGCATTCACAAACCATACATACACTATCTGCTCATCAAAATGTTGTTGACAGGTATTAGTGAACTTTCATATACACTACTGGTCATTAAAACTGCTACACCACGAAGATGACGTGCTACGGACGCGAAATTTAACCGACAGGAAGAAGATGCTGTGATATTCAAATGATTAGCTTTGCAGAGCATTCACACAAGGTTGGCGCCGGTGGCGACATCTACAACGTGCTGACATGAGGAAAGCTTCCAACTGATTTCTCATACACAAACAGCAGTTGACCGGCGTTGCCTAGTGAAACGTTGTTGTGATGCCTCGTGTAGGAAGGAGAAATGCGTACCATCACTTTTCCGACTTGGATAAAGGTCGGATGGAAGCCTATCGCAATTGCGGTTTATCGTATCGCGACATTGCTGCTCGCGTTTTCGAGATCCGATGACTGTTAGAATATGGAATCGGTGGGTTCAGGAGGGTAATACGGAACGCCGTGCTGGATCCCAACAGCCTCGTATCACTAGCATTCGAGATGTTAGGCATCTTATCCGCACGGCTGTAACGGATCGTGCAGTCACGTCTCGATCCCTGAGTCAACAGATGGGGACCTTTGCAAGACAACAACCATCTGCACGAACAGTTCGCTTAGTAGTGGAAAGACGTTTGCAGCAGCATGGACTATCAGCTGGGAGACCATGGCTGCGGTTACCCTTGACGCTGCATCACAGACAGGAGCACGTGCGATGGTGTACTCAACGACGAACCTGGGTGCACGAGTGGCAAAACGTCATTTTTTCGGATGAATCCAGGTTCTGTTTACAGCATCGTGATGGTCGCATCCGTGTTTGGCGACATCGCGGTGAACGCACATTGGAAGCTTGTATTATTCATCGCCATACTGGCGTATCATCCGGCGTGGTGGTATGGGGTGCCATTGGTTGCACGTCTCGGTCGCCTCTTGTTCGCATTGACGGCACTTTGAACAGTGGACGTTACATTTCAGATGTGTTACGACCCGTGGCTCTACCCTTCATTCGATCTCTGCAAAACGCTACATTTCAGGAGGATAATGCACGACCGCATGTTGCAGGTCCTGTACGGGCCTTTCTGGATACAGAAAATGTTCGACTGTTGCTCTGGCTAGCACATCCTCCAGATCTCTCACCAACTGAAAACGTCTGGTCAATGGTGGCCGAGCAACTGGCTCGTCACAATACGCCAGTCACTACTTGGTATCGTGTTGAAGCTGTATGGGCAGCTGCACCTGTACACGCCATCCAAGCTCTGTTTGACTCAATGCACAGGCGTATCAAGGCCGTTATTACGGTTCAAAAAAATGGTTCAAATGGCTCTGAGCACTATGGGACTTAACATCTGAGGTCATCAGTCCCCTAGAACTTAGAACTACTTAAACCTAACTAACCTAAGGACATCACACACATCCATGCCCGAGGCAGGATTCGAACCTGCGACCGTAGCCGTCGCGCGATTCCAGACTGGAGCGCCTAGAACCGCTCGGCCACACCGGCCGGCTATTACGGCCAGAGGTGGTTGTTCTGGGTACTGATTTCTCAGGATCTATACACCCAAATTGCGTGAAAATGTGATCACATGTCAGATCTAGTATATTTGTCTAATGAATACCCGTTTATCATCTGCATTTCTTCTTGGTGTAGCAATTTTAATGGCCAGTAGTGTACTACGAGAATGACTGAAATATAAAAAAACGATTATGGCCTTTTATGTAACTATGGTTTGGCGAGAGCCTATAATTCATACAGATGACTGCTATTTATTCTTGACTCCACCTATAAAAAAGAAAACCCGTTCAATACCCGAATCTTCCGTCTGCTATTCGACCTATTCTACATTCAGATACTATACCAGTTCCTACTTTACCCCCAAACTTAGAGGTGGAAACAGAAGATGATGACAGTGCAGAAGAAGAACCCAAGGAGGTTTTGATGCATCCCATGGCCCAGATTTTGAGGAAAAGGATAATAAACCACACCGAATGAGTCAATTGGAATTGAGTGATCTCATTCGAGACCTTTGTTTACCAAAGGAGAAAGCAGAACTTTTAGGTTCAAGATTACATCAATGGAGTCATCTCCAATATGATGTCAGGGTCTCACATTACAGATAACGTCACAGGAATGTGCTTCCTTATTTTGACAAGAAAAGCAGTCTTGTTGTATGCTGCGGTGTTAATGGCCTGATGAAATGACTGAATTTGAAGCATGATCCTGTGGAATACAGGCTATTCATAAACTTCTCCGAGCTACGTTTGGGAGCTGCATTATTTCACAACGGCAACCAGCTAGTCCTTTTGGTTATGCAGTTCACATGAAGGAGATTTACGCAAATATGAAAGCCCACCTCGACTCAACGAAATACACTGAACATAAATGGAAAATATGTGGCGATCCAAGAGTTATCGTTGTTAGAAATGCAGCTAGGCTACACTAACTGTATGTCTGTTGCTTGTTATGTTTGTGAAACAGTAGGGATAGAAAATCACATCATATTCAAGCAAGAAATCGTAACCCTGGTCAGAAAAATGTCGTTGGTGAACCTTTCGTGGACCGAACACTAGATATAAAGTTAGGGTTGATGAAACTTTTTGCCAAAGCAATCAACCAAGAAGGACAAGCCTTTAAGTACTGAAGAGGCAAAGGTTAAGGAAGGTATTTTTGGTGGGTCGCAAATTAGTCAACTGGTAAAGGAGTCTGCGTTTAATCGAGTTTTGGAGGGGAAAGAAGAGGAAGTTTGGGAAATCTTCAAGGAAGTTATTCATGTATTGTATGTCAACAAAAGAGACGATAACCATTCTTAGCTCGTGCCAGTACTCCTGCAAAAATAACTCAAATCGCATACATGTCCCTTAAGGTGCATTTTTATTCCATCAGGAAATTGCTGTATTGGAACAGAGATGTCAAGGCCATTGGACTGAGGCAACGATTGCAGATTCCTAGTGCTCTCTGTACAGGGATGCTCTAGAATTCATTTACAAGAAGAAACCCAAAAAACAACGAGCTCATGAAGCCACCACACGATTCTCTTCAGACCTAACGACATGCCACGGGTTTTTCCACAAATTTAGAACGCACATTTAAAAAAATACAACTGAAATTTCAATGTTTTTGACATGTTTAATCAAAACGTTTCCTCTCGATCCGCTAAGGTAAAATATTCCCGCCGATTGCGAATCACGGAAACTAGAGCAAATACATTTTTTTCTGTGTCATATTCTTTTCTTTTTCAATCCAAATTTGGTAAGATTTGACGCAGGAAGTGAAAGAAACACTTAAAAATATTTTTTACGTTGGCCAGTGTAATTAGTTACCAATACTTTATGTCAAAATTTTACGAAAAGCTAATGAAAATGTTTTTAGAGTTCCTACCGCTCACCGCTCACCATGAAAGCTGCAACGCCCGGTTGTGCTCGGTAGGGACCAGGTGACCAGGTTGACTACCATTGCTCTACAGGTACGACAACGCGAACAATGGACATTGCATATTGGCTACAATGTACCCAGGAAATGTTGCACGGCAACTTTGTGACCACGTGAATTGCAGCCGCATATTGGCAACATTGACGGCCGTTGTAGTCACTCTGCAACACAGCGCCGTAAAATATTGGGCGTGTAAACATACCGTAAAGCTTTCACGGTAGATATTTACGTCCTTGCTGATATATTTTGATAGATATCAGGCCATGATCAACGGCATGTTGCAAGTCTGCAACTGTTATCTGACTGATTATAGCCGCTGATGATGTCCGCAGCATCACGAGACGGAAGTTAGGACAGACGGATATGCCTTAGACAGGACTAATACCCATAAAACAGAAATCACGGAGGATACAAGCGATTTTCTCCGTGAGAGCTGCGCAAACGAACCATTTTTGGTATTGGTTTCGCTTTGCAGCACCCAAACGATTGACTGCCGCTTAGTTTCCAGCTTGTACGGATATATATCCAACTTTAGTCTCCTGTTGCGCTGTTGTACGCGGGTTATGCATTTCCTCAGTCGAATATTTTGAACATTACCGATCTCCAGTTGACACGAGCCTCTTCCTGAGCTTCGGTAAAATTTTGCAGAATCCATCTGGAACAGATCATTGTCACAGATAAAACGTTCGTGCAACATCGAATGTAGTGCAGTCCTCGATATGACTTTGGAAGCTTCTACCTCTTGGGTAAGTGATATGCCGGTCTTCTTAAATCAGTCTGCTTAAGGAACAATCTCTTTTGGTCGAGCTTCACGAAATTCAAAGCTCAACCACGACGTAGTTCTGCACCCCAGTTGTAACAGTCTGAAGGTAAACCATAACCAAAAGCTATCAATGTTGTCGAGTTTATGAAAATCATAAAACGAACATAAAACGGAAATCTTCAGCTGAAATTTCTATTGTGCACACACTATTTCTTTTAAAGCCTCACTGTGAACAAACTTCGAATTTCTATTGTTATTGTTGTTGTTGTGGTCTTCAGTCCAAAGAATGGTACGATGCAGCTATTCATGCTACTCTATCCTGTGCAAGCCTCTTCATCTCCGAGTAACTACTGCAACCTACATCGTTCTGAATGTGCTCACTGTACTCATCTCTTGGTCTACCTTTACGATTTTTACCCTCCACGCTTCCCTCCATCGTGATCCCTCGGTGCCTCAGAACGTGTCCTACCAACCGGACCCTTCTTGTAGTCAAGTTGTACCACAAATTTCTCTTCTCTCCAAGTATATTTAGTACCTCCTCATTAGTTACGTGATCTAATCTACATCATACTCCGCCAGCATCTAATGGTATGTGGCGGAGGGTGCTTTCGGGCCGCGCGGGATTAGCCGAGCGGTCATGGACTGTGCGGCTGGTCCCGGCGGAGGTTCGAGTCCTCTCTCGGGCATGGGTGTGTGTGTGTGTTTGTGCTTAGGATAATTTAGGTTAAGTAGTGTGTAAGCTTACGGACTGATGACCTTAGCAGTTAAGTCCCATAAGATTTCACACACATTTGAACATTTTTTGGTACTTTCGGTACTACTATCTGATCCCTCCAACACTGTTCCACTCGCGAATAGTGCGTGGGAAGAATGATTGTCGGTAAGCCTCTGCATTGGCTCTAATTTCTCGAATTTTCTCCTCTTGGTCAATACGCGAGATGTATGTGGATGGAGTGGCGGGGGGGGGGGGGGGGGGGGGAGGAATAATATGTAGTCTGTCTCCTCCTGAAATGTACTGACCCGAAATTTCAATACTAAATCTCTCCGTGATGCATAACTCCTCTCTTGTAAGGTCTGCCAGTGGAGTTTGTTTAGCATCTCCGTAACGCTCTCTCACCAGCTAAACGATCCCGTGACGAAATGCGCCGCTCTTCGTTGGATCTTCTCTATCTCCTCTACCAGTCCTACCTGATAGGGATCGCAGACAGGTGAATAATACTCAAGAATCGTGAGAACAAGCGCCTTATAAGCCACTTCCTTCGTGGATGAGTTACATTTCCTTAAGAGTTTTCCGATGAATCTGAGTCTCGTGTCTGCTTTTCGTACTACCTGTTTTATATGGTCATTCCACTTAAGGTCGCTCTGGATAGTTACGCCTAGCAAATTTACGGCAGATGCTGAGGCTCTGAGCACAATGGGACTTAACATCTATGGTCATCAGTCGGCAGATGCTGTCTCCAGCTGTTTGTCATCAATAGTGTGTAGCTGTACAGTAGTGAATTTCTTTTCCTATGTATGCGCAATATGTTACATTGATTTACGTTCAGGGTTAACTGCCAGAGTCTGCACCATTCATCAATTCTCTGCAGGTCGTTCTGCAAATTCTTACTATCTTCTGGCGTTGCTACTTTGATATAGACAACTGCGTGATCTGCGAATAGCCTTAATGAGCATCCGATGCTTTCTGTCAGATGATTTACATATATTGTAAACAGCAACGGTCCTATCACACTTCCCTGTTGTACTCCGGATCTTTACATCTGTTGTTTTAGTTCCGTTAAGAGTGACGTGTTGAGTTCTATCTGCAAGAAAGTCTTGAATCCAATCGCAGGTGTGCTCTGATACTCCATAAGCTCGTTTTTTTTTCATTACCGGCAGTGCGGGACGGTGTCAAATGCCTTACTAAAATCAGGAACGCGGCATCAACCTCAGCGCCGTTCAAATGGCTCTGAGCACTATGGGACTTAACATCTGTGGTCATCAGTTCCCTAGAACTTAGAACTACTTAAACCTAACTAACCTAAGGACATCACACACATCCATGCCCGAGGCAGGATTCGAACCTGCGACCGTAGCAGTCGCGCGGTTCCGGACTGAGCGCCTTAACCGCGAGACCACCGCGGCCGGCTCAGCGCCGTTGTCCACTGCGATGTGGGTCTCATGGAGGAACAGGGCGAGCTGAGTTTCGCAGGATCTCTGTTTGCGGACTCCATGTTGATTCTTATAGAGGAGATGTTCATTTCCCATGAACGTCATAATTCTTGAGCATAAAACATGTTCCATAATTCTACAACAGATTGACTTCAATGTTACAGGTCTACAATTGTGTGGATCTGTCTTACGGCGTTTCTTAAAAACTGGAATGACCTGCGCTTTTTTTCCAGTCGTTAGATACCTTTCGTTGATCAAGCGATCTAAGATAAATTACTACTAGAAGGGGAGCAAGTTCTGTCGCATAATCATTAGAATCTTATAGGTATCTCATCTGGTCCTGACGTCTTTCCACTACTAAGCGATTGTGGCTGCTTTTCAATTCCGCGATCGGTTATCTCAGTGTCTGCCATTTCGACGTTTGCACGACGATTGAAAGGAGGGACAGTGTTACGATCTTCCAAGGTGAAACAAACTCGGAAGTCCGAATTCAGTATATCGGCCTTCTCTCTGTTATCTTCCGTTTCGGTGCCGGTGTGGTCGCTGAGAGAATGAATAGAAGATTTTGATCCACTTTCACATACGACCCAAATCTCTTAGTGTTTTTACTCAGGTCGGTTGAACGCTTCTCACATTGCTCTCCTTATGCTCATTTTCGATTCTTTCAGCTTTTGTTTGTCAGCTAGGTTTTTACTTCTCTTGAATCTTAGATGAAGTGCTCTTTGTTTACGTGATTGATTATACTTACGTGCATTCGGGTTGTGATAAACCTTTTGCATTTCCTTTATGTTTTCGTCTTCTTTAAAGGCAAAGAGAGAAGATGAAGCGGTAGCCCATCATAGAGCCTATGCCTACCGTCATGTATTTTTTGACTTTCAGTTGTTAAAAAACAGAGGATTTTTTTCTGGTACCAGTAGGAGGAAGGAAGGATTCGCGCTCAGCTAGTGAACGAGGGAGAAGCACGCCATTTTTAGCGAGTAATTGTAGACCACCATTTTGGGGTCGCTATGAATTAAGTGAGGAGTATGTATTTCATATGTGCACCGTTTAGAAAAATACAGTATTGTCTTATTAACAGAAAGGTCGTGTGAGTTGTTATTTCAAATAGTACAATAATTACAAGAACTGAAGCCCACCTGTGTACTTTGGAAAATTACGAAGATCCGATAAGCTTAATGGGAACATAGTCAAGACTTCAAAGGTGAACACGGCGACCAAACGTAGCATTATAAAGAATGGTAAGCACAAATCTACAGCGGAGAAAGAAACTACTTCGCCCTACAAAATAATATGAACTAATACGAACTTATTTCCAGGCATAGCTCAGCTTATTGTGCTTGTCATTCATGCCGAAAAATTAATCTCATTAATTCAATACATTTTAAAAAGCCACGCATTTCAACATTTTATTATCATCTATTCCATTATTTTATTATATTATAAAGTGGCGACCGTGACACGACGTTGTTCAGTTGGTTGCGCGGTGTGGATGCCGATTCGCTTAAATTCTAGAATGGTTTCCGTCGCGGTGCGCAGTGTTCTTTGCGCATCGTACAGGGGACACTGAACTCAACCTTACTTTTTGCCTACTTGGCCCCTACGATCAGCTGTTAGCCGCTTCGTATATAATTGTTGAAGTACGCTCTGCTTTAAGCGCGGCAGCACGGCTCAGTATACCCCATCGCTCTTGCCTCTCGCTTAAAGCTCGCGCGCTGTGAATTAAGTCTTAAGAAAGTACAATATCAAAATACAAGGAAAATTTATTTTCACTAGGCTGCATCTCACTCTCTGCATGTTAGATAGTAAAAGAAAATTGAACACTCCTTATTGATTAAGCAGGATAGGAGAAGAGGGAGAGGGCACCGGAAATATAAATATTGTACCCCCTAGATGGAAAGGAACCGAGTGCCAATCGGTTTATTCGTCAAAGAGCGACAAACCTCCCACCTTCTTGACACCTTCATACCAAGTGTGCAGTAAAATAATAATGAACAGTTCACTATAAGTTTATCTACCAACAAGAAAGTACACTGCAAAATTACACCACTTACGTGCATTCGGGTGTATTGTATAATCTTATGCACCTTGTGAGAGTGTGTGTTCTACATGTACAGCTGTTTTGCCAGATATTGGACGTAACAAGTACATCGATAAAGTGTGTTACGAATTGATTACGTTCACAAGGATTTACAATATTTTTATGTTTGTTCTACGTCATGTGTAGACCGATAAACTATATCAGTGAGCGGATTATGTTCACGGGGATCCGCAATATATTATGTTTATTCTCTGATCTGTTAGAGCTTGCATCTTGATGTATATCAACTCCTGTCGACAGCTTAAGGTCTTGATTTAATAATCATTTCATTCTAAGAGAGCTGCATTGTCACCGATGATATCTTTTCTTTCGGACATGTCCGAAAGAACAGATACCGTCTTCATACAGTTAAGGCTAACCGGCCATTGACCTTCTTCTGTGCTGGATGCACACGCGTTGCCCGAACTCTTACGGGTCTCGGTAAGATTGTCTGCCGCGAGTAATGAGTGTAGTGGGCAGGAGCACTACGAATGTAGTGTGTGGACATTAAGTTGGGAAAGTGGTTCTCACGGGGAGCGTGCAAGAGATAAATCCCTGCAGTCGCACTATGCTCTGTGCCCTCGGTGGCTCAGATAGATAGAGCGTCTGCCAAGTAAGCAGGAGATCCCGGGTTCGAGTCCCGGTCGGGACACACATTTTCAGCTGTCCGCGTTGATGTATATCAACGCCTGTCGACAGCTTAGGGTCTTGATTTAATTATCATTTCATTCTAAGAGAGCTGCATGGTCACCGATGGTATCTGTTCTTTCGGACATGTCAGATTAAAACTGTGTGCCGGACCGAGACTCGAACTCGGGACCTTTGCCTTTCGTGGGCATCTCCGAAAGAACAGATATTTTCTTCATATGTACAGTAGAGCACTTGCCCACGAAAGACAAAGGTCCTGAGTTCGAGTCTCGGTCCAGCACACAGTTTTAATCTGCCAGGAAGTTTCACTCCATAGAACCCCAAAAAATATTTTCCGTGCAATTTAGAACATTATCGATTGTAAAGGCTTTCGTCCGAATCAAGTAAGTGCATACAGAGCTGACAATGCTCCAGTTAATTATGGAAAAAGCAGTTCGGTATTAAATCGAAAAACGAAAACCCACCAATTTTGAGAGCTTATTGCAACTGCAGTGTCATAAATAATACTGTGAAACATGGTCTTAAAATATTTCATTGGTGCTCAAAATCTACGGAGAATTTGCGCCAGACGTTCACTCACTGAGAGAGTTTTCAAAGTTTGTGGAGACACAGTATAAAAGTGATAAAAGTAAAGCAGAAGACCAAATTTTGTTACATTTCTTTAAGTAGCTGATCACAGTTGACATCTCCCATTCCCAATTGATTAGCCTTATATCATACTTATTTTCAATTCCTTCCAGCAGCTTATATGCGGAAACAATCTTCAGTATGATGGAGAACGAGTGGTCAAAAGAAATAAGTCGAATGTCCGTGGAATTAGTAAAAAGAGAACTTCAAATAAGATTTTCAAAGAACAACACAAAATACGCATTCACACATTCAAAAAAGTGACCATGTTACAATTGGACAGTTTCTTGAAGATTTTTTCCCATCTTTTTTTCTTTTTTTACCTGAAATTTGATTCGAACCTATTTCATTACGTTGATAACGAGCTTATCAACAACAGAATCCGCGAAGCCAACCACGCGCATCATTTTCTCTGCTTCTTTTATGACGAGCCTTCTATTTTCCTCCAGCTTTCGGCAGTGACGTGCGAAAAAGCTGCGTGCTTTTAGTTCCAGCAGGTCTGGCAGCTTAACAGTCTTGTTACTTATCGAAAAATCCCACAGCTTGGCTCCATATCAGTTCTGTTAGGTTCATATTGTAATGGTACAGAAGCAAATGTAAAAATGTAGCATTTGTATGATGTGCTCGGTGCTGTGAAAATGATTGTTTTTCATGTTTCTACGATACGTATATATGTATAAAACGATGAACATAGTCCTCAAATAAAGAGGATTTGGTTGTTCATTCTTGCCTTAAAAAATTAAATTGTTATGTTTTCTTAATTTAAACAACTTATATGAACAGTCTTTCATAAAACATTAATAATTAAGAATCCATATTTGAAATGGAAACAGGAATTTCGCATGCAATATGTAATTAGAAACAAGAAGATGTGCATTATTCATAAAAAAATGACGATGTGTTCTAGAATTACGAGATGTAGGTATTTCAAATTGAAGGAGAAAAAAATTAATTCTGAGGAGATTTGAACTTACGCATGATTATTCGCATTTAGTCCCGATATCATTACGCTACCGACTGTGCTACACGTTCAAACCAACGCAGATAGTCTACTGCATTATACACAATGCTGGGAAACTTTCAAAGCCGATTATCTCGGTAAATTTATTAAAAACATTAAGAACAGCCTATTTCTCTGCACTTTTTAACCGTGTTCCAGGCGCGTGTTTCACTACGGAACAGAAAACAGAAAACAGCCTCAGCCATTTTTATATTGCACATTAACAGCGCGACAATCAGAGCACAACACTGCAGAGGCTGTGACTATACACGATTTTTGAAATACAAACTACGTAGATATAGCGTGATTAAGAAAAACTTTGACGGCTGTTAATACATTTCAATATCTTAAAGTTCCATTTAGCTTAACTTAGTAATAAGATATCTGATACATAAGTAGGATCTACTTCGAAGAGCGTAACACCACCAGTGTACCTGTGCTACGGCTTCTGACCAATCATTGCATTTGTGTTTATTTACATCAGGTTTATTCTGATGATGAGCGGATTATACAGGGTGTTACAAAAAGGTACGGCCAAACTTTCAGGAAACATTCCTCACACAAAAAGAAAGAAAATATGTTATGTGGACATGTGTCCGGAAACGCTTACTTTCCGTGTTAGAGCTCATTTTATTACTTCTCTTCAAATCACATTAATCATGGAATGGAAATACATAGCAACAGAACGTACCAGCATGACTTCAAACACTTTGTTACAGGAAATGTTCAAAATGTCCTCCGTTAGCGAGGATACATGCATCAACCCTCAGTCACATGGAATCCCTGATGCGCTGATGCAGCCCTGGAGAATGGCGTACTGTATCACAGCCGTCCACAATACGAGCACGAAGAGTCTCTACATTTGGTACCGGGGTTGCTTAGACAAGAGCTTTCAAATGCCCCCATAAATGAAAGTCAAGAGCGTTGAGGTCAGGAGAGCGTGGAGGCCATGGAATTGGTCCGCCTCTACCAATCCATCGGGTACCGAATCTGTTGTTGAGAAGCGTACGAACACTTCGACTGAAATGTGCAGGAGCTCCATCGTGCATGAACCACATGTTGTGTCGTACTTGTAAAGGCACATGTTCTAGCAGCACAGGTAGAGTGTCCCGTATGAAATCATGATAACGTGCTCCATTGAGCGTAGGTGGAAGAACATGGGGCCCAATCAAGACATCACGAACAATGCCTGCCCAAACGTTCACAGAAAATCTGTGTTGATGACGTGATTGCACAATTGCGTGCGGATTCTCGTCAGCCCACACATGTTGATTGTGAAAATTTACAATTTGATCACGTTGGAATGAAGCCTCATCCTAAACAGAACATTTTCACTGAAATGAGGATTGACATATTGTTGGATGAACCATTCGCAGAAGTGTACCCGTAGAGGCCAATCAGCTGCTGATAGTGCCTGCACACGCTGTACATGGTACGGAAACAACTGGTTCTCCCGTAGCACTCTCCATACAGTGACGTGGTCAACGTTACCTTGTACAGCAGCAACTTCTCTGAGGCTGACATTAGGGTTATCGTCAACTGCACGAAGAGTGTCCGCCGCTCGTGGTCTCGCGGTAGCGTCCTCGCTTCCCGAGCACGGGGTCCCGGGTTCGATTCCCGGCGGGGTCAGGGATTTTCACCTGCCTCGAGATGACTGGGTGTTTGTGTTGTCCTCATCATTTCATCATCATCCAGGAAAGTGGCGAAATTGGACTGAGCAAAGATTGGATAATTGTACGGGCGCTGATAACCACGCAGTTGAGCGCCACACAAACCAAACATCATCATCATCATCATCATCATCAACTGCACGAAGAATTGCCTCGTACATTGCAGGTGTCGTCGTTCTAGGTCTTCCCCAGTCGCGAGTCATAGACTGGAATGTTCTGTGCTCCCTAAGACGCCGATCAATTGCTTCGAACGTCTTCCTGTCGGGACACCTTCGTTCTGGAAATCTGTCTCGATACAAACGTACCGCGCCACGGCTATTGCCCCGTGCTAATCCATACATCAAATGGGCATCTGCCAACTCCGCATTTGTAAACATTGCACTGACTTCAAAACCACGTTCGTGATGAACACTAACCTGTTGATGCTACGTACTGATGCGCTTGATGCTAGTACTGTAGAGCAATGAGTCGCATGTCAACAGAAGCACCGAAGGCAACATTACCTTCCTTCAATTGGGCCAACTGGCGGTTAATCGAGGAAGTACAGAACATACTGACGAAACTAAAATGAGCTCTAACATGGAAATTAAGCGTTTCCGGACACATGTCCACATAACATCTTTTCTTTATTTGTGTGTGAGGAATGTTTCCTGAAAGTTTGGCCGTACCTTTTTGTAACACCCTGTAGAAGTCGTTTGCATTGTCGATACTGAATACACGTCCGCCCCCGTTAGCTGAGTGGTCAGCGCGTCGGAATGCGACGCCAAGGGGCCGGGGTTGGATTCCCGAGATTTTCTCCGCTCAGGGACTAGTGTTGTGTTGTCCTCATCATCATTTCATCCCCATCTCCGACACGCAAGTCACCCAACGTGGCGTCGAATGCAATAAGCACTTACCCTCGGCGGCCGAACTTCCCCGAATGGGGGACTCCCGGCCCACAATGCCGATCGCTCATTTCAACTGAACACGCGACATGCAACGCCATCTTTGAGACAACCTTGTCGACATAAACTTGTTGACGTAAATAAAACTAACTGAGGCTGACATCTTGAGCTAAAGATGGCGTTACTTCAGTACTTGCGTGAAGTTTGTAACAGAATTTTGCACAATCGGGACAAAATTGGGTGTTGTCGGGATGTTGAGATAAGAAGGTCCAAAACAGTAACGGTCCCGATACATCGGGATGGCAAACCTACTATCATAGAACCAACTATTATCATTTTCTCTGTTAGTGTAGCTGGCGTTATTGTTTTGCTCTCGCACTCTTGTCTGTTTGTTGTTTACCCATAACGAATTTCTTGATTTTTAAAAATTTTTTGCATCTGCATTGTAGAATGAAGCCGCCTACTGTCTATAATTTGTATGCTGCTGTTCTGTAATGACGCAATGACGCACGGAACGCGTAGAGTATTTCGTAACGAGAGGATGGGATGACCCGCGCTTTAAGGAAAAGTGCTAATTGGAATGGCAGCTCCGTCTTTTTTTGCAGATATCGTAGACTGTCCTTCTGAATTTGGATAACACGATGCCAGAGGTCAAGAAATAGATCTCTGAATTTCTTTGTTCGCTTGTTTCAGTACAGCGAATATCGGTTGAACTGCATTGTATTAAACTTTGAAAGCACAAGGATAGCCTCCTTAAGTTTTTGCAAACGACTACTGAAAAGTGTCGTTACTGATTTTCTAAACATTTTCATACGTCTTCATCATCTTCATCTTCTCTTCAAGAATTAGCCAGGAATAGCCTGTTACGTTATCCATCTCTGTCGGGGTCTACCTCTGTCTCTTCTCCCATGACACTTATAATTTCTTACCCTTAAGGAAAGTCTCTCACTCACCATTCTTTGTAGATGTTCGTTCCATTTTCTTCTGTAATCTCGAATTTTATCATTGAGGCAAAAGATTTGCAGTTCTTCTCTAATATCTTGGTCTCTTAGCCTGTCTTCTCTTGTGCGACCTTTAACACCTCTAAGAAATTTCATTTCTTGTGCCTGAATCCGGTTTTCTTGCAGTGTGGGAACTGCAACAGTTTTGTAAAATTTAATTTGAGTGTCTTTCCTGGTTTTGTTTTTTAGGTTTCTGTTAATTGTTCCGCGCACCTGGCTGAATTTACTAAGCTTAGTTTCAATATCTCTGCTGTAGCCATATGTCATTTCACATCCGAGGTAACTGAAATGGTTTACTTGCTCTAAAATCTTCTGATCTATCACTATTTTCGTTCTGATTGGTTCTTTCCCCATGAAGTCCACTGTCTTGGTTTTTTCTTCGGAAATTTCCATGTTAAATTTTGCACTTATTTGTTTTAGGAATTATATTAGTTTCTGAAGGTCATCTTCCTTGTCTATTAGGATCACTGCATCATCAGCATATAGTAAATTATTTAAAAGAATGTTCCTGTCTAGGTAGATGCCTTTCTGATTTACACATATGTGTTATTTCATTAATGTAGATCTTGAACAAAGTCAGACAATTGCAGCAGCCTTGTCGTACCCCTTTGTTAGTTGGTATCTCATTAGTTGTTTTACCATTTAGATCTAGAGTGATACTTGTGATTTGATATAAACTTTTTATCGCTTTTACTACATCTACGTTTACCAAGTGTCCTGCCAATAAAACGTAGTCTTTGGTTAGCCTTCCGTACAACAATTTCTATTGTTCCTTCCAATTTAAGTTGCTCGTAATTATAATACCTAGATATTTAGTTGAATTTGCGGCTTTTAGGTCAGACTGATTTATCGTGTAACCATTGGGGTCGAAAGAGTAAGAGTTGGCCAAGGGACGCGGATAGGAAAGAAAACAGAAGGCTGACACAAGTAAGTGGAAGTAATCGTCAGACTTAGCTAAGGGCCCATGTGGTTAATACGCACATACTCCCAAGACAGGAGCCCGCTGGGGAGACTACTCTTTGTCTGGAATCTCACCAACTGACCTGTCTGGCATGGGTGATCCTACTGGAAGCATAGCTCCCGCCAGCATAGCTCAGTAGATCACTGATACACATAAACCTCCCCACCAACGCTAAGGAGGAGAATTTTCATATGTTATTGTTAAAAACACCTCCGAGAAATTGGCGGAGTTTGTTCACTGCGAGTCTTCAACACTTCGCTATTGCGGTCAACTATAAATTTAACGTTATTAGTGTGGTGCTGTTTTTGTAACGCCGCATTAAATTTCTTATTTGGAAATTGGCGAAAACATTATCAGTTAGCCTTGTCAACGTACACCAATACCAAAAACTTTAAAATTTTCCCTAACAACATTATTTTTTTAAGGTTCTGATGAGTTTTATAATTTTCAATCATAATGCTCACGTTGTCAAAAATAAGATAAACAATATATACAGAGGGGTCCAAAAAATGTATCCACTCCAGAATGAGATTTTCACTCTGCAGCGGTGTGTGCGCTGATATGAAACTTCGTGGCAGATTAAAACTGTGTGCCCGACCGAGACTCAAACTCGGGACCTTCGCCTTTCGCGGACAAGTGCTCTACCATCTGAGCTACCGAAGCACGACTCACGCCCGGTACTCACAGCTTTAGTTCTGCCAGTATCTCGTCTCCTACCTTCCAAACTTTACAGAAGCTCTCCTGCGAACCTTGCAGAACTAGCACTCCTGAAAGAAAGGATATAGCGGAGACATGGCTTTCTGCAAGGTTCGCAGGAGAGCTTCTGTAAAGTTTGGAAGGTAGGAGACGAGATACTGGCAGAACTAAAGCTGTGAGTACCGGGCGTGAGTCGTGCTTCGGTAGCTCAGATGGTAGAGCACTTGTCCGCGAAATGCGAAGGTCCCGAGTTCGAGTCTCGGTCGGGCACACAGTTTTAATCTGCCAGGAAGTTTCAATGTATCCACTGTTTAAAACTCCATAACTTGCAAACTAATTGACGGAGGTGTCTTATTTTTGGTCAAAGTGTAGCTTAAAGTCCAACTTAAAGATATCACTGTAGGAGTTCGAAATGGTCACCATTAACACCCACACACAAACGATGCCGCCGAACTGCAGCACGAACTACTGACTGCAACGTGTTCAGTTGGATATTTACATATGAATGTACGATGGATTCTCGAAGTTCATCCAATGTGCGTGGCTTTTGTCGACAGAGGGGTCCCCACAGGTAAAAGTCCAGAGGAGTTTTTCGTCGAGATAGGCCCTAACTCGATTTTGTTAGTGGGCTGGGGCACCATCTTGTTAAAAGTACACTCTTCCGTCTCCATACAAGTCTCGGATGGCAGGTAAAATGGATGTCTGAAGCTTCTGAAGGTACACCTCACCGGTAACTGTGCCGTCAAAGAAGAATGGCCGATTCAAGTACCGGTAAGACAACCCACACCACACATTTACTCCTGGCAAATTCACGGCTTTGTCTACATGAAAGTTCGGATTTTCGGCGGCCCAGTAGATACAATTGTGGCGATTTACTGTACCATTGAGTTTGAACTCAGACCACACAGTCACCTCTGCAAACTCTTCATCGTTGCGCACCTTGTTAGTAAACTACTCGCAGTACTCCATTTACGATCTGGGTCGTCCTCGTTCATTGCGTGTAGCAATCGTGGGATGTAGCACTTCCACTTTGCTGTCTTCAAAATTCGCCTAACACTTGAGCGACTCACTCCAGTTTCACGGGCACGCTGTCTCACAGACTTCTGTGGTGAGCGAGTGAATTGTTGCACACGACGAGAGTTAGCTGGACTTGTTACTGTTACAAGACGTCCACATCGTTGTTTGTCTACATCTTTAACACAGCCTTCGGCTTCAAATTTGTCTCGAATGCGACGAATCGTTAAACGTGTCGGTGGCTCTGTTTGACACTCATTTCGCCATTGCCGTTGAACCTCATTAATGTTTCCGTACTTCAAATACCACTTCAAAACTCACTTCCTTTCATCGAATGTAAGCTTTGCGCCAGCCATGTTTACTCGAGTAACTAGGTGCGACTCAGAACAAAACACTGATCATCTGGCGACTGTCATCTGACAAAACAAAACAACGGGATACAATGCTTGTGTGGCGATTGCCGGAACTACAAACTATTACACTACCAAAGATGAGACAACACCGTCAATTAGTTTGCCAGTTATGGACTTTTAAACAGTGGATACATTTTTTTGGACCCCTCTGTAGTTTTCTTGCATTTAGTATTTGTCTCTGTCCGTTAGTACGTCAATGTGTGTCTGCCTGGACTTGGTTTAACTGTAGCTGTTCCTTCACGTTTCCGTTTCACAGTCACATCACCAGCAGTCTACTTGCGCAGTTTTAGAAGGGCTGAATTGTCCCTGATGGATGTGTTACTCTGTTGAAACACATTGCCCAATCCATGTTCAGAATCGCTGAGCTTTCTGCTGGTACTGATGTGTTACTCTTTTGAAACACATTGCCCAATCCATGTTCAGAATCGCTGAGCTTTCTGCTGGTACTGCTTCTGTACTGACAACACAATAATCCCCACAACCTTTAATACTGGCAAGGAGGGCGGGGCACTTGACGTCAGGTGGTCAATTACGCATTACATAGGGGTGTACGGATAGTCTTGATCAGATAATGTAACTTTGCTCCCGCGTTTTCATCTCGTAAGTGTTAGAACGATACACGATATCGCCAGCAAAAAAGCTACCTTTTCTTCTGGTTTCGAATATACATCTACATAGATACTCTGCAAATCACATTTAAGTGCTTGGCAGAGGGTTCATCGAACCACCTTCACAATTATCTATTATACGAATCTTGTATAGCGCGCGGAAAGAACGAACACCTATATATATCTGTACGTGCTCTGATTTCCCTTATTTTATCATGGTGATCGTTTCTCCCTATGTAGTTCGGTGTCAACAAAATATTTTAGCATTCGCAGAAGAAAGTTGGTGATTGGAATTTCGTTAGAAGATACCGCCGCAACGAAAAACGCCTTTGCTTTAATGATGTCTACCCCAAATCCTGTATCATTTCAGTGACTCTCTCTCCCCTATTTCGCGATGATACAAAATGTGTTGCCCTTCTTTGAACTTTTTCTATGTACTCCCATCAACCCTGTCTGGTAAGGATTTCACACCGCGCAGCAGTATTCTAAAAGAGAACGGACAAGCGTAGTGTAGGCAGTCTCCTTAACAGACCTCTTACATGTCCGGCCAATAAAACACAGTCTTTGGTTAGCCTTCCCCACAACATTTTCTATGTGTTCTTTCCAATTTAAGTTGTTCGTAATTGTAATTCCTAGGTATGTAGTTGAATTTGCGGCCTTGACTCTTGACTGATTTATCGTGTAACCGAAATTTAACGGATTCCTTTTAGCACTCATGTGGATGACCTCACACTTTTCGTTATTTAGGGCCAATTGCCAATTTTCGCACCACACGGATATCTTTTCTAAATCGTTTTGCAATTTTTTATCTTCTGATGAATTTACTAGATGATAAACGACAGCCGGCCGAAGTGGCCGTGCGGTTCTAGGCGCTGCAGTCTGGGACCGCGAGACAGCTACGGTCGCAGGTTCGAATCCTGCCTCGGGCATGAATGTGTGTGATGTCCTTAGGTTAGTTAGGTTTAACTAGTTCTACGTTCTAGGAGACTAATGACCTCAAAAGTTGAGTCCCATAGTGCTCAGAGCCATTTGAACCATTTGATAAACGACAGCATCATCTGCAAACAACCTAAGACGGCTCTTCAGATTGTCTCCCAAATCGTTTACATAGATAAGGAAACAGCAAAGGGCCTGTAACACTACCTTGGGAAACGGCAGAAATTACTTCCGTTTTACTGTATGACTTTCCGTCAATTACTACGAACTGTGAGCTCTCTGACAGGAAATCACGAATCCAGTCGCATAGCTGAGACGATATTCCTTAAGGATGCAATTTCACTACAAGCCGCTTGTGTGGTACGGTTTCAAAAACCCTCCAGAAATCGAGAAATACGGAATCGATCTGAAATCCCTTCAGTAGCACTCAACACTTCATGCGAGTAAAGAGCTAGTTGTGTTTCAATAGACTGTTTTCCTCGAGGTAATTCATAATGTTCGAACACAATATATGTTCCAAAATCCTGCTGCATATCGACGGTAACGATATGGGCCTGTAATTTAGTGGATTACTCATACTACTTTTCTTGAATATTGGTGTGACCTGTGCAACTTTCCAGTCGTTTGGTACGGATCTTTCGCCGAGCGAACGTTTGTATGTGATTGTTAAGTATGGAGCTATGCATCAGCATACTCCGAAAGGAACCTAATTGATATACAGTCTGGATCAGAAGACTTGCTTTTATTAATTGTTTTAGGTTGCTTCACTACTCCGAGGATATTTACTTCTACGTTACTCATGTTGGCAGCTGTTCTTGATTCGAATTCTGGAGTGTTTACTTTGTCTTCTTCTGTGAAAGCATTTCGGAAGGCTGTGTTTAGCAAGTCTGCTTTGGCAGCAGTGTCTTCGATAGTATCTCCACAGGTATCGCACAGAGATGCCTCTTTTAATTCATTTGCCCGCGAAATACAATCGTAAAGTTAGTAAACTCCCGGACAGATTTAGTGGAAATTGACAGCGAAGCTGTTTTTGTATCAGTTAGAAGCTCACGAAAGAGTGTATGAAGGTTTCATTGATGAGTACCATCTTACGGAAATACAAAAGGGAAGTTAGGTTAACTCCCGAGCTGAGTTCGTGGAAACTGATAGCGAAGCTTACATTCCTCATACTGGCCAGGCAGTGCTCCGAACTTCCCTTTAAATTTAAACCTGTGTTTATATCAATTACAAGCTTAGAAAAAAAATGTATAAAGGTTTCATTGATGACTACCATCTTATGGAACCACTATGATTGCCATTTTTTCGCGACAGTCCCGATTTTAAGAAAATGTCCGGTGGGCACAAAACATCTTTGGGAACAGCGAATTTCGTCTTACGTAGCATGACTTTTTTTTCATATTACTCACCTGTCCTGATAAAACACTTTCAAATGGTTCAAATGGCTCTGTGCATTTAGAACTACTTAAACCTAACTAACCTAAGGACGTCACACACATCCGTGCCCGAGGCAGGATTCGAACCTGCGACCGTAGCAGTCACGAAACACTTTTTTCACGTGAAGTTTTGATTCGCTGGCGTTACGCTTCATTTTCCCGAAAAATCTAAACTGTATGGGATACAATATATCGATTTTTTCGGAAGCTCGATGGCAATCCAAAGATGTAAACAACTGCACGCGTTCTCTCGACTTCAGCGTGTTGTACCGTTGAATGGTAGTTTAACGTCTCCGGTGCTTGCGATAGTGACTCTGACATACTTTGTTTTAATATTACCTGAGTTAATCTTGGGCGTAATCAGTGCAGGTTAACCAGTAAGACGCAGCGAGAATTCCGGTTTAGTAAAGGATACAAGGAGAGTGCTGAGCCCGAACAGCTTGTGATGCGAAATTTCCCTTTCGATTCAAGTCCAGAAAATATAAAACTGCGTATCAGATTATCTCTTCAAGATCAGAAATTGATAACTACTTATTGGTGAAGACAGTTTCAAACATGGATAAGTAGCTGGATAAGCAACTTCGAGCGCAAGAAACCACGTTTTGCAGAACACAGAGTGATGAAGGATCAGAGTTTCACCACTGGCATAACACCGTTGAACAAGAAGTTCTCGTGCTTGCGGACGAAACTCAAATTAATTCTCACGAACGTTATTGTGCCGTTTGCGGTATAACAAATAATGAAGGAACTGAAAGAAGCACAGTTCACCTCTGTGATGATAGAATCTTCCAGTCGCAAGGACTTCAAGCTGGTTTCCTTAGCGGCTAGATTTTACCATCTAAATAGAGGCATCGTAGTGAGAGTCTGTGGAGTCTGTGAAATTTGGTGTTGAAAGTGCAGAGCATTTTACTTCATATCTCTTAGACGTTTTGAAAAATTGCAATCTGAAAAAACGGGTTGTAGTAGAATTGACTGACAACGCACCTGTCAATTATGGAGGAAAGAAAATGAAGGGTGGACGGGTAAAACGAACCTTTAAGATGGAAGAAAAGAATGAAAATAATGTAGTCGGAAATGCAATTCCAATATGTCAAGTTTATTAACTGTGAGTAAAATACACTGAACTGCCAAAGAAACTAGTACAGGCACACATATTCAAATACAGAGATATGTAAACAGGCAGAATACGGCGCTGCGGTCGGCAACGCCTATATAAGACAACAAGTGTCTGGTGCAGTTGTTAGATCGGTTACTGCTGCTACAATGGCAGGTGATAACGATTTAAGTGTGTTTGGACGTAGTGTTACAGCCAGCGCACGAGTGATGGGTCCAGCATCTCCGAGGTTGCGATGAAGTGAGGATTTTCCCGTACGACCATGTCACGAGTGTATCGTGAATATCAAGAATCCGGTAAATCATCAAATCTCCGACATCGCTGCGGTCAGTAAAAAATATTGCAAGAACGGGACCAACGACGACTGAAGAGAATCGTTCAACGCGACAGAAGTGCAATCCTTCCGCAAATTGCTGCAGATTTGAGTGCTGCGCCACCAAGTGCCAGCGTGCGAACCATTCAACGAAACATAATCGATATGGCCTTCGGGTGCCGAAGGCCCGCTCCTAAACACATCAGATGAATTCGCAATTGCGAATAATGACAACCATCAGCTGTAGAATGGACTGACGACAATGAAAATTTGTGCCGAACCGGTACTAGCCGGCCGGAGTGGCCGTGCGGTTCTAGGCGCTACAGTCTGGAGCAGCGTGACCGCTACGGTCACAGGTTCGAATCCTGCCTCGGGCATGGATGTGTGTGATGTTCTTAGGTTAGTTAGGTTTAAGTAGTTCTACGTTCTAGGGGACTGATGACCTCAGAAGTTAAGTCCCATAGTGCTCACAGCCATTTGTACCATTTTGAACCGGTACTCGAACCCGGATTTCTCGCTTATCGCGAGCGGTCGTTTGGCCCTGTCCGTGAGTTGTTCACGTATAGCCAAATGGTAGGGCGACCGCTCGCGAAAAGCGGGAAATTTCGTTTCGAATCCCGGTCCGGCGCAAATTTTCATTGTCGCCATTCCATTCTACAGATGATGGTAGTCATTATTCGCCATTACGAATACATCTGATGCGTTTAGTAACGGCTGTGGTCGCCGCAGTGCATCGTCATCAGAATAACACCGGCACTGCAATATCGTATAGCGTTCATTCATGTCCATTGTGGATTCCGACGGACTTGGGAAAATTCCAGGAGAACGATGCGATACCCCATACGTCCAGAACTGCTACAGAGTGGCTCCAGGAACACTCTTCTGAATTTAAACACTTCCGCTGGCCATTAAACTCTCCAGACACGAACATTATTGAGCATATCTGGGGTGCCTTGCGATGTGCTGCTCAGAAGATATCTCCACCCTGTCGTACTCCTACGGATTTATGGACAGTCCTGCAGGATTCATGGTGTCAATTCCCTCCAGCACTACTTCAGACACTAGTCGAATCCATGCCACGTCACGTTGCGTCACTTCTGCGTGCTCGTGGGGGTCCTACACGATATTAGGCAGGTGTAGGAATTCCTTTGGCTCTTCAGAGTATGCAATATTAATTCTTTTACATAAAATGTAGTATGTTACTTTTCTAACATTCAATATAATTTAGTTATTTCTGCGTAAAGTAAATGACCCTACATAGCTCGCAGTGCATTCTTATAAAGCAATTTCATTTCTTTAATCTAATGGAAACTCAACTTATAAGAGAACCTCCCCATCGCACCCCCCTCAGATTTAGTTATAAATTGACACAGTGGATAGGCCTTGAAAAACTAAACACAGATCAATCGAGAAAACCGGAAGAAGTTGTGTGGAACTATGAAAAAGTAAGCAAAATATACAAACTGAGTAGTCCATGTGCAAGATAGGCAACATCAAGGACAAGATAAGCTGAGGAGCGCCGTGGTCCCGTGGTTAGAGTGAGCAAATGCGGAACGAGAGGTGCTTGGTTCGAGTCCTCCCTCGAGTGAAAATTTTACTTTCTTTATTTTCGCGAAGTTACGATCTGTCCGTTCATTCATTGACGTCTCTGTTCACTGTAATAAGTTTAGTGTCAGTGTTTTGCGACCGCACCGCAAAACCGTGCGATTAGTAGACGAAAGGACGTGCCTCTCCAATAGGAACCGAAAACATTTGATCGCAAGGTCATAGGTCAACCGATTCCTCCACAGGAAAACACGTCTGATATATTCTTTACGACACTGGTGACTGCATGTGCGTCACATGACAGGAATATGTTGTCGAGCCACCTAACTTGCACACTTGGCGAATGGGTAAAAAGATTCTTCTACCTTGCCCGATTTAGGTTTTCTTATGAATGTGATAATCACTCCCAAAAAAGTGATGAATACATAAGAGTTTGTCACATAAACTGCAACAAATGAATGCAACAGTTTCACAGTCGCACAGTTTTCCCTGTGCTCTGTCAGAACATATGTTTTTTACGTTTTCAAATGTTTCCGTGCGTAGACCGTCAAATCCTGCATATGTCCAAGCAAATCTGAACATGTCCTGGAATTTTGGAGAGCGAAGTTGATTATGTGTGAGTGCCTGAACTTTGATAATTATCTGAAAATAGAAAACTAAACTTTTCACGCGAGGGAAGATTTGAACCAAGGACCTCTCGGTCCGCAGCTGCTCACGCTAACCACGGGACCACGGCGCTCGTAAGCTGACACTTTCCTTGATGTTGCCCAGCTTGCGCATGGACTACTCAGTTTGTATATTTTGCTTATTTTTTTCATAGTTCCACACAACTTCTTCCTGTTTTCTCGATTGATCTGTGTTCAGTTTTTCAAGGCCCATCCCTGTGCCAACTTATAACTAAATCTGAGGGGGGTGCGATGGGGAGGTCCCCTTGTTAGAAATATTTTATGGATTCACTCAACTGACTTCACGGCACTTGCAGAGCCTGTATGTACATTGTAACTTTGATCATAGACATAACTTCGATGTAAATAAACACAACATTCGACTACTTGGAGGACACTGAGAGTAGTGGGGCTGTGTATGAGCTAGTGCAACCTGTATCATTGCCAGATCTCGTTATGTAAACATCACATATCTCATACAAGATCATCCCCTCCCCTCCAGCCTCCCTCTCCACAATCCCCCTCCTCCACTGATCTGGGCCAGTTGGGTGAGGTATAAATGGTGTGAAATTCAAAGGGGCATTATGCCATAGCTCAGAAAAGCTGGCGCAGAGTGTATGGTTGCCAAATTTCCCACGTATAGCATCTCATACACGTCCCAGTTATCTTTATTAACATAATTTATGACCGACTATTATAAAATCCTGTGTATTTGGTCTTATGTTGATTACTATCATTTAAGACTCAAAGTAACCACTGGATTTCTATCTGTATCTTATTTACTATAACTTACGACCAAAAAATGAGGTCACAGTGAAAGAGAGACTTTGACATTACAGTGAATGTGTAAAATTAAAAAAAAAGTACATTTGATATAGGATTCATATATCAGAAAACACAGCAACACAGTGTTAATGCATAATTATAATTTTTTAAATGTTGTAACGAATTTGTTCTAGCGTTCTCAGTCTGTTAAAATACATACTATGTCCCTATCAGGTTGCCTTAGAGCGTTCACACACTGTAAGCTTTTAGTAGACTTGTAAACAACGGTGGTAAATTTTAAGAAAGTCCTAGTATGAGTGTGTCTACAGACACATAAGTACACACATTATAGGTCGCAAACAAGGCGTCACTAAATTAGACTAACATCCCACGTTTAAACAGTTGCCCACTTTTATGCATCTGCCACCTCCACTGGGACAGGACAGGAAAAATAATGACATCTTCATTGTAGACAAGCAAAAGTGCAGGAGGGTGTGTCCTGTGGCCTCCAGCTCCGTTTCACCACTGCTGTCGCTGCCACATGCGCAGTGTCGCTACTAGTTCAGTTACACTATTGGAGTGCGAGTGATGGCGCACAGGTCTGCTGTGGAACGAATGGCTCCCACATATTGGAAGGCTGGAGAAGGGATCAGATGCATGCCCACCCACACCCAGCACCAGTAGCAGGACAGATAAGCAAGTGCTGGACTCTCATACCCCCAGCCAGACACTGCATCTCAAATGAAAGCAGGTACTCCGAGAACAATATGTAACTCTAAAGAAAAACAAATCCAACTACAAAATTTATCCAGACAGTGCGAATGTAAGAACTTGCTTCCATCTTCGTGATGTACTAACTACATTCTGCATCCACTATCTGCTAAAAGTATGCGAACACCTACTAGTGGATATTAATATGGGATGTGTGGACCAGTGGAAACGTGATCTGTTAAAAAAGAACTGTGGTTGGCAAGGCTAAGGCATGCATTTATGACTGGCAATGCATTTTAAGTGCTTTGTTTTGAGGTAATGTTGGGTGATATTTTCTAGTAATCCAATAACGATGCAATAGTATTGTTATGCTGGAGCCAAGGTAGCCTCTGAGGGCTGGCAACCCATATTACACCATTCTGCATGACAGTGACTGCAAAAAACTGATATATATCATAAAAGTTCATTCGCACTTGATAGTATCTCCCACAAAAGTCAGGGACCTCCGATAGGAAGATAACTTTCCCTCAACTCAGGGACCTCTGATAGGGCAATAAGCTTCCCTCGTTTAAGATCCGAAACGCTAACACTATCGCGATAGCGTATTATGACAAGTAACCTGCATGTGATTTAGAAGAACTTAAATGGGATCCCATGGAAGAAAGACAACGGCTTTTACAGATAGTCGTTATGCGACAAGAATTGTACCGAAGATCAGATGCGTAAAACCCACATGCCACCTTATGATGTGTGCTAGAGAGTAATTTCATCATTTAACCCACGTCCATACTCCATTCACGTGAAAAGAACGATTGTCGGTAAAAACACTTTATTAGCTCCAACTCCTCGTTGCGGTCATTTTGTGAGACATATGTGTGAGGAAGTGATATATTGCCCAGAAAATACTTCCTCAGATTTTTTCAACAGTGGTACCTCTCCTTGATGTACAACACCTCACCATTGTGCTTACCATCTCCCGCCAACTAAATAGCTGTATGCGTGCCGATCTTCCCTGTCTCGTTTTTTAATCCAACCTGGCATGGGTTTCATTCTGAGGTCAGTACACAAAAACCGGACGAAAAAATGTTTTGTAAGCTACTTCTTTCGTGGACGAATTATATTTGCCTAACATTCCGCCGAATGAATGAGAGCCCTGCAGCAGATGCTTTGGGTTTATACGGGTTGATTCAGCTCTTCGTATCTCACAGGTTTTAATGCAGCTCGGCAACACCTTCAAATACCACGCGCTAGATTTTCAAATTTTCTCGCTCGTTACGTGCAAACTATTGTTGTTGTTGTGGTCTTCAGTCCTGAGACTGGTTTGATGTAGCTCTCCATGCTACTCTATCCTGTGCAAGCTGCTTCATCTCCCAGTACCTACTGCAGCCTACATCCTTCTGAATCTGCTTAGTGTATTCATCTCTTGGTCTCCCTCTACGATTTTTACCCTCCACTCTGCCCTCCAATACTAAATTGGTGATCCTTTGATGCCTCAGAACATGTCCTACCAACCGATTCCTTCTTCTAGTCAAGTTGTGCCACAAACTCCTCTTCTTCACAATCCTATTCAGTACCTCCTCATTAGTTATGTGATCTACCCATCTAATCTTCAGCATTCTTCTGTAGCACCACATTTCGAAAGCTTCTATTCTCTTCTTGTCCAAACGATTTATCGTCCATGTTTCACTTTCATACATGGCTACACTCCACACAAATACTTTCAGAAACGACTTCCTGACACTTAAATCTATACTTGATGTTAACAAATTTCTCTTCTTCAGAAACGCTTTCCTTGCCATTGCCAGTCTACATTTTATATCCTGTCTACTTCGACCATCATCAGTTATTTTGCTCCCCAAATAGCAAAACTCCGTTACTACTTTAAGTGTCTCATTTCCTAATCTAATTCCCGCAGCATCACCCGACTTAGTTCGACTACATTCCATTATCCTCGTTTTGCTTTTGTTGATGTTCATCTTATATCCTCCTTTCAAGACGCTGTCCATTCCGTTTAACTGCTCTTCCAAGTCCTTTGCTGTCTCTGACAGAATTACAATGTCATCGGCGAACCTTAAAGTATTTATTTCTCCTCCATGGATTTTAATACCTACTCCGAATTTTTCTTTTGTTTCTTTTACTGCTTGCTCAATATAAAGATTGAACAACATCGGGGAGAGGCTACAACCCTGTCTCACTCCTTTCCCAACCACTGCTTCCCTTTCATGTCCCTCGACTCTTATAACTGCCATCTGGTTTCTGTACAAATTGTAAATAGCCTTTCACTCCCTGTATTTTACCCCTGCCACCTTTAGAATTTGAAAGAGAGTATTCCAGTCAACATTGTCAAAAGCTTTCTCTAAGTTTACAAATGCTAGAAACGTGGGTTTGCCTTTTATTAATCTAGCTTCTAAAATAAGTCGTAGGGTCAGTATTGCCTCACGTGTTCCCATATTTCAACGGAATCCAAACTTATCTTCCCCGAGGTCGGCTTCTACCAGTTTTTCCATTCGTCTGTAAAGAATTCGCGTTAGTATTTTGCAGCCGTGACTTATTAAACCGATAGTTCGGTAATTTTCACATCTGTCAACGCCTGCTTTCTTTGGGATTGAATTATTATATTCTTCTTGAAGTCTGAGGGTATTTCGCCTGTCTCATACATTTTGCTCACCAGATGGTAGAGTTTTGTCGGGACTGGCTCACCGAAGGCTGTCAGTAGTTCTAATGGAATGTTGTCTACCCCTGGGGCCTTGTTTCGATTTAGGTCTTTCAGTGCTCTATCAAACTCTGCACGCACTATATCTCCCATTTCATCTTCATCTACATCCATTTCTATAACATTGCTCTCAAGTACATCGCCCTTGTATAGACCCTCTATATACTCCTTTCACCTTTCTGCTTTCCCTTCTTTGCTTAGAACTGGGTTTCCATCTGAGCTCTTGATATTCATACAAATGGTTCTCTTTTCTCCAAAGGTCTCTTTAATTTTCCTGTAGGCAGTATCTATCTTACTCCTAGTGAGATAAGCCTCTACATCCTTACATTTGTCCTCTAGCCATCCCTGCTTAGCCATTTTGCACTTCCCGTCGACCTCATTTTTGAGATGTCTGTATTCCTTTCTGCCTGCTTCATTTACTGTATTTTTATATTTTCTCCTTTCGTCAATTCAATATTTCTTCTGACACCCAAGGATTTCTACTAGCCCTCGTCTTTTTACCTACTTGATCCTGTGCTGCCTTCACTGCTTCATCCCTCAAAGCTACCCATTCTTCTTCTACTGTATTTCTTTCCCCCATTCTTGTCAATTGTTCCCTTATGCTCTCCCTGAAACTCTGTACAACCTCTGGTTAATTCAGTTTATCCAAGTCCCATCTCCTTAAATTCCCACCTTTTTGCAGTTTCTTCAGTTTTAATCTACGGTTCATAACCAATAGATTGTGGTCAGAGTCCACATCTGCCCCTGGAAATGTCTTACAGTTTAAAACCTGGTTCCTAAATCTCTGTCTTACCATTATATACCTTTTAGTTTCTCCAGGCTTCTTCCATGTATACGACTGCAAACTATTAGTCCTCTATAAAAAATGAATAGGATTTTCTTGTAGGAAATTTAATATAGTTAACTTTTGTACTGATATACTTTCAACTGGAGGCCATGGTTTTCGAGTTATTAAAAAAAAAACCATTACGAAGATCACTTTTCTACATTTTTATTGAATAGTTCGAAAACTACGGCATCAGCGGAAACGCGTCCCAGTACAGTAATTAACTACATTAAATTTTCTACAAAAAAGTTACGTACATTTTTTTCTTTAGAACTAATAGTTTGTGCGTAGCGAGCGAGAGAGTATGAAAGTTCTTCGCATGGTGGCTGAAGGCTTTGCGCGACTTGCATAAAATCCATCGGTAGGTGCAGCCCAATCAGTCACTCCAGATCACTCCACAGATCTTATGTGGCTGTCACTGTTTCCATCAATACTGTAATCGTACAGTATAGCGTGCAGTAAATTAGCCCCAAAGAAACTGGTATAAACTTGCATATTCCAATACAGCTATGTAAACACGTACAATACGGTGCCGCGGTCCGAAACGCCTATATAAGACAGCAAGTGTCTGGCGCAGTTGTTCGATCGGTTAGTGCTGCTAAAGTGGCAGGTTATCCAGATTTAAGTAAGTGTTACAGTTGGCACACGAGCGATGTGACAGCATCTCCGTGGTAGCGATGAAGTGGGGATTTTCCTCTACGACCATTTCACGAATGTATTGTGAATATCAGGAATCTGGTAAAACATCAAATCTCCGACATCGCTGCGGCCGGAAAAAGATCCTGCAAGAACGGGACCAACAACGACTGAAGAGAATCGTTAAACGTGAAGGAAGTGCAACCCTTCCGCAAACTGCTGCAGATTTCAGTGCTGGGCCATCGACAAGAGTCAGCGTGCGAACCATTCAACGAAACATCACCAATATGGGCTTTCGGAGCCGAAGGCCCACTCGTGTACCCTGGATGACTGTACGACACAAAGCTTTACGCCTCGCCTGGGCCCGTCAACACCGACATTGGACTGTTGACGACTGGAAACAAGTTGCCTGGTCAGACGAGTGTCCCTTCAAATTGTATCGAGCGAATGGACGTGTGTGGGTATGGAGACAACCTCATGAATCCATGGACCCTGCATCTCAGCAGGAGACTGTTCTAGCTGGTGGAGGCTCTGTAATGGTGTGTGGCGTGTGCAGCTGGAGTGATAAGGGACCTTTGATACATCTAGATACGACTCTGACAGGTGATACGTTCGTAAGCATTCTGTCTGATCACCTGCATCCATTCATGTCCATTGTGCATTTCGGCGGACTTGGGTAGTTCTAGCAGAACAATGCGACACCCCACACGTCCAGAATTGCTACAGAGTGGCTCCAGGAACACCCTTCTGAGTTTATACACTTCCGCTGGCCACCAAACTCCCCAGACATGAGCATTACTGAGCACATCTGGGATGCCTTGGAACGTGTTGTTCAGACGAGATCTCCACCCTGTCGTACTCTTAAGGATTTATGGACAGCTCTGCAGGATTCATGGTGTCAGTGCCCTCCAGCACTACTTCACACATTAACTCGAGTGCATGCCCGTCATGTTGCGGCATTTCTGCGTGTTCGCAGGGGCCCTAAACGATATTAGGCAGGTGTACCAGTTTCTTTGGCTCTTCAGTGTATTTATTTACGTCCAGTCTTCGTACCAATTGTTGACCTTCTGATATTTGCTAGTTCTCACCCATTTGCTTCACCACGAAAACAGTATTTACTGTAGTGCGGCTCCGTCTAAACCAAGTGTCGTCTTCGCTGATGATAGTGTCTGCTATGCTCTTACGCCTACTACTGATTATTCTAGAGCGTATTTTACTGGCACTGTCCCGCAAACTTTTGTTTTCACGAATTTTCCTCGTTTTTAGCGAATTCTCAGGTATTCTTCTTTATCATCAGCATTGATTCAGTAGTCGTATGACTCTGTTACAGGTTAATGAAAACAACAACGTCAGTACGAAGACTACCACTGACCAGTTGTCCAAATACAGGGTGTTTCAAAAATGACCGGTATGTTTGAAACGGCAATAAAAACTAAACGAGCAGCGATAGAAATACACCGTTTGTTGCAATATGCTTGGGACAACAGTACATTTTTCAGGCGGACAAACTTTCGAAATTACTGTAGTTACAATTTTCAACAACAGATGGCGCTGCAAGTGATGTGAAAGATATAGAAGACAACGCAGTCTGTGGGTGCGCCATTCTGTACGTCGTCTTTCTGCTGTAAGCGTGTGCTGTTCACAACGTGCAAGTGTGCTTTAGACAACATGGTTTATTCCTTAGAACAGAGGATTTTTCTGGTGTTGGAATTCCACCGCCTAGAACACAGTGTTGTTGCAACAAGACGAAGTTTTCAACGGAGGTTTAATGTAACCAAAGGACCGAAAAGCGATACAATAAAGGATCTGTTTGAAAAATTTCAACGGACTGGGAACGTGACGGATGAACGTGCTGGAAAGGTAGGGCGACCGCGTACGGCAACCACAGAGGGCAACGCGCAGCTAGTGCAGCAGGTGATCCAACAGTGGCCTCGGGTTTCCGTTCACCGTGTTGCAGCTGCGGTTCAAATGACGCCAACGTCCACGTATCGTCTCATGTGCCAGAGTTTACACCTCTATCCATACAAAATTCAAACGCGGCAACCCCTCAGCGCCGCTACCATTGCTGCACGAGAGACATTTGCTAACGATATAGTGCACAGGATTGATGACGGCGATATGGATGTGGGCAGCATTTGGTTTACTGACGAAGCTTATTTTTACCTGGACGGCTTCGTCAATAAACAGAACTGGCGCATATGGGGAACCGAAAAGCCCCATGTTGCAGTCCCATCGTCCCTGCATCCTCAAAAAGTACTGGTCTGGGCCGTCATTTCTTCCAAAGGAATCATTGGCCCATTTTTCAGATCCGAAACGATTACTGCATCACGCTATCTGGACATTCTTCGTGAATTTGTGGCGCTACAAACTGCCTTAGACGACACTGCGAACACCTCGTGGTTTATGCAAGATGGTGCCCGGCCACATCGCACGGCCGACGTCTTTAATTTCCTGAATGAATATTCCGATGATTGTGTGATTGCTTTGGGCTATCCGAAACATACAGGAGGCGGCGTGGATTGGCCTCCCTATTCGCCAGACATGAACCCCTGTGACTTCTTTCTGTGGGGACACTTGAAAGACCAGGTGTACCGCCAGAATCCAGAAACAATTGAACAGCTGAAGCAGTACATCTCATCTGCATGTGAAGCCATTCCGCCAGACACGTTGTCAAAGGTTTCGGGTAATTTCATTCAGAGACTACGCCATATTACTGCTACACATGGTGGATACGTGGAAAATATCGTACTATAGAGTACGCCAGCGCCATCTGTTGTTGAAAATTGTAACTACTGTAATTTGGAAAGTTTGTCTGCCTGAAAATGTACTGTTGTCCCAAGCATATTGCAACAAACGGTGTATTTCTATCGCTGCTCGTTTAGTTTTTATAGCCGTTTCAAATATACCGGTCATTTTTGAAACACCCTGTATGTGATTCATTTAGGTTAAGACAACTTGTTCCGAGAGGAGATCCCATTATCAAGTTCTTACGCCATTAGGTGCGTTAAAAATATGTCAGCAGCAAACGAGCATTGTGACACATAAAAGACTATTATACACATCAAGGTATTAGGCTCGTAATTGCCGGCGGCGCTTAACCCTCTAAGTAAACAGAGCTCTGTGAGTTTGTTAATTGCCACCAGTAATTACTAACCTTATACTATGACATGTATAATAGAGAGTAACACATGTCTGACAATGCATGTTTGCAGCTTGCTTGTTTTTTACTGTGCCTGGTTGCATGAAGCTTTTAAGAACGTAATAATGGGATCACGTCTTCCCGGAACATGTTGTGTCTCTAAATTAAATAAATCACAAGTCTGGAGAACTGGTGCGTCTTAATCTCCTTACTAATGTAGTGATACAGTTATTCTTTGGCTTCACAACAGAATCAACAGTTTCTTCGGAAACCATTTCTCCCACGAGTTGGGAAGATTGTGCTGTAAGTCAGTTTTTGTATGCAAAAGGATCTACAGTTGCTTAAATTCATTAGGAGCTGTGCCTTGTTTACGAACCTACAGTAATTCGCGAATGAAGGGTTAGACAATGGTGTCGAGACTTTAGCAGTGTTCGTAAGATGTGCACGATGAAGAGTAGCGTGGCTGGCGCAATTACTAGACCGGTGAAATCGTGCAGGAGGTGGACCAAACAGTGCGATCAGGAAGACTCTTCGCGCTGTGTCCGACTAACTTGCCATCGATGGCGTGAAGTGTTGTCTGGCATAGTCCTCCTCCCTGACAGTGAGTGTTCACACATTTCCGCTCCTACAAAGGATACGATTGAGCATTTCCGTTGGGTACTTTTCGCCTGCCCACCCTACAGTGTCGACTTTGCACCCTGCAGCTTTTATCAGAACCTGCACTTGAAACAAAGCCGCTTGAAGCTGACGAGAATCCCAACACAACCGTTCTGAGTGGGTTCAATTTCCAGGAGAAGTCGAGTTGAAGAAGTTAGTGGAACGTTACTGAAAGTGCTTAAAAGTGAAGTTCAATTACGTCGAAAAGAAAAGTAGGTTTGGAGAAAACTAAAACCGTTAACAAAAGCTTCTACGGGCGTATGTTTCGTACTTCCCGAATAAGCCTAGCACAGCCAGTAATCGGCTATGAATTGACATTATTTCACCAGTGGTCACCACGACGCTAATTATATACAGACTGTTATGGGTACAAGCGCAGAATTTCTATTGATGACTCATGACAGAGTACTTGAAAACATTACATAAGTATTTTCTTCATTTGCAGACTAATAATTATAGATATGTAGTACGTTTTTAGGTTGATTAGGAACTCCGAGTATGTGAGGTACAAGCAACCTATTGATGTTCACTTTCCCCTGGGCAGCAGGTCAGGTATCGAAGTCTGGACACATGTTTGCAAAACGGGTAGCCTATACTGACAGGTACAGTCCACTTCGTGGTGCAGTTATGACAGTGCAGAAAACACCAGCTAGTAAATTATGTGATGTTTTTGCAGGAAGACTATTAGACGCAGAGAAACAACCACAGCCACGCCGATGTGACAACATATTAAGGTATCAATTATCACTATATCTGTACATATACTCTAACATACTGTGTAGTGGTTTTTAATTTTGGTATTGGTCTAAGAACAGTTGAAAATATGCTGCTGACCAAGTAACTCTTTGAAGACGATTAAAATCAGTTTTCTTTTTCCTTCTTTACTTTCTCCTGTAAACCAATAATTTTAAGAGGAGAGGGAGAAGAGGTGTGTGTGTGGTGAATTCAAACCGCAAAAACGACTTGCAACAGCGCTAGAGTTTTCTTCCATAATCTGGTAAGTAACTGTCAATTTTAATACGACACCTGTGGTCTGCCACAGCCAAGCTGGCAACACTGACCACGAAACATGCATTAACACCTGCTTACATCAGTCGTGTTCCAAGTAAATGCATTTTCTAGATTGTGAGATGCTCCTAAGATAACGGTAACGAGTACTGATGGAAGTCCAGAAAAAACCTCGCTCGGGGATATTTTGAAGAGCAGCCATGACGATAAACAGTCGCATGTACGGAGGTAAGAGTGACATGGCGCCGTACTCTTTATTTTTCACGACGAGATATCGTCGCGTCTCTGACGCTGACTGATGGACATGCTAGGTAAGATAAAAAGCGATAGTAATCTTTAATGTACCGAAACAGTGTGCAAACCAGGCCGCGCGTTGTCTTATCTGAAAATACCGGCGACATTTTCCAAGAACTTCTCAATAGTGTGCTGTCGACAACCTTGCGTATTACGGCACGACAGAGAAGTTGGTCTTAATGATTTAGTTCCAAGAAATTCGAGGAACGATAGACTTATTTCCTGTGTATTACATTCAGTTTAGTCAGCATTCCCTCCTATTAGCTCGTTATGTGCATTCACGATTATGTAAGAGTGACCCCCCTTATCTGTCAGGAAAGAAATGATACACTTGAATATGTTAGTGGACTTAAAGCTGGAACAACATTATAAATGTGACGACCACTGGGGCACTGAGATTACATCTCAAAACTGATAAACTTTATTTCTTAGAATGTAGATTCTGTGAATGCTGTCATAACAGGTTTTACGCTGTTTCTCAGAACACTTTTTCAGTTATTACTGATACTTCGTTTGTTGGCTCTGAGAGAGCACAACAGCCCATGCAAGAACCTGTGCCCTGTCTCTTTTGTCACAAAGAAACTAAAACTCAAATCTCGTTTGCATATTGGAGAATAATGCCATCTAGAGATTTCACACTAGTTTTTCCATTCAAAAACTGTAGCTACAGAGTGAAATATGTACGTTGGAAATATGTTTACCTTTAATGCAGGGCTTGTGCAACTAAATCTGCAGTCGGCCGAAAGCGTGAGACAAATAATTGTTGTTGTGAAGAGCAGTGGTGCATACAGAAAAACCTCAAGGAGGGAGCGCTAAAGATATATTGAGATACTTTTACCATAATAAAAAATAAAGTTTAAGAAAATTTTATTTAAACTGATTACACACATATACAAGACAATGCCATTGTATGATATAAAAAAGTTACACTACTGGCCATTAAAATTGCTACACCATGAAGAAATCAAGGATATCAATGATACGATTCGCTGATGACATTGCTATCCTGAGTGAAAGTGAAGAAGAATTAAATGATCTGCTGAACGGAATGAACAGTCTAATGAGTACACAGTATGGTTTGAGAGTAAATCGGAGAAAGACGAAGGTAATGAGAAGTAGTAGAAATGAGAACAGCGAGAAACTTAACATCAGGACTGATGGTCACGAAGTCAATGAAGTTAAGGAATTCTGCTACCTAGGCAGTAAAATAACCAATGACGGACGGAGCAAGGAGGACATCAAAAGCAGACTCGCTATGGCAAAAAAGGCATTTCTGGCGAAGAGAAATCTACTAATATCAAATACCGGCCTTAATTTGAGGAAGAAATTTCTGAGGATGTACGTCTGGAGTACAGAATTGTGTGGTAGTCAAACATAGACTGTGGGAAAACCGGAACAAAAGAGAATCGAAGAATTTGAGATGTGGTGCTATAGACGAATGTTGAAAATTAGGTGGACTGATAAGGTAAGGAATGAGGAGGTTCTACGCAGAATCGAAGAGGAAAGGAATATGTGGGAAACACTGATAAGGAGAGGGGGCAAGATGATAGGACATCTGCTAAGACATGAGGGAATGACTTCCATGGTACTAGAGGGAGCTGTAGAGGGCAAAAACTGTAGAGGAAGACAGAGATTGGAATACGTTAAGCAAATAATTGAGGACGTAGGTTGCAAGTGCTACTCTGAGATGAAGAGGTTAGCACAGGAAAGGAATTCGTGGCGGGCCGCATCAAACCAGTCAGTAGACTGACGGCAAAAAAAAAACAAGATACCACAGTTCATCAAGAGTAGTGCCTGGCGTATTGTGACGAACCAGTTGCTCCGCCACCTTTGACCAGACGTTTTCAATTGGTGAGAGATCTGGAGAATGTGCTGGCCAAGGCAGCAGTCGAACATTTTCTGTATCCAGAAAGGCCCGTACAGGACCTGCAACATGCGGTCGTGCATTATCCCGCTGAAATGTAGGGTTTCGCAGGGATCGAATGAAGGGTAGAGCCACGGGTCGTAAAACATCTGAAATGTAATGTCCACTGTTCAAAGTGCTGTGAATGCGAACAAGAGGTGACCGAGACGTGTAACTAATGGCACCCCATACCATCACACGGGGTGATACGCCAGTATGGCGATGACGAATACACGCTTCCAATGTGCATTCACCGCGATGTCACCAAACACGGACGTGACCATCTTGATGCTGTAAACAGAACCTGGATTCATCCGAAAAAGTGACGTTTTGCCATTCGTGCACCCAGGTTCGTCGTTGAGTACACCTTCGCAGGCGCTCCTTTCTGTGATGCAGCGTCAAGGGTAACCGCAGCCATGGTCTCCGAGCTGATAGTCCATGCTGCTGCAAACGTCGTCGAACTGTTCGTGCAGATAGTTGTTGTCTTGCAAACGTTCCCATCTGTTGACTCTGGGATCGAGACGTGGCTGCACGATCCGTTACAGCCATGCGGATAAGATGCCTGTCATCTCGACTGCTAGTTGTACGAGGCCGTTGGGATCCATCACGGCGTTCCGTGTTACCCTCCTGAACCCATCGATTCCATATTCTGCTAACAGTCATTGGATCTCGACCAACGCGAGCAGCAATGTCGCGATACGATAAACCGCAATTGTGATAGGTTACAATCCGACCTTCATCAAAGTCGGAAACATGATAGTACGCATTTCCCCTTCTTACACGAGGCATCACAACAACGTTTCACCAGGCAACGCCGGTGAACTGCTGTTTGTGAATGAGAAATCGGTTGGGAACTTTCCTCATGTCAGCACGTTGTAGGTGTCGCCACCGGCGCCACCCTTGTGTGAATGCTCTGAAAAGGTAATCATTTGCATATCACAGCATCTTCTTCCTGTCGGTTAAATTTCGCATCTGTAGCACGTCATCTCCGTGGTGTAGTAATTTTAATGGCCAGTAGTGTACAATTGTGGTTCTCTTCCTTAAATGATGAATTCTATGCGGCTATTCTTCCTGGCAACTTGATTAGAGACATCGTCTATGGGACAATCAATGTCAGTGTGAGTGTTCAGCAGAGCGGAACCATTAAGTCGCTCCTCCTTCATTGTCGACCTTAGCCATGTCTTTGTACGCCGCAATGTTGAAAAACTTCTTTCTACTGTAGCAACAGATGTAGGTAGAAAGCAAATCTTTTGTACAGCGTACGCAAAGTGGGATAGTAAGATCTAGGACAAGCAGACAACGCTTACATAACACAATCACGATCAAAACGCGGATAATGGAATGTAGTAGAATTAAGTCGGGTGATGCTGAGGGAATTAGATTAGGAAATGAAACACTTAAAGTAGTAAAGGAGTTTTGCTATTTGGGGAGCAAAATAACTGATGGTGGTCGAAGTAGAGAGGATATAAAATGTAGACTGACAATGGAAAGGAAAGCGTTTCTGAAGAAGAGAAATTTGTTAACATCAAGTATATATTTAAGTGTCAGGAAGTCGTTTCTGAAAGTATTTGTATGGAGTGTAGCCATGTATGGAAGTGAAACATGGACGATAAATAGTTTGTACAAGAAGAGAATAGAAGCTTTCGAAATGTGGTGTTACAGAAGAATGCTGAAGATTAGATGTGTAGATTACATAACTAATGAGGAGGTATTGAATAGAATTGGGGAGAAGAGGAGTTTGTTGCACAACTTGACAAGAAGAAGGGAGCGGTTGGTAGGACATGTTCTGAGGCATCAAGGGCTCACAAATTTAGCATTAGAGGGGAGCGTGGAGGATAAAAACCGTAGAGGGAGACCAAGAGATGAATACACTAAGCAGATTCAGAAGGATGTAGGTTGGGAGATGAAGAAGCTTGCACAGGATAGAGTAGCATGGAGAGCTACATCAAACCAGTCTCAGGACTGAAGACAACAACAAACAAACAAAGGGCGTTTATGCTCGTTTGCTTGTATTGAAGAATCTCTTCCATTAGTCTCTTCGTATCGAGGTTCTCTGTACAAGAAAACAGTAGAATATTCGCGACCTTTCTCGAACAAATGCCAGACAGAATAATGTATCGAGATCACTAGAACGGCCGCGACTTTTCTCGTAGGTATGTGTTAGCTATCTATGTGCCAGGCAGAAACGCATAAAATACGATGACGCTGACGCGCGTGCTGCATAGGAAAGTAAAACTACTCGATAACTAGATTCAGTCGAGCCGACTGACGAAAGGAACAAACGAATAGCGTGCGGGCTGACTGGCGGGGGCGGCGCAAGGTGGTGGGTGCGCTCCCCCCCCCCCCCCCTCCCCGTACGCATCCACCACTGGTGAAGAGTAACTGACGCAGTTTAATTTATATATCTGTGGTGAGGATAATGATGATGATGATGACGTGTTAGTTTACACTCATAACAGCAAGGTCTTCAGCGCCTGTACTATAATTTTATACCACTGGGATGGATAAACGTGGCAGAATAAGTTTCGCCAACAATAAAAATACAAAAATGCCCTAAAACACACACACACACACACACACACACACAGATAGATATACAAAATTCACTCCTTTGTCAGTTCTAAAGCGTGGTCTACACGTAAAGGCTGGTCTACACGTAACGTTTTGCCGTCAGTCTTGCATGCTCATGCCCGATTTATCAGAGTTGCTTGACAAAATGAAGTTTGACAAAGTCGCAAAAGGCTGATGCGCTGGAGCTTATCGTACATACGAGACTGCCGGTAAGTCTATGCATCTAGACACACGTCAAGCTTATTGCTCAAAGTTATCTCCCGCTGCTAATGTATTCTCGGTGACGCTAGAGGTTCTGTTATTTTACAGCGTGTGGTGGCGAAAGATAATGGGAGACGTACGACACTGAACTCATGAATTTTTCGCGGAGTTCGCAGAGCTTGCCTCTTGCGAGTAAAATCTGAGGATTACAGCAACGGAGACGAGGAAAACCATGCACACGCCGCTTTGGTTAATAAGCACAAGGTAGTGGATCCTTAAGCAACGGAAGAGTTGACCACCAAAAAGGTCAACTCACCTGGAAAAGTTTACTGCAAAGAGAGTGCGAAAATAAAAGCGTGCATGTGATCTGGAGCTACAACGGAAGAGACGTATAAACGTTCTTCGTGCAACTTTCATTTGCTTTCCTTCTTGAATGCCGAATACCAACATCCGAGAACACGGTCGAGCATAGAGTAATATTCATTCTAACGATGACTTTGATACTTACGGGAAATACATAGCGCGTGAATTACATCTTATAGGGAATCAACATACACTTGCGCGAAAGCTCATTAATGCTCGTGTTTTTTTAATTTAATTTATTTTTTAAAGCTGAGCTAGACGTGTTAATAAAAAACCTTATAGTTGGTAACTTTGCTTGTTTCTCCCGGCGGCCAGGCGTTTCCTTACAGTTATCAGGGAAATTTCCCCGGTAGCACATTGGGTTATTCACAATACAGTCATCCAGTTTAGTCTATTACTGGTTCAATACGTTACATAAAAAATATTGATAGTTCCTCAAGATTCCTAGGAATTTCTGAATACTTTTGTAATTTAGGGAATTATACATGAAAATATGCAGACACTAACTTGTTTACGATATACACCGAAGCGCCAAAGAAACTGGTATAGGCATGCGTATTCAAATACAAAGGTATGTAAACAGGCAGAATACAGCACTGTGGTTGGCAACGCCTATAGAGACAACAAGTGTCTGGCGCAGTTGTTAGACAGGATACTGCTGCTGCATTGACAGGTTATCAATATTTAAATGAGTTTGAATGTGGTGTATATCATCGCACGGCCGCGAGGTAGCGATGAAGTGGGGTTTTCCCATACGACCACATCACGAGTGTACCGTGAATATCAGGAATCCAGTAAAACATCAAAACACCGACATCGCTGCGGCCGGAAAAAGATCCTGCAAAAGAACGGGACCAACGACGACAGAAGAGAATCATTAACGTGACAGAAGTGCAACCCTTCTGTACATCGCCGCAGATTTCAGTGCTGGGCTATCAACAACTGTCAGTGTGCGAAACATTCAGCGGAACATCATCGATATGGGCTTTCGGAGCCGAAGGCCCACGCGTATGCCCTTGATGACTGCACGACACAAAGCTTCACAGGTACGTCTCGCTTGGGCCCGCCAACACAACATTGGACTGTTGATAACTGGAAACATGTTGCCTGGTCGGACGAGTCTCGTTCCAAGTTGTATCGAACGGATGGACGAGTACGGGTATGGAGACAACCTCATCAATCCACAGACCCTGGATGCCAAGCTGTTGGAGGCTCTGTAATGGCGTGGGGCGTGTGCAGTTGGAGTGATAAGGGACACCTGATACGTCTAGATACGACACTGGTAGGTGACTTGTATGTAAGCATTCTGTCTGATCACCTGCATCCAATGATATCCACTGTGCATTTCGACGGACTTGGACAATTCCAGCAGGACAATGCGCCACCCAACACTTCCGGAAATGCTCCAGGACCACTATTCTGAGTTTAAACACTGCCGCTGACCATAAAACTCCCCGGACATGAACATTATTGAGCATATCTGGGATGCCTTGCAACGTGCTATTTAGAAGAGATCTCCACCCCTCGTACTTTTACTGATTTATGGACAGCCCTGCAGGAATCACGGTGTCAGTTCCCTCCAGCACTACTTCAGACATTAGTCGAGTCCATGCCACGTCGTGTCGCGGCACTTCTGCGTGCTCGCGGCGCCCCACTCGATATTGGGCATGTGTACCAGTTTCCTTGGCTCTTCAGTGTATTTCCCGCAAATTCAAGGTTCTTGTAGCTCCTGCCAGTCGGTAAAAACCCTAAAGTGGTGGTGGGTTTCTCGTGGGGGCAGACAGCGGTCCTCATGACATTGCCTTCGTTCTCAGTTTCTTGGTTTAGAAGCGTTAACAGTTTAGAGTACGTTTCTATGTAAATACGTAAGTAATTAATCCAATGTTCTGGTTTCTGCTGTAGTTCTCCGAGAAAATTCACTTGGACGAATGTCCCTGTCTTCAATAAACAGTCCCGGAACCATCGTGAACGACGTGTGGGCTTTATTTCCTTCTTCAATTTAAAAGCACATAGCGTAGCCTTTGTCACTAGCACCTGGAACAACTGAGCAAAGGACTGAGTGGAAGTTTGAATAGTGTAGTTGCACGATTCGTGTCGTCAGTCTTCAAAAGACTGACACCAAAATGATGCGTGCAGTCCAGGCTTAAAACATACGGTACAAAAGAGAAATTCGGTGGAAAGAATTGAATTACTTTAGCAGATAGCTGTGACTGGCTGATCAATGGATTAAAAATCACGAGCCAGCCACTCTACAACATGCTAAAATCTTGGGTCTAAAAATTTAGTGTTGAATCCAGGCTCTAGACACAATACACCGTCCGACATAAAAAGGTGAACCATCCACAAAATATGGCCGCATGTCAACGTCACTTCGCACACGTACACGCTACCGGCAGGTACGTGAACGATTGTTGGGAGTTGCAATTAGGGGACTGGTAGAACGGTCACCAAAGTGCATTATGCTGTTCGTGTTTAGTATTGTTACAGGGCCCGGTAAGGCATATAATGGGCGTGAGCAGGATCAGATGTTGAGTGATTACTGTGAAGGACAAGGAGAAGTCGCGTACTCGTGTGATTTAGCGTTATCAGCACTTGACAGAGTTTGAAAGTGGCCTCGTTGTGGGTCCCCGATAGGCCGGTTTGCCGGATCGTGCAGTGTACAGATTTGTGGGGCATTCGGATGTGACAGTGGCTGATGCTGGACTGCATGGTGACCTGAGGGTAGGCACAGTCGTTGCCCAGGTTCTGGCCGACCGCCTCTGACCACCGCAAGGGAGGATGCGGTATTGTGCACCAAACTCACCGTAATCCCTTCACATCTGCGCCCTGCATCCGAGAGATCAATGGATTCCATGCAATATTCTCTGTCATCCCGCATCATTGGTCGGAGCCTAGCTGGACTGGGGAATTACCGTCCATGCGGAGGCTACAATTAAAACCACAACACAAACGACTGCTTTCAGAGTGATGCCATGACGGGGTAGCACAGACTGCTGAGAAATGGCGTCGCATCGTGTTCAGCGATGAACCGCCGTTCTTCACTATCGTGCGTGACCATCGACGGCGGGTATGGCGGCGACCTGCCGAAAGGTTCCAGTCTTCCAGTGTTTTGGAAAAAGCTTTTATTTCCAGCAGGATAATAAAAGCTTGTTCCCAAGAGATAAGTGGGATTCTTAGCCACTTGTGTAATAGCTCTCTGAAGCAGGGTATTTTCCTAGATAGACTGAAGTATGCCATTGTTAAACCACTGCATAAAAAAGGGGATACGTCTGATGTCAACAACTACCGCCCAATCTCTCTTCTGACTGCCTTATCCAAAATTCTTGAAAAAGTTATGTATTGTAGATTAGCTTCACACCTTTGTAAAAATAAAGTTTTAACAAAATGTCAGTTTCTTTTCCAGAATGGTTTTTCAACGGAAAATGCTATATATACTTTCACTAATGAAATATTAAATGCTCTGAACAACCGGAGGTCACCCGTTGGGATTTTTTGTGATCTCTCAAAGGCTTTTGATTGTGTAAATCATGGAATACTTCTAGATAAGCTCAAGTCCTGTGGTATGAATGGGAGAGCGCTCAAATGGTTTAAATCATACCTAACTGTAAGAGTGCAGACAATTGAAATAAGAAGTTCACATAATACGCAAAAAACTGGTGATTTCTCAAACTGGGGAACAATCAAGAATGGGGTGCCGCAAGGTTCGGTCTTGGGTCCTCTGCTGTTCTTAATATATATTAATGACTCGCCATCCTATATTCACGAAGATGGAAAGCTGCTACTTTTTGCCGATGATACAAGTATAGCTATCACACCCAACAGACAAGAATTAAATGGTGAAATTGTAAACGATGTTTTTCAGAAAATCATTAAGTGGTTCTCTGCAAATGGGCTCTCATTAAACTTTGACAAAACACAGTACATACAGTTCCACACAGTAAATGGAATGACACCATTAATAAATATAGACTTTGATCAGAAATCGGTAGCTAAGGTAGAATATTCAAAATTTCTAGGTGTATGCATTGATGAGGGGTTGAACTGGAAAAAACACACTGAAGGTCTGCTGAAACGTTTGAGTTCAGCTACTTATGCTATTAGGGTCATTGCAAAATTTGGCGATATACATCTCATTAAGTTAGCTTATCACGCCTATTTTCATTGTCTGCTTTCGTGTGGAATCATATTCTGGGGTAACTCATCATTGAGCAAAAGAGTGTTCCTTGCACAAAAGCGTGTAATCCGAATAATTGCTAGAGCTCATCCAAGATCATCCTGCAGACACTTATTTAAAGTGCTAGAGATCTTGACTGTAGCCTCACAATTTATATATTCACTTATGAAATTTGTTATTAACAATCCGAACGAACGAATTCAAAAGTAATAGCAGTGTACATGGCTACAACACTAGGAGAAAGGATGATCTTCACTACTCAAGGTTAAATCTAACTTTGGCTCTGAAGGGGGTAAATTATGCTGCCACAAAAGTTTTGGTCACTTATCTAATAGCATCAAATATCTGACAGATAGCCATATAGCATTTAAAAGGAAATTAAAATAATTTCTTAATGGCAACTCCTACTCATTAGATGAATTTTTGGATATAGTAAGTGGGTAACTTCCCCAACTCCCACAAAAAAATTAAAAATTAAAAACAATAAGTGTCATGTAATGTTTTGTGTAATGTAATATCTTGTATAGACACCTTTTGTTAACCTGACACGTTACACATCATTAAGAAGCGTCGTATTCATGATCTATGGAACAAGTGCTAATGTAATATAAAATCTAATCCTGGCATCGTGGTGTGGGGAGCCATTGAGGATGACCTCAGGTGAAGTTAGGTAGTGAATGAGGAACCTGTGACGTCACAGTGGTACGTCACGGACATCCTGCGTCTTCATGTGTTACCTCTCACGCGACAGTATCGTGTTGCCATTTTCCAACAGGACAATGCGCCTCCACACATGGTGTAATGTTGTTGGTTTAATTTGCTATGAAAGCGGTGCTGATAGGCAATAAAAGCGGTTTAAAAGCTGTGAGCTGTCTGGGGAAGTTAACCTTGCATTACTGCGCAACTGTTTCACCAGGTATCCAGTCTAGCTTACCAAATTCCCAACCAGACTAACATTAATTATAATCTTTTAATAATCATACGACAACCGGTGATATATATATATATATATATATATATATATATATATATATATATATATATATATATATATATATATAAAGAGAATTTAAATAAAAAGAAATAAATCAGTTTATATTTGGAAATTTATTTTAATATTGATCATTGAAATTTCAGCATATTAAACTCAATTCATAACTAAACTGGTGCCTTATTTGGGATTGTGAAAATGTGAGTTTGTAATCTTCCGGAACACATCAAATATGGAGCCAAGATTGGGAGACTGCATACAACACTGCATTCATAAAATAACACACAAAGAACTTTGAAACATATGCAAGAGGAAATTAACCACAACCAACCGATTTTACGTTCGTAGCGCAATCCTGTCCGTCATGAAATTACCACACAGTGGTATACTAAATTCATACTAACTCTCTGTGAAATCTTCCCTAAAAGAATAGCTGAGGGCTACTTTGATGCTTACACCACATGCTTCACGTGGTCAACTTGGTTCACACAAAGAGTGTAACTCCACAATAATTTTGATAACTAAAATAAATTACATCGAAACGCAATTTACTAAAGAAAAACCTCGAACTGGTTACTATCGTCTTATTATTAACCTGATGGGTCAAACAATTGTATAAGCACGTGGTACTGGTCTCACAAAGTACACCCCACGTGGGTTGAACATAAAGAAAAGTTGCTATATTGAAAAATATTGTCAAGACGAGACGTTATAATCTCACGCACATTCGCATTTAAGATTGATTATCATAGTTAGAGTTACTGATCAACACGTAGTTCCACTTTACTCACAAAGTAGTGACAAAGCAACTACCCGAAGATATTCTGAACTTCACACTCGAATTACACTGCGCTGCAATTTAAGATAACATTAGATATTTTAGAGCTAAACCTGAAATAAAGGTGATTAAATTTTCAGTTAGGCTGAGCTTAAGAAATCCATTGTCCTATGGACTTAGCAGACATGCGCTCAGCCGGAGATCTTACCACTTCAGACGCTCGCCGCGGACAGACTGCCGTGGTCCCTTCCTGAGGGTGGCTCACAAATACAAACGGAAGTGGCCAGAGAGGCAGCTTCCTATACCAACATGACAAGGGACGGACAGGACCATACTAAGAATAGAAACCTCTCTGCTTTTAGAAAGCGTAGCTACCTGTTCCGACGTTGGTCCTATTGTTCTCTAGCAGACAGGCTTGTCTGCTCCCCTCGAGCATGCAACTAGAAATACATTTGCTCATTCATCCTCTCACACAGAAGGGAAGGGGGATTACAGTATCTTATCATATACAGTATATAAAACAAAGCGGATGTAGGTTCCATATGAGACTGTGTGACATGAATTACATATAAATTGTGTTTTAAAGTGTAGTAGTGTGACAGATCGTTCTTGTTTATGTGTAAAAGTAACACGTTCCACTACTCAGTCTCCTCCCAGATAGTCAGAAACACCACAGTAAATTTAGAAGAGGAATTTATGCCGTAAATGACAACAGATTTAAGAAATTAACATGAAAGGAATCCAACAGAGACCTTTCAATGGAACATACCTCTATGAACTGTCTGCGTCGTGTTGAAGTACTCTTGTGGGCAGCAAGGTCCCCAGGGGACTCCTGACGGCACAACGATAGCTCACAGAGATCCTGCGTACTCATGTATTACATCTCAGGTGGACGTATTGCGACGTCATTTTTCAACAGGACAATGCTCGCCCACAGATGGAACATGTCTCTAAGAACTGTCTGCATCGTGTTGAAGTCATCCTGTGGCCAACAAGGTCCGGAGGGGACCTCTGATGGCACAACGATAGGTCACTGAGAGCCTGCATCCTCATGTATTACCCCATGTATTACCTGTATCGTGATGCCATTTTTCAGCTGGACAATGCTCATCAACACGTGGAACATGTCTCTGTGAACTGTCTCCGTCATTTTGAAGTACTCCTGTGGACAGCAAGATCCACAGATGACCCAGTAGAACATGTGCAGAACCATTTCGGACGTCAACTCTGTCCCAGTGGTATTCACCAGGATACTAAGGACCAGTTACAACGGTTGTTGTTTTGTGACGCCCCAGCCGAATCAGTGCCTGCACCAAGGCCACAGGGGGGTGCAGTGCCATACCGTTAAGTGACCTCATACTGCTAGATTCTTTGTAAATTTGACTCGATTTTTTTTTAATAACTGTAGTACCATCCTGAGCCATGGCGACTGGCGCTGGTTAGGCTCCACTTGCGTCGCTGATTTCGACACTCGTCTGCTCTTGTATCTCTGACTGCTCCGCTTTGCTTTTCCGGCTTGGCGCGTGGCCGCTCTCTCTCTCTCCGGTCGGCATTCAACGAGGTAACATGTTTTGAAAGCAGGCCCTCGTCTCTATCCGCTGTGCCTGGGCCTCGCCGTTTTGCCGCGCCGGGTGTACGGTGCTGATTAGTCGCCGCGTTTGTGTGCGAAACGGTGGCAGGTCCGTCATCCCATAGCGAACATCTCCTCATCCCGTAACTGGAAGCATTAAGTTACGTATGATTCGTATTCTGCTGTTAACCTGTGAAGGTTTGAGAAACTTGTGGTGGCATGTTGTATCTGCCGGAGATCAGTTAAGTGTTATACTGAACTTGCGAAGTCTAGAGTTTTACTGCTTGGTTTAAAGGTTTCTTGCAATGTTAATTTGATGTAGTATGTTAATTAGTGTGCTCTTCGCCCAGTTTTGGTTTTAGACCTTCTTTTAATATGAAGGCCAGAGCTTTTGTCAAGTCAGTGTAATTTTAATTGTTCTTTCATTCGGTAAATGTCTCAGTTTGGTTTTCAGTCATGTCACAGATAGTCACGTAGTTAGTAAGCCTCTCATGGTTTTGAAAAAGGTGAATCACGAGTTGCACTTGTCTTCCGCGTGAATTATTTGCTGTTACAGAAATGGTCTGGTATGTGGGGCAGCTGGGGTTTGTCGCCTTGGCGGGCAGGCTGAGATCGTCTGTGTGTTCGGCGAGTTTACTGCTCTGGCTTGCAGCCTGATCAATTTCGAAATTGCTTGGCGGTTGCTGTCTACTCGTTTGTTCCGAGTACCACCGTGTATAAGTGGCGCTTCCATCCTTTAGTTAAGTATCCGGCCTGTCCACCGGGACTGGCGAGATCTGTTCTTAAGTAACTCAAATCAAATGGCCCTGAGCACTATGGGAATTAACATCTGAGGTCATCAGTCCCCTAGAACTTAGAACTACTTAAACCTAAGTAACCTAAGGACATCACACACATCATTGCCCGAGGCAGGACTCGAACCTGCGACCTTACCGGTCGCGCCCTTCTAGACTGTAGCGCCTAGAACCGCTCAGCCACACCGGCCGGCTAAGTAACTCAAGCTGAATCATTAGTGTTGTGTAAATTTTGGTTACGAAAGCAATAAACTTAATAGTCTGCTTAGGGTGGTGACTGTCTGTGATCCTTGTCTGTGATCCTTTTGCAATCAGATCTAATTATTATTTTTAAAATACTGTTTGTTATGTTAATTCATGATCCAATCACATAGTTTTTCTGGTTAAAGTCAGTTGAATATTTCCTTAAGAGGACAAAGGTCCGAATTAAAATTTTCATATTGTTATTCTGATTTGTAATTTTATAATAATCAAATTTGTCCTGTAGTTGAAATTAAAATTATGTACCAACCACGAGTTCGTCCATCATCAAAGATCCCTAGCTTCCTATGTCCTTTGAGAAGCTGTGGTTGAATTGCAATTTAGTTTCTCTAGCATGTAATTTGAGCATTAACACAGCTCAACTGTTCGCAGAGCGTAAATCACACTCACATCGTCATATCTCAAACTGAGGGCAATTCCCACTCATGTTTCAATATAAGGTGCGCTCTGTTAAAATGTGGTACTTGGTGATTTGTGCGCCGCAGCCATCACTGACTGGGGGAGTTCTCTTGTGGGCGTGTAAAACCATATGAACTGAAGCGCCAAAGAAACTGGTATAGGCATGGGTATTCAAATACAGAGATATTTAAACAGGCAGAAGACGGCCCTGCGGTCGGCAACGCCTGTATCAGACAACAAGCGTCTGGCGCATTTGTTAGATCGGTTACTGCTGCTATAATTGCAGGTTATCAAAATTTAAACGAGTTTGAACGTGGGGTTATAGTCGGCGCACGAGCGATGGGACACAACATCTCCGAGGTAGCGATGAACTTGAGACTTTCCCGTACGACCATTTCACGAGTGTACCGTGCATATTAGCAATCCGGTGAAACATCAAATCTCTGACATCTGTGCAGCCAGATACAGATCCTGCATGGACGGGACCGACGCCGTCTGAAGAGAATCGTTCAATGTGACAGAAGTGCAACCTTTCCGCAAATTGCTGCAGATTTGAGTGTTGGGCCATCAACAAGTGTCAGCGTGCGAACCATTCAACAAAACATCATCTATATGAGCTTTCGGAGCGGAAGGCCCACATGTGTAGCCTTGATGATTGCAAGATACAAATTTTTACAGGTACGTCTCACCTGGGCCCGCCATCATGACATTCCACTGTTGATGAGTGGACTTGTTGCCTGGTCGGGGGCGTGTACGGGTATGGAGAAAACCTCATGACTCCATGGACCCTGCATGTCAGCAGGGGACTTTTCAAGATAGTGGAGGCTCTGCAATGGTGTGCTACGTGTGCAGTTGGAGTGATATGGGACCTCTGGTATGTGTAGGTATGACTCTGATAGGTGACACGTACGTGAGCATCCTGCCTGATCACCTGCACCCATTCGTGTCCATTGTGCATTCTGACGGACTTGGGCAATTTCAGCAGGACAATGCGACATCTCACGCCATTACATAGCCTCCACCAGCTTTAACAGTCCCCTGCTGACATGCAGGTTCCATGGATACATGAGGTTGCGTGGTCGTGCGGTAGCGTTCTCGCTTCCCGCGCCCGGGTTCCCGGGTTCGATTCCCGGCGGGGTTAGGGATTTTCTCTGCCTCGTGATGACTGGGTGTTGTGTGATATCCTTAGGTTAGTTAGTTTAAGTAGTTCTAAGTTCTAGGAGACTGATGACCATAAATGTTAAGTCCCATAGTGCTCAGAGCCATTTTTTACATGAGGTTGTGTCCTTACCCGTACACGTGCATCCGCTCGATCCAATCTGAAAAGAGACTCGTCCGACCAGGCGACATGTTTCCAGGTTTCCAGTCATTAACAGTCCAGCGTCGGTGTTGATGGCCCAGCCGAGGCGTAAAGCTTTGTGTCATGCAGTCATCAAGGGTACATGAGTGGGCCTTCGGCTCCGAAAGCCCAAAGTGATGATGGTTTGTTGAATGGTTCGCACACTGACACTTGCTGATGGCCCAGCACTGAAATCTGCAGCAATTTGCAGAAGGGTTGCTCTTCTCTCACGTTGAACGATTCTCTTTAGTCGTCGTTGGTCCGTTCTTGCAGGGTCTTTTTCCGGCCGCAGCAATGTCGAAGATTTGATATTGTACGAGATTCCTGATATTCACGGTACACTTGTGAAATGGTCGTACGGGAAAATCCTCACTTCATCACTACCTCGGAGATTCTGGGTCCTATCGCTCGAGCGCCGACTGTAACACTACGTCCAAACTCACTTAAATCGTAATCATCTGCCATTGTAGCAGCAGTAACCGATCTAACAACTGCACCAGACACTTGTTGTCTTATATAGGCGTTACTTACTGACCGCAGCACCGTCATCTGCCTGTTTACATATCTCTGTATTTGAATACGCGTGTCTGTACCAGTTTCTTTGGCGCTTCAGTATATTATTTCTGTAATTTATTGCTTTGCGAAGTGTGTGGGCGAGTCGTTTTTACTATTTACGTGTTGCTTTTGTTGTTGATAATCTGTTACTACATTCTTCTCCATTTGCTTAATTCTGTTGTTCTTTGTTGTTCAATACTGTGTAGTGTGTGGAAACCGGTCGTAGTTTTTCAAAATAAAAAAGTACAACTGACGCTGCCACTTTGTTCAAACTTTTACTTATGTTAGGGATTGAAAACCGATGAAGTCAAGATCGCACATGAAATCTTCTTTCTTTGGGTGGGTTATTGATTTCGAGTAACAATCTATCCATCTCCATAACTAAGATATGAAACAGATTTTTTTGTCATATTAGCAACGTACAACAGCTTACAGAACTGCAGATAATTTGTAGCTGGATTCAAGAGTACATACACGAATTAACTACAAAATACATACCATAAAACATTCCTAATTAGTTTTGATGGCATTACGACTTCACATATCGTTGAAATCTTTCTTGAAATGACAACATCTATACATGAGATAATTAGAAACAGTGTTTCATTTCATATATTAATATACCTTGAAACACGTATGTAACGCAGCAGCGATGGCGAGGCATTGTAGCATCTGTGACCAGAGAGTATGCGCTTGACCGCGCGAGTGTTGCGAGCGGTTCTCAGTCAGTAGTAGTCTTTGCGAGTTAGTTTGTCGCTATGCAGAGTAGCAGTCAGTAGTCGTTGCTCAGTCTGTTAGTAGCTGTAGCCCAGTGCAGTACAGCAGTCGTTGCGAGTCTGTAGCTCTGTCTAGTTGAGAGCAGTACTCTGTCTGTAGTCGTCATGCAGAGCGGTCGGTCAGTAGTAGCAGCCCAGTGCGGTTGTGTGATGTAAGCGGTCGGCAACAATGGTCAAGATGAGGAATAAGGTATACTGTTAATTAATATAATCATTAGATAATGAAAAATTTTATTTATTGTAATTATTCTCCAACAAGTCTCCCAATAATAATTTTTTATTTCAAAAGTATTTTCTCAAAAATTTAATTTTTTATTGAACTCAAGATTTCGTTGCACTTCCCATTTCATTCCACTTCTTTTGAAGAGAAATTCCACTAAAATCACAAAAAAAGAGAATATTATTATTTGCAATGCAGTTCCTCCAAGCGGTGCGCAACAACAAGAGCAGATATGTGACATCCATTTATTCTGAGGTAAGACTTTAATTCTGATTGTTTTTCACAGGGCCAAAGACCGATGTTTCGGTTTAATTGAATTTTCTTGTCACTGAATGGACTTTAATTTTGAAGGATTTATATTTGAGTCAGATTGCGTATTTTCACATTTTTGTTGCCATTGTCAGTACATTTGATTGTGGGCAAGTTACGCATAGAGCCATGTCCATCAGCATTTCTAATTAGTATCGTTATTTTCTTATCAAAATTTTTGTAGGGAGGTTACACTTGGCTCCCATTTCTATTAAGTATTGCTATATTTTCTTATAAAAATTGCGGTGGGGAGGTTACACTTGGCGACACCCAGTCCAGGATCGTATTTCGTTGAGAGTCTTTTGAGCAACAGTCAGATATCTGCTCTTATTTGCTTAGATATAATTAGGATTTAGCGCAACGCTTTTAATAATATTGTGACTTTCTCTCTACAGGTCAACGGCAATTTGTTGCTTTGTTGTATTTGTGTGTTGCTTTTGCATTGTGCTTATTTATTTTGTGAATAATTTTGACTATTGTTAAAATGCCGCGAAAGACTGTGAATAGTGTATCGCGAGGTATTATGAATGAAATTACCGACCCAAACAACTTTGCCGATAGGACATGCGACACGCAGTGTAATGATGACAATCCTGCGTTCACTAACAATCAGTGTATTCCAACCACTAATGATGACTTTTATCTTAATGATGAACAAACGAACTCGGTTATGTCCTATGTTGATTTGACGACAATTGATGACGCGGGACGCTCTATTATTATAGCATTTTTGCAACAAATGTCTAAACAACTTAATGAAAAACTTGATGAACGGAACAAACAATTTCGCGAAATAATTAATGAAAGTTTCAAACTGACGAAAGAAAAACAAGACAACCTTAACGAACGGAGCAGACAAGTTAGTGAACAGAATACAGCTATTACCGTGCAATGTCGGGACAATAAAGTACAATTACGTGTAGATACTAAGACTTGTGCTAATAACAGTAATGAAGAAGTTGGCACTGTTGCACAAGAATTAAGTAGTACACGTGTAGGCACAACAGAATCACATAAAGACGAGATTATTGCAGTCACCGAACAATGTTCAGCAAACGAAACACAGATACACGAAATTAATGCAATCACTGAACAATGCCCTAAAAACGCAGTACAGATTCGCGACGAAGTTAATTTAGAGTCAGTGGAAGTTTCACACACTCCGAATACGGAAGTCAATAATAAAAGTGAACGACAGATCAACCAAATTGACGAAAGTGTTACAGTAACAGAGTTGAAAATTATTTCAGTCACCAATACGTCACAGAATCCGCCACTTTGCGAGCATTTGTCAAAGTCACGCAGCGCGTATCATGTGAGCAATTTACAGAGACTACGCGAATTAAAATCCGAAAAGCCACGCTACTTAAAATGTGAAAAGCTACGCAATTTGAAGTACGAAATGACACAGACGAACAGATTCACTCACAAACCCGAACGTGTTATCAAACCGAGTGACGAGAACGTAGATTTCGAGCAATTTGCATTTGTAAGAAAATGTAAGGAATTTAATAATGACAGCGTACAGGTACACGCTTTGCACTGTATACGACAATTTGTTTTTGTACTTTCACCGCTATTATCTGTAATGGAGAAACTAGCTTTGAATCTGAGGCGACAATTTGCTATTGTATTTTCATCAGCATTATCTATTATGCAGAAATTGGAATTAGCAAGAATACAACAATTTGCCTTTGGAATTTTACTGCCATTGCCTGTAACGCAAAAGCTAAAATTTATTTGCAGTGCGTAATAGACCTCAGGGGATTCATTACGCTTTAATGAATATGTGCCGTAGCGAGCATAGGGCCCCGAGCTGTAGTAGTGCTGTTTCATCTTTAGTTTTCTGCACTACTGCCTTCTCTTCTACTATCCTTTATATCTATCAAAATTGCTCTTTAACTATTGCTCTACCTAGAATTAAGAAAAATATGTAATGAAAACCGGATATGACAAATTTTAGCGAATGTGACAATTTTCATTAGGCACTCCAGAATCACGAGAACTTAAATAACAGATAAAAATCGTAATCATCAGTATGTGTAAAATTAACAGCAAACGCATTTTTTGGTAACAATAGACGTTTTCCACCACAATAGCATGAAAGTCAGCCGCTTCGCATACGTAACCAACAATGCAGTCTACAAGGTCAACCAAACTTTAATGTTTCGCCGCGTGCATGTATAGTCTCAGCGCCAACAAATAGTAACGCATGGCAGCAAAGAAATAACTACGTACAGACAACACTCTATTTCAATTCCTATCGCAATACACCGTATAGGAATGATTATTAGGACAGACGTAAAAAGAATGATGAGCACAATTTTCAGCGTACATTTAATAACAGTCGATCTTATGAGCAGCAACAACATCAGCAACAACAAATAATCATGAATGGAACAGACAATAGGTGTCATCCATAGCGTAACACGTCAGTAAGAAATAACAGAACAGTTCATATAGTGGATATGCCACAGCATCCTCCCGTAAATAACAGGACGAACGATAGAATTTAACCAGATACAGCACAGATTGCATACTACAGTAACGCAAACATTACTTTTGACACGCAGAATTTTGTTCACGAGAATGTTATTTGAAACATGCTTTATTGAATGCTCTACTTTTATCGCACCCAGATCTCACCAGAAATTTTTCCTTTGCCACTGACAGCTCTAACACCGCTTTAGGTGTACATATTTTTCAGGAAATTGAAGAAGATGGTTCTACAGTAATTAAAAACATCGCATTTGCAAGTCGCATTTTGTCACCTGCTGAACGAAATTATTCCGTTACAGAACTGGAAACATTATGTGTTGTATGGGCTTTTACGAGATTTCGGCACTTTCTTTATGGCAGACATACCACCGTTTACACAGACCATAGAGCTATACAATTTTTGCTTTCAGCTAAATTTACTCACGACAGATTAAGTAGATGGAAACTATATTGACAAGAATTTAATTTTACGATTGTTCATATTCCCGGTACACAAAATGTTATAGCAGACGCACTATCGCGTTGTCTCGGCAACAATCAGCAAGACATCGCAACCAACTTCTGCAAAGCAAATTTCAGCGTCATGTACATTCAACAAGTTGCATTTGAAAATTTCATTTCGTCGTCATTACGAGACATAGTATTCTTTTTTTTTTCTCTTCACATGCTTTGGTCAGCTGCGCGAGCTAATGCTTCTGTCCGTCAGCTGTGTTGTCTTCTGCTGTCACTACCAATTTACGACACTCACAAAACACAAACAAATGTTTTTCAGCAAATGATTAATTTTGACACGTGCAAACTATTACGGATAGTAACAAAGTAGAATCGGAACACAAAAGAACATGTCCGACCTCACTACCATGTTTTTGCTACATCTTTGTCGCTGTTGAACTCACTTCAAAATTTGTTACTTTCACTCCGTTACGCAAAGCTACTGCTAAAACTGTTTCGAAAGCATTTGTAAAACATTTTCTATTTCATGTAGGGCATGTAATGAAAGTAATTTCTGATAATGGATCTCAATTTCGTAGTAGTGTATGGACACGCATGTTACGAGCTAGAAACATTTCTCCGATCTATATATCCAAGTACCACGCTTCTTCGAACCCTTGTGAAAGATTAATGAAGGAAATTGGTAAGCTGTGCAGAATATACTGCCACAAAAGACATATTGATTGGGATACACACATACTCTCATTCCAAGATGTAATTAATTCCATTCCAAATGAATCCACTATGCTATCTCCGACTGTTATACTGAAAAACGTTGAACCACCGAACAAAATTAAAGAATTAATAGAATTCCCCAAAAATCGTCGCCTACGACACCACGAAATAATTGACATTGCGCTGAACAACATCAAACGTGCCGCAGAGCGCCGGAGAAGACAGCAAAAACAGGTTTGTACACGCCGCGACTTTCACGTTGGACAGAAGATATTAGTACGTACACACTATTTATCCAGCAAATTAAAAGGTAAGTGCAGTAAATTTGAACTTCTATACGCAGGTCCGTATCGGATTCGCAGCATCCCTCACCCCAATGTTGTACACGTCGAAACTTTGAGAACCAGAAAATCGAAAGGCAATCACCATATCTCAAACATTAAACCGTTTATTGAGTGAAACCACTGTATGATTCAACACACTATGATGCCATTTACTAATGCAATTAATTCACCTGACTAATTATTGATGATTATCGTATTTTTTTTTCTTGGCAAGTGCCCGGCAAGGTAAGGTTAGCAGGTCGCTCTTCTTGTCGTTACACATCAGACCGTGCATATTTTTCCAGATGAATTTACACATTTACGACTATTTCTGCAATTATATTTATGTGACTACTTATTGATGATTATCGTATTTTTTTTTCTTGGCAAGTGCCCGGCAAGGTAAGGTTAGCAGGTCGCTTTTCTTGTCGTTACACATCAGACCGTGCACATTTTCCATTTTTTTGTGTATATGACTGTACTCCAGTTTTGTTTGTATGCACTATGAAATAGTTAAGATATAAAACACACCAGTCGACTTTGACATTTTTTTTTTTTTTTGCCTTATGACATCTCAACATCGTGACTGTTTCACATTTTTTTTGCTACTGCATTGTATTATTCTGTGTACATTTTTTCGCATCCGAACACTGTCAATGTCTTGGACATATTACGTTTTCTGTCATGTTATGCTGTATGGTTAATTGTGTCACCATAAACCAGTCATTATTTAGTGGGTATAGGATTTAAATGCAAGACATTAATCTTTGTTCATCAATTTCAGAAAGGAATGATGATTCTAAGAAATAAATTTAACATAAATGGAATTTCACCTACGGAATAAACGAAAGGAGATGCAATAACTTTATGAGGAAGAGTAAAGGGATCAGGATTAACAAGCATCAACAAGACTATACTATACTCATCACAGAATAGCAGTCTTAACTAATTTTTTCTTTCAGAATACAAGGTGATTGATGCAGGCTGTCAGACTGAACTACACATCTTAGTTTTAGTGATGAAATATGCTAGAGATAAGGAATAGTTATGTAATGAGTAATGAAGTGATATTTTGCAGATGATAGTGAATACTGATGAATAATGATGAAGGAAATGGTATTATGAATAATGAAGTTTTTCTTTACAGGTGATGATAATGGTGAAGTTATGATGATATGGATAATGAAGTTTTTTTCTATATGCCACGTAGTTATTTAAGTATTTGTTGCGGTTTGCTTTGACAGCAGGTGTTACATTGCATAGTAGGATGACGGAAAGTTTTGGAAAGGACAGCTATGGAACACATTTTATACACATTTCACTACTTGTTAATTCGAAGTTCACTACTTTTCAGCATAGTGTGCGTTTCTTCTTTCAGGTCAATAATCCGTTTTTGTATTTTTTCCAGGAGAAGTTTTTCATGACACTTACTAAACCTGTTACTTATTATACCTGTTCTAGTACTTGCATTTTTATATTTTTTACCCATTTGTGTTTATCATTTATAAATGTGATCACATGTACTGCCTTGTTACATAATCTTGCTACAGCTGACTCATGACGAATGACGTTACCTATCCTCATTTGCAGCAATAGGTCAAAAGCAAAAAGTATTATGCCTCAGCAATTAATTATCGATCCCAACGCAATGCATTGCTACCAAAAAAATGTATTACCAGTCCCACATAATGTCACTAGTTTATGATAATTCTGAATAATACTGATCAACTCTGAATAGCATGTCACTCGAGTAATGACCTCTTAATGAGACTATATTCAAAATAATGCTTTGTCACTAGCTAATAACTGCCACTGTTTATTGTAATGCCTGTGATTACTAATGATTTGACTGTAATTAACTGATTTTTAATAATGACTTTGTAATGATCTGAATAATACTGAATGATGAACTATGTTTTATTCTATTCAATACTTGATGGCCACTGAGTGCCAATAATTAATGTCACTCCACGAATTGTTATTAATTATGCCATTGATTAGCTCTTGTTTCCAATGTTGATACTTTGTAATTTGAAATCAATGTGACTGTTTCATAATGCTTTGTAATTAGGAAAAGACTAATGATTCTTAATAGATTGGAATGACACATAATTAATTAACTATGGTACTGTTTAATAATGCTTTGTAATTAATTAAGGCTACAAATGATTAATTAATTAACTGTAATTAGACAAATGATTAATTAACGACAAATGATTAATTAATTAACTGTAATTAGACAAATGATTAATTAACGACAAATGATTAATTAACTGTAATTATACAAATGATTAATTAACTGTAATTAGACAAATGATTAATTAATGACAAATGATTAATTAACTGTAATTAGGAAAAGGTTAATGATTCTTAATTATACTCTGTAACTGAAAAGAATGCGATTATTTCATAATATTTTGTAACCAGGAAAAGAAGGCTACTGATTCTATGTAAAACAATTAATGAACATTTTTCTGTAATACTACATACTTGGTACAGAAATGTTCAACAACTGGGCTATGAATGCCACGAACTATCAATGAAGACTGTAATTGTCAATATTATGTGACTTGATGTCCTTCACCTCATAAGCTGACTACCCTGAATTACTGCAATGTCCATTTGTCCTGTTTATCCCAGTGATCATGGAGCACTATATTTGGTTTTGCACTAATTCTACGTTGGTGTGCCTTGTAAGAGTGTGGTGTTGACACGACATGCTGTCCACCACCATGAGCGATGAAGACATTATTATGGTCCCACTGTTTGGTGTACCTAATGTACTGCCAAAATGAAAACATGGAACATTACTACGACAGTTCAGTGTCTTGGCTACACTGATAAATTCTAATGGGAAAAGAACTTCAAGTTGTGTCACTTGGTGTTGTACTACTGTGGAAAGATATGGACTTTCAGAGCAGCTGTGTGCAATCTAAAGTGCTACAACCATGATGCAATCCTTCCCTTTCCTATCCTGATTCTTGTCACATAAAAAAAAAATTTTTTTTGGTAACATCATTTATGTTCATAGGTTATACATTTTTCGATTCGCTAAACTCCAGTGTGAGTACACTTATATCACTGGTCGACATGATGTTTGCCATTATGTTTATTTGTTGTGAAAATACTAAAGTCATTTTTCAGTGCATGTGCACTTTGGACATGAATTTTTTTTTGCCATTATGTTTATTTGTTGTGAAAATGCTAAAGACATTTTTCAGTGCATGTACACTTGTCAACATAATATTTTTTGCCAGTCTGTTTATTTGTTCTGAATATGCTAAAGAATTTTTTCAGTGCCTGTGCACTTTGTTATCTGTCAAATAATTTGTATATACTTTTCTGATTTGCTACTATGTTTAGTATTCACATTTTGTCCTTGTCTGATATATTTTGTACTTAGTGCGTGTGCACAACATTTAAATATCCTGTAAGTTGTAGGATTTTGTTAATTAAAGAAAAATTTTGCCGCGCTTGGCAAGTCCAAATGACTCACCATCGCTGCCAAATTTTTGCCCCCCGAGTGGAGGGTTATGAAACACGTATGTAACGCAGCAGCGATGGCGAGGCATTGTAGCATCTGTGACCAGAGAGTATGCGCTTGACCGCGCGAGTGTTGCGAGCGGTTCTCAGTCAGTAGTAGTCTTTGCGAGTTAGTTTGTCGCTATGCAGAGTAGCAGTCAGTAGTCGTTGCTCAGTCTGTTAGTAGCTGTAGCCCAGTGCAGTACAGCAGTCGTTGCGAGTCTGTAGCTCTGTCTAGTTGAGAGCAGTACTCTGTCTGTAGTCGTCATGCAGAGCGGTCGGTCAGTAGTAGCAGCCCAGTGCGGTTGTGTGATGTAAGCGGTCGGCAACAATGGTCAAGATGAGGAATAAGGTATACTGTTAATTAATATAATCATTAGATAATGAAAAATTTTATTTATTGTAATTATTCTCCAACAAGTCTCCCAATAATAATTTTTTATTTCAAAAGTATTTTCTCAAAAATTTAATTTTTTATTGAACTCAAGATTTCGTTGCACTTCCCATTTCATTCCACTTCTTTTGAAGAGAAATTCCACTAAAATCACAAAAAAAGAGAATATTATTATTTGCAATGCAGTTCCTCCAAGCGGTGCGCAACAACAAGAGCAGATATGTGACATCCATTTATTCTGAGGTAAGACTTTAATTCTGATTGTTTTTCACAGGGCCAAAGACCGATGTTTCGGTTTAATTGAATTTTCTTGTCACTGAATGGACTTTAATTTTGAAGGATTTATATTTGAGTCAGATTGCGTATTTTCACATTTTTGTTGCCATTGTCAGTACATTTGATTGTGGGCAAGTTACGCATAGAGCCATGTCCATCAGCATTTCTAATTAGTATCGTTATTTTCTTATCAAAATTTTTGTAGGGAGGTTACACTTGGCTCCCATTTCTATTAAGTATTGCTACATCTTCTTTTAAAAATTGCGGTGGGGAGGTTACAACCTATTGAGTTTTGTGACCATCGTTGCCGGCCGCGGTGGTCTAGCGGTTCTAGGCGCTCAGTCCGGAGCCGCGCGACAGCTACGGTCGCAGATTCGAATCCTGCCTCGGGCATGGATGTGTGTGATGTCCTTAGGTTAGTTAGGTTTAAGTAGTTCTAAGTTCTAGGGGACTGATGACCATAGATGTTAAGTCCCATAGTGCTCAGAGCCATTTGAACCATTTGTGACCATCGTTCTATTACACCCATCGTGCTATTACAGCGGCCACGAAAGATGAAAACCTGTTTTTAATTATCTCATCCATGGATGTCGTCATTTTAAGAAAGGTTTTAAAGATATGTGACGCCGCAATGACACCAGCACTATTCAACAATGTATTATGGTATGTATTTTGTAACTAATTTGTGTATATACTCTTGAAGCATACTACATTATTATGTCCAATTCTGTAAGCTCTTATATGTTGCTAACAAGAGTAACAATCTTATAGCTTAGATCTGAGGTGGCTAGATTGTTTGACGAAAGTAGTAATCAATCCAAATAAAGAATATTTCATGTGCGATCCTCACTTCATGGGTTTTCAATCCATAATATAGGTATAAATGTACAACAGATCTCTTATTTCCTGATTGACAATATGAACAAAGCTGACGTTATTCAAAATTTGTTACTTTAGTTGTTCGTTGGTTAATTGCTTTCCCCATAGTTCATTTACACGAAATTTGTTAATGGAATCGAAAAATCTCTTTGCGAACTACTAATTTTAATGTTTAGGTGCATGCTTTCCTGTTGCAGATGATTTTGCACACCAGTGAACGTATTTAAGCTTAGCATGCTGTCTTTCTACACTACAAGTGTTAATATTTGTGTAACTATACGATCAAATTGATTAAGACTCCAGATACGCATCCAGAATGGACGGGGCTCAAATCTTCGCCCAGTCGCCTAGATTTATGTGTTTCGTGATGTCTCGTAAATCGCATAAGGTGAGTATACGATGGTTCCTTTATTAAAGGACGTGGACGTCTTTCTATATATTTCTCAAATTATGGACAGCCCAGAAAAGAAAAGAAACGTGAAGCACCCAGGAGGGGAGGAGGGAACGAAATGAAACCTCGCTGGTTGAGAGGGTATGTGATGTTATTTCAGTAATTCGAATATCGAGTGAAATTTACAAAGAACTTGACCTTATGAGTTCACTTTTACGGCGTTGCATCCCCTCTGGCCTGGATGCAGGCATTGATTGGGTAGGGAAGGGTCTCATAAAACCGTCGGATCCTCTCCTGGCCCTCAGCTGTTGTAACTGGTTGTAATTGGTCCTTGATAGCCTGGATAATGGAACTGAAACGTAGCTGACGCGCATCTGGGGATCTCGCTGGCCCCAGGAGGACCTCATCACCACGCAGACATGTGCCGTGTGTGGGCGACCAAAGTCCAGTTGGGAAACGGCACCACAATACTGTTGCGTCAGAGGCAATACAAGAGGATGGCGTATTGTTGTACTGTCAAGAGTTCCCTCAGTCACTATGAGCTCTGGCTTTAAATAATACCCGACGGCTTGCCATACTCCAGTGTGCCTCTCCAAACCATTTGAAGAATGGATCCCGTCTCTAGGTCGTCCCCATATTCACCAAAGATGTTCAGCCGGGGCAGTGCAGAACAGCGATTCATTACTCTATACAACGCGACGCCGTTCATCAGCAGTTCACACGTCCCGTACCCGTTTGTATTCACGTGTTAACGGCAGCGTAACCATGGGACGGTAATTCCCCAGTCCAGCTGATGTTAGTCTCCTACCAATGGTTTGTTACGTTAGTTGTTCGTTAGAGAGTTAATTGCGTACCCCATAGTTCATTTACACGAAATTTGTTAATGAAGCCGAAAAATCTCTTTGCAAACACCTAATTTTTTGTGTAGGTGCATGCTGTCCTGTTGCAGATGGTTTTCCACACCAGTGAACGTATTTAAGCTTAGCATGCTGTCTTTCTACACTACATGTGTTAATATTTGCGTAACTATACGATCAAGTTGATTAAGACTCCAGATAAGCATCCAGGATGGACGGGGGTCAAATCTTCGCCCAGTTGCAGGCAACACGTTACTTGCTGTCGGATGGCAGCTGCAGATGTGAATCGTTTACGAAGTGTCTGGTACACTGTACGGCGGTCCTCCGTTTCGATGGTCAGACGTAATTGAATGAAGCCTCGTGACAAGTATGCCTGACCTCAGGTTACCATGCACTCAAACACAGGACCATCACCACATTCAAACGCCCCACAAATCTGGATATTCGTAATAATAAATAACCAATCGCCTTCAGCTACAAATCGTGATTTTATTAAAATACACGGTGCATTTCGAGCCCTGGGGGCTCATCTTCAGGTGCTTTGACAGTCTGCATCAACTATACAACATTTCGTTTAATTCTGGGCTGTTCATAGTATTAGGTTTACGGTTCTTGAGAATATTTATGCACATAGCATATTTCCGAACACTTGGTTTGAATTGTGTTCGAAAATGTGCTCTGTCAAAATGTTTCTACAAATGTGCTGTTTAATAGAAAGTGTGTATTTGTTCATAAATATTCTCAAGAACCATACAGCTTCTAATAGAAATGACCCGGAATTAAACGAAAAGTTGTAAAGTTGATGTAGACAGTCAAAACACCTGAAAATCAGCCCCCAGTGCTCGAAATGGATCGTGAACTTTATTATTGAGACTCGCAAATAATGTGATAGACCTAACCTTCTGGAGAAGGACACTCAGGGACCGAATCCGGTAAAGAAATTACATTTCTTGCACGCAACTGGTTGTTTATTGTTTCATAATATATTTCAATAAAATCACGATTTGTGGCTGAAGGCAGTTGTTCTTTATTATTACGAAAATAATACAGTCAAATGGAGACCCACAATGAGGTCCCGTACAAACTCTGTCAGGTGCTGATAACGCCGCCTCACACAGATACGCAGCATGCCTGTGTCCTTGACAGTGAACACTCAACATCTGACGCTGTTCAGGCCCGTTATACGCCGTAGGTCTGGTAACAACACTATACACGAACCACACTAATGGGCGCTAGAGGCCGCTGTACGTGTCACGAACAATTGGAACTCTCATCACTAACATATCTATCGATGGTGTGTACATATACGAACTTACATTAACACCCGCCCTTGTCATCCAAGTGCTCCACGTTATTGTCGGGCAGTGCATTTAATGTGGTCTGGCTATGTGTATACCCTGCTAATCGATTCCTTTCTGTATTATTGCGGCAGCTCTGTTGTAAACACTCCTTTCAGTACTGAAGGGTAAGACTACCACAATCTGAGCGCCGGACAGCCTTCTCGAGATCGCTGGTAAGATTTTTCGAAATCGTTATTACAAGAATGATATCGTACTGAAATCCTTTTAAGACAAAATAATGTTAATGTGAACATTTACACCACAAGAAATCCTACGCCAAGGTTTTCTGAGGAATTACGGGGGTAATGGTCCCAAAAAGTGTGACTCTCAGTTCTCTCTCATACAATCGTACTTTTTGGCATGCGCATCGGGGGACATCGCGCAGCGCTAGAGCAGATCCTCCTCGACTACTGGTGGGAAGAAATATATCCGAAGTAATTCACTCAGCTACCTCACTTTTTAACATAAGGGGTAAATTTTGTGATGTTGCCTGAGGAGACGGAAGTTAAAGCATTTTTTTCATTTACACCTCTAGCTCCGTAGGACCATGCTGAGGGGCAAATCTCCTAGGTCATGGAACGTGTCAGTACATGAAATTACAACACAGAAGTAATAACAGATAAAATAAAATGCTTGTGAACCCAAAAATGTCAAGTCATAATTTTAAGTAAACGCTATCAACAATATAACATTGGAATCAGCTTAATTTTTTAGGAATTCCTCAACAGAATAGAAGAGTGACTCATGAGGAAACTCTTCAGCTTCTATTTGAAATCGCGTGGATTACTGCTAATATTTTTGAATTTTTGTGGTAAATTACTGAAAACGGACCGAGCAGTATACTGCACATCTTTCTGCAGAAGAGTTAAGGAAGTGCGATCCAAATACAGATTGGATTTCTGCCTAGTGTTAACTGAGTGAAAGCTGCTAACTCTTGGGAATAAACTGATAAGTGTCAAAGTGACAAGAGGTGAGTATACTAATGTGCTTACATGCATATACAGTGTCCAAAGGAGTATGGTGCTTCAAATGACTGCTTTGGAATCATATTTGCAATTAGCGTTTGGATACTCGACCTGTATACAAGGGGACTTGAAAAAGTTAACTACACATTGTTATGGCAGGCCAGGTAACCTTTATTGAATGCTGTACTACACTACAAAGTGTCACCGACAAAAGTCAACAAGTGTCTGTAAGCAACGGTAGGAAGGCTTTACCAGTCGTTCAGTTGTTCGTCGACAGTAGTCCGCCGCTTGGTCACGGCGTAACGCAACAACACAGTGCCCACATATGAATTTTTTCCTGCTATATTAACTGTGTACATTTAAATTAAGTGTATAAATATGTATATTATTATTATTAGATTGTTGTGTATATTATTATGGGTGTTAATAATTTCCAGTTTGCAAAATAACCAATGAAAGAGAATGCAAAGAATTGCAGTAGACGCACTGGCCAAGTCTGGGCATATCGTTACGTAAACTAAAGAGAGTCGGTTAGTAGCGAGCGGTCGGACGCAAACGATGAATTCTGCTGCGAGAGGACGCAAGACTTGTTTCACTGCAAGATCCCGGTTACGGTATGGCCAGGCATAATGTGGAGAAATAATTGGGCACAGCGCAAAGCATCAAGGTTAACCAGTGTCGTAAGAAGAGCACTGTGGACCCAAAGGGAGTTGTGGTGAAGAGCCTGTGGCCGTACATTGTCGTGATATATTGGATTTCGCCGCACCGACGGCGCCGTTATGAAGTAAGACGCGATCAGTCTATCATTTAGAATTGTAAAAGGCTTGCCAGTGTTAGTTGCTAGTCGTCCAGTAACAAATACATTAGCAACTTCTCTGTATTAAGGTGTGCAATCCTCAGTAACAATTAACTGACAGGATCCTCTCCGTATCCATAACTAACCGAGTGTGTCATTAATGAACTGAAAGTGAATGATAAGCAGAGAGAAATTAATCGAATTGTTTGGTAGTTTAAACGAAAGTGAACAAACAAGTTAGTTTTTTTGAACTTGCTAATTCAGTGCTGATTGTTCAAAAAAATTTGACACAGGAGTGTATTTAACAATACTTCATGTTCAGACAATTTTTTGTGAGAAGTGATTTTTGTAACAAAAAGTTAGCTGTTTGGACCTGTTAATTAAGTGCTGATTATTGACGAATAATTTAGAAGAGCAGTATAGTTAACAATACTTCATGTTCAGACAATGTTGTGTGAAGTAATTTATGTAACAAAGAGTTTGTTATTTGGACTTGCTAATTAAGTGCTGATTATTAACAATTTGGCAGAGCAGTATAATCAACATTACTTTACTTTCAGACAATTTAGTATAGGAAGTAATTTACGTAGCAATAAGTCCAAGTAGCGAACTTCGTAATCATTTAAAAACAAGCTATTATTGTAGAACAGTCAATTTAAATACTAAAATTATTCTTTTCAAAAAGTTTACCTTTTGAAAAACAGTTTAATAGCAATTAACATTATAGTTAGGGGTGATCATTGTGTTTAGATAATGAGCGCCAGTCAGTGTCTTTGCGACTGTCCACACTTGCCAATATGCTACAATAGCAACGTGATTTAATTTCAAAGTCAAGAGTTTTAATTGATTTCGCCCTCACTGAGCTGGCGGCCGTTCATTTGCAGTAATTTCCAAACAGAGTCAAAATTAATTCAGTATTTCGGACCAAAATTTCACTAGCTAGTTTCCGTATTATTTTGCACATTTTTTTTTTATTTCTGTCGATCGTTATTGCACGAAGTAAATTGCCCAATAACGATCTAGTTATAAAGCACCTGAGTTTTTGTGGGTAATACTTTCACTTCGGATTCGAAGCCTTATTCCAAATTAATATCAAACCATTAGCAACATGATAATTTTAAATTAGTCTACCACCCAGAGAGGAAAAGAGGGGTGTTATAACGGAGCTGTTCGAAAATAGCTGAATGAACGTCCTCTTCGTCGGAAAGTCTGCTGTTGCTGCAAATCAGATCTTCGATTCTCTCGACACTGTTCTCTGTCACCCTTCTCGATGGCCTTCCTTCACGATCAGCATCTCCCTCGACTGTGCGGCCTTGGTCAAATTGTCGGCACTGTATCACTACGGCTGTAAGCGACAATATATTTGGACCACATACTGCCAGAATTTCACGGTGAATCTGTGTGCAATTTAGACATTTTGGCGCAGCGGTCTTAGTGTGAGACGACATGAGTAAGATACCCTTTGAACTCTCCTCTCTTAGAAGTACGTTAGTACATTAAACTCTTGTCACTTGGCCACTTTCAATGACTTCGCTTATGTCTCCTTAGCCACCCCACATAATCTGTCTTTTATGTTAAACAGTGAACTCCAACATTGAATACCTGAAGGCATAGCTGAATGTACCGGGTGATCAAAAAGTCAGTATAAATTTGAAAACTTAATAAACGACGGAGGCATTTTGCTCTGATTGTTGCCTCCGTGGTTTATTAAGTTTTCAAATTTATACTGACTTTTTGATCACCCGGTACATTATGTTATGAGTGGAACAGGGAATTGTATCTATGCTTTATAGATCTAGAAAAGGCATATGACCGGGTTCCTAGGAGGAAGTTATTGTCTGTTCTACAAGATTATGGAATAGGAGGCAAACTTTTGCAAGCAATTAAAGATCTTTACATGGATAGTCAGGCAGCAGTTAGAGTTGACGGTAAATTGAGTTCATGGTTCAGAGTAGTTTCAGGGGTAAGACAAGGCTGCAACCTGTCTCCACTGTTGTTCATATTATTTATGGATCATATGTTGAAAACAATAGACTGGCTGGGTGAGATTAAGATATGTGAACACAAAATAAGCAGTCTTGCATATGCGGATGACTTAGTTGTGATGGCAGATTCGATTGAAAGTTTGCAAAGTAATATTTCAGAGCTAGATCAGAAATGTAAGGACTATGGTATGAAGATTAGCATCTTCAAAACGAAAGTAATGTCAGTGGGAAAGAAATATAAACGGATTGAGTGCCAAATAGGAGGAACAAAGTTAGAACAGGTGGACGGTTTCAAGTACTTAGGATGCATATTCTCACAGGATGGCAACATAGTGAAGAAACTGGAAGCGAGGTGTAGCAAAGCTAATGCAGTGAGCGCTCAGCTACGATCTACTCTCTTCTGCAAGAAGGAAGTCAGTACCAAGACTAAGTTATCTGTGCACCGTTCAATCTTTCGACCAACCTTGTTGTATGGGAGCGAAAGCTGGGTGGATTCAGGTTACCTTATCAACAAGGTTGAGGTTACGGATATGAAAGTAGCTAGGATGATTGCAGGTACTAGTAGATGGGAACAATGGCAGGAGGGTCTCCACAATGAGGAAATCAAAGAAAAACTGGGAATGAACTCTATAGATGTAGCAGTCAGGGCGAACAGGCTTAGATGGTGGGGTCATGTTACACGCATGGGAGAAGCAAGGTTACCCAAGAGACTCATGGATTCAGCAGTAGAGGGTAAGAGGAGTCGGGGCAGACCGAGGAGAAGGTACCTGGATTCGGTTAAGAATGATTTTGAAGTAATAGGTTTAGCATCAGAAGAGGCACCAATGTTAGCACTGAATAGGGGATCATGGAGGAACTGTATAAGGGGGGCTATGCTCCAGACTGAACGCTGAAAGGCATAATCAGTCTTAAATGATGATGATGATGATGATGAATAAACCACGGAATAATGTAGATAGAGAGGTACAAATTGACACACATGCTTGGAATGACATGGGGTTTTATTAGAACCGAAAAACAAAAACAAAGTATTGCTAGACGCGTGAAAGCTCTCTTGCGCGCGTCGTTTGGTGATGATCGTGTGCTCAGCCGCCACTTTCGTCATGCTTGACCTCCCAGGTCCCCAGACCTCAGTCCGTGCGGTTATTGGCTTTGGGGTTACCTGAAGTCGCAAGTGTATCGTGATCGACCGACATCTCTAGGGATGCTGAAAGACAACATCCGACGCCAATGCCTCACCAAAACTCCGGACATGCTTTACAGTGCTGTTCATAACATTATTCCTCGACTACAGCTATTGCTGAGGGATGATGGTGGACACATTGAGCATTTCCTGTAATGAACATCATCTTTGCTTTGTTATGCTAATTATTACTATTCTGATCAGATGAAGCGCCATCTGTCGGACATTTTTTGAACGTTTATATTTTTTGGTTCTAATAAACCCCATGTCATCCCAAGCATGTGTGTCAATTTGTACCTCTCTATCTACATTATTCCGTGATTTATTCAGTTTTCAAATTTATACCGACTTCTTGATCACCCGGTAATCACCTGAAGATGGGTATAAGCCCAAAACCAGACGTGTTTTAAATAAACCTTCTTCCATTGCGACTGATAGCGGATTTTCTTCGTCAGTATCACTTAAAGGAAGAGTCACGTAGTTGAAAAGCAACCATTATGAATAAAATTAAGTTTTTTATTTAATTTCTTTTATGGCTTACTCGTATGAGAGCTATAGAATTGCGGGCCTCTAAGTCTGACCGAAAGGATTTAGCAAAATTAATCTTTCTCTGTGCAGCGGAGTCTGCGCTGTTTTGAAACTTCGTGGCAGATTAAAACTGTGTTCCGGAGTGAAAATCGAACGTGTACCCTTCTGCGCCCGCGGGCAATGCTCTTACCACCTGAGCTATCCAGGCGCGACTCACGACCCGCCCTCACAGCTCTGCTTCCGCCAGTACGCTTCTCCTGCCTTCCAAACTTGATAGAAGTTCTCTCTTACATACCTTGCAGTAGTAGCACTCTTGGAAGACCGCATACTGCGGAGAGATGGCGTAGCGACAGCCTGTGGGACTGTATCCAGGGTTAAGTTTTCAGTCTGCAAACGAGTGTGCACTGTTTTGAAACTTCCTGGAAGATCAAAACTGTGTGCCAGAGTGGCTTTCGAACCGGAACCAATGTCCACAATAGACAAAGGTTCCAGGTCCAACACACAGTTCTGATCAGCCAGGAAGTTTTAGGGTATTGCAAGATCGACCACACCCTTCTTCCACCTACCCCCCTTCAAGATTCCTGTACACATCTCTCACAAAATTCGGTCTATGCCAAACCTGTTACTGTCCAAGCTGCACGGTCGTGCTTCTTTGACGATTTCCGTCTGAATGACTCGATACTGATTCAAACACTGGAGCTGTTACCCAGAATAGGCCCCACTTGTTCTATGTGATTTACGTATCACAGATACTTTTTTCCCAGAATTATTCTAAGAATTCACTCCTTCCCATTACTGTTTCCACAGCAATCCCAAAACAATTGTACAGCTAAGTCCAAGAACAGAAACCAGAAATTCTAGCCAGATGATATTTCAGGAGAGTTTAGAATAATGACTTTGTACATAGCTGTAATTAAGCAGCTGCAGTACATTTCAATAGAGATCGAAAGTCAGTCGACAGTACATAAGAAATATTTATTTGGTTCACTTTACTGATTTCGACGGTTTAAACTGTCATTTTCGAAGTGAAAAAGGCTCACATCATCGGTACGACAACGTCAAAATAAGAACCGTAGTGTCCTTTAATATACACTCCTGGAAATGGAAGAAAGAACACATTGACACCGGTGTGTCAGACCCACCATACTTGCTCCGGACACTGCGAGAGGGCTGTACAAGCAATGATCACACGCACGGCACAGCGGACACACCAGCAACCGCGGTGTTGGCCGTCGAATGGCGCTAGCTGCGCAGCATTTGTGCACCGCCGCCGTCAGTGTCAGCCAGTTTGCCGTGGCATACGGAGCTCCATCGCAGTCTTTAACACTGGTACCATGCCGCGACAGCGTGGACGTGAACCGTATGTGCAGTTGACGGACTTTGAGCGAGGGCGTATAGTGGGCATGCGGGAGGCCGGGTGGACGTACCGCCGAATTGCTCAACACGTGGGGCGTGAGGTCTCCACAGTACATCGATGTTGTCGCCAGTGGTCGGCGGAAGGTGCACGTGCCCGTCGACCTGGGACCGGACCGCAGCGACGCACGGATGCACGCCAAGACCGTAGGATCCTACGCAGTGCCGTAGGGTACCGCACCGCCACTTCCCAGCAAATTAGGGACACTGTTGCTCCTGGGGTATCGGCGAGGACCATTCGCAACCGTCTCCATGTAGCTGGGCTACGGTCCCGCACACCGTTAGGCCGTCTTCCGCTCACGCCCCAACATCGTGCAGCCCGCCTCCAGTGGTGTCGCGACAGGCGTGAATGGAGGGACGAATGGAGACGTGTCGTCTTCAGCGATGAGAGTCGCTTCTGCCTTGGTGCCAATGATGGTCGTATGCGTGTTTGGCGCCGTGCAGGTGAGCGCCACAATCAGGACTGCATACGACCAAGGCACACAGGGCCAACACCCAGCATCATGGTGTGGGGAGCGATCTCCTACACTGGCCGTACACCACTGGTGATCGTCGAGGGGACACTGAATAGTGCACGGTACACCCAAACCGTCATCGAACCCATCGTTCTACCATTCCTAGACCGGCAAGGGAACTTGCTGTTCCAACAGGACAATGCACGTCCGCATGTATCCCGTGCCACCCAACGTGCTCTAGAAGGTGTAAGTCAACTACCCTGGCCAGCAAGATCTCCGGATCTGTCCCCCATTGAGCATGTTTGGGACTGGATGAAGCGTCGTCTCACGCGGTCTGCACGTCCAGCACGAACGCTGGTCCAACTGAGGCGCCAGGTGGAAATGGCATGGCAAGCCGTTCCACAGGACTACATCCAGCATCTCTACGATCGTCTCCATGGGAGAATAGCAGCCTGCATTGCTGCGAAAGGTGGATATACATTGTACTAGTGCCGACATTGTGCATGCTCTGTTGCCTGTGTCTATGTGCCTGTGGTTCTGTCAGTGTGATCATGTGATGTATCTGACCCCAGGAATGTGTCAATAAAGTTTCCCCTTCCTGGGACAATGAATTCACGGTGTTCTTATTTCAATTTGCAGGAGTGTAGAATCAATAAAACAGAATGACATCGCTAAAAATATGTATGTGCGATGAGTGGAAAATAATTCACTGTCTGATTTCACTTCGTACATAGTATATGCGACAACAGTCGACCACCAAACTGATAAAAATGAACGAAGTAAAGGTTTCTTGTGCAGTTGACGACTGACTTTTTATCTTTGTTGAGAGTTTAGATTTTTTTGTGCATAATATTTATGCCTTTTATGGAATATATAATAATTCCGCCAAAGTTACAACTGTTTTCTTTATTTTCTCTACTACTTTTAAGCTATGCTCGTTGTCAAGTAATATACCAATACCTATGGAGATTCATCGTTGTTAAGCCACTACTCTATATGCACATCGACGTCATAAAGTTGAGATAGCATTACAGTATATACGCAGCTCGAAACTACGAGGGTATTCAATAAGTATTGCAGCACTTTTTTTTCTGAAAGCAGGGTCGCTTTATTCAGGATTCCTCACTCTCCTGGCTACAAACCCTATTGTTCATCGTAAACTCCGTTCAATGCGACGATCGTACGCCGCCTTACTGGGAGTGACTGTATGCCTGCATGGTATTAATCTCTTAGTCGACGTTGGGCCAACCTCTTGCTGCATCAACAAGGTCCCCTTCATCATCCTTGTAACACGCAAGCATTTCCGCACATAGAGTTCTTCGTTGCTCTTTATGGTCTTACGGTAGGAGGTGATGAACCCAACGGGCACACACCATTGAGTGTGTGGACGAGTGTGTCAATACTACCAACAAAGACGTCCAGTTGAGCAGCGACGTGTTTAATGGTGATTCGGCGATCACCTCAAATGAGAGTGTCCGCACGTTCCAACAGTGGAGTATTCACAGCTGTGTGCGGTCGGCCGGCACGCGGGAGATGGGACAGGTTTGAGCGACCTTGTTGCGATGATCACAGACGCCTCGCCGAACGACTCACCGTGCTTTTGTTCACTGCCAGGTCTTCGTAGACATTCTGCAAGCGCCTATGAATATCCTCGATGCTCTGGTTTTCCGCCGAAAGAAACTCAATGATATGTCTCTGCTTCGAACGCACCTTCGTTACAGACGCCATTTTGAAGGCTGCGTACAGCGCCGGCGCCTATCGGAACTTCATGAAACTATCGAGGCTGAAGCGAGAATATTTCACGATGCCCCACAACAAATTCCGCGTTTTTGCAACCTGAATTGGCCGAGAAAAAAGAAAGTTACACTAATTATTAAACGCCCTTCGTAGCAGCGACAATGAAGGGTAAAAATTATTTTGTTGCCATGGTGGAATTTGTGTGTGTCTATGGTTAGGTTTCAGGAAGTTTCTCTGGACTATCAGGCCTAAATCGAGCTTTCAAATACGCAAATATCTATGTTTTACTTTTCCACCATCTGCATAGAAACATTTTTCTCTAGGTTCCTCGAACTGCAGGTAAAATTCCAATAAATGCATTCCTCGACTTGTGGCTGAAAATGATATGAGTCTTACCATGAGTACTGTCATTCCTACACAGCTGAATTTATAAAAAAAAAATAACGCAATATCTATCAACAAAGAAAATATATGTACAATAACTGTGTGATAAAACTAAAATATATGGGAAGTCTTGCGGGTTTATTCTTGCACGTTCTATTGTGGAAACAAGTGTTTAGACGGTGGACTGGAATTATTGTGAGATCGTGAAACTAAAGAGATTAATGTTATTGTTTATAACACACTGTTAACATGTTAGAGCTGATATTTTCGAAATACACTCCTGGAAATGGAAAAAAGAACACATTGACACCGGTGTGTCAGACCCACCATACTTGCTCCGGACACTGCGAGAGGGCTGTACAAGCAATGATCACACGCACGGCACAGCGGACACACCAGGAACCGTGGTGTTGGCCGTCGAATGGCTCTAGCTGCGCAGCATTTGTGCACCGCCGCCGTCAGTGTCAGCCAGTTTGCCGTGGCATACGGAGCTCCATCGCAGTCTTTAACACTGGTAGCATGCCGCGACAGCGTGGACGTGAACCGTATGTGCAGTTGACGGACTTTGAGCGAGGGCGTATAGTGGGCATGCGGGAGGCCGGGTGGACGTACCGCCGAATTGCTCAACACGTGGGGCGTGAGGTCTCCACAGTACATCGATGTTGTCGCCAGTGGTCGGCGGAAGGTGCGCGTGCCCGTCGACCTGGGACCGGACCGCAGCGACGCACGGATGCACGCCAAGACCGTAGGATCCTACGCAGTGCCGTAGGGGACCGCACCGCCACTTCCCAGCAAATTAGGGACACTGTTGCTCCTGGGGTATCGGCGAGGACCATTCGCAACCGTCTCCATGAAGCTGGGCTACGGTCCCGCACACCGTTAGGCCGTCTTCCGCTCACGCCCCAACATCGTGCAGCCCGCCTCCAGTGGTGTCGCGACAGGCGTGAATGGAGGGACGAATGGAGACGTGTCGTCTTCAGCGATGAGAGTCGCTTCTGCCTTGGTGCCAATGATGGTCGTATGCGTGTTTGGCGCCGTGCAGGTGAGCGCCACAATCAGGACTGCATACGACCGAGGCACACAGGGCCAACACCCGGCATCATGGTGTGGGGAGCGATCTCCTACACTGGCCGTACACCACTGGTGATCGTCGAGGGGACACTGAATGGTGCACGGTACATCCAAACCGTCATCGAACCCATCGTTCTACCATTCCTAGACCGGCAAGGGAACTTGCTGTTCCAACAGGACAATGCACGTCCGCATGTATCCCGTGCCACCCAACGTGCTCTAGAAGGTGTAAGTCAACTACCCTGGCCAGCAAGATCTCCGGATCTGTGCCCCATTGAGCATGTTTGGGACTGGATGAAGCGTCGTCTCACGCGGTCTGCACGTCCAGCACGAACGCTGGTCCAACTGAGGCGCCAGGTGGAAATGGCATGGCAAGCCGTTCCACAGGACTACATCCAGCATCTCTACGATCGTCTCCATGGGAGAATAGCAGCCTGCATTGCTGCGAAAGGTGGACATACACTGTACTAGTGCCGACATTGTGCATGCTCTGTTGCCTGTGTCTATGTGCCTGTGGTTCTGTCAGTGTGATCATGTGATGTATCTGACCCCAGGAATGTGTCAATAAAGTTTCCCCTTCCTGGGACAAAGAATTCACGGTGTTCTTATTTCAATTTCCAGGAGTGTATAAACCAGGACCTGTATATTCTCCAGTACTCCTACGGCGAAGCACGTTACAATACTGGTGTAAAATGTGATCCTTAGAATTGAATACATCACCAGAGATGTTAGACTGATAGGAAGAGACACAGCACAGAACAAAGGGCGCTCTATAATTTTAAATCAAAATAAATTCGACTTACGGTACCTTAATGTAGGTAACTCAATTACATATTTCATGATACTCTTACAGCCTACTTAACTCTAATTAACCTTCCGAACGGCCGTTGATCAAACTTGCACAAGTATCACTGCGTAGCCACATTCTGTTCTTTTAAAGCTGACTTCAGGTAATCTGGAAATCATTTATTTATTTATGCATTTACTTCGCCTTGCAAGATTAGGGCATTCAGGTCCTATGTTACATCTAGCCAGACATTTTCAGTGAGATAACATTACAATAGCATAGCGCATAAGAAGTACATAATAACAGTAATAATACTAATTATTATTATTATTATTATTATTATTATTACTCTGAGACAGGGTTGCAGCGCATCCTGGGTATTATTCAATCTGTATGTTGAGTGAGCAGTAAAGAAAACAAAAGACAAATATGGAGTAGGAGTTAAAGTCCAGGGAGAAGAAATAAAAACTTTGAGGTTTGCCGATGACATTGTAATTCTGTCAGAGACAGCAAAGGAACGGACAGTGTCTTGAAAGGAGGATATAAGATGAATATCGACAAAAGCGAAAAGAGAATAATGGAATGTAATCGAATTAAATCGGGTGAAGCTGAGGGAATTAGATTAGAAAATGAGGCATTTAAAGCAGTAGGCGAGTTTTTCTATTTGGGATCAAAATAACTGATGATGATCGAATTAGAGAGGATATAAGGCGTAGACAGGCTATGGCAAGCAAAGCGTTTCTGAAGAAGAGAAATTTGTTACATTGAGTATAGATTTAAGTGTCAGGAAGTCTTTTCGGTAAGTACTTGTATGGTGTGTAGCCATGTATGGAAGTGAAACATGAACGATAAATAGCTTAGATAAGAAGAGAATAGAAGCTTTCGAAATGTGGTGCTAGAGGATAAGCTGAAGATTAGGTGGGTAGATGACATAATTAATGAGGAGGTACTGAACAGAATTGGAGAGAAAATTGTGGCACAACCTGACCAGAGGAAGGGATGAGGTTGGTACGACACGTTCTGACCCATCAAGGGACCACCAATTTAGTACTGGAGGGAATCGTAGGGGGAGGGGGGGGGGGGGGTAAAAACCGCAGAGAGAGACCAATCAATGAATACAGTAAGCAGATTCAGAAGGATGTAGGTTGCAGTAGTTACTCGGAGATGAAGAGGCTTGCACAGGATAGAGTAGCATGGAGAGCTGCATCGAACCAGTCTTTGGACTGAAGACCGCAACAACAACAATTATTATTATTATACTGACAATACTAATAATTAATAATAAGTACACGTAGTTCAACATTTACGAACTTGTCGAATAACAGCAGTGACATCTAACGGAAATAGATGGCAGCAACGCAAAATGGAAAAGTGGAGAAGTTGATACCGGTTCCCTGTGTTGGACAGAGAGAAAACAGCTGGCAAATACAGAGAAGGAAGCTGCGCCGATAAGTAAAAGATAAGGCTTTTATCTTCTCTTGAAAGCTGAGTGGTTTCGGATAAGATGCTGGTTTACTGGGAAATTTGTTCCAGAGTCGTATGGCACTTGCGATCAAAAGCAAATCAGAAGTAGTAGGCATCCGCTTAGTCTCAGGACCGTTTGCGCGGCTCTGACAGGCAGATATCGAAGGCACCCGAAATGAAACTGTTCTCCTCTTCTGTGCTATCAGGATTCCGTTTCTCACGATGAGCCGCAGGGCATTGTTGTCGTCGGTAGGTCCATTTCCCTTAAATATCCACTTCAGATGGCTCCTTCATGCACCTCTGAAGGTCTCCTAACGAACAGAGAAGCTCTAGGGAGTGCAACATGCAACAGACGTCGAGACACTCACACAGTACGTGTGTGTGACCAACCACAGCCACAGATGACGCCCATTCGCTGTAGAACAGCTCCGTGATCGCTAATTTGCTCCTGCTTGAGATCTCTAGCTCCTTCTGAGACAACCGAAATAAAAACTGCTCTTTCCTCGCGATGGTCGTGCAAGCTTCGCTGCCATACAATACAGTAGTGATCACACAGGAACAGATTGCTCAAAATTTTGTGATATATGTTAGTAAACATCTGAAATCTTTTTCCTGTGAGCAACCCCTACCTAAGAGCTGCTGCCCTGGAAGTCCTGATGGTGACCTTATTTTTCTGAAACGAATTGCAGGCTATAATCCAAGGTCGCAGGTGTACAATACGGGGACCTGGATGTCACAACTTGAACAGAAACCAGACAGCACTTTTAAAGAGTCGAAGGGCATGAAAGGGAGGCAGTTGTTGGGAAGGGAGGGAGACAGTTAGAAGCCTCTATTTACACGATGAGCAAGAACTAAAGGAATGGGGAATTAGAGTTCGGGTAGAAGGAACACAACCCAAATAATACTATACAGCCCCAGAGGCCCTTTCAAGTCTCAAATATCTGTGATGTATATATGCAGACTGAAGAGACAAATGAAATTTTATACCAAGGCTGGGAGTCTAATCTATGTCCTCTGCTCATTAGGCAGATCACAGAGGCTTTGCACAACTGCACGGACTATAGTAGCATGTCTCCATCCTCAATGCAAATTCCCATTCATGCCTCAGCCCACTTGGTAACCCCTTGAACTCAAACAGCATTGCAGAGGCTCTCCAGCTGTACCAGAATAGCACCTCAGCATCGAATGACACGGGAGATGCTACCTACCAAGTGGACTGAGGTGTGAATGGGAATTTGGACTGAGGAGTTCATGCAGTTGTGCGTAGCCACTGTGCCAGGGTGGCGTAGTGGTTAGCGCATCTGCCTGCAGAGCAGGAGTCCCAGGTTCGAATCCTGGCCAGGGAACAAATTTTCATTCGTCGCTTCACCCTACATAAACTGAGGTTTACTGATGGCAGAGACAGCAAAGGCCTTGACAGAGCAGCTGAACGTGTAAGTAGGCTTCTTAGGTTTGTATGTTGGTAACGCCACGTAGCACTCTGTATGAAAATCACTGGCTGTGCTGTGTGCAGTCTGTGGCTGGTTGGCATTGTTGTAATATTCGCTATTGTAGTGTTGGGCAGTTGGATGTGAACAGCGCGTAGCGTTGCGCAGTTGGAGGTGAGCCGCCAGCAGTGGTGGATGTGGGGAGAGAGATGGCGGAGTTTTGAGAGCAGATGATCTGGACGTGTGGCCATCAGAGAGAGTAGATTTGTAAGACTGGATGTCATGAACTGATATATATATTATGACGTTTGAACACTATTAAGGTAAATACATTGTTTGTTCTCCATCGAAATCTTCCATTTGCTAACTATGCCTATCAGTAGTTAGTGCCTTCAGTAGTTAGAATCTTTTATTTAGCTGGCAGTATTGGTGCTCTCCGTATTGCAGTAGTTCGAGTAACGAAGATTTTTGTGAGGTAAGTGATTCCTGAAAGTTATAGGTTATTGTTAGTCAGGGCCATTCTTTTGTAGAGATTATTGAAAGTCGGATTGCGTTGCGCTAAAAATATTGTGTGTCAGTTTAGTGATTATCAGAATAAATAAAGAGTACGTTCAGTTTTGCTCAGCTGTTTGAAAATCAAATAACGTAAGGAGAGATTTCAAACGGAATAAAACAAATTTGGAGAAGATTTCATTCGATGAACATCAACGTAAGCACGGGTAACGGAATACAGCTGAATTACATCAAGTGACCCTGAGATAATTAGATTAGAGAAGGAGATACTTAAAGAATTTTGCTACATATGTAGCAAAATAACAGGCAACGGCCATTGCAGAAGGCATATCAAATGTAGACTGGAAATGGCAAGAAAAGCGTTTCTGGAAAAGAGTTATTTGTTAACATCGGATATGAATTTAAGGGTTAGGAAGTATTTGCTGAAGGTATTTGTATGGAGTGTAGCCTTGTACAGAAGTGAAACTTGCACAATAAGAAGTTCATACAAGAAGAGTTAGCGGATTTTCTGGTGCTACTATACTGGAATGTTTAAAATTAGATGGCTAGATAGAAAACTGACGAGGAGTTATTGAATCCAACTCAGGAAAACAGAAATTCGTGGCACACCGTGAGTAAATGAAGGAATTGGTTGACAGAGCACAGTCTGAGTTATCAAGGAATCATCAATTTGGCTATGGTGGAAACAGTGCTGGCTAAAAATTGTAGAGGGAGACGAAGGCTTGAATGTAGTATGCAGAATCAGAACGATGCAGGTTGCTGTAGACGTGCAGAGATACAGAGGATAGCACGGGATAGAGTAGCATGGAGAGCTAAATGAAATCAGTCTTCGTAATTAAGACCGTAACCACAGTCAAATGTAAGCTGATCGCATTGTTATGCATCTCATGTCCACAAGAAATAACTTACCAACTTCCTGATTGCAATGGAACTTCAATATCTGTGTGTCGTTCGCTTTCTACGCAGCTTGAATAGCAGTTAATGCAGCATCTTTCCTGACTAAGCTCAAGAGTGTGTTTCTGCTTTCCCACTAGCCTCACTGTTAAACATGGTTGACTTCCATTGGTTATTAATGTGTTATAGGTTTGACAACTGACTAAACTGTAGATTATACACTGAGTTGACAAAAGATACTTCCTAATATCGTGTCGGACCTCATTTTTCCCGGCGTAGCGCAACAGCTCGGCGTGGTGTAGACTCAACAAATCGCTTCAAGTCCCCTGTAGAAATATTGAGCCACGCTGCCGCTATAGCCGTCCACAATTTCGAAAGTGTTGTCGGTGCAGTATTTTGTGTTTGAACTGACCTCTCGATTATGTGCTATAAATGTCCGATGGGATTCATGTTGGGCGACTTGGCTGGCCAAATCATTCGCTCAGACTGTCCAGAATGTTCTGATATGGCCCAATGTTGTCCCGTAAAAATTCCATCGTTGTTTGGGAAAACGAAGTCCCTGAATGGTTTGCAAGTGGTCTCCAAGTAGCCGAACGAAGCCATTTTCAGTCAATGATCGGTTCAGTTGGACCAGAGGACCCAGTCAACTGCATGTAAATACAGCCCACAACACTACGGAACCACCACCGGCTTGCACAGAGCCTTGTTGACAACTTGAGTCCACGGTTTCGTGCGATCTGCGCCACAAACGAACCATTACCGTCAGCTCTTACCAACTGAAAGCGGGACTCATTTGACGAGACCACTACCTTCCAGTCGCCTAAGGTCTAAGGCCGGTATTACACTATCAACTTTCTTTGTCAAAGATTTGATCAAAGATGTGATCAAATATTCCGTCAAATATATTTGGCAAAGATCTTTGACATAGCGCTAGAAGGGGTATTACACTGTCATCATATTTTTCGTCAAAGTTCAAGATGGCTGACAACAACAACTTGTTATTAACCGCAGCAGTTGCATGTACCACAGCTGCACTGTGTGCACATGCGGAAGAGAAGCGGGGGAAAAAAGGAAACGTACCTGGGTTTTACGTCGACACGATAAAAGCATACAACAAAACTTGTTACGTGAACTTATAGTGGAGGACGTCAAGTCGTATATCAATTACTCGAGAATGGATGAGCATACATTTCCGTATGTGCTCAGTGAAGCGCATCCTCATATCACAAAGCACAATATTCACTTAAGAACTGCTACATGTGCAGAAGGCAGGCTCACTGTAACACTCCGATTCCTTGCTACAGGAGAGTGTTAGGTTAGGTTAAGTCAGGTCAGGTCTCCAATCTTCTTAATCTATTTTTGTATTCAGGGTGTCCCACGTTGTAAAGCGCCTCATCAGCTTCATACATCTCTATTACTTTTGTAGTTGTCGGCACACATCAATTGTATTTGCCGGCAATGTTTATAAAAACACTACAGACGACAGAATGCAGCGATGCTAGTGCTCCACGTGGTAACATGTCACATTGCAGTGAACAGAAGAGACAAGCGACTTCTTTGATCAAATCTACAGCGAGGCCCTAGATTTGATGAAATATTTGATGACATTTGACAAAGTTCCCTAATACACCATCAAATATCTTTGACAAGAGGCCAGGAGAGGAGCTGCAGGCGATGTCGTGCTGTCTCGGCACGCTCTTGAGACTAAAGCTCAGGATTTTGAAATCGCCAACGATTTCCGAAATGGAATGTTCCGTGTGTCTAGCTTCAACAACCATTCCGGATTCAAAGTTTGTTAATTCTCATCGTACGGCCATAATAACGTCGAAAACCTTTTCACATGAATTACACGAGTACAAATGACTGTTCTGCTAATGCATCGCCATTTTATACTTTGTGTATGAGATACTACCAAAATGAGTATATATGCAAATCGCTGTTCGATGACTTTTGTCACCTCAGTGTAAATTATTGCAGATCTGTACATACACCGGTTTACACAAAGAGAAAGAACTAATCAAAACTTACATCTGCAACGTAATACAGAACAATGTGCCTGGCACAGTAAGCCGAGGAATAACAGGGGTGCCGCGCATTGTACCCGCGCGGTCTGCGGCGCGTTGCCACGGTTCGCGAGGCTCCCCCCGTCCTAGGTTCGAGTCCTCCCTCAGGCGTGTGTGTGTGTGTGTGTGTGTGTGTGTGTGTGTGTGTGTGTGTGTGTGTGTGTGTGTGTGTTTTGTACTTAGCGTAAGTTAGTTTAAGTTAGATTAAGTAGTGTGTAAGCCTAGGGACCGATGAACTCAGCATTTTGGTCGCACAGGAGCTTACCACAAATTTCCAATAATAGGGGTGCGTGACGTAGCTGCAGTATACATCTACCTACTGCGTACTTTAAGTCCAGCCACACATACTCGACCTTTTAACTTGTACGTAGGCTGTTCAGGGTTTTATGTTGGTAACGCCACGTAGTTCAAAATGGTTCAATGGCTCTGAGCACTATGGGACTTAACATCTGAGGTCATCAGTCCCCTAGAACTTAGAACTATCTAAACCAAACTAACCTAAGGACATCACACACATCCATGCCCGTGGCAGGATTCGAACCTGCGACCGCAGCAGTCGCGCGGTTCCGGACTGAGCGCCTAGAACCGCTCAGCCACCGCGGCCGTCACGCCACGTAGTGCTCTGCACGAAAATCGCTGACTGCGCTGTGTGTAGTTTGCGGCTGGTTGGACTCATTGTTAATATATTCGCTTTTGTAGTGTTGGGCGGTAGGATGTGAATAGCGCGTAGCGTTGGGCAGTTGGAGGTGAGCCGCCAGCAGTGGTGGATGTGGGGAGAGAGATAGCAGAGTTTTGAGTGGACGATCTGGACGTGTGTCCATCAGAAAAAGGAAATTTGTTTAATTGGATGTCACAAAATTGTAAATATAATGACTTTTGAACGCTATTAAGGTAAATACATTGTTTGTTCTCTATCAAAATCTTTCATTTGCTAACTATGCCTATCAGCAGTTAGTGCCTTCAGTAGTTGCCTTTTATTTAGCTGGCAGTATTGGCGCTCCCTGTATTGCAGTAGTTCGAGTAACGAAGATTTTTGTGAGGTAAGTGATTCATGAAAGGTGTAGGTTATTGTTAGTCAGGGCCACTCTTTTATAGGGATTGTTGAAAGTCAGATTGCGTTGCGCTAAAAATATTGTGTGTCAGTTTAGTGATGATCAGAATAAGTGAAGAGAGCACTGTTTGAATACGTTGTGTTTTCCTCAGCTGTTTGAAAATCAAATAACGTAGAAGTTTGCCAGCACAGTCATTTATAATTTTTCAAAGGGGACGTTTCAAACTTTCCTGCCCTTACCCGTGATGCCATTGCTCTTGCACTGCACTCCCATACCTGAAACCTGATTGAAGTTGGATGAATACAACAACAAATTTCTGAAGGTGTCGGCACACTATTCAAGAAAAAAGAAACTGGCCTGGTAAAATCAAATACATTATTGACCCCCTTTTGTCCACTAATGAAGTTGGTGCACGTACGTTGCAATATTTATGCAAAGCTGATCGTAGCTCTTATTAGAATTCAGTGATCTTGGACGACTGGAACTAATTCCGACTGACAAGATAACTCCGACCTACCAAATCAGCTGCTCGTACCATAACGTTGCAACCACTTTCCTGCTACGCGCGGGACTTTGATGCCAACCACCGCCCTGGGTTAGCTCTGAATCTTCCGGCAGTAAGTCTTATTTAACGTTCATGTTGCAAATGCATGAGACAAGTTAATTAAGGAATAAAATAATAATTTTGTATTTGATTTAAAGAAAATTATTGCTCTTTCTACTTTAAGACAACTTTGTTTAATAATACACTCCTGGAAATTGAAATAAGAACACCGTGAATTCATTGTCCCAGGAAGGGGAAACTTTATTGACACATTCCTGGGGTCAGATACATCACATGATCACACTGACAGAACCACAGGCACATAGACACAGGCAACAGAGCATGCACAATGTCGGCACTAGTACAGTGTATATCCACCTTTCGCAGCAATGCAGGCTGCTATTCTCCCATGGAGACGATCGTAGAGATGCTGGATGTAGTCCTGTGGAACGGCTTGCTATGCCATTTCCACCTGGCGCCTCAGTTGGACCAGCGTTCGTGCTGGACGTGCAGACCGCGTGAGACGACGCTTCATCCAGTCCCAAACATGCTCAATGGGGGACAGATCCGGAGATCTTGCTGGCCAGGGTAGTTGACTTACACCTTCTAGAGCACTTTGGGTGGCACGGGATACATGCGGACGTGCATTGTCCTGTTGGAACAGCAAGTTCCCTTGCCGGTCTAGGAATGGTAGAACGATGGGTTCGATGACGGTTTGGGTGTACCGTGCACTATTCAGTGTCCCCTCGACGATCACCAGTGGTGTACGGCCAGTGTAGGAGATCGCTCCCCACACCATGATGCCGGGTGTTGGCCCTGTGTGCCTCGGTCGTATGCAGTCCTGATTGTGGCGCTCACCTGCACGGCGCCAAACACGCATACGACCATCATTGGCACCAAGGCAGAAGCGACTCTCATCGCTGAAGACGACACGTCTCCATTCGTCCCTCCATTCACGCCTGTCGAGACACCACTGGAGGCGGGCTGCACGATGTTGGGGCGTGAGCGGAAGACGGCCTAACGGTGTGCGGGACCGTAGCCCAGCTTCATGGAGACGGTTGCGAATGGTCCTCGCCGATACCCCAGGAGCAACAGTGTCCCTAATTTGCTGGGAAGTGGCGGTGCGGTCCCCTACGGCACTGCGTAGGATCCTACGGTCTTGGCGTGCATCCGTGCGTCGCTGCGGTCCGGTCCCAGGTCGACGGGCACGTGCACCTTCCGCCGACCACTGGCGACAACATCGATGTACTGTGGAGACCTCACGCCCCACGTGTTGAGCAATTCGGCGGTACGTCCACCCGGCCTCCCGCATGCCCACTATACGCCCTCGCTCAAAGTCCGTCAACTGCACATACGGTTCACGTCCACGCTGTCGCGGCATGGTACCAGTGTTAAAGACTGCGATGGAGCTCCGTATGCCACGGCAAACTGGCTGACACTGACGGCGGCGGTGCACAAATGCTGCGCAGCTAGCGCCATTGACGGCCAACACCGCGGTTCCTGGTGTGTCCGCTGTGCCGTCCGTGTGATCATTGCTTGTACAGCCCTCTCGCAGTGTCCGGAGCAAGTATGGTGGGTCTGACACACCGGTGTCAATGTGTTCTTTTTTCCATTTCCAGGAGTGTAGGAATTTTGATTATAGGCACGCGATTTTTCCAAGATCCAAAATACGCTAACGCCATAGTCGCGACTTGATGACCATCAGCAACAATCTGTCGCAAAGGTTAGACAGTACACAACTGAAGTCCGATTAAAATTACTTGATAATTGACGTCTGTCACTTGGCGCTTCAGTGTTGCCACATCGGCTACTGCTCGGTTAAAGACGACACGTAAACACGGTGGATCACTTCACGAGTGCTGAAATGCTGTTCGTCTAACGTGGAGCAATATTGAAGGCTGCTGCCATCATGTACGGCGGGAACGTAAAATGCTCTAACCACAGCTCATTTTAAATGTTCAATGAGAAACTGCGGCAGACAATGCGTTTTGAAGCGCCAAATTTACACTCGTGTCCTAACCTAACCACAACCTCTTGATGTGCACTTGTATCCGAGAAAACGGCGGTTAGCAACCTCCGGCAGAACTATTAATGATGCTCGCTTTGCTCGCAATGATTACAGCTGATTTGTACGAGCGAACTCAAGACAGGAAAAATTCAGTTTCAGCCCGAAAAGCGAACTGCAACATCTCGCTTTTGCTACGCGAGCTGACGCGACACACATCGGTGAGCAGTCCTGGTCGGTCAGTACGATGATGAAAATGATGTGACAAAAGATTAAAAATAAAAGAAATGACATTGATACCAGTGAACTGAAAATAATAATAGTCTCTGATAAAGATTTAAAAATTAAAAAAACTTATTAACTCACAACGGGATTCGAACACACGACCTTTTCCCTATGAGTCTATCTTCGTCTAAGTCTGTTTTTATCACCAGCAAACGTATACCTTGAATCGCCATTAAAAGTACTGCTTACGCGATTGTACGTATCCACACTTAATAAACATCAATCCGCACGGAATGGTAATATTTCAGATCTAGTAGCTTCAAACAGGCCTGGCCTTATCGACAGTGTCAATACAGAGACAGGGATTAGTGATCATGAGGTCATTGTAGCGACTAGATTTGTTACCGACAGGTTCGATCAACACGGAAGTATCAAATGGAAAACCTAGGAGTGAAAAAAAAATGGTTCAAATGGCTCTGAGCACTGAGGTCATCAGTCCCTAGAACTTAGAACTACTTAAACCTAACTAACCTAAGGACATCACACACATCCATGCCCGAGGCAGGATTCGAACCTGCGACAGTAGTGGTCGCGCGGTTCCAGACTGTAGCGCCTAGAACCGCTCGGCCACCCCGGCCGGCTAGGAGGAAAAACGTTGTTCTTTTCACAAGACACGATTGCGGTAATTTAGAGAACCGGTATTTGACGCCGGCTGCAGAAGGATTCTATGGCCACCGCCGTAAATTTCGCGTAAGGGCCATGAAGATAAGATAGGAAAAATCAGGGTTCGTTCGAGGCTTTTAGACAGTCGATTTTCCTCCGCTCCGTTTGCGAGTGGGACAGGAAAGGAAATGGCTAATAGTGGCGCTAGGCATCCTACGCCATGCACCGTTCGGTGATCTGCGGAGTGCGTATGTAGACGCAGATTTCGTATGCTGTAGCTAAGGTGGGCTGCCAACTGACATTGGTCTGACCTCAGCCTACCGCGACGTGTTCTACCCCTCCACAGTCCTCCGTAACTACTGCTTATAACTTCCTGGGCTTCTGTGACGTCAAACAAGCCACATTACTAACATTTTTCCTGTTAAAATTGCAATCTCCTACATCAGTCCCTCCAGTGGAAATTCTACCGGAACGCTATCTGAAATAATTCCCCTTCCACTCTTCTCCTCACGAAATGTATTTCTCGGACGGACTATTTTCCTTTCTGTGTAAGTCTGCAGGCTTTCGTGGTCGTTGTCACTAAAGTTAAATTCTTCTGGGTTGTGAGGCCACGTCATACCGGATGATCAAAAAGTCAGTATAAATTTGAAAACTGAATATATCACCGAATAATGTAGACAGAGAGGTACAAATTGACACACATGCTTGGAATGACGTGGGGTTTTATTAGAACCAAAATAATAGAAAAGTTCAAAAAATGTCCGACAGATGGCGCTTCATCTGATAAGAATAGCAATAATAAGCATTACAAAGTAAGACAAAGCAAAGATGATGTTCTTTACAGGAAATGCTCAATATGTCCACCATCATTCCTCAACAATAGCTGTAGTCGAGGAATAATGTTGTGAACAGTGCTGTAAAGCATGTCCGGAGTTTTGGTGAGGCATTGACGTCGGATGTTGTCTTTCAGCATCCCTAGAGATGCCGGTCGATCACGATACACTTGCGACTTCGGGTGACCCCAAAGCCAATAATCACACACCTGGGAGGCCAAGCATGACGAAAGTGGCGGCTGAGCACACGATCATCACCAAACGACGCGCGCAAGAGATCTTTCACGCGTCTAGCAATATGGGGTGTTTCTTTTTTTTGTTCTAATAAAACCCCATGTCATTCCAAGCAAGTGTGTCAATTTTCACTTCTCTATCTACATTATTCCGTGGTTTATTAACTTTTCAAATTTATACTTACTTTTTGATCACCCGGTATTTCCTTCTAAAATAATCGACGTTTCGACCCCTCTGCTGGGATCTTCTTCAGGATGTTACGGTGTCCACAATTGCTAGAACACTCTTTTCTTTCCTCGGTCGTCCATGCATTGAATTCGTCCATCTGCCTGTTGCCAAGGGGTTTCTGCCCTCACAAATGCGTCTGCCTCTCAGTTTCATCCCTTCGTATTACTACGCCAGCTTCCCAAACATCTTCCGACACTTTTGCTCTCATCCCCACCACCATGACTTAGCGTCCTCGGCTGCTGTGTCACTCCAATTCGCGGCAATGTATGCCTTCGACCTCTGCGCTCTACTACGAGTTCTGATTTCAGTACTTGATTCAAACTGATATGTCTCATGACCTAAAGCTCTGATCACCTTGAGATTTTGACCAAACACTTTTAAATAACCGACTGCACTCATACAACTTCTGTTCCAACCTCTTCCTCCTGTTACTCAACTCTTATGGTTCCAAAAACAAGTACTTCTGCAGAGAGTGAGGTCAGTGACTGTACCTATCACGGCCGCGTCTCAGCGTCTTTTCATCGGTTTGGATCTTGCTCAGCGACGAAAATTATGTGACGGTGCCGGCCAATAAACGAGTTTAAAAAGATATCATATGTGTACATGCAAACTCCTTCACTCTGTTAATTTTTGCATCCCCTTATTACAGTGTCATTTTTCGTGACCTTAAGTGTAACGTGTTCTTGTATATTTGTATGTATCAGTCTTCGTTCTAGAAGGAGGTGTAATTACTTATCGATGCTGTATTCAATAATGTATCCAATAACGTTTCCATCACTCCTCTCAAATTCAGAATCAAACGTACATTCATCTGCATTTTTGTAGGCAAAATAACACTCTTTTTAGGAAACATTTCTATTGCTTGTAACAGTTGGGATATAGTACTCGTACTATCTGTAGAGGCAAATATTTTAGTGGCGTCCATACTCATTAAATGAATGCGTAGCTTGAGCCATTGCTACTTTTGATGCTAAACACACATCCAGTTGAATCGAGTTTTTAAGCAAGTGGGTTAAGTGCTAAACATTAGCAAGAGGAGCTTAGGTTTTACCTATTATTTCTTTATTACTATTATTATTATTATTATTAATTTGGTCATTACACAATTCGATTTTAGAAGTGGTGTAACAATGCTACATTCTTTTTCCTCTGTGAGGTACTAGACAGATTAAACAAAAAATTTCGAACACTAGGCACTTTTTTGATTTAACTGAGGCTTCTGAGCCGCGTGGGATTAGCCGAGCGGTCTAAGGCGCTGCAGTCATGGACTGAGCGGCTGGTCCCGGCGGAGGTTCGAGTCCTCCCTCGGGCATGTGTGTGCGTGTTTGTCCTTAGGATAATTTAGGTTATGTAGTGTGTAAGCTTAGAGACTGATGACCTTAGTAGTTAAGTCCGATAAGATTTCACACACATTTGAACATTTTTTTTGAGGCTTCTGATTGTGTTGACCACAACATATTGTTCCAGAAGTTGGACCATTATGGAATACGAACAGTACCTCACAATTGGTTCACCTTTACTTCAACAACAGACAGCAGTGTTGAGAGTGGCTATGATGTGGGGTCTGAGTCGGGCATAGTGAAGTGGGGAAGGGGGGGGGGTGCCCCAGGGATCAGTGGCGGGGCTGGTGCTGTTCCTTATTTACATAAACGATAAGTCCTCTAGTATTACAGGTGATTCTAAAATATTTCTATTTGCTGATAACACTAGCTTAGTAGTAAAGGATGTTGTGTACAACATTGGCACTGTTTAAAATAGTGCAGTTCAAGAAGTAAGTTCATGGCTTGTAGAAAATAAACTAAAGCTAAATCACAGTAAGACTCAGTTTTTAAGTTTCTAACACACAATTTAACAAAACCCCACGTTTTAATTTCACAGAATGAGCATATGATTAGTGAAACTGAACAGTTCAAATTTCTAGGTGTTCAGATAGATAGTAAATTGTCGTAGAAAACCCACTTTCAGGATCTTCTTCAAAGACTTAACGCTGCCATTTTCACTATTCGAGCGGTATCTGAAGTAAGTGATAGTTCGACATGAAAAGTAGTCTACTTTGTTGTTTTCTTTTGCATGTGACGTATCGTATTATATTTTGTGGCTACTCTTCCCATTCTGAAAGGATATTTTTGGCTCAGAAACGGGAAGTTTCATATCAGAAACAGGAAGTTTCATATCATCGCACACTCCACTACAGAGTGAAAATCTCATTGTGGAAACATCCCCCAGGCTGTGGCTAAGCCATGTCACCGCAATATCCTTTCTTTCAGGAGTGCTAGTTCTGCAAGGTTGAGAGGTGGCATGAGCCCCCTCTCATATTTCTATCTTACTCTGAGTAATTCGATTTTCCTCTCTGATTGCATGCGGTGAAAAGTTGCTATTCCTTCACACGCGGACTTCCCACGCAGCGTCTCTCGTCACCCGGGTGGTCCGGTGACAGGCGGGCTCTGTTGATCTTCAAAGGGTTAGGCCGACGGGTGTGAGGGAGTCGAGTGGATGCTTTCCAGACGCCGACATTGTCATAATAGCGGCGGAGACACGCCCATAGGGGCCTGGAGGAGCGGTCCGTTACTTCGCAGAAAATTAGTGAAAACACTTTCTGGCGGGCTACCAGCGAGGCGTGGGAATGACTTGTGTTCCCAGGCAGTCTTGCCCGGCAAATTCCCGCGTTTTCTGCAAAATCGTAACTGTGATTGGCTTGCTCAGGGGATAGCTCCGTGACGTAGCAAAATCGGCGCAGAAATTGGCGCCAAGAATCTCCATTGGTGGAATCGTAGTGCTTCGGCAATAGAGTGGAATTTTCCGCCGGTTTTCGAGTTGCTGATTGGAACGTTCAACCACGGCCACTATCGTTGGGGCGGGAATGTTCTGTGTTCGGTTTATACGGGTGCTCTTGGGGGAGTCGGCTCTCGCCTTTTGGTCGGGGTAGGTTACAAGACTGAGCTCTCATGGCTCTGGACAGCCTGCCTTCTGTTGGCTGTCTAATACACTTTCATTTTTAATTGTAACTGTTTGACGAAGTTGCTGAAGTTTCAACTTCAATGTAACTTTCCAAGTACAGCTGGCAATTGAGCGTTCTGCGTACAAGCGGCCTATGTTGTCCGTATTGAGCAGTTTGGCTAAAGTTGACTGTATCGGAGTTACTGTGTGACTTCACTTGTTAAAATCAATCACTGTACCATCAGTGGTTGTGTGGCGAGCCTTCTTCGTCTTCCTCAGACGCACATTTGTGTTGATAGGAAGTCTTTAGTCTGGAACAACCAGACCAGGATAATTTGTTTCGGGCTATACTCGCGACATTATCATCACCATGACGGGACGTCGAAGCAACCAGCCATTGCCTCCGGTACGCCAGATTGTGTCCTTGCAGTTAAGAAGACAGCTTGGTAATGTATGTCCGCAGCACCGGTAAATCAGGGAATTTTGCTATGTGACAATCAGAGCTCAGCAGAGCGCACCTGTTCCCGTCTTTTCTTGCGTGGTTCTGTCTTGGATGTTCATTGCCTGAGTTCTCACTACTGTAGCAGCAATTAATGTTGGGTTGACTGGGTGTTTCTCTTAAGATTTGAGTTGCGAGGAATTGGCTCCACATACCAATTGGTCATAAATCTCACAATCTAGTTTATGGACAACCTCACTTTCACAGCATTTATTTGAGTATCCAATTTGATATATCGTAAATGTTTCATATGTTTGTTTACTATTTTGAGTTTAGTCATAATAAATCAAATTGTTATCTTGGACAGAACTTTCATTCTGTTAATCGGTAGAGCAACCCTTTCATTTCTCACTACGTTAATGAAACTTTCCTTTATCTAATTAATTTCTATCAAATTAAATTATTGCAGGTGCCAAACGTTTTTCTACCCCACTTGCAGGGTCGATTACAGTCAGTTCGCGTTTCTTCTTAATCCATGTGCAACAGCAAAAGTCGGAGTTAGAAAGGGGGGGCTTAGAGCATTATTTCCATATGAAGATTCTAGAAGAATTTACTGTTAAATACGCTGCTAGCCCCGGCACCTCGCAAGGTTTGCAGGAGAGCTTCTGCAAAATTTGGAAGGTAGGAAACGAGGTACCAGCAGAAGTAAAGCTGTGAGGACGGGGCCTGAGTCGTGCTTGGGTAGCTCAGATGGTAGAGCACTTGCCCGCGAAAGGCAAAGGTCCCGAGTTCGAGTCTCGGTCCGGCACACATTTCTAATCTGCCAGGGCGGTTCGGGCAATAAGTGGTGTTAAGTTCGCGAACCTCTTGTCGACCCTTCTTCACTAGTCTGGGTATTCTGACATTGGCGCCGCGCGGAGTGGCCGCGCGGTTTAAGGCGCCATGTCACGGATTGTGCAGCCCCGCCCGCCGGAAGTTGGAGACCTCCCTCTGGCATGGGTGTGTGTGTTGTTCTTAGCATAAGTTAGTTTAAGTACAGTGTAAGTCTAGGGACCGATGACCTCAGCAGTTTGGTTTCTTAGGAATTCACATACATTTGAACATTTTTTTGACATTGGCTTTAAATATATATATTCTTTACTGTCGTTTCTTGTTAACAATATCGGTTTATTTCCAAGAATTAGCAGCTTTCACTCAGTTAATACTAGGCAGAAATCCAAACTGCATCTGGAACGCACTTCCTTGACTCTTGTGCAGAAAGTTGAGCAGTATACTGCTGCATCAATTTTGAGTTAGCTGCCACAACAAGTCAAAAATCTTAGTAGTAATCCACCTGCTTTAAAATCGAAACTGAGAAGTTTCCCCACTGGTCAATCCTTCTATTCTGTCGAAGTTCCTTGAAAAATTAAGCTGATTTCTATGTTATATTGTTGATTGCGTTTACATAAAGTTACGGCTTGTCTTTTATTGGATTCATTAACATTTTATTTCATCTGTTATTACTTTTATGTAGTAATTTCATGTACTGACACGTTCCATGAGCTTGGAGATTTGCTCCTAAATTTGGTCGTACGGAACTAATGTGAAATAAAAAAATAGTGTAATGCAAGACAGCGTCTGAAATCAGTAGCATGACGACGGAATGAACAAAAGTTTTAAACGTGTGATTGTGTGCTAGTGAGCGGCCACTGCATGATTAGAACGTAGGTACTATATCTGAAACACGTCAAAGTAACTGAAACGACCTATACGCCAATTCTGCTGTTTTACGTTACATATGAAATGTAGCTGAATCTAGACATATGCACACACAGGCAATGAAGTAAGTAAAGTCCACACCTATACACCTGGTCGTAGGATTACTTATCTCTGCTCGCATACATTAGAACAAATGTCAACGGGAGATATCTGTTAACTCGCTATCAGAATTTTATCTTTCATTGTTCACGTATCATGCCACTGAAAAATTATTTAAGAAGTGCTATGGCAGTGCTATTTGAAAGCATCAAAAATACACTTAGAAAGTGATTGTGAAACCCGTGATGCACTCGACTCGCTGCTGAGTTTTAGAGACCACACTAGGGCCCCACAGTGCTCTGTAGCTAAACGTGGTTCAGTCTGGGATGCAACTTGGTCACTGACGAGCTATGGAGGCCGCGTAGAAATCCAGGATTGCTCTCTAGGTGAACAATCCGAAGTTGGAATGCAACCTACTCACTTTTGAGATATGGGGCGGCCACACACCAATCCAACATTTCTCTCCAGATAAACGAACTGAAACCTCCTCGTTTAGAGCGCAGCGTTCCATTCAAGTGAATCATATACTGTGGACAAACTCCAGAAAAGGATCGAAACGTTCCAGATGCTGAAGAATGTTGAAAATTAGGCGGGCCAATGAGGTAAATAATGAGGAGGTTCTACGCAGAGTCGGCGAGGAAGGCGATATGCGGAAAACACTGACATGAGGAAGGGTCTGGATGATAAGACACGTGTTAAGACATCGGGGAATAACCCCCATGGTACTTCAGGGAGCTGTATGGGGTAAAAGCTGTAGAGGGAGACAGAGAATGGAATATACCCAGCAAACATCTGACGAAGTTGGAAGCAGGATGTATTCTGATTTGAAGAGGTTGACGTAGGAGAGATATTCACGTCGGACCGCACCATACCAGTCAGAAGACTGTTGATGACACAAAAAAGCCCATAAGGGATTTTAGCCCGTATCCTCTCGAATAATAATCCAATACCTTAACCACCCAGACACCCGACTCCGTTGCCGGCCGGAGTGTCCGAGCGGTTCTAGGCGCTGCAGTCTGGAACCACGTGACCCCTACGCGTTATGTTTAAGTAGTTCTAAGTTCTAGGGGACTGATGACCTCAGAAGTTAAGTCCCATAGTGCTCAGAGCCATTTTTGAACCCGACTCCGTTAAATCCCACCGCAAAACAAAGTTCTTCACGTTGTTATGCTTTTAAAATATGTGGCCCGATGTGATTTACAATAAAACATGATCCTTTATGATAACCAAGCGTCCCACACTTATCATGTGCAGAGACTTTCGTAAATAAGAGTCCCTACCATTGTCAAATCATATTGTTTTGGTTAGCGAACCGAATCCTCTCTTTCAGCGTGGCACATTCCCTCCAAACTCAACGGACGAGGTGGCACGTCTGTTACATTCGTATTGCTCCAGGGGTGCTTCGGTAGTCGCGTTCATTGGCTAGCAGAGCTATTGAATAGATTTTTTCTGCGAGAAGAGCGAGAAGGGTACAAAGCAAAGCTTAGTCAATTTAAGTAACCACAAATATAGATTTCTCCCCTCACACTGCTCCTCTCGTAGACGAATCACAAGACAAGTCTAGCATGGGAAGAAACGAATAGCTCAGCGAAGTCTGGCACAAGAAATTCTTCCAGATCAGTGACGTCACTGGAGTTTTCATGAGGCGGTGGGTGCAAGTGCAGAACAGATGGCAAAAAATAAAAACGGAAGACAGATGCCTTCGCTCGTGCTGATGGCCGCTCTGGAAAACGACACCCATTGCGTTGCTGCGCGGGAAAAGGGTAAATTTAGTTGCAGTCGGTTCAGTGGTTCCTCAAAACTTCCAATCTGTATGTTCAACAGTGAGTACACTTTTCGCCAATGTTTAATTTCGTTATTATTCATAACGGCCTAACACCTGCAATCCTATGTATATTGGAAACTGGGCAAATGTTTTTACGAACGTTTCCAGTGGCAGTAATGGCAAGTGAAATGTATAAAGCCATTCGAGGTATTAAGGAAGAAAAGTCTCCAGGAAATACGGTTGTTTGATTTGATGGTTAAAACTGGAAGAAAAGTAATATAAAACTTACAAATTTGCAGATCAGAATGAGATTTTCACTCTGGAGCGGAGTGTGCGCTGATATGAAACTTCCTGGCAGATTAAAACTGTGTGCCGGACCGATCTCGAACTCGGGACCTTTGCCTTTCGCGGGCAGTTTTAATCCGCCAGGAAGTTTCATATCAGCGCACACTCTGCTGCAGAGTGAAAATCTCATTCTGGAAACATCCCCCAGGCTGTGGCTAAGCCATGTCTCCTCAATATCTTTTCTTTCAGGAGTGCTAGTTCTGCAAGGTTCGCAGGAGAGCTTCTGTAAAGTTTGGAAGGCAGGAGGCGAGGTACTGGCGGAAGTAAAGCTGTGAGGACGGGACGTGAGTCATGCTTGGGTAGCTCAGTTGGTAGAGTACTTGCCCACGGAAGGTAAAGGTCCCGAGTTCGAGTCTCGGTCCGGCACACAGTTTTAATCTGCCAGGAAGTTTCTTATTTACAGATGTCTGCGCAGGAAGACAAATTCCCAAATCGGAATCCCGCACACAAAAAAGGAGACACACTAGATACGGGACTAGCGACCCATCGGCTTCGTCTCCACTATACGAATTCCGTGACGATGTTACGAACTTTTCGGGATGATGGAAATTGGAAATTTGTCGTAAGGTCTTATGGGACCAACTTGCTGACATCATCGGTCCCTAAGCTTACTCACTACCTAATCTAACTTAAACTAACTTACGCTAAGGACAACACACACATCCATGCCCGAGGGAGGGCTCGAACCTCCGACGGGGTGAGTCGCTCGGGATGATGTAGAACGGTAGAACGGTAAATGTACAAAAAAAAGTCTACTAATGATGGCCTCTGAAATGTACACCTTACGAAATGTCAACACTTCTTTATGTTCGATAGTCGCGCGGAGTGACCGCGCGGTTTGAGGCGTCATGTCACGGACTGCGCGGCCCCTCCCGCCGGAGGTTCGAGTCCTCCCTCGGGCGTGGGTGTGTGTGTTGCTCTCAGTATAAGTTAGTTTGAGTCGTGTGTAAGTCTAGCGACCGATGACCTAAGCAGTTTGGTCCCTTAGGAATTCACACACATTTGAACATTTTCTTTCATGTTCGATACTGTGAAACAAATCTCTTCTCGGCAAGCTTTTTGGTTTTCATGTTTTGAGTTGGTAGTATGGAGCAGAACAAAGAACAGTATGTCCAGTAAACATGGGCTCTAAAGCGCATACCTTAAGAACTACGAGCACTTGTTCATCTTCGATGCTGTGAAGCACAAATCGTCTTCTGAACAAATACTCATAGTTCTTAAGGTATGCACATTGGATCCATGTTTACTGTACGTTTTTTCTTGTTTTGCTCCACACTACAATATCTGAGAATATCGAAAGCAAAGAGCTTTCAGTAGAAGAGATTTGTTTCACAGTATCGAGATGAAGAAGTGCTGACACCTCTTAAGATATGCATTTCAGGGTCCATGTTTATTAGACTTTTTTGGTGCATTTACCCTTCTCCATCATCCCTGAAAGTATGTAACATCATCACAGAACCACCCTGTATCAGTAGCTGCACAGAAAGAAACAACGAATTTTATTAAGGCAAAGAAACAACTGCCCTATGAATGGATGCGTTTCAATAGGCCTGTAATTGTGGAACGGAGCAATGAGTTTAATTACTGCTTTCTCAGCTATGTATATATTTCGAGAAAGCTTCTGACTCAGTTTCCACAATATTTGCGCTGACGCTTCTTGAAAGACAAGACATTCACTATATTATAATGTGCTGAAGAATATACTGAGTCAACCGGCATTCCACTGACAAAATGTCGGAAGTCGTTCAGTGATACATTCTGAGTATTTTCGCACAAGAGGCCCGTGTTTTGCAATGGGTCGTTACGGAGTTATTGCATCTCGTTTGATTTCTTACCCCCATTTATCTGCATATTGGTACTGCCCTGAAAATACAGTAGTGGAAGTCAGTATAAAGGCGGGGTTCCTACGTAAATAATATCTATATCTACATGGATACTCTGCAAATCACATTTAAGTGCCTGGCAGAGGGTTCATCGAACCACCTTCACAATTCTTCATTATTCCATTCTCGTATAGCGCGGAAGGAATGAACATCTAGATCTTTCCGTACGAGCACTGATTTCTCTTATTTTATCGTGGTGATCGTTCCTCCCTATGTAGGTCGGTGTCAACAAAATATTTTCGCATTCGGAGGAGAAAGTCGGTGATTGGAATTTCGTGAGAAGATTCCGTCACAACGAAAAACGCTTGTCTTTTAATGATTTCCAGCCCAAATCCTGTATCATTTCTGTGACACACTCTCCCATATTTCGCAATAATACAAAACGTGCTGTCTTTCTTTGAACTTTTTCGATTTACTCCGTCAGTCCTATCTGGTAAGAATCCCACACCGCGCAGCAGTATTCTAAAAGAGGACGGACAAGCGTACTGTAGGCAGTCTGTTACATTTTCTAAGTGTCCTGCTAATAAATCGCAACCTTTGGTTAGCCTTCCTCACAACATTTTCTATGTGTTCTTTCCAATTTAAGTTGTTCGTAATTGTAATACCTAGGTATTTAGTTGAATTTTCGGCTTTTAAATTAGACTGGTTTATCGTGTAATCGAAGTTTAGCGAGTTCCTTTTAGCACTCATGTGGATGACCTCACACTTTTCGTTATTTAGGATCAACTGCCACTTTTCGCATCATTCAGAATTTTTTCCTAAATCGTTTTGCAGTTTGTTTTGATCTTCTGATGACTTTATTAGTCGATAAAAGACAGCTTCATCTGCAAACAACCGACGACGGCTGCTCAGATTGTCACCCAAATCTTTTATATACATAAGGAACAGCAAAGGGCCTATAATACCACCTTGGGGAACGCCTGAAATCACTTCTGTTTTACTCGATGACTTTCCGTCAGTTACTACGAACTGTGACCTCTCTGACAGGAAATCACAAATCCAGTCACATAACTGAGACGATATTCCATGAGCACACAATTTCACTACGAGCCGCTTGTGTGATACAGTGTCAAAAGCCTTCTGGAAATCCAGGAATACGAAATCGATCTGAAATCCCTTGCCAATAGCACTCAGCACTTCATGTGAGTAAAGAGCTAGTTGCGTTTCACAGGAACAATGTTTTCTAAACCCATGTTGACTGTGTGTCAATAGACCGTTTCCTTCGAGGTAATTCATAATGTTGGAACACAATATATGTTCTAAAATCCTGCTACGTATCGACGTTACCGACATGGGCCTGTAATTTAGTGGATTACTCCTACTACCTTTCTTGAATATTGGCGTGACCTGTGCAACTATTCAGTCTTTGGGTACGGATCTTTCGTCGACCGAACGGTTGTATATGATTGTTAAGTATGGAGCTAATGCATCAGCATACTCGGAAAGGAACCTAATTGGTATACAGTCTGGACCAGAAGACTTGCTTTTATTAAGTGATTTGAGTTGCTTCACTACTCCGAGGATATTTACTTCTATGTTACTCATGTTGCAGCTGTTCTTGATTCGAATTCTGGAGTATTGGCTTCGTCTTCTTTTGTGAAGGCATTTCGGAAAGCTGTGTTTAGTCACTCTGCTTTGGCAGCACTATCTTCGATAGTATCTCCATTGTTATCGCGCAGAGAGGGCACTGATTGTTTCTTGCCGCTAGCATACTTCAGATACGACCAGAATCTCTGGATTTTCTGCCAGGTTTCGAGACAAAGTTCCGTTGCGGAAACTGTTACAGGCGTCTCGCATTGAACTCCGCGCTAAATTTCGAGCTTCTGTAAAGGATCGCCAATCTTGGGGCTTTTGCGTCTGTTTAAATTTGGCTAAATTTGGCGTGTTTGTTTCGTTGTTTCTGCAACAATGCTCTAACTAGTTTTGTGTACTAAGGAGGATCAGCTCCGTCTTTGTTAGTTCATTTCGTATAAATCTCTCAATTGCTGCCGATACTATTTCTTTGAATTTAAGCTACATGATATACAATGTCTGAAGCATACATGTATCGATTTTATTATGAAAGTAGTTGATACATACAAGACATAAACACGCATGACAGAATCACATAGTTTCCTTCATAACATGAGTAACAAAATAAGGCGTTTGCAGTTCCCATATGGCAACTGATATAAAGGCACTCACTGTCCTGTTGTGTTATTGCAATGTTAGTACTTTGCCCAACCTCCGTTCTTCTTAATTACCACAAAAAATCTCTTTGGCCTTTATTTAGTCAGGGTCTGCAGTTCTTGCACTGAAATTGTGGCTCAGTCATCTAGTATGTCTCTTCTCAGCTCATATACGGCCTCAGATTGCCTTCCATTGCGATAAACACGTCTTGCGAGTATTCCCAAAGGTTTTCCACGGGGTTCAAATGCAGGCTACGTCTAGGCAGGGCAAGACATCGATATCTCTATATTAAAACCACTCTTTCGTTGTGCACAAACCTGGACAATTGCATTGTCTTATTGATACATTACACTTCCATCCCCTAGACCCTCATACGTTGTAATCCATTCTGTCTCTACCATATCAGTGTACATATTAGAGTTCATTCTAGTGTTCCCCAATGCGTGAGTCACTTTTAGTGCAGAATGCTGCCCAGATCATAACACTTTCACCACCAAAATTTCTACTCATTCTTAACTGTTGCTCTGTTCTCAGATCATACCAATCTGGGCCACCTGAATTAAATTTCCTCTCATCGCTGAAAATCGCTTTATCACATTCTCGAGTCTATGATATATGTTTCTCAACGAACTCCAGTCTAGCCTGTTTATGTTTGGGTGTCATATCAGGTTTCTGCAGTCATTTCTTGAATGTAACATGTTTATCATTTTACAAAATTTGTCGTACACGTCAGATAGTTAACCGACAAATATAAAACAGCAACAAGTTGGGAAGAATAACGGCTGCGGTCCTTGCTTTGCGCAAAAGTAGCCGTTTAAGATGCCTCAGATAGGTTTCCACTTGGTCATATTTTCCGTTCTGTCCATACTGTGTCCCAGTCTAACGAAATTATCGATCACTGTACTTTCTGTTCAATTACTTGGCGATTTGACGATTATAGAGAGCCCCATTTCCTTCTACGCACACATTTTTGCTTTTTCATCACATGATAACCGTTTTCCGCGTGCCTATGCCGTAGTCGTGTTTTATGTACACAAAACGCACTGTGAGTAATGGTATCTGTTTCCTATCTGCAGGAAAGGCACGTACACACACACACTAACACACTAACGTCGCACAGAGCCGACTGCCTTTGTACCGAGTTCCATCCTCCACTTCCTGAATCGTTAATGTCTTGTTATATACTCTACCACTGACATCAAACGCGATGTCATTTGACTGCACTGGTCAGCACATTGGATATCATACTATTGCATATGCACTGCGCGCAACGATTCCAACCGACAATATTAATTTTCCCACAGATATCCATTCCTTTAAACTGATTACCGGTACTATGAGGATCGTTCCGAAAGTATCGCCTCTTTTTTGTGTTGACTTTGAATGTGCGCGCCAGATGTCGCTGGTGTAGTGCTAATGCTTGAACCTTCCTCTTTCATTTGCAGGTGGTTCCGTTGTTCTGCGGTAGTTGGCGCCAGCAGAGGTGTGTTCCAAAATGGAGTCTGATATGAACGCGCATATGAAACAGCGATGTGTGACTGAATTCCTCATTGGCGTGCTAAAGGTGTATGGAGACGATACAATAGACGTGAACAATGTAAAGTGATGGGTACGGTATTTTCAAGGTGGTGAAAAACGTGTGCACGATAAGGCCCGGTCGACCCTGCACAGCCGTCATCCCTCGTAATGAAGAGAGTCTTCATCAATTCATCCGTGCTGATCGGCGGATAACGACCAGATAATTGTGTGAAAAGCTGAATATCGGCTGTAATGCCTTGGAAACAACGTTGGAACATCTTGGTTATCGCAAAGTCTGTGCGAGATGGGTTCTGCAGATGCTTACAGTAGAACAAAAACCTCATCGAATGGACCTGCTGGACCAATACGAAGCTGAAGGTAAGAATTTTTTGAATAGCATCATCACTAGAGATGAAACGTGGTGCCACCACTACGAGCTGTAATCCAAAAGACAGTCAATGGAGTGGCGACAAGCGAATTCTCCGTCAAAGAAGAAAGTCAAGGCACAGCCGTCTGCAGGCAAAACGACGTGCACAGTCTTCTGGGATAGCCAGATGTCCTGGAGCCAGGAGAAGCTGTCAATTCAGTACGGTACAAGACGACACTGAACGCCTGAATTTCCAGAGAAAGGCCAGAGAAGAAGACCAACTTTCACCTACAACATGATGACGTCAGGCCCAACACCAGTTTTGCAACCACACAACTCACTGCAAAATTCACATCCACCGTACAGTCCCAATTTAGCGCCTTCGAACTTCCATCTCGTTGAGCCTCTGAAAGATGAACTAAGTGGCGAATATTTTCAAGACTCAGATGCTATTGTCAAATCTGCAAGGAAGTGGTAGGCCACAGCTTTACAACTCCGGCATGCAGGCTCTTGTTCACTGCTGGCAAAAGTACATAACGAATGATGGTGACTATGTGGAAAAACGACAGTCTGCAGCTGAAATATTGCCCTAGTCAGCTGTGTGTTGTGACCTCTGCACTTTCCATGAATAAATATACGAGGCATTACTTTCAGAGCGACCCTCACATATATGCACTGAGTGCAAATGACGATGTATAAGGTATGTGTTCTGTTCAGAAACAAGCTTGTTCCGTTTACCCACGGTACTTGCTGTTGACGTCATGAGTGCCCACTTTACTCTTCGCCCACAATTAAAGAACGCGACGCCGCCGCTATGTCGGGCTCTTCCTGCAGTGAAGGCGACCACATCACAGCACTTTCACGTCTGCACACTGGACCCTCTAGAAACTGGACTCTTCACTGGAATGGAGACTGCATGTTAAAGGTTTTATCACATTTTGAAGGTACTTTCAAAGAAACAAAACTAACTGGGTTGAAAAAAAAAACACACGCATTATTACTTTGTAACGAGACACCGGTGACCACGGTTTATGTTTAGGTTAGGTTAGGTTAGGTAAGTAATAATGCGTGTGTTTTTTTTTCAACCCAGTTAGTTTTGTTTCTTTGAAAGTACCTTATATATATATATTGAAATGTCCCCTTAGAAAAATTATACAAGACTGTGCTTAAACTGACATACAATATTTTTTGCGCAACGCAATCTGACTTTCAAAAATCCCTACAAAAGAATGGCCCTGACTAACATTAAACTATACCTTTCAGAAATCACTTACCTCACAAAAATCTTCATTACTCGAACTACTGCAATACAGCGAGCGCCACTACTGCCAGCTAAATAAAAGATTCAAACTACGGAAGGCACTAACTACTGATAGGGATAGTTAGCAAATGAAAGATATTAATAGAGAACAAACAATGTATTTACCTTAATAGTCATAATATATATAGCAGTTCATGACAAATTACAAAACTCCGCCATCTCTCTCCCCACATCCACCACTGCTGGCGGCTCACCTCCAACTGCGCAACGCTACGCGCTGTTCACATCCAGCTGCCGCTGCCCAACACTACAATGGCAGACAACAATGCAAACTAGCCACAGACTGCACACAGCACAGCCAGTGATTCTCACACAGAGCGCTACGTGGCGTTACCAATAAGAAAACCTAAACAGCCTACTTACAATATATATATATATATATATTTGCGGATATTGTATCACAGACACAGTCCGTTTCACTGTCCAGAGGTGTCACGAAAACCGCCACCCTAGGGCTACTACTGCCGTGGATGACGACGAGCCTATGGCTCGGAGGAACCTTGACAGCAACACCACGATGTTGAATAATGCAGGACGTCGTGTTACGACTCAAACTGTGTGCAATAGGCTGCATGGTGCACAACTTCACTCCCGACGTCCATGGCGAGGTCCATCTTTGCAACCATGACACCATGCAGCGCGGTACAGATTGGCCCAATAAGATGCCAAATGGATCGTACAGGATTGGCATCACGTTCTCTTCATCGATGAGTGTCGCTTATGCGTTCAACCAGGCAATCGTCGGAGGCGTGTTGGGAGGCAACCCGGTCAGGCTGAACGCCCTAGACACACTGTCCAGCGAGTGGAGCAAGGTGCAGGTTCCCTGCTGTTTTGGGGTGGCATTATGTGGAGCCGTCGTACACCGCTGGTGGTCATGGAGGGCGCCGTAACGGCTGTACGATACGTGAATGCCATCCTCTGATCGATAGTGCAACCATATCGGCAGCATATTGGCGAGGCATTCGTCTTCATGGTCGACAGTTCGCGCCCCAAGCGTGCACATCTTGTGAATGACTTCCTTCAGGATAACGACATCGCTCGACTAGGGTGGCCAGCATGTTCTCCAGACATGAACCCTATCGAACATATTTAGGATAGACTGAAAACGGCTGTTTATGGATAGAGTGACTCGCCAACCCATCTGAGGCATCTACGCCGAATCGCCATGGGGGAGTGGGACAATCTGGACCAACAGTCCTTGATGGACTTGTGGATAGTATGCCACGACGAATGCAGTCATGCATCAATGCAAGAGGTCGTGCTACTGGGTGTTAGAGGTACCGATGTGTATAGCAGTCTGGACCTCCACCTCTGAAGGTCTCGCTGTATGGTGGTACAACATGCAATGTGTGGTTTTCATGAGCAATAAAAAGGGCAGAAATTATGTTTATATTGATCTCTATTCCAATTTTCTGTACAGGTTCTGGAACTCTCGGAACCGAGGTGATGCAAAACTTTTTTTGATGTGTGTATGTATATAGAGTCAAGAAAAATTCACACACTTAGACTTTGCAGTGCGATTCCTCACACAGAAGCAATACAAAAATGTCTCACAAAATTTCGTCCTGTACATATTTCCGGTAGTGCATCCATAAGGTCGAGGGCTCGATTCTGGGTCGAGGCGTGTTTGTTTGCGAAATGTAGTCTGCGTGACACGGTAATTGGCGTCTTAATCGTCACATACTGATTATAGTGGGGTACTGTACAAGACATTTACACTTATGTACTACGAACAAAGAAATGGATGTACAATCATTTCCAATGGTCAGCTTTTAAAGAAGCCTTATGCAAGTTGTGGACGTAAATTGTTTCACACCACTGCGTCTGCTATGTTCCAAACCTCTTTTATGTGTACCCTCTCCCAGTGGCCCCATCGCTTGGTACCAACTGCTATTCTCGCCACGTTCAGGTTCATTACATTTCCTTACGGCCTTACGTCACCAGTAGGGCTAGCAAGGTGCTTTTTGAATAATTCCCAAACATGTACCGTGTAAATTTCGGATACATGTGGCTTAAGTAACGGTGTATACTACGGTGTTGCATGCCAGAATGAAACTGGCAAGTAAAAACAAATACACCTCTCCCCAGGATCGAACCCTTGACCTCCCGCATAGTAACCCAAAACGATATCCCCAGCACCACCTGCACAACACTATTGCTGCCTGCTTACAGAGTTAGTTACCGCACATGTGGTTACAGTGTTGCCAGATTGCCAGTCTTTAACGTTCATTTACTTCCGGGAATACGGTCAGAGCGAAATTTTGTGAGAGAGATTTTTCTGTTGCTAGTATGTGCGGAATCGCGCTGCGAAGTTCGAAAGAGCGAATTTTTGGTTCACCCTGTATCTACATACTGAAACAAGAAAGAAACTAGTATAGGCATGCGTATTCAAATACAGAGATATGTAAACAGGCAGAATACGATGCTGCGATCGGTAACGCCTATATAAGGCAAAAAGTGTCTGGCACAGTTGCTAGATCAGTTACTGCTGCTACAACGACAGGTTATCAAGATTTAAGAGTTTGGACGTGGCGTTACAGTCTGCGCACGAGGAATGGGGCATAGCTTCTCCGAGGTAGCGATAAAGTGCGGATTTTCCCGTACGACCATTTCACGAGTGCACCGCGAATATCAGGAATACAGTAAAACGTCAAATCTCCAATATCGCTGCGGCCGGAAAAAGATCCTGCAAGAACGGGACCAACAACGACTGAAGAGACTCGTTCAACGTTACGGAAGTGCTACCCTTCCGCAAACTGCCGCAGATTTCAATGCTGGGCCATCAACGAGTGGCAGCGTGCGAACCATTCAACGAAACATCATCGATATGGGCTTTCGGAGCCGAAGGTCCACTCATGTACCCTTGACGACTGCACGACACAAAGCCTTACGCCTCGCCTGGGGCTGTCAACATCGACATTGAACTGTTAATGACTGGAAACACGTTGCCTGGTCGGAAGAGTCTCGTTCGAAATTGTTTCGAGCGGATGGACGTGTACGGGTATGGTGACAACTCGATGAATCCACCGACCCTGCATGTCGGCAGGGGACTGTTGGAGCTGGTGAAGGCTCTGTAATGGTGTGGGGCGTGTGCAGTTGGAGTGATATTGGACCCCTGATAGTCTAGATACGACTCTGGTAGGTGACAAATACGTAAGCATCCTGTCTGATCACCTGCATCCATTCATATCCATTGTGCATTTATGGACAGCCCTGCAGGATCCATGGCGTCAGTTCCCTTCAGCAGAACTTCAGACATTATTCGAGTGCATGCCACATCGTGTTGTGGTACTATCTGCGTGCTCGCGGGGTCCCTACACGATATTAGACAGGTGTACAGGTTTCTTTGGCTGTTTAGTGTATATATATACTTTTTTAATTTATGAATTTGGTCAGCTATTGAACGCTTACATCTTAAGACTTACGGTGTTTCTTTTTCTTCCGTTCTTCCCAGTACTTCTCTCGCCAACTTCTCGTCTCTGCTCATCTGTCCACATTCTCTTGGGTCGAGGTTTTGGCTCATCTATCTTCATAGTTTGCGTTTTCTATCAGTAGCCTGAAGTGATTCCGGTCACGTATTATTTCTTCTGTAACACCTATTTTATTGGCGTCTTTCTTTACTGCTTCTATCCATCCTACAGTTTTTTTCAGCTTACTAACGTAATTAAAAATTTTCTTTGTAATCCGTGTTTCTTCCATTCTTTTTAAATGTCCATAAAATTTTAGCCGTCTCTTCCTCATTGTATCTGTGATCTTTTCTGTATTTTTGTATAAGTTTTCATTTCTCCTTTTAGTCCACCTTTTTTCCTTGTTTTTCTCAGGACCTAGAATTTTTCTTAGTATTTTTCTTTCTCTTTTTTCTGGTTCTCTTAATTCGCCTTTCTTATTCAATGTTAGGCACTCTGATCCATACTTTGCTTGTGTCCTAATAACTGAATTATAATATCTAATCTTCGCTTGTATGGACATTGATTTCTTATTGTAGTAGTTTTGTGTTAATTTATATGCAAATTCTAACTTTTTTATTCTTTCTTTATTTGTTGTGTTATCCAGTCCATTGGCTTGGATCCACTCCCCCAGGTATTTGAATCGATCAACTCTTAATTTTTCCATACTTTGTTTTCATAAACTTTTCTGTATTATGTTTGTGTTCTATATACTAGGTTTTTTCATAGGATATTTTTAGCCCAGTCTTTTCAGCAATCTAGCGTAACAGATCAAGCATAACTGTTGCATCTGTTCAGTTCTCACTTATCAATGCCATATCATCCGCAAAAGCTAAACATTTCACTTCAAACTTGTTCTTTCCTTGGCCCATGCTTATATCCTTTGTGCCTCTGTTTTTTAATGTGCTTTCCCATGTTTTTACATGTTCAGTATATATACCAGATAATAATATCCCTCAACAACATCCGCCTTTTTGTCATTGCAGCTACTGTGCAGCTGGAACATATCTGAGCCACCTCAGCCAACTGAAGGACATAATGGGGCAAGCTTGAAAGGATCAGTAAGCCTTATAATCTACACTGGTGTGCAAAACTTAGCTTTTGCATGATGTTTCATTGCCAGCTGACGTAGGTGAGTGAAACGTGGACCACACATAAGAAGAATTTGTACATTATAGTACAGGAGGTAAGTGAGAAGAAATACGCAATGGGGCGAACAGAAATAACACTTTTCTTCAAACACAATAATTAGACTGCAGTCACTGTAATTCATGATGTGACATGGCTCGTAGTAGGTCGCGTGCCACGACAAAAGGCTCTGTAGCCTGCTCCCATGTTGGCCATAAGGTTAGTAAGGAGTTCTTGTGGTACGGAGTTCCATTCCTCCCCCAGGGCAGCTGACAACTGCTGCGAGTGGATGTGCTGCAGTACGTCTGTACATCGCATCCCACATGTGATCGACGGGATTTACGTCGGGGTAAACGGACAGGTCAGTCAATTCACCAAATATCCTCTCGTTTCAAGAGCGCCTCCACTTGCTCGGTACGATGCGGTCGCGCCTTGTCGTCCACAAAAATAAATTCAGTGTCAAATGCACCCCTGAAAAGACACACGTGGGGCTGGAGCAAGGTGTCACAATAACACTGACGGGTGAGTGCACAGCTTTAAGAGATTTCGAGGCCAGTACGCCCATGCAATATTATACCTCCCTCCACACCATCACACCTAGACCACCAAAACGATCGTGGACGTACCTTCATATGACGAAAGAAGGGAATACGTAATACACCTACGAACATTGTTGAGCGTGATCGTTTTTGTAGCCCAGGATTTTGGGGTGGAGAGGCGTAATGTTGCATGGGCACACGGACGTCGAAGTCTTTGAGCACGGTACACTCACCGGTTAAAGTTATTGTTACACTGTACACCTTCTCACTTTGTGTCTTTTTCCACCGATGCATTCGGACCTTACTTCATTTTTAGGGGTAACAATGAGCTACCGAATCGAACGGCGTAGGTGGAGGAACTCTCTGGGAGCGGGGAGGGGGGGGGGGGGGCAGTCAGCGAATGGAGAATGGACTGGCCTACCCGTTCTCCCAGCTTAAATTCTATCAAACGTGTGTGGCATGTGTTGGAGAGAAGTATTGAGACACGTTCACATGCACCATTGACCGTCCACAAGTTGTCAACCGCGCTGGTGGAGGAATGGAACGCCCTGCCTCAAGAACTCCTCACCAAACTACATTAAACGAATTCACAAATGTGATACAGACAACCATCAGCTGTAGAACTGAATGATGATAATGAACTCATAGCCAGATTTCCCACTTATCGCGAGCGGTCGCCTTACCATTTGGCTATCTGTGCACGATTCCCGGTCAGACCCATACTTCCACATGTCGTCAACCAGGCGTCTACGACCTGTAATCCTACATCCATTATGTGCGAGGGACATTTGAAAAGTCCGTGCAAAGTCCGAGAGATGGCACCACCTGCGCATATCGAGGTCATGTTTAGTTAGTAGCATCTTTGGAAAGAACGCACACCAAGTTTCAGCCATATTGGTCTATTTCTTTGTGTTTGGCATTCGTGTGAATCAAGTAAGTCGAGTAATTGTCAAAAAATGAACGAAAAAGAATTTCGTCTGATGATTAAACATTACTTTACGAAAGGTAAAACGCCTCAGGAGACTAAAGAGAAGCTTGATAAACATTATGGTGACTCTGCACCTTCGATTAGAACAGTTCATAAGTGCTTTCAAAATTTTCGGAGTGGCCATATCGGCACAAGTGATGCTGAACGTTCTGGGCGCCCTGTGGAGGTTACGACTCCAGAAATCGTTGATAAAATCCATGATATGGTGATGGATAAGAGAGGAGTTAAGGTGCGTGAGTTTGCTAGTGCTGTGGCATCTCGAATGTGCGGGTACATAATACAGGGTCCGGCATAAAAAACTCCCCGATTACAAAGTAACGTGCAGCGGACAGTAGAAGGAGCAGAGTGGTGGGGGGGCGCGTCGTTAAGTAGCTGCCTACGTGCCGTTTTCAGTGTACGCCATGGCGTGGTCTGCTGAACATCGTGCCTTCGTAGTGGAAGATTTTATTCAAAATGGCGAATCGCCTATTAATACTCAATGTGCTTTTCGCGTTCGCTTTGCGCTCGGACGACGGGACCCTGTTCCCGATAAGAAAACAATTTATTCTTGGGTTGCTAACTTTCGTGAGACAGGTTCCGCATTAAAAAGGAAACCACCTGGACGACCACGGACTGCAACAGGCCCCGGAAATGTTGATGCAGTTAGAGCTTCAGTTCAACAATCTCCTCGACGATCCGCTAAAAAGCATGCGGCAGCATTACGGATATCTGATCGAAGTGTGAGAAGAATCTTGCATCGAGATCTTAAAATGCATCCTTACAAAATTGTAACTACGCAGGAACTGAGTGAACGAGACTGTGGTGTCCGTGTAAGTTTGTGCCAAGACCTTCTTCGGAACATTCGTCCCAACGATATTGTGATTTTTTCTGATGAAGCACACTTTCACCTTGCCGGAACAGTGAACAGCCAAAATTGCAGGTACTGGTGTGAACACAATCCCCAAGAACTTCATCAACGACCACTTCATAGCCCTAAAGTAACAGTATGGTGTGCTGTTTACAATTCCGGAGTGATCGGTCCTTACTTTTTCGAAGAAAATGACAGGAATTTAACCGTCAACAGTGAACGCTATTGTGCCATGCTCCGCGACTTTCTCCAACCGCAACTAAGGGAGCTTTTTGGTGAAATAGAGAACGTGTGGTTCCAGCAAGATGGTGCTACTGCCCACACAGCGCGGCAGTCACTGGCATTGGTGAAGGAAATGTTTCCTGGACATGTGATCTCGTTGCGTGGAGACATTGGCTGGCCCCCACGATCGCCGGACTTAACGCCCTGTGATTTCTTTCTTTGGGGCTATTTAAAAGCAAAAGTTTATGAACAACGTCCACAATCTTTACGAGCCCTGAAAGAAGCAATTACACAAGAGGTTGAAGCTATTCCACCTGAAATGACTCAAAGAGTAATGAATAACTTCAGGGAAAGACTCAAACAGTGTGTCGACAGTGCAGGAAGCCATTTAAGGGATGTTTTATTTAAAAAGTAAGACCATAAGAGTATTTTCTAAAATGGCATAATATGTACTTTTATTTAGTATAAATAAAATTGTTCTACCTTATTTGTTTTTGTTTTTATTAGCTTTCCTTAAAGGGGAGGTTTTTCTGCCGGACCTTGTATTTTGCATAAACATTTGGACATGAGAAAGCTATCCGCAAGATGGGTTCCGCAATTGCTCACGCTTGACCAAAAACGGAATAGTGTGAAGTGTTGCAAGGATGGTTTGCAGCTGTTCAGGAAGAATCCGCAGGACTTTAAGCGTCGTTTCGTCACTGCGAATGAAACATAGATACATTACAATACTCCTGAGATCAAACAGCAATCTAAACAATGGGTTATCAAGAGAGAATCTTCTCCAAAAAAGGCGAAGACCATTCCTTCGGCCAGAAAGGTTATGGTGACTGTCTTTTGGGATTCGCAAGGGATAATCCTCATCGACTATCTGGAAAAGGTTAAAACTAGTACAGGTGCATATTATTCATCTCTACTGGACCGTTTGAAAACAGAGCTGCAAGAAAAACACCGGCGATTGGACTGCAAAAAAAGTCCTTTTCCATCATGACTACGCACCAGCGCACACCCAACAGTTGTGGTCGTAAAATGAGTGGAAATAGGATTCCAAATCGTTTCACATCCCTCCTATTCTCCAGACTTGGCTCCCTCGGACTACTATTTGTTCCTCAATTTGAAAAAATTGGCTGGTGGGACTAAGATTTTATTCAAACGACTAGGTGATTGCAGCAACTAATAGCTATTTTGCAGACTTGGACAATTCCTGTTATTCGGAAGGGATCAACAAATTAGAACAGCGTTGGGCGAAGTGTATAAGTCTAAAAGGAGACTATGTTGTAAAAATAAAAAAGTTTATCCCAAACACGTAAGTAGTTTTTATTTTTGCACTGACTTTTCAAACGCCCCTCGTATATTCCCGTACAGATCAGACATTGACTGGAAGGTCGCTTGCCCGGTATCGGCAAGATAAATACATAGCCGTGCCTGTGTTGTTCTGATTACGATGCATGTATGTCCAAAGGAACTTTGGATCCTAATCGGAATAACACAGGCGTTGCAGTATCGTTCTCACCAGCCTTGTGGCCAGTATGGGAGCAGTTGCAAAGCGTGCGTGGTGATCGCTGACCCTATCAAGAACCATGTCCCACCTTTCGTAATATCCAGGGGACCACTATGAACCGCGGTGATCTCAGTGTAATTACTGTCTTTGAATGAAAGTGTCATTTCTGTTCGTCTCATTGCGTACACTGTAGCAGTTCTTTCTATATACAGTCCAATTTTCATCAAGCTATGTTACTTTGCAGACGTCATGAAAAAGTTAATTTCGCCCTTCGGGGTAGTTTGTCAGATTCCGAGAAACATGAAAACAACGAAATGACAACCAAATGGAAAATGAGAAGACGATTGGAAAACGCACTGGAGAAACATGAATCTGTACGATGATCATCATTACATTCTTGAACGTGATATTATGATGCATACGGTTTGAGTCAGAGTGTGTGTCATGCCCTACCACACAGTTGGTGGGCTGTAAGATGCAATCGAGAACTCAGCACACTGATTAGAAAAATGAAATCCACTTTCCGTATAACCCTTCCTTTTGATATCAGTTATCCTGTATTTACTAAGTGTAATCCTCGTTTATACCTAAAAGTAAGACAGTGTTCATCGAACACGGAAGAAAATTACATCTGTGCGAAAAGGTATAAAACATGGTGACACTAGAGCATTTAATCCCCAATGGCAGACATAGATTGTATGAGGGGCAAATGATATTTGTTTAAAACAACATACTTGTCTTTTTACATATTAATTAGGGTACAAATATTTGTAGACCAGAAACAAAGTTAATTAATTTGCTGTAAGAACCTCATTGCTTTGTACTTTGGTGTATCACTGAAAATTTCTGTCCGGTTCAGTCTTGTGTTTTTGATTTGAAATTTTGGCCTGAGAAACGGATTTAAGCAAAAGTTGGATCATTATTATCGCGTTTTTAGAATATCCGGTATATCCCACATTAAAATATCGAGTATTTGTAGCTACAACAAGAATACGAGTAATCTTAATTCCGTATACATCATAACTACTACGTTTAAATCTTCAAAATAATCACCATCAGCAACAGCTTTGTAGCTATTTCGTCAAAAGGTCACTGCTACAGAATTTCCGTGGGAGATCTTCGAAAGCGTTTCTCTTGGCATCCAGTATCTATGGATATACAATATGGTGTATACCGTGTCCTTCAGATGAAATGCGGATAGCTGAATGAGTACTCAGTTGTTCCTTGTCGACTTTCCAATATGCCTATTAATGTTAAATGTTCCCTCTAGGACTGAGCATGTTTAGCCAAGATAATGTATTGTTTTACTACCCTGTTGAAGAAAAGTCATCATAAACGGGGGGAGGGGGGGGGGGGAATGGTGAAAAACTGGCTCATTGCTTCCGTGCCAAATGATGCAGCACTGTTCGTCTGTCATTCTTGCTTTTTTTTCCCTCCTGCATATCACACGAGATGCTTTCTCTCAGTCTCATTATGTAATCTTCTAAATGTTACATCCGACTGTCAAAAGGCATTGAATGACACCCTTCACTGGCGTTGCATATCTATCGTGTTACTTGAAACAACAATTTATAATCTACATTCATCGTTTGAACACAAAGTTATTCAGCGTAGCAACTCAGTCCAAAACGAGTAAACGCCCACCTCCGATTGTTTAAAGAATCGAGCTCTCATAAACAAAAGCGATATCTCCCGAACTGCATGTCAGACAATGATGTAGTTTCGCAGGTACATTCAGTTTTATATACACTCCTGGAAATGGAAAAAAGAACACATTGACACCGGTGTGTCAGACCCACCATACTTGCTCCAGACACTGCGAGAGGGCTGTACAAGCAATGATCACACGCACGGCACAGCGGACACACCAGGAACCGCGGTGTTGGCCGTCGAATGGCGCTAGCTGCGCAGCATTTGTGCACCGCCGCCGTCAGTGTCAGCCAGTTTGCCGTGGCATACGGAGCTCCATCGCAGTCTTTAACACTGGTAGCATGCCGCGACAGCGTGGACGTGAACCGTATGTGCAGTTGACGGACTTTGACCGAGGGCGTATAGTGGGCATGCGGGAGGCCGGGTGGACGTACCGCCGAATTGCTCAACACGTGGGGCGTGAGGTCTCCACAGTACATCGATGTTGTCGCCAGTGGTCGGCGGAAGGTGCACGTGCCCGTCGACCTGGGACTTGACCGCAGCGACGCACTGATGCACACCAAGACCGTAGGATCCTACGCAGTGCCGTAGGGGACCGCACCGCCACTTCCCAGCAAATTAGGGACACTGTTGCTCCTGGGGTATCGGCGAGGACCATTCGCAACCGTCTCCATGAAGCTGGGCTACGGTCCCGCACACCGTTAGGCCGTCTTCCGCTCACGCCCCAACATCGTGCAGCCCGCCTCCAGTGATGTCGCGACAGGCGTGAATGGAGGGACGAATGGAGACGTGTCGTGTTCAGCGATGAGAGTCGCTTCTGCCTTGGTGCCAATGATGGTCGTATGCGTGTTTGGCGCCGTGCAGGTGAGCGCCACAATCAGGACTGCATACGACCGAGGCACACAGGGCCAACACCCGGCATCATGGTGTGGGGAGCGATCTCCTACACTGGCCGTACACCACTGGTGATCGTCGAGGGGACACTGAATAGTGCACGGTACATCCAAACCGTCATCGAACCCATCGTTCTACCATTCCTAGACCGGCAAGGGAACTTGCTGTTCCAACAGGACAATGCACGTCCGCATGTATCCCGTGCCACCCAACGTGCTCTAGAAGGTGTAAGTCAACTACCCTGGCCAGCAAGATCTCCGGATCTGTCCCCCATTGAGCATGTTTGGGACTGGATGAAGCGTCGTCTCACGCGGTTTGCACGTCCAGCACGAACGCTGGTCCAACTGAGGCGCCAGGTGGAAATGGCATGGCAAGCCGTTCCACAGGACTACATCCAGCATCTCTACGGTCGTCTCCATGGGAGAATAGCAGCCTGCATTGCTACGAAAGGTGGATATACACTGTACTAGTGCCGACATTGTGCATGCTCTGTTGCCTGTGTCTATGTGCCTGTAGTTCTGTCAGTGTGATCATGTGATGTATCTGACCCCAGGAATGTGTCAATAAAGTTTACCCTTCCTGGGACAATGAATTCACGGTGTTCTTATTTCAATTTCCAGGAGTGTATATGGAGACTGTTTCTAAAATGTGTTACAAGTACAGTTAGTGGTAAAGAAGTAACACATTAAGGGACCAGTTAGAATCAGAATACCACGTAACAATTTTTTAAACCTAGTGCTGGTCTGGGTCAGGTGACAGAGGATTTAGGTTCACTCTATAGAGATTTTACCAAGGAAGACACCATGGTTATTGTGGGTGGGCCAGGCAATAGTACTGACAGAGAGCCTGGGTACAATATAGAGTGTGACCTGGCAAAGATTGCATCAGCAACGAGACATACCAGTGTTGAGTTTGTGTATGTCCTGAGACGCCATGACCGACTTGACTTAAACTCTTATGTCGGGAGAGTTAATTTGGTGGTGGAACGGCTACTTGGGTCGGTTGCAGGGTCACATATCGGTTTGGTTCGTGTTGATTCTCTCAGTACGTGGGACTGTACTAGACATGGCCTACACCGCAACAGGGAAGGGTAAACTGGCTGGGTTAATAGCAGGAAATGTAAGGGGGGGGAAGGCACTGCCATGAGCGGTAATATACCAGTGGTCATAGGTGTTGGAGGAGCGCCTTTTTTAGGATAGGTAGGACAGAACGAAGTCAAGTTGTGAGGAAGTAAAGATTGAAACAAACTTTCAGTTTGTGAAAGAAATCAAACATTATGTCCTGGCACACTAGATCAGCGAACACAGCTGTTGGTTAAAAATTTACAGCAATCAGCAGAAATTTTATTTCCACGCGATTTCATCGTGGTAAATGTGAAACGCCAACTACCTTTAGTGCACCAAAATATCGAGGGCTTAGTAGTAAAATTAATGAATTACTTACATTCATTGATGAATTAGTCATCGAACCCAGTTGAGATAATCTGCCTCTCTGAATATCATGTGAGCACTGGTATAGATATGTTAAACCTTACGGAATTTAAGATAGCCTCTTACTTTTGTAGACAAAATATGGAGAAAGGAGGAGTTGCCACATTTGTTAAAAACAGTATTAAATTTAAGAATGTTGACATTAATAAATTTTGCTTATAGCAGCACTTAGAAGCATGTGCAACAGAGACAGAATTTCATAATAGGTCTTTTATAATAGTAGCCATATACAGAGCACCTTCAGGAAATTTCAACCTGTTTATAAACGGTTTTAAAGATTTAAAATTTTAAAAAACGAAGAACTAGTGGTTGCTGGTGATTTTAATATAGATGTCCTGAAAACACTGCCAGTGAACTGTTACTGAAATGAATTACATTTAATTTCTATTGTAAATTTCCCAACTAGTGTTCTAAGACTGCCATTGATAATATCTTTATAGACATTTCTAGGCAACTAAGCCACATTACAAAACCAGTAGTAAATGGGCTATCTGACAATGACATGCAACACCTAACACTAAATTTTGAAAATTGTAAGGATAAAACGTCTATCAGAATTGAGTGCAGAAGGCCAATAAAACAGTCAAAAACTGAGAAATTTAGGAGATTGCTCAAAGAAATTGATTGGGTGGATGTTTACAGTATCCAAGACACAAATGGAAAATTCAAAACATTCATTAATAAAATTAGCACCTTATCTGAAAATCGTTTTCTCCTGAAGGTAACTCAAATTAAGCAGAAATCTAATAAGAAACCATGGATCACACAAGGGATAAAGATATCATGTGAGACACAAAGGAAACTATCTGATATGTAGGGACACCTTTGATACTAGCATTATAGCTCATTACAAAAATTACTGCAAAACACTGAAGAAGGTTATTCAGGAATCTAAACATCTGCATTATGAGAAGAAGATAAATACATCCAGCAATAAAGTAAAAACAATATGGGATATAGTTAAGTCAGAGACAGGTAGGACCAGAAATGAGGAGGAACAAACAGCTCTAAAAATAAATGAAACCCTGGTAACAAACGCATGTTGTGTTGCAAACCATTTAAACAAGTATTTTTTTCTCTGTTACTGATAGCATGGGGTTGTCAGGTTCAGTAAATAATGCAATGGAATATCTGAGACCAGTGCACACAAGCAATCTCAGTAAAATGGAATTGACACTTACGTCACACAAAGAAATAGTATCCATTGTAAAGTCCTTGAAATCAAAGCATTTTAGTGGTTATGATAACATATCAACAAAGTTAATAAAAGAATTTTCATGTGAATTTAGTCATAATTATCTTAAGTTATTTGTGTAATCAATCACTTATCACAGGAACATTCCCAGACTGGCTTGAATATGCTGAAGTTACACCTCTCCACAAGAAGGGGACAAAGAAATGGTGTCAAATTACTGACCGATCTCATTTTTGCCAGATTTTTCAAAAATCTTTGAAAAGGTTATGTTCAAGTGTCTACTTAAGCACCTTAGTGGAAATAATATACTGTCAAAGTCACAGTTTGGGTTTCTTAAGGGTTCTGATATTGAGAAAGCTATTTACACTTACAGTTAAAATGTCCTTAATTCATTAGACGACAAATTAGAAGCAACTGGCATATTCTGTGACCTGTCAAAGGCTTTTGACTGCATGGATCACAGCATTCTTTTAAGTAAATTAAAATTTTATGGCATGCAAAGTGGTTTCAGTCATATCTTACTAATAGAAAACAAAGGTTGTCATTATGCAACACTTCAGCAGTAGGCAATCAGACATCATCTGACTGGGAAGGAATTACTTGTGGTGATCCCCAAGGTTCCATACTAGGTCCACTACTTTTTCTTGTGTACTTTAATGACCGGTCATCTGTTACATTGCCAGATGCCTAGTTTGTCTTATTTGCAGATGATACAAACATTACAATAAATAGTAAATCAAATATAAATTTAGAAAGGGCAGCTAATCAAATTTTTACTAACATTAATAAGTAGTTCATAGCCAATTCATTGTCATTAAACTTTGAAACGACCCACTACATGCAGTTCAGAACTTCAAAGAGATGTCCTTCTAGTGTGTGTATAAAATACGATGACATGGAAATAGGAGAAGTTGAGAGTGTAAAATTCTTGGGATTACAACTTGATAATAAATTCAGTTGGGAGCGGCATACTAACGAACTGCTAAAGCTCCTAAATAAGTCTGTGTTTGCAATGCGAATAATGTCAGACATGGGATGTATAAATATAAAAAAACTGACATATTTTGCTTATTTTCACTCTATTATGTCATATGGTGTCATATTTTGGGGTAACTCCACAAACCAAGAAAAATTTTTCAGAGTACAGAAGTGTGTAATAAGAGTAATGTGTAGTGTAAATCCAAGAACATCATATCGAAACCTATTCGAAGAATTGGGCATACTAACCACAGCTTCTCAATATATTTATTGCTTAATGAAGTTTGTTGTAAATAATACATCTCTTTTTCCAATTAACTGCTTAGTACACAGTATCAATACTAGAAATAAGAACAATATACACTAAGATTTAAAATCACTTACTCTTGCCCAGGAAGGAGTCCACTATTCAGCAATGCATATTTTCAATAAGTTACCAGTAACCATTAAGAGTTTAGTTTCAGACAAGGCACAATTTTAACATAATTTAAAAGAATTTTTGGTGGCCAAATCCTATACCGTTCATGAATTTCTCAACAAGTGCAGTAGACGATTTTAAAGAAAATTTATTATACTTTAATTTTTGACAATACTTGGTTGTAACAGTCAAGTAATTACCTACAGTGTGAATGATGGATATATGGAAAGCAGATGTAAGACTTAAGTCTGTAAATAGTGGAAGTTTAATTTTAAATCTTGTACATAATTTGACTATTCTTAACTGAGGATCATTGAAATGAATAATTTACTTTAATTTTTGACAATACTTGGTTGTAATAGCCAAGTACCTAGCTACTGTGTGAATGATAGATTTAATGAAAGCAGATGTAAGTATTAAACCAGTAAATATTAGAAGTTTAATTTTAATTCATGTACATAATTTAACTGTTTATTGACTGAGGATCATTAAAATTAATGAAACTCAATTTTTTCTAATTATATTTTTGTAATGTGTTTATCTGACATGTTCCACACTCAGGAGGATCGCCTCTTTTATGGGTCTGTGGAATGAATAATAATCTAATCTTCTCTAATCTAAAACATCACTCCTATTACTGGAGTGTTACTGCTCAGTAAAAATGTAGTAAGCTATAAACTTTTTCCCTTTAATCAGTTTGTGTGGGGTTTCAGTGAGCAAAAGTTTCGCAAACGTTTGAAAATATGTGTCAAGTTTGTTGGAAGTCTCAAAGTGCTCTCATTCTCAAATACTGGATGAATGTAGTGTGGGTAATTTGCACACCCCGAATTACGCTGCATCATGACATGTACACAATTTTTAATTGTAATACTTGTTACACTGTGTTAAACGCTTAACACTGGATTATAGCTCTTAATGAGTAGAATGTTAAATTTTTAAATTCGTTCAATAATTATATGAATTAATAAAATTAAAATTTTTGTTGCCCCTGGAAGCAGTTAGATAGGCAACCGGCAACTGAAATTGTGCACCATGAACCATTAACCGAGTTAGGCATTTAATGACATCGATTACTACCGAAAATCGAACGAGAAAACAACAGAATGACTCGTTACACCTGCACACATACAACCTTCTCCTTATAGCAGCTGATAATAGCAGTCCCAACGGATTTAATTTTTTGTTTAATAATATTGTCAGATTTTAAATACTGTAATTGTTGTTCTGAGATACAGTATTCTACTTCCCTATATGCAGCCCTTTCTTCGGCGTAAAATCTCTGCCACATTACTTATGTGTAGTAAATAATACAAAGAGCTAAATTTTAATAGGGTGGCTACGCTTCCTTACACGTCCGCCTTGTTCGAGGCAAATTGAACTGCCATGTTTCCTGGCTGAAAGGTATCACCTACTTATGCCACACCAACGGTTCCTGACGCAAATTGTTATTCAATAGTAAGTCGTTATTTAAATCGCGGAACTGTTTTCAGTTGGCAAGTATATAAAATTTTCTACGAGGTTTGCCATTCTGATACCTCACCCCAGAAAAAAGACATTCAGTCCGCCTGAAACATGGCGGACATATAGCCACTCTGTGAAATTTAAACTCTTTGGAATAATACGACTATTTATCTGTAAGAAGGATAAGTAATACATTACATATTATTAACTGTTACAGTGATCACTTGCCTTACATCTGATCTTTAACGACCTAAATGTTCGTGAGTTCGCTCATCAATCAGAAGTAAACGTTTTACTTAACATTCTGATAAGATCAATAATAATCAAATGCATACTAATTGAAAAAAAAAGGATTTCTGGCGTAGGCGAGGAGGCAAAAGACGAGCGGTAGCAACAAAATCAATCCCGCTGACTAAGTTTTATCCTTAAAACAGGAAGAAACGGCATCTGCGTATTGCAGGATACGTTTGGCAACACAAACACGATCTGTACATTAATAGTTCAAATAAGCTAATCTATATGCACTGTTCAATCAAAATTCAATCATAGAAATATTTTCTCGCCATCACAGTATTTCTCGAGTCAAATACATTTCATGAGAGCGCCATTACAGGATTCATACTCACTTCACTTGTCTGAAACTGGAACCACGCTTTTATCGGAGAACTGGCCATCTCGATGCTTAACGCTCCACACTTCACACCTTTTCCTCGTAGTCACTCGCAATTAGCCTTTCTAAGTAAATTTCCACTTGAAAGAATCGTGCTGTCACCGGATTATGTTGCAGTGAAAGATGCACACGAAATATTGCGGTTAATGCAAACCACAGCCCATTCGCATTTTAACTGTGTGACATTGTCTGTTGCCCTGCCGTTACGAGTCCCAGACCGGCCGATTCGTGTCTCTGGATGGATGTCACCGTAACTTTCAGTACTGTAGCAAGGTGGAACATCAAATGCAACTGAAGTCCGCACCATCTAGTTTCTTTGTGATTAGATAGCTTGTAATGGCGTAAGCCAACCGTTGCGGTGTTAATACGTCAGTTCAGTATTTAACATCACATCTCTAAATGTACCTTAAATTCGAAACTTCGATAAGTAGTGGATAATTGTAAAGAATGGAATCGTCTACTCATTTTACAATTAACAACTGTCTCTAGAAGCAGAGCAATTATTTGTCACGTGATATATCTCTGTCAGCGGCCTTGTATAACGGTGGTTCCCACACCTCAGGGAAATTGATAGCGGTCTCCGTCTTCGCGGTTAGAATACGCGGAAATCGTCGCTCGTTGCATTTTGTCACAGTAAATGCAGTATACACAGAAAGCGTAAAAATTTTAAGAAACAACAACAATTTTAAATGAAACGCATAAATACAGATAAATTTCGTGTTGCTTTCAATCTACACTCATGCTCATAAATACAGGATATTGCTACATGATGAAACAACGATCTGGTGGGCGGTTTGCGGGTTTAAATCACCTCGGCGTGATCTTTGAGAGTTGCTTTCCATCATAAAGTTTTAAATAGGGTATTGGCAGTAAAAGGCATCCTGGATGTCTGACTAGAGGGATAAGGATATCATGTACAACAAAGTGGGAATTATATCAGAATGTTATAAGTAGTAGTCGAGATACAGTTGCCCATTACAAACAGTATTGTAAGGTGCTTAAAATGTTGTTAGGAAGACGAAGAGTATGTGGTGCGCAAATAGAATAGCTAATTCACAGGAAAAAATTAAAACCATATGGTGAGTCGACAAGGAAGCGTCTGGTCAGCAGCACAAGCTCGACGACATAAAGTCAGTTCGCATTAAAAAATGTTTCTATTACTGATAAGTCAGGTATATTTACAGTGTTTAACAACCACCTTCTGAGCATTGCTGGTGAATTAAATAAAAACTTAGTTTCTACAGCGAATCATAGAACTCTATTCGAAAATGCCTTTCCAAGTCTGATGTCTGAAATACTGCTCTGTTATACTGGCACGGGTGAGATTAAGTCAATAATTAAATCACTGATGACTAAGGAGATTCATGGATATGATGGAGAGCCTAGAATAATATTAAAGTACTGTGCTGCACATATTAGCCCTGTATTTAGCTACATTTGTAATTTTTACTTAAAAAATTGTCAGTTTCCTGAAGGATTAAAGTAATTAATAGTAAAGTCACTTTATAAAAAGGGGAGAAAGGGATAATGTAGATAATTTTAGACCTGTTTCTATGCCATCAATGTTTGCTAAAGTTATTGAAAAGGATGTGTATGTGAGGATAATTGATCAATTTATTTCACGTCATTTACTATCAAATGTTCAACTCGGTGTTAGGAGTTGTTTAACAGCTGAAAATGCTTTATTCTCTTTTGTCTGTGAGGTATTGGATGGGTAAAACAAAAGGTTTAGAACGCTAAGCATCATTTTTAGTTTAACTAAGACGTTTGATTGTGTTGATCACAAAATATTGCTCCAGAAGTTGGACTATTATGTAATACGAGTAGTACCTCACAATTGGTTCACCTCTTATTTTAATGACAGACAGCAAAAGGTCATTATTCACAATGTTTGGAATGGCTATGATGTGGGATCTAAGTGGGGCATAGTCAAATGGGGGAAGCCGCAGGGATCAGTGGCAGAGCTTTTCCTGTTCCTTATTTACATAGATGATATGTCCTCTAGTATTACAGGTGATTCTAAAATATTTCTATTTGCTGATGACACTAGCTTGGTAGTAAAGATTGTTGTGTGCAACATTGGCACAGTTTCAAATAGTGCAGTTCAAGACACAAGTTCATGACTTGTAGAAAATAAACGCAAAATGACAGTAATATTCAGTTTTTACATGTCTAACACACAGTTCAACAAACCCGGCGTATTAATTTCACAGAATGGCCATATAATTAGCGAAATCGAACAGTTCGAATTTCTAGATGTTCAAATAGACAGTAAACTGTCGTAGAAGCCCCACATTCAGGATCTCGTACAAAAACTTAATGCTGCCATGTTCACTATTCGAACGGTATCTGAAATACGTGATAGTTGGACACGAAACGTAGTCCATTTTCCTTATTTTCATTCGAATGCGACGTACAGTATTATATTTTGGGGTAACTCTTCAAATTCTCAGAGGATAGTTTTGGCTGAGTAACGGGCGGTTGTCGACCCCCCCCGTTCATTCGTCTGAGTATTCTGACATTCGCCTCTCAATATATATATATATATTCTTTACTGTAGTTTCTTGTTAACACATCAGCTTATTCCCAAGAATTAGCAGGTTTCACTCAGTTAAACTGGGCAGAAATCCAATCTGCTTTTGAATCGCACTTCCTTGAATCCTGTGCGGAAAGGCGTGCAGTATACTGCAGCATCGTTTTCAATAAGGTCCCACAAGAATTCAAAAATCCTAGCAGTAATCCACGCGCTTTCAAATCGACACTGAAGAGTTTCCTCATGAGTCATTCCTCCCGTGTTATATTGATGATTGTGTTTACTTAAACTTATGGCTTGTTTTTTTGGGGGCTATAAACATTTAATTTTATCTGTTATAGCTTTTACGTTGTACTCGAACGCTACGAATCCCTGCGGTCGGATTGGCTGCACTCCGTTACTGCGGTTAGATTCAGGCCGGACATCCATCGTGCTGGAAGTACATCGCCATTCTGTCATGCAGTGAAACATCTTGTAGTAACATCGGTAGAACATTACGTAGGAAATCAGCATACATTGCACCATTTAGATTGCCATCGAAAAAATTGGGGCCAGTTATCCTTCCGCCCATAATGCAGCACCATATGTTAACCCGCCAAGGTCGCTGATGTTCCACTTGTCGCAGCCATCGTGGATTTTCCGTTGCCCAATAGTGCATATTATGCCGGTTTACGTTACCGCTGTTGGTGAATGACGCTTCGTCGCTAAATAGAACGCGTGCGGAAAATCTGTAATCGTCCCGTAATTTCTCTTGTGTCCAGTGCCAGAACTGTACACGACGTTCAAAGTCGTCGCCATACAATTCCTTGTGCATAGAAATATGGTACGGTTGCAATCGATGTTGATGTAGCATTCTCAACACCGACGTTTTTGAGATTCTCGATTCTCGCGCAATTGTCTGGATTGATGTGCGGATTAGCAGTGACAGCATCCACATGTGGATGAACACTTCCAGTTTCCTTAAATAACGTAATTATCCGGCGAACGGTCCGGTTCAAATGGTTCAAATGGCTCTGAGCACTATGGGACTCAACTGCTGTGGTCATCAGTCCCCTAGAACTTAGAACTACTTAAACCTAACTAACCTAAGGACATCACATACACCCATGCCCGAGGCAGGATTCGAACCTGCGACCGTAGCAACAGCGCGGCTCCGGACTGGAGCGCCTAGAACCGCACGGCCACCGCGGCCGGTGAACGGTCCGGACACTTGGATGATGTGGTCCAGAATACCGAGCAGCATACATAGCACACGCCCGTTGGGCATTTTGATCACAATAGCCCTACATCAACATGATATCGACCTTTTCCGCAATTGATAAACGGTCCATTTTAACGCGGGTAATGTATCACGAAGCAAATACCGTCCGCACTAGTGGAATATTACGTGATACCATGTACTTATTCGTTTGTGACTATTACAGCGCCATCTATCACAACGCGAGGAAGGTGGTCCAACTAAAACATTCATATTTCTTCATGTACTTCACGGATATGTAATAAAGAATGGGGGTCCCTATTTAAAAAACGCAGTTGATATCCGCTTCACCTATGGCAGCGCCATCTAGAGGGCCAACCATAGCGCCATCTGGTTTCCCCCTACAAGCTAGACGAGTTTCGGTCTTTGTAGGTTTTTCGTTTGATGCTTATTTCGTGAGATATTTGGCCCGGTCACTATCAATGGACCACCCTGTATAGTCCATGTGGCATATTATGTCTCCATGCTCTTCGTCAAATATGGCGTGTCTAGGAATTCTTCATACTCGGGTCGCTCGACAGTCAAGTCAAGCAAATCGTATTAATGAGTTTTGTTATAAAAAGAAAAGAGACAAACTTAACTTAATCAGTTACACAAATGTATCGCAAGCAAAGGGCTTCTTCCGAAATAATGAATCTTCTTTGTTGACGACCCTCGTATGTATTATACATCAAATTATTCAGGAAGATGTGCGCTACAAAGTAGGCACATGTTCGAAAAAATCGAATTTTTTTAAAAATTATTGTCGTCCTACCCCTCTTATAAGTGTTCACTTACTTTGACGAAAGTAAATATATTCCCCATACCTACTTCAAAATAGCAATCGCCACTGAGTACGAAACAGAAACAAACACCCATCTTCTCCGAGCACTGGAGCTGGACACGTATGCTAGCTTGCGATTATATTTGATTTAATACTAGTGCACTCTCGTGTTTATAATAATAATTATCTGATAAAAATATAGCAATGCCCTCTGTTGTATCTATAATTATCAAAAACAAACAAGATTACGTTAAAGTTTTCAACGGGTTATAATAGGTATCGATTTTTGCCCTACACCGTATTTTTATTTTATTAATGTGATTAGCAATGGCATCTTTTTTTATCATGCGCTCTCGTTTTCTCGCGGCAATCTGCGTATGTTTGAATCCACGTTACCACTTACGTTAAGAAGTAAAGCTAGAAAATATTCACAATGTTATTTTAATATATACATCAATAACGTTATGGTGATACAGAACTCTGAATGTCTGAAACTGGAAATTTAAACACGACTATGAATATCCTGTTGGATACCAACAAAATTAAATAGCGCTACACTACCAGTGATTAATGCTCCTCAAAGTGCAGGTGCAAGAAATGAATTTGAAAATAATAATTAGTCTGTTCTACTTGGGCGCTATCTATAACAATGTTTGCCTACAAAGCTTCTCATCTAATTATTTTAATGGATTTATTTATGTAATTTTATGCCTTCTATATTTTAATGTCGACTGACATGATTCAAGCTTAACGAAATGTTTCAGAAGGTATATTTTGTGAATAATTTGCGTACAATGCATTCCAGACTTAACGTCCGACGCTGTGAATGTGCGAAACCTTCCAAAATTAACATCACACTGGCCCGAGGCAGCTGATCACTCGCCGAGAGTACAGGCGACTTACAGAGTACACTATGTATAATTTAAAAGTACGTTTTCAGCTATTGTATACTCTGACATTTGTTGCTTTATTTGTTTGGAGTACTGAACTATTCAGACGTTGGTACATAACATTTTTCATTAATGATTTACAGTGTTCTTACAAATTTTCGTTTTTCACCTTTCATTCCCTGTCCAGGACGACTGGCTGGATTGCTGTAAGACTTAGCTTTTTTTTTTTTAAGCAAAATCTCAACAAGCTGGGACTGGAGCAGATGTGTTCCCCATTGGGAAAATCCTGGACAGGAATTTCAGTTCTGGCATGTGTTTTCTCTATATCTAATGAAACAGGTACATACCACGTTTGTGTGCTATTAACACAATATTCTAACACCAACAAATCCCAACCTTGCACACCAGTCAATCTGACCTCTCGAAATTATCTCGAATTTCAACATCTGTGTATATCTGGAGCATTGGAGTTATCTGCCTTGCATAATCAAAGCCGCAGTGAAGTCAACAACTTCTCACTCTATCTTGTAGGCATTGTGTTATTTAGTATTGTCACTTGTGCTCAGGTATATCTGTGTTAACATTGTTTTAAACTTTTAAAATTTATCATCATAGCTAAAACAAGAGCAATTGGATTCTGTGACAAAGATGGGATGCGAAATAAAATCGTTTTAAATGAAATGTGTTACTGCAAGTATCATCATTCTGATACCTAGGTTGTCAAATTGGACCTGATAGCAAAATCGGTTATGGCCAGATCTGAGCATACAGTCAGTTCCGCAAGAAAGTATACGCCATAATTTTAGACGTAGCGTATATAGATAAACAATGTGAGAGTTGAATGTTTCGTTTTGTCGGTTCAGTTTAAAACGACTGCAAAATCTCTGAAGCATCACGAGGCAGTGTACCTTGTAAATCATCCACAGGGACCAAAGCTTTCATATGGAGATGCTGCTAAAATTCTTAGAAAGTCAGAGACATTCGTTTCGAAGTGGTTCAAACGATATCTAAAGGTTGGAAACGTGGATAATTTACCAGGAATTTGAGGTACCAAGCTGCAATCGATAATGGCGGCGATTGGATTAATTATTAGGTAATTCTGCAGTTAGTAATAACATGTATTTTCATGTAAACATCATTTATAATAGTCGTTTATTTCATACAGATAACGGCTTACACTTTCTCGTGGAACTGATAGTATACGTGGCACTCTCCATAACACATCCAAGAACCTCGAAACAAAGTTCAGTTGATTATGACCCTTCCATTCCTCTTGTACAGGAGCGAAACATAGATGCTAAAAACAAGAACCCATTATGCCAAATGGAGAGAGCCGAAATGAAATTTCTAACAACAACAAGAGGTTACTCTAGAACAGATCTATAGGAATGAATCTATACGACAATAACTATAGGTGGAGGCGGTCATGGAGGAAATAAGGAAGTAACTCCAACAATTGGTATGACCATACACAATGGATGGACAAAGAAGACTTCGCGAAATAGCTTTAGATTATAAGCCGCATGCGAGGAGAAACGTAAGAAGATGTAGAAACAGGTGGAAGGAATTTGTGCAGATGGAACAGCCTTAAAAGTCTAATCCACCACGTGAAGAAAAAGGTTTTCATTATGGTCACTGCAATGATTACATGTGTGCTCATATTTACAAAACTGTGGAAACGTGGACACTAGTTGATGTATGAGTCTGACGTTTGTCATCTTCGTACGATTTCTGTGCGGGGCTGCAAAGAAATAGTAAATTTATAAAATTATACATCCCCTTAGAAAATATTTATAAATGAGAGTGCTGAAAAACTTCTATGTTATTTGACTACCAAACAGCTGAGCAAAACTGAACGTACTCAGACGTTTCTCTCTTTACTTATTCTGATCAACATTAAACTGGCACACAATATTTTTAGCGCAACGCAATCTGATTTTCAATAATCCCAACAAAAGAATGGCCCTGACTAACAGTAACCTATACCTTTCATGAATTCCTTGCCTCACAAAAACCTTCGTTACTCGAACTATTCCAATATAGCGAACGCCAATACTGCCTGCTAAATAAAAGATTCTAACTACTGAAGGCACTAACTACTGATAGGCATAGTTAGCAAATGAAAGATTTTGATAGAAAAGAGACTAGAAACCAGATGGCAGTTATAAGAGTCGAGGGGCATGAAAGGGAAGCAGTGGTTGGGAAAGGAGTGAGACAGGATTGTAGCCTCTCCCCGATGTTATTCAATCTGTATATTGAGCTAGCAGTAAAGGAAACAAAAGAAAAATTCGGGGTAGGTATTAAAATTCATGAAGAAGTAAAAACTCTGAGGTTCGCCGATGACATTGTAATTCTGTCAGAGACAGGAAAGGACTTGGAAGAGCAGTTGAACGGAATGGACAGTGTCTTGAAAGGAGGATATAAGATGAACATCAACAAGAGCAAAACGAGGATAATGGAATGTAGTCAAATTAAATCGGGTGATCCTGAGGGAATTAGATTAGGAAATGAGACACTTAAAGTAGTAAAAGAGTTTTGCTATTTAGGGAGTAAAATAACTGATGGTGGTCGAAGTAGAGAGGATATAAAATGTAGACTGGCAATGGCAAGGAAATCGTTTCTGAAGAAGAGAAATTTGTTAACATCGAGTATAGATTTAAGTGTCAGGAAGTCGTTTCTGAAAGTATTTGTATGGAGTGTAGCCATGTATGGAAGTGAAACATGGACGATAACTAGTTTGGACAAGAAGAGAATAGAAGCTTTCGAAATGTGGTGCTACAGAAGAATGCTGAAGATAAGGTGGGTAGATCACTAACTAATGAGGAGGTATTGAATAGGATTGGGGGGAGAGAAGTTTGTGGCACAACTTGACTAGAAGAAGGGATCAGTTGGTAGGACATGTTTTGAGGCATCAAGGGATCCCAAATTTAGCATTGTACGGCAGCGTGGAGGGTAAAAATCGTAGAGGGAGACCAAGAGATGAATACACTAAGCAGATTCAGAAGGATGTAGGTTGCAGTAAGTACTGGGAGATGAAGAAGCTTGCACAGGATAGAGTAGCCTGGAGAGCTGCATCAAACCAGTCTCAGGACTGAAGACCACAACAACAACACACACACACACACACACACACACACACACACATATATATATCAGTTCATGACATCCAGTCTTACAAATTTCCTTTTTCTGATGGACACACGTCCAGAACGTCCGCTCTCAAAACTCGGCCATCTCTCTCCCCACATCCACCACTGCTGGCGGCTCACCTCCAACTGCCCAACACTAAAATAGCAAATATTCCAACAATGCAAACCAGCCACAGACTGCACACAGTACAGTCAGTGATTTTCATACAGAGTGCTACATGGCGTTACCAACATAAAAACCTGAACAGCCTACTTACATAGCCCCCATGCTCCCCACAAAAAATTTTACAAATTGTTTTTGGGCAGTGACCAATACTGATTTGCAAAAATTTTTCGTATTGACGATAACAAATATATCAAATGCACACACTTACTGATACACTGTTGGCCAAAAGCAAAAATTGTTCTCATAAAGACAGTCCTGATCATTCATCACAGTAGTAATTACATTGCACAAAATCTGATCAGTAAAACAAAATGCACATGGAAGTAGTGGATTTCCATGCCGTCTTGAAGAAGTAGTGTCGTTCTTCCAACGGAAAGACAGTGCTGACTCTTGACATGCAGACAGGTAACGGGCCACAACAGAGCAAACCCACAGCAGAGTCAGTCGAAGTTTTGAAGAATATTGGTAGGTAGGCCATCACAGAGCAGACCCACTGTAGTCCTGGTAGAGATTATGGTTTTTGTGGGCCATCAAAGGTGTAGACCCACCGTAGTCCTTGTAGAGATGGCCACCAGCCATCTGTTGCGACTGTGCAGGTGCACAATCACCATCAAAGAGTCTTGCGGACAATATAGCAAGTCCATAAACCACCACTTGTGCACTCACAAGTTTCTTTTTTTTTTTTTTTTAGTGTCCTTAGAACCAGCATTGCTGTTAACCAGTCCCTTGCTGAATTATCAACACAAGTGCGAGCACTAACAGTCCTTTTTTTCTAACTTCTCACATATTATGCATATACTATGGCCAACAGAAACGTTTGCAGTGAAATGAAACTTAATTTGAAGAACTAGTGTCTATACAATTATAAATTTACAACATAAGAATACAATTGCAAAGGTACAAAATACATCATTAAAGAACATAATAATACAGATAACATTTGTAGTAATATGCGCTTTACAAAAGAATAGAAATAACATATACATCAGTGTTACAGGAATTATGACATAACTAAACAAACAAAAAAATGAGAATAGTTTTCGAAACATTAATTTCACACATGAGCATTAAAACAAAACAGAATAAATAATGTCTAAACATCTTTACAAAGTAAATAACATAGTATTAGAAAAATTCTACAACATAGCTCTTATCAGATAAACATGTAAAGACAGGAAGAACACAAATACACAAGGGTACACAAACACATAGCGGGATAACACAAAAGGAAAGACAGGGTTTGTTTTACTGCAGTATATATCGTATTTGATTTGCAAATAAAACTTTCTTTACTTCTTGGAGATCTCCCTTATTTCATCATGATTCTCGAAAACTCTTATCTATACCTGCTTTCTGTATTCTGTTCATATCCTCTTTCAAAATAATTGTTCTTCATAGTGCACTAATTTTTCTTTGCCAAACATTTTTTTGTATAACTTCCCAATGCATTTCTTCAAATTCATCTCAACCCATTCTCTTATATAGCCTACCCCTTCTTAAGCTAACTTAAATCTGCTGAGCTCAGGTATACAGGGTGGTCCATTGATCGTGACCAGGCCAAATATCTCACGAAATAAGCGTCAAACGAAAAAACTACAAAGATCGAAACTTGTCTAGCCTGAAGGGGGAACCCAGACGGCACTATGGTTGGCCCACTGGATGGCGCTGCCATAGGTCAAACGGATATCAACTGCGTTGTTTTTTTTAATAGGAATCCCCATTTTTATTACATATTCGTATAGTACATAAAGAAATATGAATGTTCTAGTTGGACCATTTTGTTTGCTTTGTGATAGATGGCGCTGTAATAGTCAAAAAAACATGGCTCACAATTTTAGATGAATAGTTGGTAGAAGGTAGGTTTTTTAAATTAAAATACAGAACGTAGGTACATTTGAACATTTTATTTGGGTTGTTCCAATGTGATACATGTACCTTTCTGAACTTATCATTTCTGAGAACGCATGCTGTTACAGCATGATAAGCCGGCCAGAGTGGCCGAGCGGTTCTAGGCGCTACAGTCCGCAACCGCGCGACCGCTACAGTTGCAGGTTCGAATCCTGCCTCGGGCATGGATGTGTGTGATGTCCACAGGTTAGTTACGTTTAAGTAGTTATAAGTTCTAGGGGACTGATGGCCTCAGAAGTTAAGTCCCATAGTGCTCAGAGCCATTTTGAACAGCGTGATTACCTGTAAATACCACATTGATCCAATAAATGCTCAAAATAATGTCCATCAACCTCAATGCATTTCGCAATACGTGTAACGACGTTTCTCTCAACAGCAAGTAATTCGCCTTCCGTAATGTTCGCACGTGCATTGACAATTGGCTGACCCATGTTGTCAGTCGTTGTCGGTGGATCACGATAGCAAATATCCTTCAACTTTCCCCACAGAAAGAAGTCTGGAGACGTCAGATCCGGTGAGCGTGCGGGTCATGATATGGTGCTTCGACGACCAATCCACCTGTCATGAAATATACTATTTAATACCGCTTCAACCGCACGCGAGCTATGTGCCAGACATCCATCACGTTGGAAGTACATCGCCATTCTGTCACGCAGTGAAATATCGGTAGAACATTACGTAGGAAATCAGCATACATTTCACCATTTAGATGGACATTGATAAAGTGGGGGCCAATTACCCTTCCTCCCATAATGCCGCACCGTATGTTAACCCGCCAAGGTCGCTGATATTCCACTTGTCGCAACTATCGTGGATTTTCCGTTGCCAATAGTGCATATTATGCCGGTTTACATTACCGCTGTTGGTGAATGACGCTTCGTCGCTAAATAGAACGCGTGCAAAAAATCTGTCATCGTCCCGTAATTTCTCTTGAGCCCAGTGGCAGAACTGTACACGACGTTCAAAGTCGTCGCCATGCAATTCCTTGTGCATAGAAATATGATACGGGTGCAATCGATGTTGATGTAGCATTCTCAACACCGACGTTTTTGAGAGTCCCGATTCTTGCGCAATTTGTCTTCTACTGATGTGCGGATTAGCCGCGACAGCAGCTTAAACACCTACTTGGGCATCATCATTTTTTGCAGGTCGTGGTTGACGTTTCACATGTGGTTGGTAGGCAGAAAACATCTTCCGAGATTGTTCTAAATGCTTTCTCCGAAAATTATTTCGAGCAGTTAGTCCACGAACCCAAGCGAATTGTAAATGGTTGCGAAAACACTCTTGACCTCTTAGCCACAAACAATCCAGAGCTAATAGAGAGCATCGTGACTGATACAGGGATTAGTGATCACAAGGTCGTTGTAGGTAGGCTCAATACCGTTTCTTCCAAATCCACCAGAAACAAGCGCAAAATAAGTTTATTTAAAAAAGCGGATAAAGTGTCACTAGAGACAATCTCCATTCTTTCCGAACTGACTATGCAAATGTAGACGAGATGTGGCTCAAATTCAAAGATATAATAGCGACAGCAATTGAGAGATTCGTACCCCATAAATTGGTAAGAGATGGAACTGATTCCCCATGGTACACAAAACAGGCCTGAACGCTGTTGCAGAGGCAACGGAAAAAGCATGCGAAGTTCAGAAGAACGCGAAATCCCGAAGATTGGCTAAAATTTACAGACGTGCGAAATTTGGCACGGACTTCAATGCGAGATGCCTTTAATAGGTTCCACAACGAAACATTGTCTCGAAATTTGGTAGAAAATCCTAAGAAAATCTGGTCGTATGTAAAGTACACAAGCGGCAAGACGCAGTCAATACCTTCGCTGCGCAGTGCCGATGGTACTGTTAACGACGACTGTGCCGCTAAAGCGGAGTTATTCAACGCAGTTTACCGAAATTCCTTCACCAGGGAAGACGAATGGAATATTCCAGAATTTGAAACACAATTAATTGCTAGCATGAGTTTCTTAGAAGTAGATACCTTAGGGGTTGCGAAGCAACTCAAATCGCTTGATACGGGCAATTCTTCAGGTCCACATTGTATACCGATTAGGTTCCTTTCAGATTACGCTGATACAATAGCTCTCTACTTAGCAATCATATACAACAGCTCGCTCACCGATAGATCTGTCCCTACAGATTGGAAAATTGCGCAGGTCGTACCAGTGTTTAAGAAGGGTAGTAGGAGTAATCCATCGAACTACAGACCTATATCATTGACGTCGGTTTGCAATAGAGTTTTGGAGCATATACTGTATTCAAACATTATGAATCACCTCGAAGGGAACGATCTATTGATACGTAATCAGCATTGTTTCAGTAAACATCGTTCTTGTGCAACGCAGCTAGCTCTTTATTCGCACGAAGTAATGGCCGCTATCGAAAGGGGATCTCAAGTTGATTCCGTATTTCTAGATTTCCGGAAAGCTTTTGACACCGTTCCTCATAAGCGACTTCTAATCAAGCTGCGGGCCTATGGGGGTATCGTCTCAGTTGTGCGACTGGATTCGTGATTTCCTGTCAGGAAGGTCGCAGTTCGTAGTAATAGACGGCAAATCATCGAGTAAAATTGAATTGATATCAGATGTTCCCCAGGGAAGCGTCCTGGGACCTCTGCTATTCCTGATCTATATAAATGACCTGGGTGACAATCTGAGCAGTTCTCTTAGGTTGTTCGCAGATGATGCTGTAATTTACCATCTAGTAAGGTCATCCGAAGACCAGTATCAGTTGCAAAGCGATTTAGTAAAGATTGCTGTATGGTGTGGCAGGTGGCAGTTGGCGCTAAATAACGAAAAGTGTGAGGTGATCCACATGAGTTCCAAAAGAAATCCGTTGGAAATCGATTACTCGATAAAGACTAGAATTCTCAAGGCTGTCAATTCAACTAAGTACCTGGGTGTTAAAATTACGAACAACTTCAGTTGGAAAGACCACATAGATAATATTGTGGGGAAGGCGAGCCAAAGGTTGCGTTTCATTGGCAGGACACTTAGAAGATGCAATAAGTCCACTAAAGAGACAGCTTACACTACACTCGTTCGTCCTCTGTTAGAATATTGCTGCGCAGTGTGGGATCCTTACCAGGTGGGGTTGACGGAGGACATCGAAAGGGTGCAAAAAAGGGAAGCTCGTATTGTATATCACGTAATAGGGGAGAGAGTGTGGCCGATATGATACGCGAATTGGGATGGAAGTCATTAAAGCAAAGACGTTTTTCGTCGCGGCGAGATCTACAGTATTTACGAAATTTCAGTCACCAACTTTCTGTTCCGAATGCGAAAATATATTGTTGTGCCCAACCTATATAGGTAGGAATGATCATCAAAATAAAATAAGAGAAATCAGAGCTCGAACAGAAAGGTTTAGGTGTTCGTTTTTCACGCGCGCTCTTCGGGAGTGGCCGGCCGCGGTGGTCTCGCGGTTCTAGGGGCGCAGTCAGGAACCGTGCGACTGCTACGGTCGCAGATTCGAATCCTGCGTCGGGCATGAATGTGTGTCATGTCCTTAGGTTAGTTAGGTTTAAGTAGTTCTAAGTTCTAGGGGACTAATGACCACAGCAGTTGAGTCCCATAGTGCTCAGAGCCATTTGAACCATTTGTTCGGGAGTGGAATGGTAGAGAGATAGTATGATTGTGGTTCGATGAACCCTCTGCCAAGCACTTAAATGTGAATTGCAGAGTAATCATGTAGATGTAGATGTAGAACACTTCCTCTTTCCTTCAATAACGTAACTATCCGGTGAACGGTCCGGGCACTTGGATGATGTCGTCCAGGATACCGAGGAGCATACATAGCACACAGCCATTGGGCATTTTGATCACAATAGCCATGCATCAACACGATATCGACCTTTCCCGCAATTGGTAAACGGTGCATTTTAACATGGGTAATGTATCACGATGTAACATGGGTAATGTATCACGATGCAAATACCGTCCGCACTGGCGGAATGTTACGTGATACCACGTACTTATACGTTTATGAGTATTACAGCGCCATCTATCACAAAGCGAAAAAAGTGGTCAAACTAAAACATTCATATTTATTCATGTACTTCACGGATATGTAATAAAAATAGGGGTTCCTACTTAAAAAACGCAGTTGATATCCATTTGACCTATGGCAGCGCCATCTAGCGGGCCATCCATAGCGCCATCTGGTTTCCCTCTTCACGCTAGACAAGTTTCGTTGTCTGTAGTTTTTTCGTTTGATGCCTATTTCGTGAGATATTTGGCCCAGTCACTATCAATGGACTACCCTGTATATATATTAAGGGACGAGGCAGTGCAGCAGCACATAACAAATTAACTCAACAGCAATGACAAAAAATGCAAATTTGCAAAGCAAGCAGCAGTATATCCAAATTAGCAAGGCAAATGCAACATTACAACTAATATGAGCCAATGAGCAGCATCAAGAAAAATAAATCTGTAGTAAAACTGACTTAGCAGAGTAATACAAAGTGACAAATGCAATAACTTATACCTAAACATGATAAAGCTTAAGCAGAAGGAATATTACAGTAAAGATAGGAAATGTCTAATACTTGTGTCAGATCTTAACACTAGAGTGATGCATCACCTTAACTTAGTCTGCCAAAAAAGTTTCCAAATCGTTGAAAAGATTATGTATGCAATTCCTGTGAAGGGAAATGTCTATTCGTGCTCCCTTTTTTAAGAAAGTGGATCATAAAATTATTGTTTACTGGGTCTGTAGAAAAAAAAAGTTTCTAGTAGCACATCTATTAAATTTTAATCTAACCAAATCTGCAGTGCAACTAGAAACTAGATTTTAAACAAAATGAACAAATACATACATAAAGCAAGGTGTGAAACGTCATTCACTAGCCATATGGCATTTCATGAAGCAGAAAAAAATCTCTCAACTAGCAAGACAATAGATGTAAAATGTTTCTCGTTATTTCATTAGGAATTTCAGTAAATATCAGAAATTACGAGCTCCAAAGTGTAATCATATGTTTTCAAGTATGAGTGTGTCATATTTGCGATGCTTTCTACAAAGAAATGTCAATAGCGAGGTTACTGGGCTCTCCTTTCTTTTTGTTGTGCCTCTGAAAGACACGGCTTTTTTCCCAGGGAACTGTCGCATAGCTGGGCGCCTACAGTGCATTACGTCACGGTCACTTAGCTTTCTTAGCGAAATATTTACGACAGCAGTTTCCGCTACAGCCACAGTCTCATATAAAAAATTTCACAGATCGAAAAATTACAGTAGAAACGCGTAGAAACGAAATCTCATGAATAGCAGTGTTGTGATACATTCACACATGGACACACATGTCATAACTCTTTAAAAGTACGATTCTTGGTTTCCATCATCCTTTTTCACAAACCAGAGACCCTAACTTCTATTCATTTTTGATATACATATGAACACGTAATCACATTCCTCATATAGCATCAGCTTATTGATCATAAATATACCTCAACAGCATAATACTCATCGTCGTCGTAATAATAACAGCATAACAGATCAATCACATCTCAAAATCGTCACAGCTTCTTTCAATAATTTCAAAACCTGCAATAAAGTCATCTACCTCAAATGTACTTCAAAAATCATGATCCCTTAGCAAATACAACATTCAAAGCTCTCATAATATCACAGTGGTTCCGAATATATATGAACAGTTCACAAAGAACAGACGTAATACAATGTCATAAGTGTGAAGTTATCCAACTATGTAATTGCGTAAACATGTGTCACTGGCATAGTAAAAGAAAATGTTTGTCTCTCTCAGTTAAATGACCAGATAGCTGTGTAATTCTGTGTTAGAGAAATATGGTACCGATGTATAAAGTTGTATAACCAAATACCATATTAGCTAGGGCTCCTTGTACTTGCCAAACACATGGTACACAAAGTAAGCATGTACCCCCCTAACGATTAATGTAATTATAACCTCAGGTGTTACAGATTACAGCAATGGAATGAAATGTATCACAGAAAACCTTTGTATCATTGTAATTCAAAAATCTTTAAAAATAAATGTTTTAAGTACAAAATTAATCACTCAAATAGTGTACTGTAGCGCTAAACTGAGCGTCTTGTTGTAAGATAATCTCTGTCATTACTTAAGGGTAAAAAATGTACCAAGTGTCGTAATTATCGTCATCCGCAAGCAAAGTTCTGTAGAAGTCAATGCACTTACCTCATAATAAACAAAAGTGAAATGCTATGCGTATACATATTGTAGTTATTACGTACATTACCTTGATCAAGAAAGTACTATACTGTAACATATTGTTGTGCTACGGAAAAGGCTGTCTCATTGTAGCTATACCACAAAAGCTACTACTAAAACATGTTTTACTTTCCAGAAGAATTCAGAAAAACTGTGCAGATATGAAACAGATATAGCGCAAAAGCAATAATATAAATTGCGTCACTCACTAGTAGCGTCGTCATATAATCGTGTACCTGTCAAACTAACCACTGTGTCATCTAGTATCTCTCAGAAAGTACTTTAAATCCAGAATGTATTTTCAAGTAAACCAAAATGTTGCATTAAAATCTCATTAGCAGCACCCGTATATGTTCTAAGTATGTAAGCCTTATAGTCATTACATAATCGTGCAATGAACAAGGAAGATTGTACACACAATAAGACTACATCGTCTGTTCACTATAACAATGCATTCGTAATTACTGTCTAAATAAGTTCCCTAGGTTCTTGCCTGTATAGTTGACTTCAAAACATCCTTGAATGTTAAGAGTTTCTAAGTGTGACAAAGCGTACTAGTAATGTGAAGTGAAAGATTTTATGGCAACACACGGTTTTACATGTGAAATGTGGTGTAAACCTTTACTCTTCCATACGCAGAGCTTCAGCTTTGACGCAATTATCATGTGGTATACATTGGTAAAGAATGCTCAGATTTTTATCAATGTTAGCGTCTATGTAATTTTTCTTACTGGTATTTGGAGATCTACAAATTCACCTTGTCGAGAGGGCTCTGCCCTGTTTGAATCCCGCCAGTTCTGATTAAATTCTGGTCTGTTGTTAAGATTATGTGGTCTGTCGTCATGCCAGTAGTTTCTGTAACATCTTTCTTGTCGGTCACGTGGTGGAGAACTTCTCCCTGAGTCGTAACTGCGTGGTGGACCGTTGCGTCTGAAGTTATTCTATCTCCCTTGATAATAATTATTTTGGTTCCCATATTGTCTGTTTCTGTGAGTGTCTCTGCCATAGTCATTACCACAGAGAGGTGATCTTTCCCTGTAATTATTACTACTCCGCCAACGGTTGTCGTACGGGTGGTGTCTATTTTGGTCATTGTTGTTTTCCTGTTTTCGCGCCCTGCAATTGTCAGTGCCAATTTACAATTCTTGTAACTGACCCTGAAAACCTTCGGTGTCGTCTTTGCAACGTCCTGCCAAAATAATATGTCGTAAATGTTCAGGCAGTTTGATTAAGCAAATGCGGATGAGTTCTGATGGGCTGTATGGGTTTGACAGGTACTGTTTCTTATGCAACATATCTTCAAAATATCTGACAAGACTGGAAAATTCAGATTGTTCGAAATGTTTCATCATTATGATGCTACGTTTTACGTGATATTGTGTAGCTTGAGACCAATATGCTGAGAGGAAGGCATGATAAAATTCTCCTTCACTGTGACAATCGTGAATGACCGATTGCGTTCTTAGAGCTGGTTCATTCTCTAAGTAGCCACACATAAATTCTAATCTGTGCTCCAATGACCAGTTGGGAGGAAAACAATGAGAGAATTGATGAAGCCATGCTTGAGGATGAATGTCGTTTCCAGAATTCTTAAATGTTTTGAATTTATGTGTACTAATGAACAGCTTATAGTCAAAATCATCACGTCAACGAGTCGCATATCGGTCATTGTTACGTCGTTTCGGCGATTCCATCTCAAAATTCTGTGTACCTTGCCAATTTCTTTCATAATTTCCGAAGTGCCCTGTGTTATTATTTTGTGATTGTTCCGTATTTCTATGTCCCTCTACCCGTACTGGAGCGCGAGTATCCTCTGAAATATGTAATTCTTGTATTACCTGTGTCAACTAATCTTGTACTTCCCGGATTTCTCTTTTGTACTGTGTATTGATTTGATTCTGATTTTGTTTGAATTGTCTAATTTGTTCATACTCTTTTGTGTCAGTGAAGGCTACCGGTCTTGTGTCATTGAGATCATCATCTACCTTTGTAGATAAGTTAGTGAACTGATCCGAAAGTTCGGCTACTTTCTCCGACAATGAACTGATTTCCTCACTGTGTTTTTCTGAACCAAGTTTCAGAGTGTCCATTTGTGTTGAAAGAGTATCTACCATGTCCTTTAAGTTTCCTTGAGTTTTTGCAAGTTGTGTAACTGAATTGGTAGATGCAATTGAATCAATTTTAGCTTGCAAGGTGTCGTGATTTTCATGAACAATAGTTTGCAGTTCCTTTATGGCTGCTTCGTGATTCTGTAATGCATTTTCATGACGTGAAAAAATAAGTTGAAAATGCTCACAAATTTGTGTTTTTACGTCATTACAGACTTTTTGACATTTAGATTCGATGTTACGTAACTCGGTAGTTAAACTTTCGCGTTTTTGTTCAAGCACTTTGTCTAACTTTTGAAGATTTTGTTCCATCGTGTCTAATTTTTGAAGATTTTGTTCCATTGTGTCTAACTTTTGAAGCCTTTGTCCCATTTGTTGCATTAATTGTAATAACAATGCACTGGTGTCTGAAACATGTTCCTCAGTACTTTTCAGCAGTGCATTTGCATCGGCAATATTCACATTTTGAAAAGCAGAAAATGTGTCTTGACTTATTCGAGAAAATGGTGAGGACGCAGAACCTGAATCTACAGTATTTGCAAGATTGTGTCCTGTCATTTCGGATTCCTGAGGCGAGCTGTTGCCGACCGATCGATCGATAATGCTTCCCTGTTCACTAATTGTTTCACTGTCTACACCATTATTTGCCACCTGGTCCATTTCCCTATGCACAGTTACCAAATTACTACTTTGAACGTTAGTTAATTCATTACACGGTGGCGCTAACACACTACTCTCATCTTCACTGTCATTTCTCTGTTTACTTTGGAGCCTAGTATTACGTTTTTCACAATATTTCACACGATAACACAGAAAAGCACAATTTGAAAAGTAAAATAAGAAAATGCATTAACACAGCACTGAAAATAATATCTACTTAATTGCAAGCGCAGCTGCGAAATACTTGATGCAAATCTACGAGCATGCCACAACTGTTTTACAGTACAACAATGAAAAACAACAACTAAAAAGAAGATTCTCTCTACAATTAAGCGCTAGCAATAAACAATAGCTACACCAATTACACAAACTACAAGAAAAAATCAGAAGATTCCAGTGAGGTAGCCTCGGCTAAGGGTCGACATATGAAACATCCCCTTAGAAAATATTTATAAATCACAGTGCTGGAAAACCTCTACGTTATTTGATTTTCAAACAACTGAGCAAAACTGAACATACTCAGACATTTCTCTCTTTACTTATTATGATCAACACTAAACTGACACACAATATTTTTAGCGCAACGCAATCTGACTTTCAATAATCCCTACAAAAGAATGGCCCTGACTAGCAATAACATATACCTTTCATGAATCCCTTAGCTCACAAAAATCTTCGTTACTCAAACTACTCCAATACAGCGAACGCCAATACTGCCAGCTAAATAAAAGTTTCTAACTACTGAAGGCACTAACTCCTGATAGGCATAGTTAGCAAATGAAAGATTTTAATGGATAACAATCATATATATCAGTTCATGACATCCAGTCTTACAAATTTCCTTTTTCTGACGAACACACATCCAAACCGTCCACTCTCAAAACTCTGCCATCTCTCTCCCCACATCCACCACTCCTGGCGGGTCACCTCCAACTGCCCAACACTACAATAGCAAATATTCCAACAATGCAGACCAGCCACAGACTGCACACAGCACAGTCAGTGATTTTCATACAGAGCACTACGTGGCGTTACCAACATAAAAACATAAACAGCCTACTTACAACATACGCGTGACATCTTGTGTTCTGCAAACATTCGCTGTTGGTACTTGTTTAACAATTCCTAATTCTCTTTGCAGTTCATCTTCTGTGGCTGGTAGTCTGAAGTCTCTTTTGTACATGGCATAGAAGTATGCTTTGTGTTGGATGAGTGACACTAGTTTTCTACTGTAATGTTATCTGAGTAAGTGTCAATTCTGGAGAAGCTGAAGATGTGTCTTCCTCCCTCCCTCTTGACCATAAAATCTAAAATGTTTATTGCTATGTCTTTTTTTATTAGAGCTGTAATGTGAATCGCATTTTTGGGTGCTGCTCGTTTAAGATTTCCGTTAATACTCTTACTTCATTGTTCCTCCTGTTGAACAACAAAGTTGAGTCGCCAATGTACCGCATGTAATAAACCCTTCTCTCTTAAATTTATGGGAGGAATAAAAAGTATTATTCTCTGGGCTGTTCACAAATATTTCTGCCAACATGTCTGACAGGCATTTGTCCAAGGCCAAGCCATCGCCTTGCATAAAACATTGTCATTAAGCCTTAACTCACGAGGTGACTTTTCAGTAATATATACCATGAGGTGTGGTCTGTGGGACCCCTACGTTTAAACCGAGATTTAAGGCCAAAATCAGATGAAATTTTTAATTTATGCTATATAACATTTATTTTTACAATTATTTAAGTGTTGTTTAAATGCTCCTAGTTTATTTTATTGAAATTGACAAAGCCTGCGCATTTTACTATTTATCACACAAAAGCACATAATTTTGTGTGGTTCTTTTAAATAGTAAATGTAAATGGACTGTTAGAGTACTGAATTTTACTGTCTGAAAAATTATATAATCTCTATAGAAAATAAATTTCCAAATAAATTTAAATTTCAGGGCTTGAATTTGCGCATAAAAATTCCACCCAATAGGTACAAAATGAAAGTCTGTCAATTTGACATTTATTGCTGGGAACTACATTTTTCCTATCATCCCTCAGAACACATTCGATTTTAACAGACACTTTAAGCATTTCATTGAAGCAACAGACAGATCCTTATCACAACTTTCCTGAACTTCTTCCTCTGAATGATACTCTTGTTCGATAGCAGAACTGTGATCACTGGCTAATGTAAAATCGTCGATCTTTTCGTTTATTTCTTGAGCTATATCACTGACACCTTCCTCCATAGACCGACTAACAATTTCATCAAACTCGGGAAAGTTAAAACTGACACATTTGATCCAACACATTTTGAACCTGACGGTACCATACTGAAGAAAACAAGTACGTAGTTCACGAGTGGTCTAGGGGACTCCAACACCTATCAATAACACGTGGCAACGAACGCAGAAGGCGATAACACAACAGACAACAAAACATCGTAGGCTTGGCAATTTAAGGAGGGTAGGGGGAGTACAGCAGCTTTCACTCAAGTCAATACTCAGCAGAAATCCTATCTGCATTTGGATCGCAGTTCCTTAACTCTTGTGCAGAAAAGCGTCCATTGTACTGTTGCAACCATTTTCAGTAGGCTACCACAAGAATTCAAAAATCTTAGTAGTAATCCTCGCGTTTTCGAATCGAAACTGAAGAAATTCCTCTTGGGTCCGGTTGAGGAGTTGCTTGAAAAATTAAGCTGATTCTTATGTTATATTGTTGAATGCGTTTATTTGACTTTTTTTGGGTTCATAAATGTTTTATTTTATCTGTTGGTACTTTTATGTTATAATTCATGTACTGATACGTTCCATGACCTTGGAGAAATGGTCCTCAATTTGGTCCTCAGGAACTAGACATATAAATAATAAATAACTAGAGGCACCCTTTCAACTTAATTTTTTGTAGGTATCCAACACTTTTTTATGTTTAAAACAACTGATTTAATTTTTTAAACTAATATTATCATTGTGAGGGATGAATTATACTAGAAGAACTTTATGTTTACTACGGTACATTTAAATAAATATAACTGTGTCTTGGCATCATTTTGATTTGTTTGTGATGTATATATAATGATAGGCGTGTCAGTACTTTGTTGTGCTACTGTACGGTGGTTTTTGGAGCATGTATATGCAGGGTGATTCACGAAGATATGCGAATAAGTTTATATGTTATTCTGCAAGTAAAACTAAAGAAAAAAGTTCATATAAACGTAGGTCCGTGAATGTTTAATTACGGAGTTACGGCTAATAAAAGATACTGCCTGAAGTTTAGCAGCTTCACTAATATGAAGCCATCGCAAAACTGTAAGAGATTAAAGTAAATCATGATTTTCATTTATTTTGTTGTTATTGATCTGATGAATCTAATAAAACGTGTCCCAGACGTGTATCTACAGTAGTTTTCCAGAACATCCACAGAAGCAAAGAAATAATTTCGTAAAATGTTTAACTTATTAACTACTTGGCCCAATTTGTTTTTTAAATTCCAGACAACTGCACAAAGTTTTCAACTGAAGTTGTAGATAATTTAATTTTGAAAAAATCAGGGTAATAACATTAACTGAAACTGTATGAATGTGTCAGATAATCTGCTTTTATTAATACCATAGCACACATGAATTCACGTTAAGCCAGAAAAAAAAACAAAGTTGTACAGTGTACACACAATTTCACAATACATTCACAATAAATGTTCAAAAATGTCTCCACCGAGTTCAATGCATTTAGCTGCACGTGTAGGAACAGATTTTGTTGCTCGTTTCAGTTTCACAGTGTTATTCTTAATTTCGTCTATTGCATCCATAATGTCTCACTTGTATTGAATTTGTCCTCATGAACTATATTTTCCATCCATCCCCATACACAAGAATCCACTGGTGTTAAATCGGGCGGTCTGGGCTGCCACAGACGTGTAACACCACGACCAATCCATTTCTGGGGAAAATGTTTATTTAAATGTGTAGTAACGGCCTTGGTGAAATGTGGAGGCACGGCGTCATGTTGAAAATACATTTGCAATCGCTTACCGGGGCGAGGGGCATTTCTTCTTGAAGGAATTGTAAGTACGTCTCGCCAGTTAGACGTCCTGGGAAAATGAAAGGTCCAATAACGTGCGTGTTGATTATTACCACATCACACATTTGTGCTAAATCGCTGCTGGAAATTGCGTTGCACTGTTGCATGTGGGTTTGCTATAGACCAAGGGTTCCCAACAAAATTTTCTCGAGGACCCGCTCATCGAGCATGATTGGTACCTTGTCAATATCACAGTATCATGTACCTAAAACAGTCAAATTAAGAGTCTTTTTATACGTTTTCTATTTTTGGTACTTAGAAAAAACATTGACTTACTCATTATTAAAAAAATATTGAGCTTAAAACTTTTTCAATCTAGCCATCATTGTTATTGTTAAATTTTCGATTATTGCTCAAAATCTTTGTCCTCAAATCTGAGTGTTTAGTACAACAAACTCCTTAAAAGAATAAAAATTCAGTATGAACTGAAGGAAGACGCTAGACTCAGAAGTTAGCGTTCGCTAAAGCTCTGCTCTTGCAGGAAGCGGCCAAAAAAAATCTGTTATCATGCGAAATATATTTAATATATTTTTTATTCTAATAGCACCTTGTGGACCCCTCTGGCATAGCTCCCTGGGGGTCTGCGGACCACCTGCTATAGACCTCTGCTATAGACCATAAGTGCTCGTTATGTAAATTGTTTATACCATATCGAGTAAACTGTACCTCGTCAGTAAATAAAATGTGTTTGTGTAACTGCCGATTAGTATTTAACCAGTTGCACAACTCTAAGCGAAGTGCAGGACCTCCCGGATGTAAATGATGCACTTTTAGTTTATGGTAAGGATACAGATTATTGTACTTCAGTGTACGCCATACCATAGATTGTGAAACGCCTAATCGTTGAAAGATACGTCGTGTACTGGTACCCGGGCTACGTTGAACAGCATCCATAATATCCTCATCATCGTCTTCACGTATCGAGTGCTCATACTGATTATGAACTATAGGTAGAAAACCTATCTCCCGTAACATTGGAAATACTCCAATAATAGTTCGTGCATTCGGAAACCTCCGAGTTGGATAACGTGCGCATTAACTGCAGCTGTAGCATTACCATCACATTTGCCATAAATGAACACCATATCGGCGTATTCCGCTGTCGTAAATTTAAAAGGCATCCCTATTTCGTAAATAATCTACAAACTACAACAGTTACTATATGGTTTCACTTAAATATACTGTTGCTATTATGTTCTTTCACTGAACAGTACAAAAAACTAACTCGTTTCAAGGTTAGAAAACGACTGAAACAACTCACTAGCGGTTGTCAACAATGGTAAAGAAATTTACTTGCATAATCTTTGCTTTTCTGGATGTTCTGGGAAACTATTGCAGATACACGTCTGGGACATGTTTTATTAGATTCACCAGACCAATAACAACAAAATAAATGGAAATCGTGCTTTACTTTAAAAATGGTTCAAATGGCTTTAAGCACTATGCGACTTAACTTCTGAGGTCATCAGTCGCCTAGAACTTAGAACTAATTAAACCTAACTAACCTAAGGACATCACACACATCCATGCCCGAGGCAGGATTCGAACCTGCGACCGTAGGGGCCGTTCGGTTCCAGACTGTAATGCCTAGAAAGGCACTGCCACTCCGGCCGGCTTTACTTTAACCTCGTACAGTTTTGCGATGGCTTCATATTAGCGAAGTTGCTAAATTTCAGGCAAAATCTTTTATTATCCGTAACTAAACATTTGTGGACCTATGTTTATACAAACTTTTTTCTTTGGTTTTACTTGTAGAATAGCATATTAAAATATTTGCACATCTTTATGATCACCCCGCAGCGGCAGATGTATATGTGTGGGAGCGAGACTGACAAACTGTTTACAGGTGGGCGCAGCTTCCGCCACAAACGCTCAAGGTGAAATAAATAAAAGAGAACTCACAACGCGCCTAGGTAAGAACAATGCTCATCGAGCAACTTCGAGATCGCACTGCTAGCCTCGCGTTTCGGGGCCATACTGTATTTTTACGTGCGCTCTATCACCAGTGCGGCCTTGGTTCTGCTGTTCGGAGGACGTGGGGCATTGCGCGCTTGTCGGTTGTCATCCCAGTAGAGCCTCTTTGGTTACGTCAGAGCACCGCGTCAGCCGCACCGTATCGCTGCACGCGGTGCAGCCGTGCTGGCGAAACCAGAGGCTCTACTTGCTGATTGGCCGCTTCCGGCCCGGGACCTCCTGATAGACGAGGCTTTCCGGCAGCGCAAGGAGTGTTTCACCTTGGGCGTCATCGTAGTGTCCCTCTCTATCTCTCTCTCTCTGTCTGTCTCTCTGCCTTTTTCCACACAAGGTATACTCTGTTCATCGTAAGTATCATTCACCGTAGATAACACAGACTGCGCATGACGTCATTTTACTGAAAACAACACGTCACGTGACTCGAAGCACGAAGCCGAGTATGTCATTACCCTTCGTTGTTGTTGTTGTTGTTGAGAGACTGGTTTGATGCAGCTCTCCATGCTACTCTATCCTGTGCAAGCTTCTTCATCACCCAGTACTACATCCTTCTGAATCTGCTTCGTGTATTCCTCCCTCTACGATTTTTACCCTCCTCGCTGCCCTCCAATACTAAACTGGTGATCCCTTGATGTCTCAGAACATGTCCTACCAACCGATCCCTTCTTCTAGTCACGTTGTGCCACAAACTCCTCTTCTCCCCAATTCCATTCAATACCTCCTCATTAGTTATGTGATCTACCCATCTAATCTTCAGCATTCTTCCGTAACACCACATTTTGAAAGCTTCTGTTCTCTTCTTGACCAAACTATTTATCATCCATGTTTCACTCCCATACATGGCTACACTCCATACAAATACTTTCAGAAACGACTTCCTGACACATCTATACTCGATGTTAATAAATTTCTCTTCTTTAGAAACGCTTTCCTTGTCATTGCCAGTCTACATTTTATATCCTTTCTACTTTGACCGCCGCCCGGAGTGGCCGTGCGGTTCTAGGCGCTACAGTCTGGAGCCGAGCGACCGCTACGGTCGCAGGTTCGAATCCTGCCTCGGGCATGGATGTGTGTGATGTCCTTAGGCTAGTTAGGTTTAATTAGTTCTAAGTTCTAGGCGACTGATGACCTCAGATGTTAAGTCGCATAGTGCTCTGAGACATTTGAACCATTTCTACTTCGACCAGCTTTCTGCCCAGAGTCACGTGACTTAGATGTGTTAGTTTCAAGCGTTAACACGACAGAAATAGGGACATGCGCGGTCTATGTTATATATGGTCTATGATAGGAATAAACCTGATGTAAACAAACACAAACGCGATGAGTGGTCTATGGCGCTGCAGACATTTACTGTGCCACTGATCCCGGCGGAGGTTCAAGTCCTCCCTCGGGCATGGGTGAGTGTGTTTGTCCTTATGATAATTTAGGTTAAGTAGTTGTGTAAGCTTAGGAACTGATGACCTTAGCTGTTAAATCCCATAATATTTCACACACATTTGAACATTTGATGATTGGTCAGAAGCCGTAGCACACGTACACTAGTGTTGTTACGCTCTTAGAAGTAGGTCCTACTTGTGTATTAGATATCTTATTCTAAGTTACGTTAAATGAAACTTTAAGATATTCTAATGTATTAACAGCGATCAACGTTTTTCGTAAATCACGTTTCTGCTTTGTAGTTTTTGCTTAAAAAATCGTACACAGTCACAATGTCTGTACTATGTAAGTCCGCAGGCTTTCGTGACCGTTGGCACTAAAGTTAAAATTGGGTTCTAGCAATAGTGGATACCGAAACATCCTGAAGAAGATCCCAGCAGAGGGGTCGAATTGCCGATTATTTTAGTAGGAAATGTGACGCGGCCTAACAACCCAGAAGAAATCTTTAGTTTCGGTACTGTTGTGCTGTGACAGTCGCGCTGTTAATACTGCTCCGTTGTGAAACACGCTTGTGGAACACCTTTAAAAAGTGCCTAGAAAAGGGTTTTTCTTAATGTTTCTCATAGATTTACAGGAAAAAATCGGCTTTGGAGTATTCCGAGGGATTATATTTGATGTAGTTGAGATAAAAATACTGTGTGTGTACTGGAATGATTGCGTAGTAGATAGGTGATCTGGTGCAGTTCATGGATTGCTGGTTCAGGTCTCGCCTTGGTTATTCTTTTTTCTTCGTTCAATTTGAAATACCTTCATCTGGTAATTGTAAAATTTATCATCATTTTTTTACAAATGATGCATGTCGTCTTGTTTCTAATTATATATTGTACGCGAAATTCCTGTTTTCATTTCAAATATAAATTCTTAACTATCGATATTTTATGAACGATTGTTAATAAAGGTTGCTTAAATTAAGAAAGCATAACAATTTTATTTTTTAGGACAAAAATGACAAACCAAATACTCTTTATTTGGTCTATGTCCATTGTTTGATATCACAGATGTAGGCTAACATGAAACGGAGTCGCAGACGTCATACAAACACGAAAAACAATCGTTTTTACAGCATCGAGCGCACCATGCAAATGCTGCATTTTTACGTCTACGACTATACCAGTACAATATGAGCTCAACGGAACTGCTCTGGAGCCAAATTAAGGGTTTTGTCACGAAAGATAACAAGACTGTTAAGCTGCCATACGTACTGGAACTAACGCACGCAGCTTTATCACATGACACTGCCGAACCTGGGCGGAATATAAACGGCGCGTCATAAAAGAAGAGGAGAAAATGCGGCACCTGCGTGGCTTCGTAGATCCTGTTGATTGACTTCTTTATCACCGTAGCAGATAACAGTTCCAGAACTGAAATGTATTTCTCGGATTCTGATAAGGGAGAAGCTAAGAGATAACCAGACGACCGGCTGTAGTTAATACCTTCAGTGGCTTCAGTATTCAACAATCCGGTGAAATCCCTGCAGTATGCTTTTGCATGACACATGGCTCGCTCAGAAAGATTACTTTCTGTTTACTTTAGGAATTTTGAGCACTCTTGTTTGTTCAAAATGGTTCAAATGGCTCTGAGCACTATGGGACTTAACATCTGAGGTCATCAGTCCCCTAGAACTTAAACCTAACTAACCTAAGGACATCACACACATCCATGCACGATTCGAACCTGCGACCGTAGCGGTCGCGCGGTTCCAGAATGAAGCGCCTAGAACTGCTCGGCCACAGCGGCCGGCTCACTCTTGTTTGTAATTAGAATACTACGTTGGGTGAGAACTAGAGCATTATATGCTCTTCGTTTAGTCACCTAAGAAGCGTGCGGTAGTGCTGGAGTTTTGCCGAATATTATTTCATTCTGTTCGAAAATTAAACGACATTCGAAGCTATATTGTTTCTCTGCTCGTCTCTTTCTACGTCGGACTGCAACTCCTCACATCATTGCAAGTTAAGTGGAGCAGTTGGCTGGCCAGTGCTGTCCAAGTTTAATGCGCCGGTAAAGCACTTGTCCCGAATTATCGCTCTGTCTACGTGCGTGAAACACACCATAAAATGTATCCTTACCATCTACATTTACTCCGCAAGCCACCTAATGGCGTGTGGCGGTGGGTACTTTCGGTACCACTATCTAATCCCTCCACTCGCGAATAGCGCGTGGGAAGAATGATTGTCTGTAAGCCTCTGTATTGGCTTTAATTTCTCGAACTTTGTCCTCGTGGTCAGCACGCGAGATGTATGTTGGGGGAAGTAACATGTTGTCCGACTCCTCCTGAAAAGTGCAGTCCAGAAATTTTAATAGTAACTCTCTGCGTGATGCGCAACGCCTCTCTTGTAACGTCAGCCAGTGGAGTTTGTTTAGCATCTCCGCAACGTTCTCTCGCAAGTTAAACGATCCCGTGACGAAACGCGCCGCTCTTCGTTGAATCTCCTCTATCTCCTCTATCAGTCCTACCTGAAAGGGGTCTCAGATAGATGAACAATACTCAAGAATCGGGCGAGGAAGGGCCTTATAAGCCACTTCTTTCGTGGATGAGTTACATTTCCTTCAGATTCTTCTCATGAATCTGAGTCTGGTGTCTGCTTTTCCCACTATCTGTTTTATATGGCCATTCCACTTAAGGTCGCTCTGGATAGTTACGCCAAGATATTTTACGGCAGACGCTGTCTCCAGCTTTTTGTCATCAATAGTGTAGCTGTACAGTAGTGGATTTCTTTTCCTATGTTACATTTATTTACGTTCAGGGTCAACTGCCAGAGCCTTAACCAATCATCAATTCTCTACAGGTCGTTCTGCATATTGTTACTATTTTCTGGCGTTGCTACTTTGGTATAGACAACTGCATAGCCTTAAAGAGCATCCGACGCTTTCTACTATATATATATATATATATATATATATATATATATATATATATATATATATATATATATATATATATAACAACGGTCCTATCAACTTCACACTTCCCTGTGGTACTCCGGATCTTTACATCTGTCGATTTAGTTCCGTTAAGAGCGACATTGTTGAGTTCTATCCGCAAGAAAGTCTTGAATCCAATCGCAGATCTGCTCCGATACTCCGTAATCTCGCTTTTTTTTCATTAAACGGCAATGCCTTACTGAAATGAAGGAACACGGCATCAACTGAGCCCCATTGTCCACTGCGCTGTGGATCTCATGGAGGAACAGAGCGAGCAGAGTTTCGCAGGATCTCTGTTTGCGGAATCCGTGTTGATTTTTATAGAGGAGATGTTCATTTTCCAAAAACAACATATTCCTTGAGCATAAAATATATTCCATAACTCTACAACAGATTGACGTCTAATTGTGTGGATCTGTCTTACGGCCTTTCTTAAAAACGGGAATGACCTGCGCTTTTTTCCAGTCGTTAGGTACCTTTCGCTGCGCAAGCGATCTACGATAAATTACTGCTAGAAGGGGAGCAAGTTCTTTCGCATAATCATTAGAATCTTATAGGTATCTCATCTGGTCTTGACCCTCACCACTACTAAGCGATCGTATCTGCTTTTCAATTCTTCAGCGATCGGTTCTCTCAATATCTGCCATTTCGACGTTCGCACGACGGTTGAAAGTAGGGACAGTGTTACGATCTTCCGCGGTGAAACAACTTCGGAAGACCGAATTCAGTATTTTGGCTCTCTCTCTGTTACCTTCGGTTTCGGTGCCGGTGTGGTCGCTGAGAGAATGAATAAATGATTTTGACCCACTTACTGATTTTACATACGGGTAAAATCTCTTAGGGTTTTACTCAGGTCAGTTGAAACGTCTTACTCTCAAAATCATTGAACGCTTCTCTCATTGCTCTCCTTACGCTCATTTTCGCTTCGTTCAGGTTTTTTTGTCAGCCAGGTTTTTATTTCTCTTGAATCTGTTTACGTAGCGCTTTTCTAACACGGCTATTAACCCATGGTGGAATTTTCCCATCCCTTAAAACCTTACTCGGAACGTACTTGTCTAGGGCATATTGAACGATGCCTTTGAATTTTTTTCCATTTGTTGCGTTGCGTTGCGATTTGCCTTCACCAAAACACCCAGCCGCCGAAAGGAGTCGAGGACTGTCTGGATAGCGCTTGGCTTCCGCCACACGTGAAACGAAATCCAATGAGATTATGATGAGCTCAGTATAGGCCTCAGGCACAGAGGCGACGAAAGAATAGACCGGAAAAAGCGAGAAGGAAAGAGTTTGGGAATTAACCGGGAGAGATTAGGCGAGTTATACTACCCTTCGTGTGATGAGCAGGGGCCTTTCGCTCGTCCCGTGTCTGGAAATGGGCAGTGTTGTCAGACTGTCATTTCTACAGCCATTTCGTCTAAGTAGCATCCTACCTAACAGACGTGTCTATCGCTAAGGTTGTTCACATAGTAACGGTGCACTTGCTTCATATAACTGCCGCCTACACAGCTCATTGATATTCAACAACGGAGTTTTTGCTGCTAGTTCGCTACGTTACTGTACCTTCTCAAAGGTCGGCTGTGGGGTAGGGATGGGAAAAACAGACCAGTTAAAACCGATACCGGTATTTTGGGTCTGAATAAACGGTAAAACGGTATTTTTCGGTGTGCGTTTGGCCTTGGTTATAAAAGATCTTTTTTTATTTTTATTCTGTACTATAACCAAGTAAAAAACCAAAACATCAGTTAGCAGAAGTGCTAAAAGTTTTGGGTTTTGAATAAGCCTTTTTTTTAAAAAAAAAAGTGTGTAATATCTGTATGTGGAAGTTAGATTGCTTTGAAATATTGCACTATAATAGAAAAACGGAAAAGCGATCAGTACTATTTCAGTAACAATGCCGACCGAGTCGAGCAACAAGTACATGGCTTAAGAACTGATACAGTGTTGCTGTGACAATAATGTACCTCCTTCCTTGGCCGATTAGATGGTACGCGTGTTCGTGCAGTGTGCAAGATTTACCCCATCTGATCTACGAGGGTAGTCCCAAAAGTAAGGTCTCCTATATTATTTTTTTTTTTTATAAGTATAGAACTCTGTGTGGCAGTTGGTCACACTGTTATGCAGAGTGCTTCACGTGCTGTGTGTAAACATGGGCACGCCGCGCTGAGGCGCTCAGTCTTGGCTTGGCAGCCGTTGAGAATGGAGCTTCCGTTAGATGTTACCGCCAAGTGAAAATTGCGCGCAGTTATTCGGTTTTTGAACGCAAAGGGCACTGCGCCGATTGAAATCCATCGCCAATTGACGGAAGTATATACATAGTGAGTCGTGCATGGATGTCAAAAATGTCCGTAAGTGGTGTAGAGAGTTTGCAGCTGGTCGGACCGAAATTCACGACGAACAAAGGAGCGGTAGGCCGTTAATTTCTGAGGAGACAGTGTTGAAGGTTGAGCAAAGGTTGCGTGAAGATCGGCGGATCATCCTGGATTATCTCTGCAAGTTGGTTCCTGGGGTCTCCGAAGCACCGCTCACAGAATTTTAACGGAAACATTGAACTACCGGAAGGTGTGCGCAAGATGCGGCAACGAGTTGATGCTTCCCGCGCATTTCTTCACCGCCTTGCAGCCGAACAGGACAATTTTCTGGACTCAATTGTCACGAGTGACGAAACCTGAGACCAAGCAACAATCACGCCAGCGGCAGCATCCTCCTTCGCCAAAGCCGCGGAGCTGGCGGCGAGCTGGTATGACATGGGCATACAAAAACTACCACAGCGTCTACAAAAATGCCTCTACAGAAACGGTGATTATGTCGAGAAATAGCTAAATATTCAAGCTATAAACTCATGTATACCATTGTAGAAATAAACAGGTCTACATACTCATAAAAAATAGGAGACCTTACTTTCGGAATTACCCTCGTATATGGTAATTTCTCAATGCCGTCGTCGGACCCGAGTTGTAACAAAGAAGTACAATACTCCATTTGCTTTAAAAGATTGAAAACAGGAGAGTACTTAATACGTAATAGTTTATTCGCAATTTACGATAAAAATAAAAGGTCTACATAATAATACGCCGTTATCTTCTTGGATACATTAACACGAAAAATAGAGTTCTTCAACCACACTTTTCACGCTTTGGCACCGACTATGCCCAAATAGTGGTATGATCCTCGACTACAACATGATCTTTGAGCAGTTTTAACAAGTTCGAATCATTAGGAGAACACTGCTGATTTTTTTCTAGTATTCAGCCACGTTCCACTTCTTGAGTACAGCAGCGAACAGTGGGGACGGACTAAGTTTTCTTTTATTTGCCCGTTTAATAATTTGATTATATGTATCTTGAAAGTGAGGGAGTCAAAATTTTTTCAATCTTTGTTCTGCGCTTATTACAGGAAGTAATGAGAAACCGAAACTCGGTTATTTCAGAAATCGGTTCTTTTGAGCGGTTTCACCTGCCAGGTTAAACTGGTGTTAAAAAGGAAAAACGATATAACCGAAAAACGGTTGTTTCATCGATAACCTTACATCCCTACCAATGGGTGCTGAAGCAAATATGAGGTTATTTGTCCTTGGTGGCTAAGGACGAGACGAGAGTTCAGGAAACAATCTAAAATATGGAGGGACCATATAGTATACTCGCCTCTCCAACCAGTACTTTTGCTGATTTCATGTTTCGGTTCGTACCATCTACTATACAAATAAAAAAAGATTCAAAAATAAGGATTCTGTGGTTGCAGGGTGGAGCAAATGAAAGTGGCCCTGAGAACTGAGGAAACACACCACAGGAAGGGAAATAGCGTACTAACGTGACCATAGCAAATGATGAAAGTGATAACCATTCATCTCTTGGCACTTTTGAGTCCTGGTGAGCAAGTTGCTGAAGGCCGATCGAAGCTGGACGGCTGGAATTGCTGCAGTCTTATCCGAAATGTTCTGCTGACGTTCTTACCGACTGTGAGGATTGTTGCGATGTACCTTAGATTTGAGGGCTCCCCCACAAAATAATCGCACACTGATAGATCAGGTGACCTGGTTGGTCAGCTAGGGCCGCGACCAGACTGACTCTGCTAACAACTCGATCAAGCGTGAAGATCGTGTAAATGTGTTCCAAACTTAAGCCGGCTGAATGAGCAGTTGCTTCATCCTGTTGGAAGTAACTGTACATAATTTCCTTCTCCGTTAATGCTGCCACAAATCCACGGCCAAAAGTATCCTCTCGTCCGTACCACTTTTATTTGCCCCAACCCGTATTATGGAAGTTGTTAGTCGTTCTGCTTACAGACAATTAAATTTTGGTCGTCTAGGATCAATCCTTGTATTAAAAAAAACGTAGCCGAATTAAATCGGGTGATGCTGCGGGAACTAGATTAGGAAATGAGACGCTTAAAGTAGTAAAGGAGTTTTGCTATTTGGGCTCAAATGGTTCAAATGGCTCTGAGCACTATGGGACTTAACATCTGTGGTCATCAGTCCCCTAGAACTTAGAACTAGTTAAACCTAACTAACCTAAGGACATCACAAACATCCATGCCCGAGGCAGGATTCGAACCTGCGACCGTAGCGGTCTTGCGGTTCCAGACTGCAGCGCCTTTAACCGCACGGCCACTTCGGCCGGCCGTATGGAGGTAAAACATGGACGATAAATAGTTTAGACAAGAAGAGAATAGAAGCTTTCGAAATGTGGTGCTACAGAAGAATGCTTAAGATTAGATGGGTAGATCACATAACTAATGAGGAGGTATTGAATAGAATTGGGGAGAAGAGAAATTTGCGGCGCAACTTGACTAGAAGAAGGGACCGGTTGGTAGGGCATATTCTGAGGCATCAAGGGATCACCAATTTAGTATTGGAGGGCAACGTGGAGGGTAAAAATCGTAGAGGGAGACCAAGAGATGAATACACTAAACAGATTCAGAAGGATGTAGGTTGTAGTAAATACTGGGAGATAAAGAAGCTTGCACAGGATAGGGTACCATGGAGAGCTGCATCAAACCAGTCTCTGGACTGAAGACCACAACAACAACATGCTCTGCCATTGGTCGTTGGCTGCATTGCTCAAGCATGTAGTGTCGTGAGATAACTGTAACTAGGCCTTACTAAGTATTAGGTATTTTGTTTCGTTCTAGTACGAATTAAACTCTGGCGCATGCTTAAGTTTCGATAAAATACAGCAACATACAGTACATGTACGTAGTAAATCTGCATCTACATCTATACTCTGTTCATCATAATAATAAACCTGATGCAAACATTACACCACGTTTTCTTCCGCGTTTGCTTGAACCTCTTTGGATTTCGACTCAGGTGGAACGGAAGCCAAGCTGTGACCAGAACAGTCAAGTACGATCATAAGATTACGTTTTATGCTGTGTTACACGCACATAGACTGAGAGGTAATGCGGGACAACAGCTCTACCGGCTCATTTAGCCAGGTGGTCCAACTAACCTGCAATGATATACTTATGTGGATATGGTGGCTGTTCTTTCGGACATGTCCGAATGAAGAGACACCATATCCACATCCACATTATAAGTATATAGATCTGGCAATACCGGCAACTACCTTCTTCTGTGCGAATGCACACATATTCCCCGAACTCTTACGGAACTTGGTAAGAATGTCTTCCACCAGTAATGAGTGTGTTGGGTAGGGACACTATGAATATAGTGTGTGGACATATAAGGTGAGAATGTGGGTCTCGCGGGAGGCGTGCGCGAGATAGTCCCTGCAGTCGCACCTCTGTGCCCTCGGTGGCTCAGATGGACAGCCGGCACGGTAACTCAGCGTGTTCGGTCAGAGGGTTTAGCTACTCTCTGTAACAAAAAAATGAGTCAACGGATTAACGAACAACCTGCACGGGTGTCGTCGGACGTCCGCCATAAACAAATTCAACGCATAATGTAGAACAAAATGAGATAAAAAAAGATAGATAGAGCGTCTGTCATGTAAGCAGGAGATCCCGTGTTCGAGTCCCGGTTGGGGGGGCACATTTTTCACCTGCCCCCATTAATATATACCAACGCCCGTCAGCAGCTGAAGGTATTAATATAATTCTAACCTGCAATGATGTGTGTGTGTGAAATCTGATGGGACTTAACTGCTAAGGTCATCAGACCCTAAACCTACACACTACTTAACCTAAATCGTCCTAAGGACAAACACACACACCCATGCCCGAGGGAGGACTCGAACCTCCGCCGGGACCAACCGCACAGTCCATGACTGCAGCGCCTATGACCGCTCGGCTAATCCCGCGCGGCTGCAATGATGTGAGCAACTGCATTTCAGACGTAAAAAGAGACGAGCAGAGGAACAATATAGCTTCGAATGTCATTTAACTTTAAAGAGAATGAAATAATATTCGGCAAAACTCGAGCACTACCGCACGCTTCTTAGGTGACCAGACGGAAAGCATAAAATGCTCTCGTTCTCAACCAACGTTGTACTCTAATTACAAACAAGAGTGATGAAAATTCATAATTTAAACACAGGGTAATTTTTATGAGCGAGCTATGTGTGATGCGTAATCATACTGCAGGGATTTCACCGTATTGTTGAATTCTGAAGCCACTAACGGTACTAATTACAGTTAGTTGTTTGGTAATCTCTTAGCTCCTTCCTTATCCGAATCCGAGAAATACATTTCAGTTCTGGAACTGTCATCTGCTACGTTGATAATGAGTCGATTAACAACAGGATCCACGAAGCCACCCCGGCGCCGCATTTTCACCTCTTCCTTTTCACGTGCCGTTCTATATTCCGCCAGCGTTCGGCAGCGACATGTGAAAAAGCTGTGTGTGTTAGTTCCAGAACGACACAAATGTAAAAATGTAGCATTTGCGTGGAGTGCTCGGCGCTGTGAAAAATGATTGTTTTTCATGTTTCTACGACACTTATCACTCTGGTTCGTGGGAAACTACATGTGTTGCATAAAACATGTACATTGTCCAAATAAAGAGTATCTGGTTTTTTATTTTTGTCCCAGAAATGAAATCATTACTTTTTGAAAATTGTAAGCAACATTTATTGACGATCTTTCATAAAATATCGATAATTAAGAATTTATATTTGAAATAAAAACAGGAATTTCGCGCGCAATACGTAATTAGAAACAAGAAGACGTGCATCATTCATAAAAAAAGATGATGAATTTTACAAGATGTAGATATTTCAAACTGAACGAAAAAAATATGTCCAAGACAAGACTTGAACCAGCGATCCACGAACTGCAACTTATGATCAATCTACCATATACGTTACCTATTCCGTCATACATCCAGTGTGTATTTGTATCTCAACTATCAAATACAGTCTCTCGGAAAACTTCAAAGCCGATTTTTCTGAAAAACATTAAGAACGACGTATTTCTCGGCACTTTTTAACCGTGTTCCACACGCTTGTTTCACTATGAAACAAGAAGCAGCCTCAGCCATTTTCATACTGCGTATTAACAGCGCGTCAATCAGAGCAAAACAATACGGAGACTCAATTGTTAAGGCTTTCGTGGCCACTTGACAAACTGAGAGCAAGACGAATATGTGAGCCGCAACACCTCAAACGAGAAATGTAACACCTGGAAACTGTTCTGAGGAGCAGTGGGTACTCCACAAATTATATTAGACGTGTAACAGAGCCAAACACTCGGCGACGTAAGGAACCAGAAAAAGAAATGTCGGGTACGGCCTTTCTGCCATATATTCCCAGAGTGACGGACAGAATCGGACGTATATTGCGCAAACATGGCGTAAAAACGATTTTCAAACCGACAAGAAAGATCAAAGAGTGTCTTATATCGGCGAAGGAGAAAAGAGACCCACTTGCAGTGTCGGTAATATACCGTATACCATGCACATGCGGAAAAGTGTATGTCGAAATGACTGGACGATCAATTAACACCAAGATCAAAGAGCATAAGCGACATTGCAGGTTTGGGCAGGTGGAGAAATCGTCCGTGGCAGAGCACGCACTGAATGAGACCGACCACGTAATAAAATTCGCCGACACGGAAGTACTGGCCGTAGAGAAGCACTATCACACGCGCTTGTTCAGAGAAGCTGTGGAAATACAAAAACACGCGAACAGCTTCAACAAGAAAGAGGAAAGCCTTGAGGTAAACGGATCCTGGCTTCCCGTACTGCAGCGAACGACCGTCGCAGGTAGCAAGAGGAGAACCGCACCGGAAATGACCGCGGAGAAGCCCTCGGACGTTGGCGCGCCAGGTACATATAGTTTGCGGCCGCGAGCTCGGCTCCAGTTCACCACCGGCAACGGAGGGTGAAGCTTTGACAATGCCAGCCACTCGTGCTGGCGAAACGTCAGAAAAATCACTAGATGAACGTCGGCCGAAGAATCCGAGACAGAAGCCAATAGGAAGTTTGTCAATACGGAGACTGTGACTACACGATTTTTGAAATAAAAACTGTATAAGTAAAGCGTGATTAAGAAAAACATTGATGGCTGGTAATACATTAGAATATCTTACAGTTTCATTTAACATAACTTGGTAATAAGATATCTAATAAGTGGGATGCACACCAGTGCACGTGTGTTATGGCTTCTGACCAGTCATCGCGTTTGTATTGTGTGTATCAGGTTCATTGTTATGATGAACAGAGTATGCATTTATACTCCACAAGCCACCTCGCGGTGTGTTGTGGAGGGTACTTGTGTATCACTGCGGCTTAACCCTTTTTCTGTTCCAGTCGCGAATGGTTCGCGAGAAGAGCGATTGCTGGGAAGCTTCCGTATGCGCCCGAATGTTTCTAATCATTTCCTCACTGTCTTCGCGAGATGTATGTAGGAAGAAGCAATACGTTGGTTGGCTCTTATAGGGTCGTACGCTCTCGGAACTTTTAACCGTAAGCCACACCGTGATGCAGAATGCCTCTCTTGCAGTGTCTGTCACTAGAATTGGCCGAGAATCTCCGTGACGTTTTCGCACTTACTAAATGAACCTGTACGGAACGCTCTCCGCTACTTTAGGTCTTCTCTATTTTCTCTATCAATCCTGTGTGGCACAAATGCCACACTGACGAACAGTACTCAAGTATCGGTGTAACAACGCTTTCGTAAGCTACGTCCTATGCTGGTTGACTACACTTGCCGAGGATTCTTTCAATGATTTTCAGTCTAGCGTCTGCCTTACCTGCTATCAGTTTTATGCAATCGTTCCACTTTAAATAAATTGAAGCGCCAAAGAAACTGGCGTGGTCACGCGTATTCAAGTTCAGAGGTACGTAAACGAGCAGAATGCGGCGCTGCAGTCGGCAAAGTCAAGATAAGACATTAAGTGTCTGGCGCAGTTGTTAGATCCGTTGTGCTGCTACAATTGCAGGTTATCAAGATTTAAGTGAGTTTGAACGTGGTGTCATAGTCGGCGTGCGAGCGGTAGCAGACTGCATATCCGAGGTAGCGATGAAGTGGGGATTTTCCCGTACAACTATTTCACTAGTGTACTGTGAATATCAGGAATTCGGTAAAACATCAAATCCGCGACATCGCTGCGGCCAGAAAAAGATCCTGCAAGAACGGAACCAATGACGAGGGAAGACATGCGCTCAGCGTGACAAAAGTGCAACCCTTCCGCAGACTGTTGTAAGTTTCAAAGCTGGACCACCAACAAGCCAGCGTGCGAGCCATTCAACGAAACGTCATCGATATGGACTTTCGGAGCCAAAGGCCCTCTCGTGTATCCTTCATGACTGCACGACACCAAGCTTTACGCCTCGCCTGGGCCCGTCAACACAGACATTGGACTGTCGGTGACTGGATACATGTTGCCTGGTCGGACGAGTCTCGTTTCAAATTGTATCGACCAGATTGACATGTACGGGTATGGAGACAACCTCATGAACCCGTGAACCCTGCATGTCAGCAGGGAACTGTGGAAGCTGGTAGGTGCTCTTTAATGGAGTGGGGCGTGTGCAGTCGGAAAGATATGGGGCCCCTGAAGCGTCTAGATACGACACTGAAAGTTGAGACGTACGTAAGCATCCTGTCTGATCGCCTACATCCGTTCGTGTCTTCTGCGCATTCCGACGGACTAGGGCAATTTCAGCAGGACAATGCGATACCCCACACCTTCAGAATTGCTGCAGAGTGGTTCCAAGAACACTCTTCTGACTTTAAACACTTCTGCGGGCCACCGAACTGCCCCGACGTGAACATTATTGAGCGTATCTGCAACGCCTTGCTGTTCAGAAGAGACCTCCGCCCTGTCCCACCCTTACGATTTATGGACAGTCCTGCAGGATTCAAGGCGTCAGTTCCCTCCAGCACTACTTCAGACATTAGTCGAGTCCATGCCACAAGCTGGCCGGTATGGCCGAGGGGTTCTAGGATTTCCGTATGGAGCCGCGTGGCCGCTACGCTCGCAGGTTCGAATCCTGCCTCGGGCATGGATGTGTGTGATATCCTTAGGTTAGTTTAAGTAGTTCTAAGTACTAGGGGTACCATAGTGCTCAGAGGCATTTGAACCATTTCCATTCCACATATTGTTGCAGCAGTCCTGCGTGCTCACTGGTGCCCTACACGATATTAGGCAGGTGTACCAGTTTCTTTAGCTCTTCAATGGAGCTCCGTACGCTTACTCCAGTATATTTTACAGTTATGACTGTTTCCATTGATTGTCCTGCAATCGTGCAGTCACACACTAATAGGTCTTTTTGTCTATCGATGCCTAACGCGTTATATTTGTTTATGTTGAGGATCAATTGCAAACCCCTGCACCAAGCGTCGATAGGCTTTTCTGTAAACAACAGCATCATTCACCGAGCGAGGTGGCGCAGTGGTTAGCACACTGGACTCGCATTCGGGAGAACGACGGTTCAATCCCGTCTCCAGCCATCCTGATTTAGGTTTTCCGTGATTTCCCTAAATCGTTTCAGGCAAATGCCGGGATGGTTCCTTTGAAAGGGCACGGCCGATTTCCTTCCCCATCCTTCCCTAACCCGAGCTTGCGCTCTGTCTCTAATGACCTCGTTGTCGACGGGACGTTAAACACCACTAACCTAACAGCATCATTCGCGAAAACCCTAACGGAACTTCCGACATTATCCACTAGGTCGTTTACATATATTGCGAAAACTAATGGTCCTATAATATTCTGTTGGGGCACTCTTGAAGTTACTTTCACGTCTGAAAATTTCTCTCCGTTGAGAGTGACACGCTGTGTTCTGTTTGCTAGAAATTTTTCATTCCAGCCACACAGCTGGTTTGATACTCCATTCTCTCGTATTTTGTTCGTTAGGTGGCAGTACAGACATGTATCGAATGCCTTCCGGAAGCCAAGGAATACGGCATCTACGTTGGCGGCGGCATCTACAACCTACTGCTTTCCGGGTCACGTGGACGAACAAAGCTGCATCGCATCCACGTCGCAACATACACTACTGGCCATTAAAATTGCTACACCACGAAGATGACGTGCTACAGACGCGAAATTTAACCGACCGGGAGAAGATGCTGTGATATGCAAATGATAAGCTTTTCAGAGCGTTCACACAAGGTTGGCGCCGGTGGCGACACCTACAATGTGCTGACATGAGGAAAGTTTCCAACCGATTTCTCATACACAAACAGCAGTTGACCGGCGTTGCCTGGTGAAACGTTGTTGTGATGCCTCGTGTAAGGAGGAGAAATGCGTACCATCACGTTTCCGGCTTTGATAACTTTGGGTTCAGGAGGGTAATACGGAACGCCGTGCTGGATCCCAACGGCCTCCTATCACTAGCAGTCGAGATGACAGGCATCTTATCCGCATGGCTGTAACGCATCGTGCAGCCACGTCTCTGTCAACTGATGGGGACGTTTGCAAGACAACAACCATCTGCATGAACAATTCGACGACGTTTGCAATAGCATGGACTATCAGCTCGGAGACCATGGCTGCGATTACCCTTGACGCTACATCACAGACAGGAGCGCCTGCGATGGTGTACTCAACGACGCACCTGGGTGCACGAATGGCAAAACGTCATTTTTTCGGATGAATCCAGGTTCTGTTTACACCATCATGATGGTCGCATCCGTGTTTGGCGACATCGCGGTGAACGCACATTGGAACCGTGTATTAGTCATCGCCATACTGGCGTATCACCCGGCGTGATGGTATGGGGTGCCATTGGTTACACGTCTCGGTCACTTGTAGTTCGCATAGACGGCACTTTGAATAGTGGACGTTACATTTCAGATGTTTTACGATCCGTGGCTCTACCCTTCATTCGATCCCTGCGAAAGCCTACATTTCAGCAGGACAATGCACGACCGCATGTTACAGGTCCTGTACGGGCTTTTCTGGATACAGAAAATGTTCGACTGCTGCCCTGGCCAGCACATTCTCCAGATCTCTCACCAATTGAAAACGCCTGGTCAATGGTGGCCGAGCAACTGGATCGTCACAATACGCCAGTCACTACTCTTGATGAACTGTGGTATCGTGTTGAAGCTGCATGGGCAGCTGTACCTGTACACGCCATCCAAGCGCTGTTTGACTCAATGCCCAGGCGTATCAGGGCCGTTATTACGGCCAGAGGTGGTTGTTCTGGGTACTGATTTCTCAGGATCTATCCACCCAAATTGCGTGAAAATGTAATCACATGTCAGTTCTAGTATAATATATTTGCCCAATGAATACCCGTTTATCATCTGCATTTCTTCTTAGTGTAGCAATTTTAATGGCCAGTAATGTATGTTCAAAGTGGCCTCCATGCAATAGACGCCTTCACGCGTCACAGGCGTCATGAACACACCGTTGAAGGGTCTGCACCTCAGGAACTAATTCAGCATACACAACGCTTTTCAGATGCCCCAGCGGCAAAAAAACAAAAGGCATTATCCGTATTTTACAGGCAATAAGATGCATTTTTTCTTCAAACAATTGCCTACAAAGTTCAGGTGCGTCTTATACTTGAAGTTGATATAAAAATGTCCAGTGTTTGATTTGAAATTCTCGCCAGTTTTAAAAATGGCTATTTAGTCGATGCCGCGGGATACCTATCTCTACTGGATTCTCTTGGCTGCAGCAGCGCACCGATGCGACGAACATGAGTTGCATGGATTCACAAGCTTGCTAACACTGTCTCTCTCTCGCCCCGCCAGCATAAACCCAAAACACTGTCTAGCCTGTGATGCTTCATTGTAGTCTATGTTGCCAGTGAACTTGAACTGAAACTGATTTGTGTTATCGTTAACAGTACAATATTTTTGTTAGTAGCTACAATCATGCTCATAAATTAAGGATAATGCTGATACATGGTGAAACAACGCTCTGGTGGGCGGTTTGCGGGTTTAAATCACCTCGGTGTATGACCATGCGGTGCATTTGACCTGCGGTCGTCGCATGGTGGCGCTGGCAGCAGTCCACATACGCAGAGGTGTGTTGGTGCATGCCAGAATACCGTGCAGCGAGTAAGTGTGCAGACGTTTTCAGACGTGCTAATGGTGACTGTGTGTTGAAAATGGCTCAAAGAACACATATTGATGACGTTATGAGGAGTGGAATACTAGGGCGACTGGAGGCTGGTCAAACACAGCAGGTCGTGGCACGGGCCCTCCGTGTGCCACAAAGTGTGATCTCAAGATTATGGCAATGATTCCGTCAGACAGGAAACGTGTCCAGGCGCTACAGTGCGGGACGTCCACAGTGTACAACACCACAAGAAGACCGATATCTCACCATCAGTGCCCACAGACAGCCACGGAGTACTGCAGGTGGCCTTGCTCGGGACCTTACCACAGCCACTGGAACAGTTGTCTCCAGACACACAGTCTCCAGACGACTGAACAGACATGGATTATTCGCCCGGAGACCTGCAAGGTGCATTCCACTGACCCCTATTCACAGGAGATCTCGTAAAGCCTGGCGTCAAGAACACAGTACATGGTCATTGGAACAGTGGTCCCAGGTTATGTTCACGGAAGAGTCCAGTTATAGTCTGAACAGTGATTCTCGCCTGGTTTTCATCTAGCGTGAACCAGGAACCAGATACCACCCCCTTAATCTCCTTGAAAGGGACCTGTATGGAAGTCGTAGTTTGATGGTGTGGAGTGGGATTATGATTGGTGCACGTACAGCCCTGCATGTCTTTGACAGAGGAACTGTAACAGGTCAGGTGCAGTGGGTCCCACCTTCCTCCTGATGGATGGTAATGCACGGCCCCACCGAGCTGCCATCGTGGAGGAGTACCTTGAAACAGAAGATATCGAGTGAATGGAATGGCCTGCCTGTTCTCCAGACCTAAACCCCACCGAGCACTATGGTATGCTCAGTCGACCTATCGCTGCACGTCTTCAAACCCCTACGACACTTCAGGAGCTTCGACAGGCACTGGTGCAAGAATGGGAGGCAGTATCCCAGCAGCTGCTCGACCACCTGATCCAGAGTATGCCAACGTGTTGTGCGGCCTGTGCACGTGTGCATGGTGATCATATCCCATATTGATGTCGGGGTATATCCGAACGAAACAGTGGAGTTTTGTAGCACACGTGTTTCGGGACGGTTTTCTCAACTATCACCAATACCGTGGACTTGCAGATCAGTGTCGTGTGTGTTTCCTATTTGCCTATGCTACTAGCGCCAGTTTTGTGTAGTGCCACGTTGTGTGGTACCACATTCTGCAATTAACCTTAATTTATGAGCATGAGTGTAGTTTCGTAATGGAAAAATGTGAAAGGTGTTCATATGATACGGGCTATAAATCGAAAGTGATAGCACATGCGGGAGTACACGGAAACAGAGCAGTTGAGCGACGTTTCGGCCTTCCACCAACAGAGAAAAAAACATTCGCGGTTGGCGGGCTAGTAGAGAAGAACTAGTAAAGATGAGCAAGACTGAACTGAACTGACAGAATGCAAAAAGACCAAAACTAGAAGATGACGTATTGAAATGGATTGAACGACATCGTCAAAATGGCACTGGAATTAACACAAAAATGATCCACATACTCGCTTGTAAGCTAGCGCTACAGTGGAACTTCACAGACTTTAAGGGTGGTGTTGGTTGGTGCTACAGATTTATAAAGCGTCATGGACTTAGCATACGAAACAAAACCAAAATATGTCCGGAAATGCCACAAGTGTGTGAAGGGAGAATAGTATCTTTCCATCGCTTTATTATTCCAGAATTCGAATCAAGAACAGCTGTCAACATGAGTAACGTAGAAGTAGATATCCTCGGAGTAGTGAAGCAATTTAAATCACTTAATAAAAGCAAGTCTTCTGATCTACACGGTATACCAATTATATTCTTTACAGAGTATGCTGATCCAATAGCTCCATACTTAACAAGCATACACAACCGTCAGCTCGACAAAAGATCCGTATCAACGACTGGAAACTTGCAGATGTCACATCAATATTCAAGAAAGGTAGTAGGAGCAATCCACTAAATTACAGGCCCATATCATTAACGTCGATATGCAGCAGGATTTTGGAACATGTATTGTGTCCGAACGTCATCAGTTACCTCGAAGAAAACGGTCTATTGATTCACATTCAACACGGATTTAGAAAACATCGTTCTTGTGAAACACAACTAGCTGTTTACTCGCACGAAGTGTTGAGTGCGATTGACAAGGGATCTCAAATTAATTCCGTATGTCTTGATTTCCGGAAGGCTTTTGACAACGTTCCACATAAGCGGCTTGTAGTGGAATTGCGTGCTTATGGAATATCGGGGCATGAAAGGGAAGCAGTGGTTGGGAAAGGAGTTAAACAGGGTTGTAGCCTAACCCCAATGTTATTCAATTTGTATATTGAGCAAGCAGTAAAGGAAACAAAACAAAAATTTGGAGTAGAATTTAAAATCCATGGAGAAGAAATAAAAACTTCGAGGTTTGCCGATGACATTGCAATTCTGTCGGAGACAGCAAAGCACCTGGAAGAGTAGTTAAACGGAATGGACAGTGTCTTGAATGGAGGATATAAGATGAACATCAACAAAAGCAGAACGAGGATACTGGAAATTAAATCAGTCAAATTAAATCAGATGGTGCTGAGGGAATTAGATCAGGAAGTGAGACACTTAAAGTAGTAAATAAATTTTGCTATTTGGGAAGCAAAATAACTGATGATGGGCGAAGTAGAGAGGATATAAAACGTAGACGGGCAATGGAAAGGAAAGCGTTTCTGAAGAAGAGAATTTTTTTAACATCGAGTATAGATTTCTGAAAATATTTGTATGGAAGTGAAACATGGAACGATAAACAGTTTAGACAAGAAGAGAATAGAAGCTTTCGAAATGTTGTGCTACAGAAGAATGCTGAAGATTAGATGGGTAGATCACGGAACTAATGAGGAGATACGGTACAGAATTGGGGAGAAGAGGAATTTGTGGCAAAGCTTGACTAGAAGAAGGGATCGGTTGGCAGGACATGTTTTGAGGCATCAAGGGATCACAAATTTAGTACTGGAGGGCAGCGTGGAGGGTAAAAGTCATAGAGAAAGACCAAGAGATGAATACACTAAGCAGATTCAGAAGGACCTACTTACCTGGAGATGAAGAACTTGCACAGGGTAGAGTAGCATGGAGAGCTGCATCAAACCAGTCTCTGGACTGAAGACCACAACAACAACAATGGAATATCGTCTCATCTATGTGACTGGATTCGTGATTTCCTGTCAGAGAGGTCACAGTCCGTAGTAGTTGACGGAAAGTCGTTGAGTAAAACATAAGTGCGAAGTGTGCTCGCTACGGGTCAACATTTCGTATCCGTGGCATAGTGAACACTCACAACTGCAGAATATGAGGCACCGAAAATCCACATGCAATCCTGGAATACGTTCGTGTTAGCCCCAAAGTTAATGTGTTTTGTGCCCTTAGCAAAGTGAAAGTGTACAGCCCTTTCTTCTTCATGGAGGATACTGCCACTAGTATTGGGTATCTGGATATGCTTGACAGCTTTGTAATTCCACAGATCGATAAAGATGACCGAGATGGGACGGTTTACCACCAGCAAGACGGTGCACCATCTCATTTCCTCACAGAGATTCGAGCTTTTCTGCATAATCGCTTCCAACGTCTGTGGATTGACCATGAGGGCCCAATCGCATGACCACCTCGCTCCCCAGATTTGTCACCACTGGGTTTCTTTCTCTGGGGTTTCCTTTAAGACTGTGTTTAAGTTACTTCTTTACCAATGATTTAGTCGACGTGAAAAATCGAATCTACGCTGCCGTTGCACAAATTACGCCCGATTACCTGCAGGGAGTGTGGGAAGAAATTGACTACCGGTGGGTCGTTTGCTGCATCACAAATGGTAGTCAGAACGAACCGAAATGACATTTTACACTTTTATATGAAACTTGAGGTGGTTTGCTACGAAATGATACATCCACCAATTCTGTAAGTTATCTCAATAAATTTCTGCATCATTCCAAAGTTGTGAAGTCCTTTTTGACTCAACCCGTACTTTATAGTTCAGGCCATACTGTCAAGTCGGGATGGTGTTCCCTTTCATAAAAGCCAAAGGGATGTAATACAGTGCTAACCGACAAACTCACATAAACGATGTTGTTGTGTAATTTAAATCCGTTGTGTCAGGAGTTCCACAAAATGTTTCCAAGGAAAATAAAGTTCTTCATAAAAAAGTGAGTGCAATTGAGAAATATTTATACTGAACTAGTGAATTATTGTTCTTTCTTTATAAGCCTGATTCGAGTGACTCAAGTTGTTAAATATTTGCTCGTTTTCTATCCCAGAAGAGTAAATAATAATTGTTTATTCTGTTTAATGAAGAACTATTGCTTTAATTTGACATAAGATCATTTTAGGAAAAAGGCTTCGCAATTAACAAGGCTGAGCGCCTAGCTGCCAACACAATGGCCAATTTATAAGGCTGTTTACTGACTGTTTTCTTTAGTTTAAGCAAATTTGAATTTGATCTCACAAAAAACCTGACTGTAATTGATTACTAATAAACAACTGAAAATACCCAACTGATTCTATTTTTATTTAAAAGAGGCAGTCTGGCTTTTAGGGCAGGATATCTGGCTAAATACAATGGTGAGTGCAGCTTTTCTATTTCTGGACCTGGCATCCCTAGCCTTACTGGACCGGACACCATATGTGCCAACTTCATTTATCATGTAGATCTTATAATTAAATTAATTATATTATTAATTATAATTAAATTTTCCTCGAAACATTTAAGTCTCGTCTTCACCTACAGTGGGGAGGACACTGGACTTGGATTGTCCATGCAACCATATTAGCCATAGTGTTGTGGTGATGTGATGGTGAGCATTCCTGCCTCATAAGCAAGGAGACTTTGGTTCAAGTCCTGACTGTGGCACTAATCTTAATTCATTTATTCAGCTTACACCATTATCATTCATCATGGTTTGTCGAACACATTGTGAGGTTCCGCTTATTTGAGTCCTGTCTGCTTGCTATTTTTTTTGCATTATATTTGAACGCTATGTGTAGGCTGGACCAGTTGTTACGGTGAGCACAACAGTGACACAGAGTGGCGATTCTTATGGCGGCATGCAAACAGCGAGTGTGGTCGCACCACATGTGGTGCTGTAGGTGAGCTGGTGGTTTGAGGAACCGACCGATGCCTGAGAGTATACAGTATCTAGGGGAGCAACTGTAGAAATGGGAAAGAACCTGCCATTTAGGTGCAAAACAGGTGCTTTATTTGTAACAAATACTAATTAGCAGAATATACTTTTAACATAATAAATGCTAGGAGCAACCTGACTCACTAAAGCTTCTTCACTGTTATTGCACTGTGTAATAAACTAATTGCAGCAAGAAACGCTACTAATAAAATACTAATCCTGCTGATGTTATACAAAGTTTGCTAGTGATTCTTGTTGGGCTCCAAGAAGTCAGTCAGTGGTAGGACGTACACTGCACAACAGAATTGAAGGATCACTTTTTCGAAACCCTGTAACTGTCTCCCACTGCAACCCATAAATCTGGAATTTGGCTCCAAGGTGCCGACAACCTTCCTCTGTAACAGTGCAAAAGCATTGTGTCCTGCAACGTTACTCTAGGCCTGGACACAGTTACTGAGAACTTTAAAAGATGTGCCATTACAGAGAACACCTTTGGTGTAGTGCAATGGGCCTGCAGGTAGGCAACCACTTAATACACCTCTGGTGCCAGTGGCCTACCTACAGGGGCCTAGCACTGCACTGAAGGTTTTCTCTGTAATGGCACATCATTCAAAATTCTCAATAAATGGGGGCAGGTACCACTGAGGTTATTTCTGAACTGGGAGGGGGGGGGGGGGGTCTTAGAGGGACACTTCACCATTTTATACACGTGTGTGTCAATGTTGCACCATTTTGTGATCGTGACACAGGAGGGTGCCAAACAGGAGCACTGAAAAATCACAAAAACTCTTTGTTGCTTCAGTTCACCATCAAATTTCGTTGAACAGTTAAGCCTCATGGTTCCACCCTCTCCACAGCAAGTTTTCCCCTGAATGTATGCTTTACCTTGAATGTATGCAACACACACTAACAATATACCCTAGAACACAGCTCGTCTTACTACTAGCACAAAGTGTGGTTGTAGAATTATAAATTCACCTGTCCAGTTGGCATGGTTGCTTTGAAATGTGTCAGAATGGGGAGTTGGAAGAGTCGGTTATGTCAGCCAGTATGAAGCTGGTTTAGGATGTTCCTAAACTCCTCTCACCGAATGGCGGGCCTGGATTACGTCACACCTAAGCAATCCAAATATGAAAATCTGAGAACATACTTTACTTATCTTCAGTTATGCTAATCAACTTGGAAAAATAGGAGGCAAGAAAACAATGCAATAAATCCATTAACATGATGGAATGTGCAGTTTTGCAAGCAAACTAAATGTTATAGGTGGCATCGTAGATGAATAAGCGTTTTAAAAGTCTGCCTTCCGTTTCTCCTCTTCAACAAGTAATAATCAGTGGCATTCTCCCTAGTTATTTTTGTTAATAACCAATCAACAGGTTTTTCTCAGGTATTCTGATTTTATTCTATTTCGCGTTTTAAATCCATCTTGTGTTTTTGGTGCAAGAACGAATTTATTTTTTGTGAATAATTTGTAGCTTTATCTCCTAACTCGTAAGATACACTGGATGTAATTGTGAATGGAGGTAGCTTTAGACGGTTAAATCGAAAAGTGAGTGAATCAGTTTAATCGAAAATGATAATTTTGTGATTTTATCCTCTCTTCATACATTTCTGTAGGCGCCCATGATTGATTGAAGGCGCATTCTAACGATGCTGAAAACAAGCCAGTGCTGACATAGCTTAATACAGCTATTGTTCAGTAAGTGCGAAAAAAAACTAGCGGATAACATCAGTTTTAACCTTCGATTTCTCGGAGATATTGCAGTTATCTGTGTTGGAGTATTATCCAAAGATAAGTAAATTCCTGTCAATACGCTCCTAAAACAATGTTAGTGCACTTTTCTATTGCGCAGCAGGTTTCCAACGTCCCGTTTCGTCCTGTTGACAGCGACCACAAATCATGGCAAGGGCTGGCTGCCATCCATCTCGAAGTGAGCGATTCAGTTAAATCAAAAATGGTAATTTTATGATCTTATCCCGTGTTCACAAATTTCTGCAGACGCCCATGACTGAAAGAGCACTCCGAAAGTGCATTCTCCGAATGGTTGCCGTCGCTGAACATATGTCAATGTACATTCTTATTTACATTCAGTATTATTCAATACATTGTCAGTTTCACACATGTACAAAAGTTAGCAAATACTACAACATGCCTTTTACAAAGTGTTAATTGAAAAATACGTAATGTTCGGCATACAGGTGCTCGTTAAGAAAGTCGCCGTTAATAGGCCTACACTGCATTATTTCAACAATGTGTTGCTGTTCCTGCATAATTTGTTGAACTATACGTTCAGAAGAAAAATGGGAAATTGGAAGAATTCCTGTTTCACGCAGTGTCCTGAAAACTCTGGGATACACGCTACGATCTGTAATTCGACGTGTCGGAAAGTGCCATCGCAGAAGTCAGTAAACAAACAACATATCTGCATGTTCTTCATTAATGTAAATGTATGGCATTTTAACCAGAGCGTATACAAACACAGTTAAACGATCTTCCTCTTTGATACACTCTGTATCCCTTGCACTACTTCAGTCACAATGCACCATGGACAGCTGCACGTTCAACGGGCCAGTTGAATGGCAGAAAGTCAACCTGAGCAAAGAGGTTGAAAGCAACGAGGTAGTTTAGGCTAGAATAACACGTCAAAGAGGTTAAGTGGGTGAGACATGCGTGAACGCCACTAGCCCAAAAACAGATGTACGTTAAGTGTGATTACCTGACATTGTCAGGAGAGCGAGCTCTGTATCAGGACAAAAAGGCTTCTAAACTAGAAGTTTTATTACTCAGGTCGCAGTTGATACACATCCTAGTTACTAGTTTCAATAAAGTTATACTGCCATCTTCAGATCATCGGATACGTGGCCCACGGTGACTGCTACCGTCATGCAGCAACGCTACTCAATCGCCACGAAGTACTGGTTATTCTTTGCGTTGTGCTGTCCCTGTTAACACATGATGTTAAAGCGAATACTCATACTCTTTGATTTCACTATCATACAACTGGACTAATACTCTTTACTTTCACTACCATTTTATTTGAAGGATGTGTGCTCATCTTTTTATTTACCAACAGAAGCCTGTTTTTACTAAATAACACGTGCTCCCACGGTTATTTTCTGACCTGTTACAAGCTGGTTATTTTATATCTGGCATTTAGTGAGGAACCAATAATTTTCTTAATTTACGGCCAACTGTGAGCTTCACATGTTAAGTTCAAAAATGGTTCAAATGGCTCTGAGCACTATGGGACTCAACTTCTTAGGTCATTAGTCCCCTAGAACTTAGAACTAGTTAAATCTAACTAACCTAAGGACATCACACACATCCATGCCCGAGGCAGGATTCGAACCTGCGACTGTAGCGGTCTCGCGGTTCCAGACTGCAGCGCCTAGAACCGCACGGCCACTTCGGCCTGCCTGACATGTTAAGTGTCCTGCAATATATGTTAAAGACATAATAAAATCAACTACTTGAAAAGGACATAAAAGGCCGGAACCTGAGTTGTACTTCAATAAACAATAAAACGAGCGAATGGCGGTGTGTTCCTCTAAAAAATGTTGCTCTGTTGCCGGCCGCTGTGGTCGAGAGGTTCTAGGAGCTTCAGTCTGGAACCGCGTAACCGCTACGGTCGCAGGTTCGAATCCTGCCTCGGGCATGGATGTGTGTGATTTCCTTAGGTTAGTTAGGTTTACGTAGTTCTAAGGGACATAGGGTGGGAAGTACAACTAAATTACAAGAAGACCAAATGGGAGCACCTTGCATGAGAGTTTGACGCCCCGACAAGGCCAGAAGATGACGATGATGTCAATAAACACGCCGAAGATCTGGTGAGCCCACTTACCAGGGCGGCGAAGGCTGCTGTACCAACCAGGACGAGAGCCGCCGCGGCCTCTCCATCACCATGGTCTGCAGAGCTAGAGCAGATGCATCAGTCTGTCAGGAGGGCGAGGAGGTATTACCAGCGAAGTGTCGTCTGGTTAGAAAAACAAAGATGGCTACAAACATACGGAGAAGCCAAAGAGCAGTTCCAGAAAGAACTGCGAGCAGCTAGGTTGAAAAGCTGGGAAAAATACGTGCACAGCCAATTGGCTATGGATCCCTGGGGCACTCCTTACAAAATAGTAAGGGAAAAAATCAGGTCGCCAATGGTGCTTTCCACTGTTAGGGATGGAAACCGGATGACTGGGTCTTGGCAGGAAACTGCTGAGGCCCTTCTCCGCTCCCTCCTCCCTGATGACAAAGTTGAAGAAGACACCGTAGAACAACGCCTAATTAGACAGGCTATGCAGGAAGAATACCAGAACAACACCATGGTCTACCCTTTCTCAGAAGAGGAAGTGGCGGCGCATATAAAATCACTAAAGAAAGGAAAGGCCCCAGAACCAGACGGCATCGTCGCGGAGGTGGTGCAACACCTCGCTCCTCAGCTGGTAGCACCTTTAGCAAGAATCTACAATGAGGCCTTGCGCCTCGGAACATTCCCCACAATCTGGAACCAGGCCAATGTCGTAATCATCAAAAAAGGGCAGGACAAAGATCCGAAAGAAGTGAAGTCCTACAGACCAATCTGTCTGTTGGACCTGTTAGGCAAATTGCTGGAGAGGTTACTAGCTGACAGACTGACGGCACACCGAGTACTGTGCGGGATGAGTGACAGGCAATTCGGTTTTCGGCAGGGGCGATCTGCGTGTGACGCAATTGCCCTGGCGGCCGAGGTCTGAGGGTCGTCTCCGCACAAGTAAGAGGGCAGTTCAATAAGTAATGCAACACATTTTTTTTCTGAAACAAGGGTTGTTTTATTCAGCATTGAAATACACCAGGTTCTTCCCCAATCTTTTAGCTACACAACACTATTTTTCAACGTAATCTCCATTCAATGCTACGGCCTTACGCCACCTTGAAATGAGGGCCTGTATGCCTGCACGGTACCATTCCACTGGTCGATGTCGGAGCCAACGTCGTACTGCATCAATAACTTCATCGTCCGCGTAGTGCCTCCCACGGATTGCGTCCTTCATTGGGCGAAACATATGGAAATCCGACGGTGCGAGATCTGGGCTGTAGGGTGCATGAGGAAGAACAGTCCACTGAAGTTTTGTGAGCTCCTCTCGGGTGCGAAGATTTGTGTGAGGTCTTGCATTGTCATGGAGAAGGAGAAGTCCGTTCAGATTTTTGTCCTACGAACACGCTGAAGTCATTTCTTCAATTTCTGTAGAGTAGCACAATATACTTCACAGTTGATCGTTTGACCATGGGGAAGGACATCGAACAGAATAACCCCTTCAGCGTCCCAGAAGACTGTAACCATGACTTTACCGGCTGAGGGTATGGCTTTAAACTTTTTCTTCATAGGGAAGTGGGTGTGGCGCCACTCCATTGATTGCCGTTTTGTTTCAGGTTCGAAGTGATGAACCCATGTTTCATCGCCTGTAACAATCTTTGACAAGAAATTGTCACCCTCAGCCACAAGACGAGGAAGCAATTCCGCACAGATGGTTCTCCTTTGCTCTTTATAGTGTTCGTTTAGACAACGAGGGACCCAGCGGGAACAAACCTTTGAATATCCCAACTGGTGAACAATTGTGACAGCACTACCAACAGAGATGTCAAGTTGAGCACTGAGTTGTTTGATGGTGATCCGTCGATCATCTCGAACGAGTGTGTTCACACGCTCCGCCATTGCAGGAGTCACAGCTGTGCACGGCCGTCCCGCACGCGGGAGATCAGACAGTCTTGCTTGACCTTGCGGCGATGATGACACACGCTTTGCCCAACGACTCACCGTGCTTTTGTCCACTGCCAGATCACCGTAGACATTCTGCAAGTGCCTATGAATATCTGAGATGCCCTGGTTTTCCGCCAAAAGAAACTCGATCACTGCCCGTTGTTTGCAACGCACATCCGTTACAGACGCCATTTTAACAGCTCCGTACAGCGCTGCCACCTGTCGGAAGTCAATGAAACTATACGAGACGAAGCGGGAATGTTTGAAAATATTCCACAAGAAATTTCCGGTTTTTCCAACCAAAATTGGCCGAGAAAAAAAATGTGTTGCATTACTTATTGAACTGCCCTCGTACATAGTTGGCATCATGGTGGACATCAGTGGCGTCTTCGACAACCTGTGGTGGCCTTCGCTCTTCTCCTGCCTGAGGGAGAAGGAGTGTCCAGGGCCGTTATACGGCTGTCTTAGGAGCTATTGCATGGAAAGAGAGGTTTGGCTATCGTCCCCTAGCGGGCGAATTGGCAAGAAAATTACGAAGGGGTGTCCACAGGACTCTGTCCTGGGACCGCTCTTCTGGGATATAAATATGGAGCCTCTGATAGAGAGCTTGGAGAACAGTGTGGATGTGCTAGAGGCGATAGCTTACGCAGTCGACCTCCTTCTGCTGGTTGGCGGCCGGAGTCGCGAAGACCTTGAACCCAAAATCAGTAGGACACTAACAATTATCACACAATGGTGCCACAACACGAGAATGACCATTGTGCCTAACAAGTCAACATACCTATTACTGAAAGGCCAATTGGCCAGAAATCCAGCAGTAAGAATTGAGGGCTCACCAGTAATTCGGCGTCGCGAGGCTCGGTATCTGGGAGTGATAATTGATGAAAGATGGAATTTCGCCAAACACATCGAAACTGTAACTCAAAGATCATTAGAAGCTCTCAACAGTCTCATCATGATAGGACACAGCAGATTTCATCTTCCATCGGAACTCATAAAGCTGTACCATAACACTGTTCTTGCTTCCATCGTGAGTTACGGGTGTGGAGTCTGGGCACACAGGCTCACGATGGTCGTGTCCGCTATGGCTGTGAGGAGGGTGCAACGCAACGTGCTTCTACGCTCCATTGGAACATACATAACATCTCTGGGAGGGGCACTACTAACACTCATGGGGGTGTGTCCCCTGGACATTAAAATTCGGGAACAGGCGGCCTGGTATTGGGTGAAAATGGGAGATGTAGAAAAAACTGAGAGCATCTTGGGAGTGCGGGTGGGGGACAAGTTTGCAATTAAAAGAAGAGGAGAAGAGCTGTGGCAAGAACTCTGGGATACAGAGGAAACAGGCAAAAGGACTTACCAACTGCTCCCAAACATCAAAGAACGCCTCCAACTTTCGCATTTCCAACCGAGCAAGGGACTGTTGCACTTCCTCACAGGTCATGGACCGTATCCGGCATATCTATGCCGGTTCGGGAAAAGGGCTACCCCCTCGTGTGACTGCGGAGCCGAACAGGGTGCTCCAGATCACGTGATCTACGAGTGCCCTATCTTCGATGATGAAGCCAGCGATTTAAGAAACCAGCTACCAAACAACGACACCTATCAGCTAATCAGAGACCCGACCACATTCGACATAATAAACCGCCTTGCCAGCGAGGTATCAGCAAAAGTCCTGCGAGAATCTCGAAGGGAAAATACATGAACCACTAAACATGACATGACTCAATGCGACCCATCCCATTCCGCCAGGGAGTGGACTGGCCAGTCGCCGTGGGGGTAGGAATCCGCCACTCTCTGGAATAGGGGGAGGGTGCGCTAACACCCGAATTTGACAACTGCACACAGATAGTGACCTAGTACTTAGTTAATTTCTTTTCAGTAGATAGTAGAAAGAACATCCCAAACAGAACCTGCAGCGATTTTCCAAAGGGCCAGCCCTGTGCCAGGGGCATACCCGCTGGGATTAGCTCATTGGGCACGGCCACATAGTAGGTTTATATAACAACTGGCACTCCTGTACCGCTGCAGGAAGTAGCCCTTAGAATAGTTAAGACTAGACAGTAGATCTTACCCATTAATAAACTAACTCATCATTTCCTGTAGCATATAAGTTTACTAAAAACTAGAAATAAAAAGTAAAAATGCTGCTAATATTATTAAAATGCATTGTAGATTTTAAGACCCACTAATGTATAAGGTGGTGGGTTATGATGTATGATACTATTGGATTGAATAAAGATTTTTTTAAGAAGTTCTAGGGGACTGATGACCTCAGATGTTAAGTCCCATAGTGTTCAGAGCCATTTGAACCATTTTTATTACTCTGTTGTTGTTGTTGTCTTCAGTACCAAAGACATGCTTCATGCAGCGCTATTGAGCACGTCAAGCATTCCCCGAAACATTCTGTGAAAGATTTACACTTTCTCGTCAAATGAGCGACGCAAAAGCTCCTACGAAGTTAGAGTACCTACTGAGAGTGCACCTTCGTCGGTAAATCGGCATCCACTTGCCGGCTTCACTCCGGTGAAACGGCCGCTTTTGTTCCGAGTAGCCTCCGGTTTTCCAGTCGGCAGTGTTGGAAATAAATCGGAGGCAGTACTGCTTGTTGGACCGAGCATCTCTTTGTTACAGTTGACACGTGGAGCACAGAGAGGAGGAGGAGATTAGTGTTTTTAACGTCCCGTCGACAACGAGGTCATTAGAGACGGAGCGCAAGCTCGGGTGAGGGAAGGATGGCGAAGGAAATCGACCGTGCCCTTTCAAAGGAACCATCCCGGCATTTGCCTGAAGCGACTTAGGGAAATCACGGAAAACCTAAATCAGGATGGCCGGAGAAGGGATTGAACCGTCGTCCTCCCGAATGCGAGTCCAGTGTGCTAAACACTGCGCCACCTCGCTCGGTGTGGAGCACGGATTCAGGTTCAGAGGAAAAGGGGCTCTGTCACTACACGGTCCAGTTACGTTAAAGTGGCCACCATAGACTTACTAAATAAAAACTAGACCGCGCATTGGCGCTAGTGTCGCGTCCCCACATTGAACGTGATAGAAGCCGCCATTTGCAGGGAAACAGTGCCTAAACATGGTTCGTTCGTGTACTGCTTTTAATTGTAACAGTAAGAATGGAAGCAAAGACGAAGACGGAAATAATGTTACATTTCAGAGGTCGGTCATTTCTGGTTTTTTGTTACTTTCTATTACTTGTATATAGTATTTTCATGGAGAAATAATACATCATGAGCGTTTGCTTTGGTTTAGGTTTCCCTTACAAATGATTTTTTAAATCGGAAATGGATTGTTGCTACTCGGAGAGAGAACTTCCAACCGACAGCATATCATTTGCTGTGCTCTCTTCATTTTGAAGAGAATTGTTACATAGAAAATTATGTAAATAGACGTCAACTGAAGGACGATGCTATACCGACAGTATTTGGATTTCCAACTCATTTGAAAAAGGTATAGTGTTTGCAAAGCCAATTAATGCAAATGCTAAATGTAGGTGACAGCAGATTGTTCTATGACCTAACCTGATGTCTATATTTACACCTTACACTGTGTCTAATAAACTTTCTGCTACAAAAATTGCAAGTTACATAGGGAAAAAGTTGCAGTGTTAGATTACAGAAAAAGGTACTTTGTTGCATGTCAAGTACTTATATTGTACTTTCATATAAATTACTAAAAATACTAACAGGGTTATCGTACTAAGTTGAACAGAATGAAGAACTAGACACATGATAGGTCTTTAGATTTTTAAGCAAATATATATTAAGTATGAATCTGAGGTAGGTCGAATAATTGCGTTGAGATACTTAACATGTGTTGTCAGGTGGTGATTATACTTCGTAAATGGTCAAATATTTGATCAAATGTTGCAAACTCAAATACTTTCAGAGGTGCTATCGGTGTTAAAAACTAATGTGCGAATGAAATTCCTACGGTATTTAAAGTCATATGGGTTATTACAATTAATCATACAAAAATTGGAGTGTAGACAATACTGTGCTAATCAAAAGTAAGCGTGCAAAATGCACACAGTAGTTGGCAAAAAGCAAACAGGACCTGACAGGAAAATTATGTGAATTAAATAATAATCGTACTGTCTGCTACTCTAAAAGTTTCATGTAATTATCTAATGCAAATAGCTCGATGTAAACTCGCTCCACCTTGTCAGGAAAGAGCCTTACATTCTTAAGTTTCGCGTCTCTATGCAGACGTACTTCGGAAATTAGGAAACTTCATTCATTTAAGTATACTTTTAGAATAGACTCGAATACTCAAACATGTGTTTAATTTGTGCTTCAGTTTGCTCTTGTTGCGTCTCATATACTTCAAATCACAGCCCCAGTACTAGGAATCATCCCTGCAAATGGCGGCGATCAGCTGCTTCAATTGGGGGACAGTTGCCTCGCTTCTCCGCTACGGCGTCGTAGGGGCTTGGTGGCCACCGCTAATGTTTGACGTCAGCTGCAATAACTACTCAGACGGCAGATGGCAGCACAAGCGTGTCCGGGGGGGGGGGGGGGGGGGGACGTTGAAAACACTGCGGTCCTTGTAATTTCCAAACGGAGTGATTTATATTTGACGTCCCAAAGGGAATGGTCATTGGCTTTCGGGCCGAGGGTAGATGAATTTCCGAAACGGCAAAGTCTGTAAACTTTTACCATGCCGCCGTGGTTAAATATACCGCGAATGGGAAAATGGAGCTATCCAAAACTGGCGCCTAGTTAACTGTGGTGAACCGCAAGCCATAGATATGATCGGGGCTCAGGAGATGTTACGGCAGATAGACTTGCAACAGTTTATCAACCGACCGCCCAAATGAACAAAGGGGCTACCAACAATGTCTCCTCAACGACCATCCAGCGAACGATGTTGCGTAGGGGCACAGAATAGAGAGTACACAGAAAGGACAGCAGAGAGTGGCTCCTTTGATTTCTATGTTATCAAGCGTTGCGCTCGAAAAAAGAAAAAAGTTCAAATGTGTGTGAAATCTTATGGGACTTAACTGCTAAGGTCACCAGTCCCTAAGCTTACACACTTATTAACCTAAATTACCCTAAGGACAAACACACACACACCCATGTGAGACCTGAGTTTCTCCTGGCGTATACAACTTTCAAATAACTTCTGGGAATTCAGCCAGGTAACACTTTCAGCGACCGCCGATATTTCGGTGGGAGATCACCCCGCCATTTTCAAGGCAAACTGCAACGGAGAGGCGCCGTACACGCAAATTTAAAACCTCGGTTCTCGGATTGGTGCAGGAAAGATAACCTCCACACTGAACACTAGTGCCACCAAAGATGACCAAAGTCAGAGCTATCGATATTGAGACTACGAACTCGCAGGTGAGGTAGCATTGACTCTGTCCCTCTGTTTTTTGACAAGAGAGAGAGCCGGATTCCAAACAGAGCTTAAATAAAAACCTCCATCCCTGTTAACGAGGTTGCTCGCTAATTTAATCTCAACTGCCTCCCTAATAGCACTGTCCCAATAGCTGGACGTGCATGCCAATATCTCGGTGTTATTATATAACATGGGGTGACCAGTATCCAAGCAATGTTCGGCAATAGCAGATCTATTTGGCTGCTGTAATTGTGTGTGCCGTTTATGCTCAGTACATCGGTCCTCCACGGTCCTGATAGTTTGACCAATATATGCCATGCCTCAGCTACAAGGAATACGATATACACCCGCCTTACGCAGTCCAAGATCATCCTTAACGGAACTCAAAAGTGCTCTAATTTTAGATGGAGGTCGGAAAACACGTTTCACATCGTATTTCCGTAAAATACGACCGATTTGTTGGACGTGTTTCCTACGTAAGGCAAAAAGGCTGTAGACTTAGGTGTTGACTCAGAATTATCATCAATCACCCGATATACAGTTGGTCGATAGCGCAACGCATGTTCGATCTGTCTATCCCTATAAACATTTTGACGAAATGTAACTTCAAGATGGGACAGCTCAGCTGGCAAAGTCTCAGCGTCAGAAACGACATGTGCCCTGTGTGCCAAGGTACGAAGTACCCCTTCACGCTGAGCCGGATGGTGACAACTATTAGCCTGTAAGCACAAGTCGGTGTGAGTACGTTTCCTGTGGACTCCACGTCCCAAAGATCCATCATCCTTCCTCCTAACCAACAAGTCAAGAAAGTGAAGGCAACCATCCTCTTCCACCTCCATCGTAAAACGAATGTTCGGGTGGATCGAGTTTAGATGTTCTAGAAGGACATTCAAATTCTCCCTACCATGAGGCCAAACAACGAAGGTATCGTCAACGTATCTAAAGAAACAAGGCGCCTGTCCGTTGCAGTTTGCCTTGAAAATGGCGGGGTGTTCTCCCGCCGAAATATCGGCGGTCGCTGAAAGTGCTACCTGGCTGAATTCCCGGAAGTTATTTGAAACACACACCCATGCCCGAGGGAGGACTCGAACCTCCGCTGGGACCAGCCGCACAGTCCATGACTACAGCGCCTTAAACCGTTGCGCTCGACGCCATATTCAAACCGAGTAAACGCGAAACGATAGCTTCTTACTAATACAGCTCGAAATGGACATTCTTACGATACGGAAGTAATATAATTGGGTAAATGAAATCATTTACGAAAGGAAACGCTAATGAGGCAAGTTGTGATAAGTCTGATAAACTTATCGCATAGGCTTTTAAATTCATTACTGTACACATGTGCAAGTTGTGAACTGCCACTGCTTTGAGCTTCAGATAACAATGAAGCTACTTTATTTCGTAAACATCGGTTTTTTCCTTGCAGCAATGTTGCTTTACATCTTAATTTTTCTCTTCTGGGATTTTGGCTGATAAATCAACTTCACTGCCAACAGCGTCCGCCTCGATGGCTGAGAGGTGCCGGCACGGTAGCTCAGCGTGTTCGGCCAGAGAACCGGTTGGCCTCTGTAATAAAAAACTGAGTGGAAGGCTCAACCACCGAAATTGAACAGGATGTCTTGCAACGTCCGCAACGACCGAACACAACGATCAACAATGAAAAATAAAAAAGTTGTCAGCGCGATGGAACACCGTGCTAGAGGGCCCGGGTTCGATTCCTGGCTGGGTCGGAGATTTTCTCTGCTCGGGACTGGGTTTTTGTGTCGTCTTCTTCATCATCTCATCCCCATCGACGCACAAGTCGCCGAAGTGGCGTCAACTAAAATGACCTGCACCAGGCGACCGGTCTACACGACGGGAGGCCCTAGCCACACGACGATTCATTTCATACTTCCAACAGAAACACCTCTTATGAGACACACTGTGGGTGTTAGAATGTTCATATCAAAGATGTAATTTTCATTCATGTTTTCAACCTGAAAGTAAATCATAGATTTTACTTACTTATTAATGACAGTTGATAGCTGGACGACATTAATTCGAAACAGATTGGTGTGCACAGACAACCGAAGTGCGTAACGTGACCGCTCCCGATAAGCGGCGAATCCGGGTTCGGATCCCACCAAGCATAAATTTTCGTATACCATGAATTAATACTATCTCTACACACAACACAGCCGAAGTCAAGATATTCGCAGTCAGCGAATTTATTTCGAATTAACATTCATACTACTTCAAAAGAAGACACTAGGCAGCATTAAAATTTAGTTTATACACATGTTTTGAGTTAGCCCCGTACCTGTATGTTCAGGCTAACATTTTATGTAGTACGAATCATATTCGTCTAATAAATAACGATTGATAAGTGTCTCAAAGAAACTTTTGTCACGCTTAGTCCTAAATATGAGATGTTCTCAGCTTTACTGTTACATAATTGTTGGTGTGGAATGTCTTCTTCTTCATCATTTTCTTCCAGCAGTAAATTCAACAACAAATCACGATCACTAATTTGAGAAACGTGCGCCTATTAGCACGAACTGTTCACCAATGAGCAGCATGCTACTTGCACGTGACGCCGTCAGGCAGCGCGCTCAAATAAAATATTGTACGAGGGTTGACTGAAAAATAATGCCTCCACCTTCGTAACTCTTCAACAGTTGGCAGCATTGGTATGCGGCAGGTACCGGCTTGTTCCGTAGCCTCTGCGTTACAGTTCCAGTTGGCGGGAAGCCTTAGCATTGAACGGTTGTGTTGTTACAGTGTGAAGTGTGGATCACTTCGCAGACGTTCGGTCACTGCGATTTAAGCAAGGCGCAGTCACTGAATTCTTGACAGCAGAAGGTGTCACCCCAAGGGAGATTCATCAGAGAATGAAACCAGTTAATGGTGATTCTATTGATGTGAGTAAGTTTAAAGATGTTGAGGCGGAAACATCTGACCTGGCCAACAAAGAGTTGGACGTCCTGTGACAGCAACCACCGAGTTTCACAAGGAAAATGTTGACGGATTGATTCAGGACGATCGTCGTATCACTCAGAGAGAAATTGCAAGCACAATCAGCATTTCACATGAACGTATGCGTCTCATTATTTCTTTCCTTGGCCACACACTTCACATGCCACCACAGCTGAACTTCAGAGACTGAATCTCACCACCATACGGCATTCTCCATACAGTCCAGATTTAGTACCGTCTGACTTCCATCTGTTCCTGATAATGAAACCCAATCTGCGGGGGACATCATTATGCTTCTGATGAAGACGTTGAGAGAACTGCGAGACTGTGGTTGCGGAAACAGAGTGTCGACTTCTTCTGTGACGGCTTCAGAAAACTTGTTCATCGTTGACAGAAATGTATCCAATTGGCTGGTGATTATGTGGAAAAGTGAATATTGGTAATTAAAGATGACATTCTAAGGATTATTTCTGCATTTGATTTATTAAAATATTCCCATCCAATCCCATTAACGAAGGTGGAGGCATTACGTTTCATTCAACCCTCCAGCTTCTGTTTTCTCCGTTCTTCCCACTTTAAAAACAATTTCGATATGTTAGCTACATTTAGTACACACAAACGTATCACCTAAAAAGAACCAAACGTAAAGTAGCCAGTGACCACATTATCACTGCAGGCTCTCCAAATTTTATGCTGCAGTGTACTAGGAAATTAAGTATCACAGTAACTGTGAGCAAAATCGAAAAAGTAGATGCTTCATTACCGAGCTGTGATATGAAACTATAACATTTGAAAAATATCAGTAATGTGCACCAAGTAGGTTCCGCAGAATCGATACATTTTGTGAAGAAAACAAGCAAATGCGAACTAAGTCGTTTTTAATGGAGAAGGAGAACCTCTGCTAAAAAACTAACTCCAGGAGTTATATAGCTTTGCTTCATTACTTACAGTATTTTTTATAATTTAGTGGGCTTTTGTTGTTTACAGTAAGAAAATCGAGGAACTCATTTTTCTCACGTCTTGCTGTCATCCACTTTGTGGGAACCGTTCATTACTTTCCTGTGTGGTCCTTTCTCTAACTACTGCTCATTGTACAGGGTGTCACAAAAAGGTACGGCCAAACTTTCAGGAAACATTCCTCACATACAAAGAAAGAAAATATGTTATGTGGACATGTGTCCAGAAACGCTTACTTCCCATGTTAGAGCTCATTTTATTACTTCTCTTCAAATCACATTAATCATGGAATGGAAACACACAGCAACAGAACGTACCAGCGTGACTTCAAACACTTTGTTATAGGAAATGTTCAAAATGTCCTCCGTTAGCGAGGATACATGCATCCACCCTCCGTCGCATGGAATCCCTGATGCAGCCCTGGAGAATGGCGTATTGTATCACAGCCGTCCACAATACGAGCACGAAGAGTCTCTACATTTGGTACCGGGGTTGCGTAGACAAGAGCTTTCAAATGCCCCCATAAATGAAAATCAAGAGGGTTGAGGTCAGGAGAGCGTGGAGGCCATGGGATTGGTCCGCCTCTACCAATCCATCGGTCACCGAAATTGTTGTTGAGAAGCGTACGAACACTTCGACTGAAATGTGCAGGAGCTCCATCGTGCATGGACCACATGTTGTGTTGTACTTGTAAAGGCACGTGTTCTAGCAGCATAGGTAGAGTATCCCGTATGAAATCATGATAACGCGTTCCATTGAGCGTAGGTGGAAGAACATGGGGTCCAATCAAGACATCACCAACAATGCCTGCCCAAACATTTACAGAAAATCTGTGTTGATGACGTGATTGCACAATTGCGTGCGGATTCTCGTCAGCCCACACATGTTGATTGTGAAAATTTACAATTTGATCACGTTGGAATGAAACCTCATCCGTAAAGACAACATTTGCACTGAAATGAGGATTGACACATTGTTGGATGAACCATTCACGGAAGTGTACCCCTGGAGGCCAATCAGCTGCTGATAGTGCCTGCACACGCTGTACATGGTACAGAAACAACTGGTTCTCCCATAGCACTCTCCATACAGTGACGTGGTCAACGTTACGTTGCACAGCAGCAACGTGTCTGACGCTGACATTAGGGTTATCGTCAACTGCACGAAGAATTGCCTCGTCCGTTGCAGGTGTCCTCGTCGTTCTAGATCTTCCCCAGTCGCGAGTCATAGGCTGGAATGTTCCGTGCTCCCTAAGACGCTGATCAATTGCTTCGAACGTCTTCCTGTCGGGAAACCTTCGTTCTGGAAATCTGTCTCGATACAAACGTACCGCGCCACGGCTATTGCCCCGTGCTAATCCATACATCAAATGGGCATCTGCCAACTCCGCATTTGTAAACATTGCACTGACTGCAAAACCACGTTCGTGATGAACACTAACCTGTTGATGCTACGTACTGATGTGCTTGATGCTAGTACTGTAGAGCAATGAGTCGCATGTCAACACAAGCACCGAAGTCAACATTACCTTCCTTCAATTGGGCCAACTGGCGGTTAATCGAGGAAGTACAGTACATACTGACGAAACTAAAATGAGCTGTAACATGGAAATTAAGCATTTCCGGACACATGTCCACATAACATCTTTTCTTTATTTGTGTGTGAGGAATGTTTCCTGAAAGTTTGGCCGCACCTTTTTGTAACACCCTGTATACATGTAACTTTGACAACACATCAAATAACTGTTTACTTGCAGGTAAGCACCATGCGCTAAAGTGCACGATTAATAAAGTAAACGAAACGTATCCATTCACCTTTGGCTTCAGACACAGCTGTTTACTCGGTTTCAGTTTGGCAGACTTTGCGCATGTGCACTAAATTTTGGCGAATGGCTTACAGCCGTGTTGCCATTCTGTACACTCTCTACAGTCTACTCTGGTCCTCCACAGCAGACCCCCTGGTTCATGCAACCATGCTGACTGCTGCTCATCGGCGATGCAGGCTAGACTTCGCACGCCAGTGCCGTAGCTGAACGCCCAGTGAGTGGCGACAGGTGGTCTTTTCAGAAGAATCACGTTTTATTCTTCATCGGACAGGTGGCTATTGATGTGTACGGCGTGAAACGTCTGAAAGCAAACACTCTGCAAAGGTCCATTCCGTAGGAAGAAGTGGTGTCAACTGGGGAATGTTTTCGTGCAATGCCCTGGGTGATCTCATCATCGCACAATAGATCAACAGCACAAGTATGCATCTGTCCTTGGGGACCATGTCCACCCATACACGCAGTTTGTTTTTCTTCGTCACAATGGCATCTACCAGCAGGATAATGCAACGTGTCACAGCTCACACCATACGAGCGTGGTTCGTAGAGCACCAGGATGAGTTCATAGTACTCCGCTGGCCACCAAGTCCCCGGATTAAAACCCAATCGAGAATCTGTAGGAACCCTCAATTGCGCTGTTTGTGCCACAGATCCTCAAACGAGAAACCCAGCGCAGGTGGCCAAGGCATGGCTCCACATCCCTGTCAGTACCTTGCAGGCCCTCACTCACACTTTTGCTGCACGTCTCAAAGCGGCCCGCCCTGCAAAAGGTGGTTGTTCAGGCTCTGGACAGGAGGACACACTAATGTGACTGAACAGTTTATATTACAATCGAAGGAGAAAACTTTCCCCTCATCCGTATATCCAGAGAAACATAAACTCCAGGCTGTTTGTAGCCGACAAGGAGTCGCAACAGACAGGTTCGAAATTCATTTGGAGGTGAACACCGTTTTGTTTACATATGTTGGATGTTTGTGGCTTCTCTGTCGTCTCCAAGCCGTTTTTGCTGTTCCGTTTACGAGCAGTAATGGAATGCCACAGAACAAAACAGGCGGCTGCTAGTCACACAAAACAATTCTCTTGGCATGATTTACACTAAAGAGCCAAAGAAACTGGTACACATGCCTAATATCGTGTAGGACCCCCGCGAGCACACAAAAGTGCCGCGACACGAGGTGGCATGGACTCGACTAACGTCTGAAGCAGTGCTGGAGGGAACTGACACCATGAATCCTGAAGGGCTGTCCATAAATCCGTAACAGTTCGAGGGGGTGGAGATCTCCTGTATCTCGGAAACGTATACAGTTACCAAGGAAATTTTCAAGGTGGTTCGAGATCGAAATCTGAAGAACATATCGTAGGATGGTTCAAATGGCTCTGAGCACTATGGGACTTAACGTCTGTGGTCATCAGTCCCCTAGAACTTAGAACTACTTAAACCTAACTAACCTAAGGACATCACACACATCCATGCCCGAGGCAGGATTCGAACCTGCGACCGTAGCAGTCGCGCATATCGTAGGAATTACAGGCATATGCTGTGCATAGCCGTCTTGGAACCCGCGTCTCAGTTCTGGTACCCAAAAAGCTTCACGTGAGTTTTGCTTACTTCTCCATCAGTCCGAATTACTAAAGATATGTGCACTGTAAAACACGAGGCAAATTGCCAAAGTTTTCAAAGTATGACGGTTAAACTGTCTTTGTGCCATTATGTCTGAATGTAAACACAGCGGACTGCGGACGTTTCACGTCTGACCAGTGATACTGCTTTTATCCTGAAATTGTTGACTGAAAGGCGTTTTCCCCAGCAAACGTTTGTTTCACCTTTCAGTTATGAGTTCCTGAGTTGTCTCCATTGCAATGGCCGGAAACAATGGGAGCAACGACGACTGAAGAGAATCGTTCAATGTGACTGAAGTGCAACCCTTCCTCACATTGCTGCAGATTTCAGTGCTGGAACATTAACAAGTGACAGCGTGAGAAACATTCAACGAAACATCATCGATATGGGCTTTCGCAGCCGAAGGCCCACTCGTGTACCCTTGACGACTTCACGACACAAGACTTTAGGCCTCACGTGGGCCCATCAACACCGACACTGGACCGATCATGCCTGGAAATATGTTGCCTGGTAGGACGAGTATGGAGCAGATGGTTGAGGATGGATATGGAGACAACCTCATGAATCCATGTACCCTGCATGTCAGCAGGGAACTGTTCGAGCTGGTGGAGGCACTGTAATGGTGTGGAACATGTGCAGTTCAGTTGATATGGGACTCATGATACGTCTAGATACGATCTGACAGGTGACATGTACGTAAGCGCCCTATCTGATCACCTGCATCCATTTATGTCCATTGTGCTTTCCAACGAACTTCGGCAATTTCAGCAGGACAATGCGGCACCCCACACGTGCAGAATTGCCACAGAGTGGCTCCAGGAATACTCTTACGAGTTTAAACACTTCCGCTGGCCACCAAACTTCCCAGACATGAAAATTATTGCGCATATCTGGGATGCCTTGCAATGTGCTGTTCAGAAGAGATTTCCACCCCTTTGTACTATTACGGACTTCACACTGGACTCGCACTCGGGAGGACGACGGTTGAATCTCGCGTCCGGCCGTCCTGATTTAGGTTTTCCATGATTTCCCTAAATCGCTCCAGGCAAATGCCAGGATGCTTCCTTTGAAGGGGCACAGCCGCCTTCCTTCCCGTCCTTTCCTAATCCAATGAGGCCGATGACCTCTCTGCCTAGTCTCCTCCCCCTAACAACCCCCCTCTTATGGATGTATTGTGTAAATTCTCTCCAGCACTCTGGACAGCCCTGCGGGATTCATTGTGTAAATTCCCTCCAGCACTACTTCAGACAATAGTCGAGTCGATGCCACGTAGTGTTTCGGCACTTCTGCGTGCTCAGGGGGGCCCTATACGATGTTAGGCAGCAGCATCAGTTTCCTTGGCTCTTCAGTGTATTTTGTAGCAATCAGAATGGAGAAAAGCACTAAGAAAAGTAACTGCATTTCAAAAACACTTTGCTGCGCGGATTACAATGGTACGTTGACGACTTCGTGGAACGCCTGTGGCACATCCACATGTGCCCGGTTCTCACACGAAACTGGGAGGGTCGGCGAACAATCCAGCTTAAAGCTTAAAACGGAACATCCGTCTGACAGGCGGACATTGCTTACGTCTGTTCCGCTGGAGGCGCTGCAAATCGTCGCACGATTCAAGCCTGCTGCGAGAGTCTCATTTGATATTTAGTCGTAGTGTACTCAAGGTCACGTACTGATGCACCTAAAACAACTTGCTTCCACTCCAGACCTACATCGCCTCACTAACGCTTCAGGTAACGTCAAATATTCACCCGCCTCACAGACTGTGGTTCCTGAACTCGCACTATTGTGCCTCACAGGCGGCAAATGCAACTTAGTCTTCAGGTTCTTTACGTGACATTTTAGTTACCTGACTACGTTACAGCTTAATTTATGTTTTAGTGAGTCCTTCGTAGAGGAATTTGGAGTGAGTAACTTTGTTCATAAAGTCACAATTACCGAATTACTTACTTTTATCTATGGTTTCTGTTCGTTTTAATGTGGTTCTCTTTGTTTTCAAAGTACAATTTCACTCGTTTGAAACATTTTCTGTACACAGATGTGTACTTTACAGAGTACTTGTTTTAATTTGATTTATTACGCTCGTTCATTTTATGATTGTTTCTTAGTTGTTTGCTAGTTTGTGAAGATAGGTAGCTACTCTTTTTAGAACAAAAAAAAAATGGTTCAAATGGCTCTAAGCACTATGGGACTTAACATCTATGGTCATCAGTCCCCTAGAACTTAGAACTACTTAAACCTAACTAACTTAAGGACATCACACAACACCCAGTCATCACGAGGCAGAGAAAATCCCTGATCCCGTCGGGAATCGAACCCGGGAACCCGGGCGCGGGAAGCGAGAACGCTACCGCACGACCACGAGCTGCGGACTTTTTAGAACAATTTTCATTAATTACATTCAACAAGGAAGTCCTAGCATATGTTGGCTCCTAACTCAGGTTGGTTTTGCGAGTGCAGTGTCTCGAAAAATACCCGCAAATGGGTGTCTAACAGAAGCAGACGAATTACGAGGTGCGGCTAGAAAAAAACCGGACTGATGCTGGAAAAAACATTTATTTACAATTATTTACAATTTCATGTTATCTCCTTCAATGTACTCTCCTCCCCGGTCTCTACACCGCTCCATACGAATTTTCCACTGTTCATAGCAATGCTGCAGATCATTTTCGGTAATTCCATACATTACTTCCATCGCTTTTTCTTTTACTGCTTCAACAGTCTCAAATCTAGTTCCTTTCAAAGCTGACTTGACTTAAGGGAAAAGAAAAAAGTCACAGGGGGCCAAATCAGGTGAGTAGGGTGGATGATCTAAGATGGGAATGTTGTGTTTTGCCAAAAACGTCTTCACTGACAACGCACTGTGAGCTGGGGCATTGTCTTGGTGAAGGATCCATGACTTTTTTCTCCACAAATCGTTCCGTTTTCTCCGTACTCGCTCACGTAGGGTAGCCAGGACGCTAATGTAGTAATGCTGATTCACTGTTTGTCCCTCTGGTACCCAATCAATGTGCACAATCCCTTTGATGTCAAAAAAAAAATCATCATTGCCTTGAATTTCGATTTTGACATTCGTGCTTTTTTTTGTCGTGGAGAACCAGGAGTTTTCCAATGCATCGATTGGCGTTTAGTTTTGGGATCGTAAGTAAAAAACCACGATTCATCGCAAGTAATAACATTTTGTAAGAAGGTGGGATCACTTTCAATGTTTTCCAGGATGTCAGAACAAATCATTCTTCGGCGTTCCTTCTGTTCAATTGTGAGACACTTTGGAACCATTTTTGAACACACTTTGTTCATGTTGAAACTTTCATGAAGAATCTGCCTAACACTTTCCTTGTCAACTCCTGTTAACTGAGACACTGCTCTGATTGTTAAACGGCGATCTTGCCGAACAAGTTTACCGATTTTTTCAATGTTTGCATCAGCTTTTGCTGACAATGGTCTGCCAGTGCGAGTGTCATCACTGGTGTCTTCGCGGCCATCTTTAAATCGTTTAAACTACTCAAACACTTGTGTTCGCGATAAACAATCATCGCCGTACACTTGTTGTAACATTACAAACGTTTCACTTGCAGATTTTCCTAGTTTGAAACAAAATTTGATGTTAACACGCTGTTCTTTCTGTACACTCAACATTTTCCGACGCACAGACAAAACGTCAACTACTTAAAACAGACGCCACGGGCAGACTGAGTGCAGGAGGCAGATGAAACTCGAGCAGTAGGCGGAGCGAGAGTCACGTGACAGGCCACGCGACTTTCAGCCTTATTGCATTCGTTTTATTGTTTCACCAGTACTAGTCCGGTTTTTTTCAAAGCCACACCTCGTATGCAGATGACAGAGGGGATACAGTGTTTTCTGAAGACTATGACTCTGAAACTGACCCCAGTCATGCAACATGCTCCTGGCTAAAACAATCTGTCAACGCTAGCACACGGCACAGGAGCAGAAAAATCCGAAAACGAACTGGATCAAATATTTTGTATGAAGGAATGCAGCTATCACTACTAAAGTCGATCAGAACCACACAACTGAAAACGTGAGCTGAGATTGCTGACGATAATGTACCAGGTGCTACAAACAAGGAAGATTCACTACGTGGTCCAAATTCCCCTGTTAGTTTATCTCACGACTACCGAAGTGACTCTGTTCGTTATTCCTGTATACCTAAGATACTGAACAAGAATGATGAAATTTAGTTTGAAACTCATGGATTTTCTTTCGGAAATTGCATAAAAATTTAAAATCTTTGAATTTCAACACTTAATTCATTTTAAATTTTCAGGTAAATCCCAGTACTCAACAATGGCTTAACACACAGGGTGGATATTATTAAACTATATAAAAAAAACGTAAATTACGTAGTTGCAAACTACGGCGTGCACACACTTTATTCAACATGTAAACGTCACTACAGATGTCCTTATTTAGGTTATGACATGTTTGACATACCTGCCATCATTGGCGATGATGTGGCGCAGACGAATAGCGCAATTCTGCATGACCCGCTGAAGTGTCGGAACATCAATGCTGTTGACGACCTCGTGAATGGCTGTTTTCAGCTCAGCAATGGTTTTGGGGTTATTGCTGTACACCTTGTCTTTAAATATAGACCCACAGAAAGGAGTCACATATGTTAGGATGCGGAGAATATGGCGGCCCTTGCCAGTGGCCTCTGAGTGCCCCATACCCGGAATACGGTCCCCAAAATGCTCCTCCAGGACATCACTCTCCTGCTTCGATGGGGTCGAGCTCCGTCTTGCATGGATCACACCATCTCGAAATCAGGGTCACTTTGGATAATGGGGACGAAATCATCCTCCAAACTCTTCACGTACCATTCGGTAGTCACCGTGCCATCAAGTAATATTGCACCGATTATTTCGTCACCGGGCATTGCATACCACACAGTCACTTGTTGAGAGTGAAGAGACTTCTCGATCGCGAAATGCGGATTCTCAGTCCCTGAAGTGCGCCAGTTTTGATCACTGACGAATCCATCCAAATGAAAGTGGGCTAAACCAAACCACATAGCGCATACTAATTCCCATCATGCCCTACAGCTAACCGTGCAGTTTGAAAGTCCTAACGGAAACCATTCAGAAGGCAAGTCGATTTTATTTCATATAGTTCAATAATTGTCACCCTGTATGTAAAAAGAAAGCGATATTCGCCCCACAGGCGTATGTTCCAATTCCCTATCCGCTTCCCAGGCGAATGTTCCCCAGAGCACTCTGTTACACGATGTTCCTGTCTAAATGTTAATGTACACAGAGGCTCGAAGAATTGTCGCTGTCCGAGGTTGAAGCTTCTTTTAAAATTTCTGTAAGTGAATTTACATATCTAATCCACTCGCCCACTGCAAGGTTAAGCTCCCCATTCGACGTTCCTATCGCCATCACCAGTGTCGCATCCCCTCATTATAAGAGGCACTTCGGAGAGGTTTAGAATTTAACACGGCGCGTTGGCGCAAAGGAACTACCTCTGCTCAACTCGCTGGAGATGTACTGAGGATGAAAATTTCTTCCCTAAACGGGATTCGAATTTGTTGCCTCCTAGTAGAGTGCTATCGCAAAGACGCGCGATACCGACCTTATCTAGGCCTGCGGGGAACAGCCGAGAAGTGTCTGGAAGCTTCTATTCACAGAAAATGACAATGGAACGTCCGCATAATTCTAGCCGAGGGGGAGGGTGAGATTTATCCGAATTCTAATCCTAAGGAAGTGTAATTCACTCGCCAAGTAAGCCGCTTCCAGTAAACTCTCTTTTGACGAAATGTTGGGTAATTTCTGGTAGGCTGGCAATTTTTATCGTTAGTCCCTGGATACACCAATACAAATAGTTCAGCCTTTAGAGTTGGGACTGCGGTATAGTAGGCATTAACTCGTTAGTGCCCAGAATTATTAAGTTCAGTTTTTCTACTTAAAAATAGTTGAAGGTTATTGTTTTGTAACAGGTTTACATGAAAACCATAATGCAGTTTAATTTTCACTAACACAGTCATGAACACTGATATCAACTTAAGTTGCCAATAGGCACTTAAGGTAAAAAAAAAAACACATTTCCAGACTTATCACAATTTTTATTTTTCGAACTGTTTTATTACACACTCTTACTTTATTTTTAAAAAAATATATTTAAAGAGTCAAAACAGTTTTGAATCATTAGAAAAATTCTCAGCTGAATTTTAGCTTAGAGGTATTTCAAAATTTGTGAAACCCCTCAAAACAATTTGGATGAAGTGGTAATGGCTTTTCACACCTATATACTCAGTTCGATTCTTGCGTACCTGGTATCTACGATACTTAGATTGTCCTTTGATGATTAAATGATCTTTTCTGTCTTGTCTTATGTCATCTAATGAACGAAACTGTGATGATGGACCAGGTTTTGCTCTTGAGGTTCCATGGGTTTTCGAAATGTATAGAACGACTTGCCTTCGAAACTGAAGATACGGGAGATCATTTCCCAACCTCCGATATAACAACCATTCCTGTACTCAACGTACGTCGATACTCAACGCAAACGAAGACCACCACCATTTTTAATCCTCATTTTTGTTCTGTGAATTGATCAGTCAGATCAACTCTTCCCATATGCATATTATATTGTTTCACAGCATCAGGCATCTTCATCGTTTCTCTCTTTCTTTCCGATATACTAAGTCTTTCCCCGCTTTGTAAAGATTCTACATAATCACATTTGTAAACAAATCTGGCGTTCCCCAAGGTAGTGTTATAGGCCCTTTGCTGTTCCTTATCTATATAAACGTTTTGGGAGACAATCTGAGCAGCCGTCTTCGGTTGTTTGCAGATGACGCTGTCGTTTATCGACTAATAAAGTCATCAGAAGATCAAAACAAACTGCAAAACGATTTAGAAGAAACATCTAAATGGTGCGAAAAGTGGCAGTTGACCTTAAATAACGAAAAGTGTGAGGTCATCCACATAGTGCTAGAAAGAATGCGTTAAACTTCGGTTACACGATAAATCAGTTTAATCTAAAAGCTGTAAATTCAGCTTAATACCTAGGAATTACAATTACGAACAATTTAAATTGGAAGGAACACATAGTGTGGGGAAGGCTAACCAAAAACTGCATTTCATTGGCAAGACACTTAGAAAATGTAACAGGCCTACTAAGGATACTCCCTACACTACGCTTGTCCGTCCTCTTTTAGAATACTGTTGCGCGGTGGGGGATCCTTACCAGATAGGACTGACTGAGTACATCGAAAAAATTCAAAGAAAGGCAGAACTTTTTGTATTATCGCGAAATATGGGAGAGAGTGTCACAGATATGATACCGGATTTGGGATGGACATCATTAAAAGAAAGGCGTTTTTCGTTGCGACGGGATCTTCTCACGAAATTCCAATCACCAACTTTCTCCTCCGAATGCGAAAATATTTTGTTGACACCGACTTACATAGAGAGGAACGATCACGAAGATAAAATAAGGAAATCAGAGCTCGTATGGAAAGATTCTCTTCATTCTTCCCGCGCCCTATACCAGATTGGAATAATAGAGAATTGTGAAGGTGGTTCGATGAACCCTGTGCCGGGCACTTAAATGTGATTTGCAGAGTATCCATGTAGATGTAGATGTAGATGAAATCACTACTGCATTCTCATTGCATCTCACTGCTGTCATCTGGCCGCTAGGCACTGAAACACAGCTTCCTCTTTCTTGTTTTCCAAACTCATTCTTCGATGGCAAACTCAACGGAACTGACGTAAACAAATTGTCAAAGTAGATTTTTGGTTAACCTGGTATATTTCCATGCTGAATCAAACCAATCACTATACACCCCCACCCCAACCAAGACCAGTTATAGGTATTTTCGTATGTGTTGCACGGTAAGGTTGTGCATGTATAATGTAGCCATCAGGATTTGCCAGACCCAAAACTTGAAACCAAATCTAATTGGCTTGCCTTTGATAAACTGTTCAGCCTCATGCCTCCCATAATATGGTACAATACTTTCATCAACACACACTGCACTGTCGGAGGGAACTTGCTTGAAAGCGTCATTGAGAAAGTCGAACAATGCCCTTACTTTATAAAACCCATCTTCATTTATGTTTGTGTTGTCAACCAAGTGTATATATCGCAAGGTTTCTTCAAATCTGTTTCGCCTCATACAGGGGTGGTGGCAAGGGGGGGGGGGGAAGCTATGAGGGCTATAGCCCCCCCCCCCCAATAGAGTATCATATTACACTGGATAAAATGACTTCAGAAATCAGCGAACATATTACTTCAACAGATTCAATCATTTTCATATAATTATGTAGCAATATAGGTTGCACTGTATTTCAAACACATTTTAACAAAAGAATAAAAGCAGCAAATAGATTACTATCCAAACCAATAAATATCATTTAACTTACAATGGGCGCCTTATTATTTATTAATATACATTGGATGTATATTAATGTACCACTTACAATAATCATGAAAGCTAAATATGCTCTTGCAAATATCCATAGAGAAAGAGATAATGACATTGAAAATATCATTGACATATTCGGTAAAAAGAAACAGAGACGGATGAGCATGACAAATTGGGCAGAAGATGGAAACATCCAGTGAATTTTGTTACAGATTTTTTTTTATATTCATGTCAAGTTCAAGTTTTTACATTAATGTCATCTTCTGCACTCAGAAAATTAATGAAAACGTATTTGTTGTAAGTTGACTTTTTTATGGTTTATGTCATTTATAAAATTTTCCAAGATAAAATAGGTTTTTATTTTACCCTGAACTCCAAAACAGTTACCAAAAACTACTTTAAGCAATACCAAATTTTACCAAATTGTCAGTGGAGGACCCCAACTCCCCTTTTGTTATGTGACATTCTATTCCCCCAAACTGCCCCGCCCCATTAGCCCCCCCCCCTCCTCCCCCTTTTCACCGACTTCTAGAACCTCCCTGGCCTCATAGATTCCGAAACAGATGTTACTTTGCAATCAGAGTACATTCTCTTATATAACTTGAGACCAGCAGTATTCCCAGGACAGGGCATAACTCATAATAGGAAACATGCAATTGCGATTACCTTCCTGTGCAGCATGTAAATTTCTTTGAGAAACAATAAAATTTATTGTTTCCTTAGAGAAAAACTTTTTAAAAGAATCCAGCGGGTATTTTATTGTATCTGAAGGAAAATCTAATAAATGCGAACCATAAGACTTATTCACTTCTTCTAGTTTCGAGCTTGCCTTCATCATTTGGTTCTCGAGCGTTCGGATGGGGTTCGAGGCTCGACAGAATCGTCAATATCTTCTACTGTGCTGTTCGGTCTAGGAGTCTTGTCACGGCCCGCGCGGCTCCCTCCGTCGGAGGTTCGAGTCCTGCCTCGGGCATGGGTGTGTGTGTTGTCCTTAGCGGAAGTTAGTTTAAGTTATATTAAGTAGTGCGTCAGCTTAGGGACCGATGACCTCAGCAGTTTGGTCCTATGAGACCTTACCACAAACTTCCAATTTCTTCTACTGCTTCTTATCCTTGGCTTACTCTTCTCACTGCAAAATTCTTACTTAGCCTCCCATTCTTCATTGCCTTCGTATGTGGTTGGAACCTCTGAGCAAACCTCAGCTTCTAACTCTATTAGCCCTTGACGCTCTCCATCCGCTGCAAAATTCTAATTTGACATGCACTTCCTATTTCCTTCAGTATTTGCAGCAGAAAGTGTAGTATGAATGTCTGCGGAGTTCTCAATTTCTTCTTCGCGTTCGCTTCTGTCACTCAAAAATGCTTCAAATGGCTCTGAGCACTATGGGACTTAGCTTCTGAGGTCATCAGTCCCCTATAACTTAGAACTACTTAAACCTAACTAACCTAAAAACACCACACACATCCATGCCCGAGGTAGGATTCGAACCTGCGACCGTAGCGGTCGCGCGGGTCCAGACTGTAGCGCCTAGAACCGCTCGGCCACTACGGCCGGCTTCTGTCACTCACTGGAAAATTTTGGCTTGACATGCCCTTTTTATTTCTTTGTGGATTAACAACATGCTCATTTTTCTCGAACTGAATTTGTGCTTGTACTATTGGTATGCGTGCAGGAAGATGACGTGGTTTTGTTGGTACTTCAGTATCTGGTGAATCGAAATCTTCATTGTTGTGTTTCGATCTGCTTCAAGAAAGCCGGCCCCTGTGACCGATCCGATCCAGGCGCTTCAGTCCGGAACAACGTGGCTCCTACGGTCGCAGGTTCGAATCCTGCCTTGGGCATGGATGTGTGTGATGTCCTTAGGTTAGTTAGGTTTAAGTAGTTCTAAGTTCTAGGGGACTGATGACCTCAAATGTTAAGTCCCACAGTGCTTGGAGCCATTTGTTTTTAGCTTCCAACCTCTTTGCTCAGGTTGACTTTCTGCCATTAAATTGGCTTGTTGAACGTGCAGCTGTCCACGGTGCATTGTGACTGAAGTAGTGCAAGGGATATAGAGTGTATCAAAGGGGATGATCGTTCAACTGTGTTTGTATACGCTCTGGTTAAAATGCCACACATTTACACTAATGAAGATCATGTAGATATGTTGTTTGTTTACCGACTTCTGCGATGGCGCTATCCGACACGTCGAATTCCAAATCGCAGAGTGTATCGCTGAGTTTTCAGGACACTGCGTGAAACAGATATTCTTCCAATTTCCCATTTTTCTTCTGAACGTGTAGTTCAACAAATTTCACATTGTTGAAATAGTGCAGTGTAGGCCTATTAACGGCGACTTTCTTAACGAACACCTGTATGCCGAACATTACGTATTTTTCAATTAACACTTTGTAAAAGGCATGTTGTAGTATTTGCTAACTTTTGTACATGTGTGAACCTGACAATGTATTGAATAATACTGAATGTAAATAAGAATGTACATTGGCATATGTTCAGCGACGGCAACCATTCGGAGAATGCACTTTCGGAGTGCTCTTTCGGTCATGGGCGTCTGCAAAAATTTGTAAACAGGGGATAAGATCATAAAATTACCATTTTTGATTTAACTGAATCGCTCACTTCGAGATGTATGGCAGCCAGCCCTTGCCATGATTTGTGGTCGCTGTCAACAGGACGAAACGGGACGTTGGAAACCTGCTGCGCAATAGAAAAGTGCACTAACATTGTTTTAGGAGCGTATTGACAGGAATTTACTTATCTTCGGATAATACTCCATCACAGATAACTGCAATATCTCCGAGAAATCGAAGGTTAAAACTGATGTTATCCGCTAGTTTTTTTCGCACTTACTGAACAATAGCTGTATTAAGCTATGTCAGCACTGGCTTGTTTTCAGCATAGTTAGCGTGCACTGTCAATCAATCATGGGCGCCTACAGAAATGTATGAAGAGAGGATAAAATCATAAAATTACCGTTTTCGATTAAACTGATTCACCCACTTTTCGATTTAACCATCTGAAGTTACATCCACTCACAATTGAAGGGCTTATTTCAATAGTGGTACAAGTCCACTTTTGTTCATTTTGAGATACGGAGTCCTAAAGTTAAATGAGCGCTGAAAAATCTGCAGTTTTTGCTTCGAGAAAATTTATTATTTCGTCCACGGTCCACAAGTTATCGTCACACCTGAAAGACAACACAAGGGCCCAGTGGCAACTAAAGATGCCAGACATTTTCCCCAACATAAATTATGCTAAAATCAAATTTACAAATTCCAATGAAATCCTGCGTGTAATTTAGATTATTTGTTACAAGACAGCAAAAAAAAAAATTACTTCAGATGCTCACATATTGTCCTGTGAGAATATAATAATTCCAATTCCAAAGAAAGCAGGTGCTGACAGATGTGAAAATTACCGAACTACCAGTTTAATAAACCATGACTGCAAAATACTAACACGAATTCTTTACAGACGAATGGAAAAACAAGTAGAAGCCGACCTAGGGGAAGATCAGTTTGGATTCCGTAGAAATGTTGGAACACGTGAGGCAATATTGACTCTACGACTTATCTTAGAAAATAGATTAAGTAAAGACAAACCTACGTTTCTAGCATTTGTAGACTTAGAGAAAGCTTTTGACAATGTTGACTGGAATACTCTTTTTCAAATTCTGAAGGTGGCAGGGGTAAAATACAGGGAGCGAAAGGCTATTTACAATTTGTACAGATGGCAGTTATAAGAGTCGGGGGGCATGAAAGGGAAGCAGTGGTTGGGAAGGGAGTGAGACAGGGTTGTAGCCTATCCCCGATGTTATTCAATCTGTATATTGAGCAAGCAGTAAAGGATACAAAAGAAAAATTCGGAGTCGGAATTAAAATCCATGAAGAAGAAATAAAAACTTTGAGGTTCGCCGATGACATTGTAATTCTGTCAGAGACAGCATAGGACCGGGAAGAGCAGCTGAACGGAATGGACAGTGTCTTGAAAGGAGGATATAAGATGAACATCAACAAAAGCAAAACGAGGATAACGGAATGTAATTGAATTCAGTCGGGTGATGCTGAGGGAATTAGATTAAGAAATGAGACACTTAAAGTAGTGTAGGAGTTTTGCTATTTGGGGAGCAAAATAACTGATTGTGGTAGAAGTAGAGAGGATATAAAATGTAGACTGGGAATGGCAAGGAAAGCGATTCTGAAGAAGAGAAACTTGTTAACGTCGAGTATAGATTTAAATGTCAGGAAGTCGTTTCTGAAAGTATTTATATGGAGTGTAGCCATGTATGGAAGTGAAACATGGACGATAAATAGTTTGGACAAGAAGAGAATAGAAGCTTTCGAAAAGTAGTGCTACAGAAGAATGCTGAAGATTAGATGGGTAGATCACATAACTAATGAGGAGGTATTGAATAGAATTAGGGAGAAGAGGAGTTTGTGGCACAACTTGACAAGAAGGAGGGACCGGTTGGTAGGACATGTTCTGAGGCATCAAGGGATCACAAATTTAGCATTGGAGGGCAGTGTAGAGGGTAAAAATCATAGAGGGAGACCAAGAGATGAATACACTAAGCAGATTCAGAAGGATGTAGGTTGCAGTAGGTACTGGGAGAAGAAGAACCTTGCACAGGATACAGTAGCATGGAGAGCTGCATCAAACCAGTCTCTGGACTGAAGACCACAACAACAACATTCGGGGCCGGCCGCGGTGGTCTAGCGGTTCTAGGCGCGCAGTCCGGAACCGCGCGACTACTACGGTCGCAAGTTCGAATCCTGCCTCGGGCATGGTTGTGTGTGATGTCCTTAGGTTAGTTAGGTTTAAGTAGTTCTAAGTTCTAGGGGACTGATGACCACAGATGTTAAGTCCCATAGTGCTCAGAACCATTTGACCCAACAACATTCGAGATTGCCACGAAAGCTTTTCAAAGATGTAACTTGAAAGTGATCCGGTTCTAAAGACGTCATTTGCAGTTTAATTAGATGACGATGTTATTTATTTAATGAAAGGCACGTATTACATAAATATTTTGAGGTGTACTCAATTGTTTATAAATCCATTCAGTTAGTTACTTCCACGCTCTTGGAATATGGACTACAATGTTATCGGTAACTGGCAGGCTTCTTCTATTAGGGACTTCTGTTTTCCAGAATGACCGTTCCTACCGTGTACGGCTCAAGATTCGGCTGATTGATGAATTCCGCCATTGTTCATAACTGCTGGAGAAGGATCAACTTCAGAATCACCTCCATCACGAAAATCACGTACTTTATTTTCTCGACTGACTTCTTCTAACAATGCTTCCCGTATAGCATCTTCCATTACTAAAATGCCATTCCTGCTTGCCATTTTCACACAAATGTACTTCACACTCAGAGACAGAACAGTTACCACAATGGGTGTTCCAGCGTCACAGTGACGACTGAAAAAATATTTCTGTCAGATTACATAAACAACAATGCCTCATAACTTCGAACGCCCGTTCTCTACTATACTCCGTCCATCGTAAGAATAAACCTGATGTAAACAAACGCAAACACTATGGTTGGTCAGAAACCAATAGCTGTGGTACACTGGTGTTGTTCCGCTCTTGAAAGTAGGTCCAACTTACGTGTTAGATATCTTACTATTATGTCACTGTAAATTTAACTTCAAGATATTCTGATGTGTTAACAGTCAGCAACGTTTTCCTTGATCATACTAAGCTATGTAATTTTAATTTCAAAAAACGTGTGCAGTCACAGACTCTGTAAGCGCTACTGTGCTCTGATTGTCCCGCTATTCATACGTATCCTGAAAATGGATGACACTGATTCTTGTGTTGTGAATGGCAAGAAACAAGTTGTAAATGTTTTTCATAAGATTACACAAAAAATCGGCATCGACGTTTTCGAAATAATGCTATACATAAAGAAGCAATCAGAAATTTTAGTTACATGCGTTGTGTAATGGGTAGTTGTAGCATGTTAATTTATTATGCTGGTGGGTGGCAGTTCGAAAACCCTTACGGGTTGAAATTTTTGTTTGTTCTGTTTGAATACGTAAATCATTTGAATATGAAATTCATCAGATATATGGCAATTAACTCATACTGAACCATCATTTTCTCAAGAAAAATGCACACTTCTAGGTTCCAGTGACACAGCGCATAAGTTAAGAAAAAATTACACAATTAAATTTTGCGGAGAAAAATGAAAAACTCAAACACACTTTTTTTTTAATCTGCCCATTGTTTTGTAGGACAGATGTGGTCTCACACGAGCCAGAGTGATACGCGTCGTGGAAACATGGAAAACAATAACTTTCACTGCGTCGAGCACACTGCATTTTTACGGTTGTCACCGTAACACTGCGATCTGAACGCAATAGAGTTGATCTGAAGCCAATTTAAGGCATTTGTCGCGAGAAATAACGACGTTTAGGCTGTCAAACGTACTGTAACGAATGCACGAAGCTTTGTGACACGTCACTGCCGAACAATGGCGAAATGCAGAACAGCACGTCATAAAAGGAGCAAATGTGTGTGTCTGGTTTTTTTTTTTTTTTTTTTTTTTTTTATTCTGTTGGTGATTGCCTCGTTATCCTCAGAGTCCGATATGGATGGATTTCAGAGATTACAAGACGACTGTCCATAATACCTTCAGTGGCTGCAATATTTAACTGGATGTTAATGGAAGTGAGCGTTTGGCGTCATTGGCCGGGAGGCCCCTTGCGGGGGAGGTCCGGCCGCCTTGGTGCCGCTCTTATTAAGTTCGACGCCACATTGGGCGACCTGCGCGCCCGGATGTGGATGAAATGATGATGAAGACAACACAACACCCAGTCCCTTAGCAGACAAAAAAGATCCGACCCAGCCGGGAATCGAACTCGGGCCCGTAGGACGGCAATCCTTCACTCTGACCACTTTTATTTTTTTATCATTTTGATCGAAATTGTTCGTTCAATTTGTTCCAGGCGGACGTCCGAAGACACCCATTTAGGTTCTTCGTTGATCCATTCACGCTGTTCTTTTGTTATAGAGGGTAGCTAACCCTCTGACAGAACACGCTGAGCTACCGTGCCGGCAGCCACTTAGCTGTCGGGGCGGACAGCTGCACGGTGAAATCCCAGCTGTGCGCTTTTAGGCCGCGCACAGCCCCTGCAGCAAAATTGCGTTTTTTAAGGGGAGCCGTAGGTGCCTATGCTGCCCATCTTAAAATCACTAAGTTTGAGGAACATTTATGAATAAACTACCAAATAGAAGAATTTGAATTTTTTTTTACGTATAGAGTGGTTTAGTATTGCAGTTATGACAGAGGGATTTTGGAGTATCTTTTATAGTTTCCTTCCAATTATTTTTTTTATTAATGACCCAAATTTTTTACAAATAATTGCTTTATAATTAAACTGAAATGAAACTACTGAACATATTGCCAAATCGCTGTGTTACAATGTAAGTTTGACCACTAGGAGTGCTGTATAAAAATTCCATCTCTCTAGCTTGAGTGGATTTTGAGAAAATGTTCCTTATATTCGAAAAATTCTAATTTACGGGAAATGGCGATCAAAGTTTCTCAATACATTTCTGCACTATAGGATGGATTATCAGGGTCTTCTTCTTCATCCTCCAAAAGCTTCCTTTCTGTCTTCTTTTCTGGCCTGTTGTTCCATCATACTTCATATGCCTTTCTTTTCTTTCTCTCCTCTTATCCTTTCTCTGTCAATATTTCTTAGTGCTCGTACAGTGTTCACCCCAGCTGTAAATCCTAATGCCTTCAGAACTTCACACTTCACACTGTTCCCTTGGTTGTAGGCTGCCAAAGTGCAGTGTTTTTATGCTTACAAACACCATTTTAGGAGCCGGCCGCGGTGGTCCAGCGGTTCTAGGCGCTCAGTCCGGAGCCGCGCGGCTGCTACGGTCGCAGGTTCGAATCCTGCCTCGGGCATGGATGTGTGTGATGTCCTTAGGTTAGTTAGGTTTAAGTAGTTCTAAGTTCTAGGGGACTGATGACCACAGATGTTAAGTCCTATAGTGCTCAGAGCCATTTGAACCATTTTGAACACCATTTTAGGAATCACTTTCCAAATCAAATTGTTTACGCTCTCATTAGGATTCTGCGTCTTTCCGTGTAGACATTTGTGTAACAATTCTGGCTGTGCTAAGTCATGAAAAATTGGTTTTATTGCATTTATCACAGCTGCTGGCAAACCATGTTTGCGATCATAGTCCTTTTTTGCATTATATTTGCACCAGGAATCTTTTGGGCACAGGCTGTGTTGAGGGTATCCATTGGAAGAGACAGTATGAAGGAACAATGCCCACACTGCTTTTCGCATGTCACTAACATTACTAGTATTTTGCCTTATAGCATACCCATAGTATCTCTGTAGACGTTCAATCACCTCATCAGTAAGCCTGCCTCTCCCTCCTATTGTCTTTCCATCACTGAGCTTACTTGAATCCAAAGTTTGTTTGAGCCTTCAAAGCCGTGCACCCATACGCTTTTGCACATGCCCATTGCATTCCAACTTTTCAACTACAAATTCATTTCCATATGGTTTCAGTTCCTCTATAGTCTTGAAACCTTTGGAGTCACCATCCCCAAGGTAGTATTTGTACCTAACGTTGTATCTGGGAACTGAACGTTCAAAAATTTGATTCACTCCATCCACTTCCATTGCTCCACTTGATCCACTAAAATTTGCCTCACAGGTTCCACTGTGCTCTCCTTTGATTTTATTTTTGCGCCTACAATGTTTTGATAATATTGCAGCATCTATCACTTTTGCACTATCACCACAAGTAGCATTTACAACCCCATTCAGGCATTTATCACCCCTCTTTTGCCAGGAACCATCTAATGCAACTACCAAATCCCTAGAACCACCGTTCATTTCTACAGATTCCTCCACTGCTTCCTTCCTTGTTTTCAAAGCCACATCTTCAACAGGGGATCCTACCAGTTCACAGTAGTACCCAAATTTGCTTGGAGGCGATGGCAAGTTCATAATACCACAAAACAGTTTACCAGCAGCAGACCCTTTTCCAATCGATCGAAGACCATACACAAGTCGAACATTCACATCAAACACTCTGTAGCGGGACTTTGAATTTCGCCGCGCTGCACTCGTTCCCTCAGACATGAATTGTGCCGTCGCAGCGGTATGAGCGCTCGACGACAGAGAAAATACTAAAATTGTAACTCTTTTTTGTTTTTCTATTCGTTTCGATTGTCTCTCGAGAGCGGAAGCATAAGGCAGACGTGATCTGATGAAGACGTAAAAAAACTTACTAGCTAGTCTTGATCTGATTTTAATGTGTAGACATATTGTGGAAGTTGTTAAGAAATTCGAAAGATGGAAGTAGCAAAGTAAATTAAATTGCATACAGTATCAAGATGATTTTAATTGGTATAAATTAGTGATTCCTGGACGATTGCAAGATTTCGGAGCAGACTTTTCACGCCGAAATGAAGGAGATTTTTGAAGACCTGCACGCTGCACGAAAGAAGACAAGTTAACCTGGTAAAGGATGATTTATCTACGCCACTTCCACCTGTCAGTTACATTTTGCTATTCTCTGTTTTTTTTCAGTAAGTTTTGTAGTGGAAATTGGTTTAACTTTTGCTCAAAAACGCCACAAGGACCACCCCAACTATAGCTTTTCTGTAATACGAAGTCCGATTTGCATTTCATTCTTTCCTTTTTTAACGGTCATTTGCGATTTTTAAAACCCCCTTTTTAGTCACCATTTCTTCCCACCATTTTCAACCTTTTTTTCTCTTTTTCTTTTCTTCTTTTTTTTTTTTTTTTTTTTTTTATTAACCAATACAACTCTAGATCGTTCATTTTCAACAATGAGACTGGCATGTGAATTGTAGAAAGTCACTTGATACTTGCCACATGCACAGATTATCTTCATCTCACAAGCTAAACCAAAGTGCTTTGTTATCTCTAGTCCCACTCTTACACTTTAACACATTTCGCACAGAACACTTTCTTTCAGCACTGAAGATAATAATCCAATATTCAGTACTTCGTTAATATCATCACTGTCACTAACATATTCACGAAATCTGTCACTTCCACCAGTCAGCTTCTTGCTAGAAGATGTCACAGGGCTATGGCCGGCCATGTGTCGCTTAGCAGAAGAACGCGCTGTTTCAGTAATTGTAGTATCGCAACTTGGTATTAGTGTTAATTTTCTTTTCCCTACGTTCTTCCTCTTCTTATATACACGTTTAGTAAAACGTGGCATCGTAACCAGAACAACGCTTTACACAAGAAGTATAATACTAACAACAACAGGTGCAACACTGAACTAATTCGAAACGGTAAACAGCAAAGAGACGATGTTCCGCGCTCTTAGCGCTTCGTTTGTCACAGAAAACAATGTATCCAACCCTTGCACACTCTCTGTATGCGTAACACAAGGCGCTGTATGCGTAACAGGCCGAGAAAGTCCCAAGCAGTTCGCCAGGAAGTCACGAGAGGGTGTTAGATGCATTCAGCGGCCGCCCATTTCCTCTGCAGGCGTGGGGGAAAATGGTAATAACTACACTTCTAGGGCGAGTAGAACAATAATTCAAAGTTTACATTAAAGAGGAATGTTCCAATTAATTTTCGGTAGCAAAAAAAAAATCGTATTTTTTTTTTATTTGACCACCTCCGGCACCCTTAAAGTCACGAATTTTCATCACTCTTCAACTTTTTTAGTCCTGCCTTCCTCAGTTGCGTGTAATATATTACGGTATATTGATAATTTTTGCTTATGGACCGTCTGATAGCAACTGAATAAAACACAATTTTAGTGCCATACGCGTTTCGCCTTTATTTTCTGCAAGGCATCATCAGTGGCCTGGAATATGTACATATGTTAGCTATTTAATTTACATTTTTGTCACTGTGCCTATAGGTTATAAACAGTTCTGGTGGTTGGTATTTCCTATTAAGTAGTAATGTTTCGAACTGTACTTACAGGTTGCGTGGCCGGCCGAAGTGGCCGTGCGGTTAAAGGCGCTGCAGTCTGGAGCCGCAAGACTGCTACGGTCTCAGGTTCGAATCCTGCCTCGGGCATGGATGTTTGTGATGTCCTTAGGTTAGTTAGGTTTAACTAGTTCTAAGTTCTAGGGGACTAATGACCTCAGCAGTTGAGTCCCATAGTGCTCAGAGCCATTTAAACCATTTGAACAGGTTGCGTGGACATTTTCTTACTTATTACTCTCCTGTTGCATTTTTGTTGTTGTTCTTCTTCTTATGAATGCCAATTTGCGGTTTTTTTGCCCATATTCCACAGCACTATGCACTGAACGTTCGTTTCAATGCAATGTTTTGGTTTATGTTGCTGACTGTCAAGTGTTTTTGCCAAAGATCGAATGTTATTGCCAAACTTTCGAGTGCAATTATTGAAGTATCTGTGATCTGTTCGTGTAGGCATTTGTGTGTGCATTTGTGTGTGTGTGTGTGTGTGTGTGTGTGTGTGTGTGTGTTTTGGTGTGTGCGAAAAAACCTGTAAGTACAGTTCGAAACATTACTACTTAATAGGAAATAACAACCACCAGAACTGTTAATAACCTATAGGCAAAGTGACAAAAATGTAAATTAAACAGCTAACATATGTACATATTCCAGGCCACTGATGATGCCTTGTAGAAAAAAAAGGCGAACGCGTATGGCACTAAAATTGTGTTTTATTCAGTTGCTGTCAGACGGTCCATAAGTAAAAATTATCAATATACCGTAATTTCATCACTCTTGTTTTTAATTACTATTCTGTGTTAGCTAAGATCGGGAGATTGTTATGTTTTCCGTCCGATCACCTAAGAAAACTAACTCATATTCAAGGCTATATTGGTCCCTGCTGGTCTCTTTTTACGTCTTTCTGCAACTGTTCACATCACTGCACGTTACTTGGATCACGTGCCTGGCCAGTGCTGACCGAGTTAAATGTGCCGGTAAAGCTGTTGACCCGTCGAGTCGATGTACGCCTAACGCACAGCATAAAACGTATTATCATACTTGACTGTACTAGAGGCAGCTTGGCTTCTGCTCCACCTGAAACGAAATCCACTGAGGTTCCATCAATCGCGGAAGAATACATAATGTAATATTTACAATGATGGCGGCGAGCTGTGTATGTGCAGTGGCGCATGCAACGCAACAAACGAAAAACTGCAGGGGCAGAGCAAAACAATTTCTGCTCATGCGACGACTTCTATATCCCCTTCTTCCCTCATAATATCGGCAGGTGAAATTGTAACGGAAACGCTGATTTGTAACAGTAACAAAAAGGGAGCAACGTCGACGAGTTGCCTGAGCCAACTAAGATTCCACATGGTCAAATCCCTCACCCGCAACCACTTAGTTTTGTGCGGATGAAATGCCGAACGCCAGTGCGTTGGCAACCAATGTTCGGCCCAATGCATTAGCCTTAACACAGCTGATGCCATGATATTCTCAGGCAGCGAATTTGTTTCGAATTAATTTCTGATGGCTGTCACTTGTCATTAATGTCCGTTCATCCAGACATGCAGACAGCCAAAGAAACTGATATAGACATGCGTATTCAAACAAAGAGATATGTAAACAGGCAGAATACGGCGCTGCGGGCGGCAACGCCTATACAAGACAAGTGTCCGGCGCAGTTGTTAGGTCGCTTACTGCTGCTACAATGGCAGGTCATCTAGATTTAAGTGAGTTTTAACGTGGTGTTACAGGCAGCGCACGAGCATATCCGAGGTAACGAAGAAGTGGGGATTTTCCCGTACGACAGTTTCACGAGCGTACCGTGAATATCAGGAATCCGGTAAAACATCAAATCTCCGATATCGCCACGGCTGGAAAAAGATCCTGCAAAAATGGGACCAACGACGACTCAAGAGAGTTGTTCAACTCGACAGAAGTGCAACCCTTCAGCAAATTACCGCAGATTTCAATGCTGGGCCATCAACAAGTGTCAGCGTGCGAACCATTCGACGAAACATAATCGATATAGGCTTTCGGAGCTTCAGGCCAACTCGTGTACCCTTGTAACTGCTTGAGACAAAGCTTTACACGTCGCCTGAGCCAGTCTCGGCACCTGCATTGGACTGTTGATGACTGAAAATAGGTTGCCTGGTCGGACGAGTTTCGTTTCAAATTGCATCGAGCAGATGGACGTGTATGAGTATGGTTCAAATGGCTCTGAGCACTATGCGACTTAACTTCTGAGGTCATCAGTCGCCTAGAACTTAGAACTAATTAAACCTAACTAACCTAAGGACATCACACACATCCATGCCCGAGGCAGGATTCGAACCTGCGACCGGAGCGGTCGCTCGGTTCCAGACTGTAGCGCTTAGAACCGCACGACCACTCCGGCCGGCCTGTATGAGTATGGATACAACGTCATGAATCCATTGACCCTGCATGTCAGCAGGGGACTCATCAAGCTGGTGGAGGCTCTGTAATGGTGTGGGGCGTGTGCTGAAGGAGTGAAATGGGCCCCCTGATGCTTCTAGATCAGGGGCGGGCAGGAATCCTGCACGTGTGCGGTGCACGTGCACGCGTGCAGTTAACAGGTGTTCCGCGTGCACACAGGGGCAAGCTGGCCACCCGCTTATCTCCCATCCCCACCATACCTTCTGTCCGCTCCTTCCTCTGTAATGCGTTTTGTTTCCTAGCTTGCTTTATTGAGTGTATGAATAAGGTTAGTAGGAGTGCTTGAAAGAAATCATGGTTTGAAAGAGTACCTATTACCTACGATACGTTTTATTTAATTATCACAGGTGGAGTTTACAAAACGTTTAATATCTGGAACAAAATTTCTACATACAGACAAACACAAACAGTTACGTAAATTTGATGTCTGCTCTTAACCGAGACTTATTAATTCAGCAAATGGTTTTCCAGCTCTCGCTATATTAAGCGCAGTCTTATAACTTGTACATACCGCTGGGCTATTATTGTTGTCGTCCTGAAAACTTGAAAACAGTGCTCCATAAAATGTTAAATCAGTTAGATGAGAGACATGACGAGAGAAAGACGCAGATCTCTCGTGACAACAGCAACTACGACAAATTCAAATGGCTCTGAGCACTATGGGACTTAACTGCTGTGGTCATCAGTCCCCTAGAACTTAGAACTACTTAAACCTAACTAACCTAAGGACATCACACACATCCATGCCCAAGGCAGGATTCGAACCTGCGACATAGCGGTCGCGCGGTTCCAGACTGTAGTGCCTAGAACCGCTCGGCCACTCCGGCCGGCCAACTACGACAGATTCATCTGGTATCATCAGATCGCTCTTCTTAAGCTCAGTCAATTCCCCATCCGCTCAGAATCCGACAATAAATTATACTCGTCCTAGTGAAATTTATTATAATGGCCTTCAATACTAAACTTCCGTTGACCAGCGAGAATACTGCCACATATTAAACATTTCGAATTTTCACGTTTTTGCACAAAGAAAAAATGATTCTCCCATTACTTTTTAAAAGATAACAAATCTCCACGTCTCCGTTTCTTGAAATACAACGTTCACTGCATAGTGCTCGCTTCGCATCAACGTCCGCAGCTTAGCCTGGCACTACGCTGCCGCAACCTGCCGGCTGTCGCCACAGCCCCGGTCAACGCCTGCACGCGAGCAGCACACGTGCAGCGCTGTGCGCTCATGAGCCGCGTGCAACGTTTGTCCGCCCCTGGTCTAGATAAAACTCTGACAGGTGACACGTACGTAAGCATACTGTCTGTTCACCTGCATCCATTCATGACGACCGTGCATTCCGACAGACTTGTCCAATTCCAGCAGGACAATGTGACACCCCACACGTCCAGACTTTCTACAGAGTGGCTCCAGGAACACTCTTCTGAGTTTAAGCGCTAGCCACCAAACTCCCTAGACATGAACATTATTGAGCATATCTGGGATGCCTTGCAACGTGCTGTTCTGATCTCCACCCCCATGTTCTCTTACGGATTTATGGACAGCCCAGCAGGATTCACGGTGTCAGTTCCCTCCAGCACTACTTTACACATTAGTAGAGTCATGCCACGTCGTGTTGCGGCACTTCGGTGTATATGTGTATGGATTTTTCGCTACTTTTCCTGGCTTCGATGACTCATAAGGTCATCTAAAAAAAAAAAAAAAAAAAAAAAAAGTTGTGACCAGTCAGCAAACAGTGATGCAGCAGTAGCGATACATAGGAAGCCACGCGGTGGAGTGATTTCGAAACGTACAGTCAGACGTCCCTTAAGCTATGTTTTCCTAGCTGCGGGAATTTGTCGCAGCGTACTGCGGAATATGCTTGCGTCTCCTGCTGTGCGATGCGGGTCGCAGGGTGCTGCGTGAAGCGTTTTCCTAGGCGCGGCGCGGTGCGCGGCACAACCTAAAAAATGAAACTTTTTTTTTTTTTTTTAGAATTTGGCAACTGCACCGGATAGAGTGATACGAGAACTACCTCCTTATACCTTTTTTTAACTCAATGAAAATTTTGTGCTGTTGAAATAGATAAATATTTAAGATTTTAAGAAAAGTTAATTTTTCGCTCTACTCGATATTTATCGCGCCATATCTCCTAAACTAAGTGTCGTACAACAACATAACTTTGTAGTTGCCTTCAGAGGATGTATCCAGTGCTGTTTTTCTGGGGGAACGCTGGGGGATGCGTACCCCTAAACTTTTTCAGCGACAAAGTAGTTTTTTTTATGATGTTGAGAACTTGGAAGAGTGCCAAAGATTTATTTCACGGACGTAAATTTTTATTTCATTTTTCGTGTTGGTAATTGCAATAGAAACGACACCAGTGCAGTTTTTGGTGGGAAAAGAGATGTCATTGACTGTTTCAAGCATTTCGAAGCTGCGACAACCGTTCTCGACTACTGAATCGCTGGCAGCCAGTTCGACAAGCATATAGTGCCCTCGCCCGCTAATAGTGGACGATGATAGTGCTAAACGGATAAGCATACGCTCAAACGCCCAGCTACCGATAGGTGTCTCTACGGTCCCGCTACCATGATACTTCACAATTCATTGCCATCTTTGTTTTGTTGTTCTTTGTTCGTATGTGTTTGCTGTTCCGTTCTTGTCGGTTGTGCGAAGTTTTACAGTGTGTCCTGTCTTTCGTTGTAACTTGTAAGTTAAGTTGGAGGTGAGAGATGAGCAGAAAACTAACAAACTATTTTACTTATTCTCCTGCTATAGTAAAGTCAACAGAAGTCTGATACCTTTTTTTATTTTTATTTTATTTATTTATTTATTTACTTTTTGTAGTTCGACATGTTGATGATGTCATGGCTAAAAGTAGACGGGTGGCATCCCATGCTTCAGTTATAAGTAATTTTCGCTGCATTATATCCAATGTCGGAGTACCCTCAAACTTTTTTTTTACAAAAAAAGCACTGGATGTGTCGATAACGTCTGCAGAAGTTCTCGCCAACACAGTCGGTGACAGTGAAGTAATAAATTAAAATGCAACTTCTGACGCGGACCAAACCAACGTCCAGAATGTAGTACGCGACAAACTTTTTCCCGTTACATTTTTTGTGGGGTGTGAACGTGAGAAAAAGTTTCGGAAAGGTTTGAAATAATTTTTGCAGTTTGTTGGAATTCGGCGGATGCTACAGTTTCTCCTAGACGAGAAGTTTCGTACGGTTCACTTGCGCGACGCTATTTCCTACGCGCTGCGAGGAGCTTTCTGCTAAGCCCAGGGCAGTAGCAGCGAAGACAGTGAAGGCCAAACATGCAGCGCAGTGGTCGAGCTAAAAATTGTTATTTTTGGCACACCGAAAGTACATGGAAGTTAGGGAAGAGGATGAGGACCGTATGTTATTGGAAAGAGTACTCAGGAAGCGCAGTGCAGTGAGACAAATGTGCTTGCGTCGCGAAGAAGTAGGAGCATATAAAATTTTAGTTACAAAACATTTGTTCGAAGATGCGGAAAAGTTTATGGCATTTTTCAGATTCACACTCAAGCAGTTTCGTTATTTTCTTTCGTTAATTGAAGGAAAAGTGAGAAGTAATTCCTGTAACCGAGTGGCTAAATGTATTACATTGGACATAATAAAAGACATCTACATCTACATAATACTCCACAAGCCACCTCATGGTGTGAGTCGGAGAGTGCCACTATCTGATCTCTCCAGCCCTGCTCCACTCGCGAATAGTTTTATTCATTTTTCTTCCGATTTCTGACCAAATTAAGTCTTTTTTTCATCTGATTTTTCCACCCGGCGTCAGCCATATTCCACAAAATTTGCTTTTCGGAAGCCAGTTCGATAAGTTGCTCATCCTCTGAGGCAGAGAAGCGGTCAGCCTACATCTCTGGGCCGGCCGCGGTGGCCGTGCGGTTCTAGGCGCTTCAGTCCGGAACCGCGGGACTGCTACGGTCGCAGGGTCGAATCCTCCCGCTGGCATGGATGTCTGTGGTGCCCTTAGGTTAGTTAGGTTTAAGTAGTTCTAAGTTCTAGGGGACTGATGACCTTAGATGTTAAGTCCCATAGTGCTCAGAGCCATTTTTGACATTTCTGGTGATTCTTTCTATAGCAACTCTGTTATAAATTGTCTGTTGTAGCGCGAAACAAACAGCGCAGCTGTCGTCTCGCTGGTGCCCAATTCGACTACCCCCGCTCCTCGGGCCAAGTAAACCTCTGCGACATGCGGGGGACAGACTCCTCCCGAAGCCCGCAAACGTTCCTCGCAGGCTTAGCCCGCTGCGGCACTACGTTGTCCGCACCCTAGGAAAACGGTCTCGTATGTTTGGATTGTGCGAGTGAGCAGCAGTGTCTTGCACGCGTTTTGCGCAGGAAAACGCAGCTTTAGTCCATTGTCTGATCGCTTCCCCCTGGCGTGAAATATTTCAACTTTCTTGGTTGGCCCCATCGATGAATCCGGCACCTGATTTCGGATCTTTCGTGTACTCTACAGGTTTCGAAGCGAGGACGCGTTACATTCCCAACTGTTAGCGGTCGCCGAAAGTCGGTATATTTACACTACTGGCCATTAAAATTGCTACACCACGGAGATGACGTGCTACAGACGCGAAATTTAACCGACAGGAAGAAGATGCTGTGATATGCAAATGATTAGCTTTTCAGAGCATTCACACAAGGTTGGCGCCGGTGGCCACACCTACGACGTGCTGACATGAGGAGAGCTTCCAACTGATTTCTCGTCACAAACAGCAGTTGACCGGCGTTGCCTGGTGAAACGTTGTTGTGATGCCTCGTGTAAGGAGGAGAAATGCGTACCATCACGTTTCCGACTTTGATAAAGGTCGGATTGTAGCCTATCGTGATTGCGGTTTATCTTATCGCGACACTGCTAATCGCGTTGGTCGAGATCCAATGACCGTTAACAGAATATGGAATCGGTGGGTTCAGGAGGGTAATACGGAACGCCGTGCTGGATCCCGAAGGCCTCGTTTCTCTAGCAGTCGAGATGACAGGCATCTTATCCGCATGGCTGTAACGGATCGTGCAGCCACGTCTCGATCCCTGAGTCAACAGATGGAGACGTTTGCAAGACAACAACCATCAGCACGAGCAGTTCGACGACGTTTGCAGCAGCAAGGACTATCAGCTCGGAGACCATGGCTGCGGTTACGCACATTGGAAGCTGTATTCGTCATCGCCATACTGGTGTATCACCCGGCGTGATGGTGTGGGGTGCCATTGGTTACACGTCTCGGTCACCTCTTGTTCGCATTGACGGCACTTTGAACAGTGGACGTTACATTTCAGATGTGTTACGACCCGTGTCTCTGCCCTTCATTCGATCCCTGCAAAACCCTACATTTCAGCAGGACAATGCACGACTGCTTGTTGCAGGTCCTGTACGGGCCTTTCTGGATACAGAAGATGTTCGATTGCTGCCCTGGCCAGCACATTCTCCACATCTCTCACCAACTGAAAACGTCTGGTCAATGGTGGCCGAGCAACGGGCTCGTCACAATACGCCAGTCACTACTCTTGATGAACTGTGGTATCGTGTTGAAGTTGCATGGGCAGCTGTACCTGTACACGCCATCCAAGCGCTGTTTGACTCAATGCCCAGGCGTATCAAGGCCGTTATTACGGCCAGAGGTGGTTGTTCTGGGTACTGATTTCTCAGGATCTGTGCACCCAAATTGCGTGAAAATGTAATCACATGTCAGTTCTAGTACAATATATTAGTCCAATGAATACCCGTTTATCATCTGCATTTCTTCTTGGTGTACCAATTTTAATGGCCAGTAGTGTATAACACCACGCTAGGATAATGCGGGATAAGTCATAAGACACGCCTAAAAAGCGAACATTCCACGGAAGTAGAGATATTTCGTAGCACCAGTTGGGAGGTATCTGTCTATTTTAAGAGCTTTACCTTGTTAGATGCGTAAATTTCTGGGTAAATTACGTATTGTTTCTCATGCATTACTCCAAAATAATATTCAATACGGGAGATACGCTTTTTCTGCATGCCAATCCAAAAAAAAAAAAAAAACATCCACTGCATAAAAAAGGGAATAGAACCGATGTTAATAATTACCATTGTTCATTGTTTGCTTGATCGAGCCCAAGAACAGTTATAACCTAAAATTGTTGAATACCAAGCAGGCTTTAGAACAAACAGATCCTGACCGGAACAAATTCTTAATTTAAAAGTAATCCTTAGGCACCAAAGAATTTCTGGTAACAATATTGTAAGTACTGTTGTGGATTTTAAGAAGGCCTACGACTCAGTAGATCGTGAATCTTTTTTCCAAATTTTAAAGGAGCAAGGGCTAGATAACAAAACTCTAACACTGATTGAGGAAATGTTAACTGACGCAAGCTCTGAAGTTAAGTTCGTGGGAGAAATTTCTGAGCCATACTGTGTTTTGGGAAAGGTGACTACAGAATGGCGTGAGCAAACACCGAGTGAAAATATAGATAAATCAAGTTAGACAGAAATAATATTAGAGTAGATTATCTCGTCTTTGCAGATGATCTGGAAATTTTAACTAGGGTTATTACTGCAGCTCGGTAACAAATTGAAATTCTTATAGAAGTTGCGGAAAAAGTAGAACTACAAATATCATTCGAAAAAACGGAATGCATGACATTCAACAAACAAGCAGCAAAGTTTTTGAACACAAAATATGGAAAAACAAAAAGGGTTTCTCAGTGTAAATACTTAGGGGGAAAATCGTAAAAGAAAACGGTCTGTGAAAAGCTGCAAACAAAGGTGGCTGTCAAAAAGTGGCAACTGCATTCAGATTAACAAAAAATGTTTATAATAAAAAATCACTTTCTAAATTCAGTAAAATTGGGTATTACAGCACTGTAATCAAACCTGAATGTCTTTATCGAGCAGAAAATTTAATTTTAAATAGAAAGAGGGATATTGAAGATATTCAAAAGAAAGAAGGAAGGATCGTTAGGAAAATATTAGGCCCCAGAATTACTGATGGAGAAACTTATAGGCTGAGAAGTAATAGAAGAACACATAGACATACATGGTGATATGGGAAAACTAAGACTTTTATGAGTACATTAAAAGAATGACACCCACTAGGTTGACAAAACTCGTAGTAGAACGCTACGAAAACAAAAGTAAGGCCAAAACTGAGCCAGTTAAATGGATCGCTGCGATTAAGGAGAATCTTAAAGAAAAGGTATCGCTCAGGGAGACATTACAAACAGAAAAACATTCAGACAACAGATATTTACTCGTAGAGGTGGTCAGAGGGAAATTAGAAAAGATTAAAGAAAGAGACTTCACTCTGAAACGAGAAACAAATTTGCACACAAAGGAAGCCAACCATCTCGCGCGGTCCTATTTGCCCATATGTGAATAATAAATACATCGTTGAGATGGTTCAGCGTGTTCCCCATCATAATGCCATACAGCAAAGGAATTCTCCAGTCTTCGTGGATAAAACAGCTCATTTAAAGTTACAGAGAGCTTCAAATTTATTTCGAATTTATTCCGGTTGTTATTCTTCTGCGTGGTTAGTAAACGATTCTCCCAATTGTCTTTCTCCAGCGGAATGGTGACATCCAATAAATTGCCCCGCACAGTGTGAATACACTCAACAACTCGCGAAGAAATAACTGTTACGGTAGTCAGCGGTGGCAGTAACGGCTGCTGTGACCACGACTACGAGTGCGTCACGCTATGGCGGCAGAAGGCGCGATCTGACGAGTGACGTCACGAGTCTGTGATTCCCCGTGAGCCCGCCGGCCGTTTCGCGCGCGTTCTGGGAATCTGCCAATGGTGGGAGTGGGTGGGGGTTGAGGCAGTGGGGAGGGAAGAGGAAGGGAGAAACGACGCCAGGCGAGTTAACTTGGCAACAGTGCAAGCGCAGCTTGCAACGACCAGCCCAGGGTAATGCTCACTGATTCATAGCTGTGCTGTAGAGATGGGCGAACTGAAACACGTAACTGTTTCGAAACAAATGAAACAGTACAATGTAATGTTTCAATACGCTGTTTCGAAACAGTGAAACAGTTTGTGTTTTGTAATCTAATAAACCTACACATTTTATCATCTTGAATGTCTACTATATTAAGTATGTCCATATAAACACAAATGAGGTGCGAGAGCGCTAATCATATCGCAGAAAGCATGAAACTATCACTTAGGCGTCTTCGCAGTTTCGTATTTCCTGCAGCAAATGCGCTGCTTTCGTCTCGTGTGACTTCCATACTTTTCAATTGACTGAGGACAGCCATAGCTGAAGACAAGAACTACTATAAACGGAACTGGAAGTGGGAGCAAACTGCAGAAACAACGGATGCTACTGGGATTCCCATATTCTGTTAGTATGGGTAATATACCCATCCTGCTAATTTCCATTCACACAAAGGGAATCATTGTGGTTAATAGGCACAGTGACTACAGACTCACAAATAACGCCAAATAACTCGAATAAATAACAAAGTATAACAGAAAATTTTTTTGTCTTTCAAGGGTTTTCGAACTGTTGCTATAAATTCACCATGCTTACCAGCCTTTCCTGTTCACCATTACAATATCAGTGATACGTCAAACAGATTGCTTGCAATTATACCTACATTAAATTTATGTATATGTCTAATAACTGTCACTCTACGCCTTTTTTTTATTCAAAATGTTGTAGGCTTATTTGCGTTTCTTAATGTGATTACTGTACATGAACAGAGAAGCGTATGTTATAAAAAAGTGTAATTTAACTGAATGACTTTCACATATTTATTATTTTGAATGTGAATAGTATGCGTTGTTTTATTGTTTGGTTAGTGTTTATAAAGCAAATGTTACGCCATTTGGTAATAGGACAGTCAGCTAGAAACGAAGCTTTATTTTCGGATATCTTCAGCTTCACGCTATTGCTTGTCAAAAAGATTTCGACACTCTTGAAAGTGTTTCATGAAGTGTTATGTTGTGTTTCAGTACCTGTGCCAAGCCTGAATCTCGTCCGACACAGAGCGGAATGAAACATCACTGTTTCGATACAAGCACAGGTGGACTGAAACAGCCTTATTTTGAAACAACGATACAGTTTCTGTGTCTGGCTCGAGATCGAATCTGGTCCGGTTATCCGAGACAGGGGCGGAACGAAACACCACTGTTGCGAAACAGTGAACCACAGCCGTTCCGAAACACTGAAACAGTTCCACGTATCGATACACTGTATCGAAACATAGAAACAGTGGCCAAGTCTACCGTGCTGTTGCAGTGCCGTAGTTTGTTCCATCGGCTTATTAAACGCATCGCAATGCCCACATGCAGAGGTACTCTACTTCACTGACTGAATTTTAAATCCATGCGCTGTGTTGGGTTGTGTTTCACATCAATATGCGCATAGTGGCATTAAGGGGAAAACAGTTGCCAGACAAAAGAATACTCAAAAACAAGCAAGCAAAACATTCATGGTGTAAGCGAAAATCACATATCAGATACCACATACCACCACTGCAGATGTTTTTCTTCAATAAAACGAAACGTGCTTGATGACAAAAATACGCATTTTCTTGTAGTAGCAAAGACGAATTTAAATCCGTCTTTGCTACTACAAGAAAATAGTACCTTCAATAATTATTGACCTAATGGGGACAATATGATCATACAAATGAAGAACATACTACAATGGACAGATATTCTAGTCGATATAGTGTTCGGTCAAGCCTTCTGGCTGGGTACAGCGCAGTATTTTTTTAATTTTTTTTATTTTTATTTTTTTATTTTTTATTTTTTATTTTTTTTTTTTTTTGCGTCTGTGTACAGAGTGATTACAAAGCACTGTTTCTCCCTGTCGCGTGTCCAAATATCCATGAATGGTCGCGTTGTATTAATGTGGTAACACGGCAGAGGTCAACTTCGAAATTGTGTGACTATTCTTTACTACTTACTCCACAGTGTCTGTACATCACCGTTTTTGTAACAGAGTATGATTTTCCTCCATGTGCGATGTGAAATTCTCCCCAAAATTCCAGGCACGATGGCAGTAAATGCACGTCAAACTGCACCCCGAAGTTCTTCAACCGTCTTACCATGTGGCAGCAGCCTTCTGTCTGATGAACTCCCATAAAGCACTGTCGCAAGATTACAGATCAAGACTTCGGGGCGGCCACTTCAGAGGTGCAGGAAAATCGACGGAACCACGTCCAGTCCATTTCAGGAAATTCAGTGAGTCCAAAAAGTATTCGTCTAGCTGCAAATCTTTTAGAAAACAATGCCTGTGTAACATGAAAAGAAATGTATACAAAATCTAAAGAGGCAGTCGTGTAAGAAGTACCTCGGTAAGTCATTTTTGTTGAAAAGCAATGAAAGAAACACATCCAAATCGGCAGCAAGGTTAACAAAATAGGGAATGTAATACAAGAGCTAGTTCATAAAGTATTCGTCCACCAGCTGAACATGCCGATATTCTGCACGCAGTGATTGAACTATAACGCTGGCCCAAAGCACACACTAGTGCGAGGCCCCCACTCTATCGCCTGTTCTGGTTCTGAACGGTGCCGATACAGTACAATGGGCCGTAAGGGTAGTGAGACGGCGTTAATCGATAGGAAACTTCTTCACCGCTTACGTAATGAGTGCAAATCTTCTTACGAGATTGCTAAAGTGGTCGGTAGACCTAGGTCAACGGTTCAATCGATAATAGATCGATTTTGCGCAACAAAATCATTAAGAAACCAACCACGTGCCGGACTCCCTCACACACTGTCTGATGCAGATGTGAGATTTATCATGAGGAAAATGGAGAAGAAACCTAAAATCATCGCTCGTAAGTTGGCTGGGCCTTCAAAACGTATGGGTATCACGGCCGGGTAGCGCGCAAGAAATTTTGGGTCAATGAACAGAATCGAAAGAAACGTCTTCATTTTGCGATGGAACATAGATTCAAAAAGGAATACTTATGGAATAGAGTAATATTTTCTGATGAGAGTAAATATAACGTATTCTGGTCGGATGGGAGGCGAATGGTGTGGTGTAAGAAGAATGCGGAGATGTTGCCACGCAATCTTGTGCCAGCGGTTAAACACAGTGGTGAGCCCCTGATGGTGTGGGGCTGTATGAGTGCTGCAGGTGTTGGAAAATTACATTTCTATCACCATATGTATATCAACATTTTAAAGGACGATCTGAATCCTAGCGCCGAAAAATTACGTGTGCAAAGAAATTACATTTTTCAACAAGATAACGACCCAGAGCATGCGGCTCCAAATACAAGGCTGTGGCTCCTGTGCAATACCCGAAAACAACTAACACCCCTCCTCAGAGCCGAGACATTAATCCTATTGAACAGCTCTGGAAAGTACTGAAGATAGCATCAGAAGAAGACACATTTCCAACAAGAGAGACCTAAAAGAAGCACTTCAAGACGAATGGAACAAAACTTCAGCCTCTCTGACGGCAAACTTGGTCTTGTCGATGCCCAGACTACTACAAGCAGTAATAGCTGCAAGGGGAAATCCCAATAAATATTAAGTTTTGTAGTTGAAATCATATTTTCAGATAGTAAATTTAAAAAAAAATATGATGGACGAATACTTTTTGAAGTAGCCCTTGAATAAATTCTCCATTTTGTCAAATTTGTTATCGCTATGGATGTATTTATTTCCTTAGCCATCAATAAAAATGACTTACCAAGGTTCGTTGCATATGACTGGATGTTCACATTTTATGTTCCCTTCCTTTCACGTGACATATACTTAGTTTTTTGAAAAAATACAAGTAGACGAATACTTTTTGGACTCACTATATCTCATCGAGATATTCGTTAATGGCAGTAGCGTAATAGGTTGGTGTTCCATCCTGTCGGAACCATACACGACCGAGCAGTTCCCGACCTTGGAGACGAGGAATAAACCAATCACGTAACGTGGTGAGGTACGAAGCGTCGTTCACAGCAGCGTCAAGGAAATGTGGACATAACAAGTTGGTTGTATACAGTGCAGCCCAAATCATGACGTGCGGTGGGTTTTGCGAAAGTTCTTCGGATTTTCTTTACTCCACAAGTAAATGATTCTCGCTTTCAAACTATGATTTACTGCACGCTCTTCCGAGAAAAACACTTCCCTCATTGAAGGAAGAGTTATAAAGGCATTCAACTCACAAGGCTGATGACGTTTTTGCTTGTCATTTATCACACAGCTCGTTTACGAACGAACGTTTAAATGCTTTTAACTTCAAATCATTCTTCATATATTTTCGTAACGTCGAGTGTGGAGCACCCATTCCTCTGGCCATTTACGAATGGACTTTTTTGGCGAAGTTCGAAGACGTTGCAGCCTCCACAGACCTGTTGGTGGTCGTCCAACCAGTCGTCAACCAGTTGCAAAGAACTTATTCTCGCAGCGTGAAACCGTTGGTTTCGGTGGGGGAATGTTTCTGAAACCTTGAAGAGAAATCATGTCGAATGCCTCTGATTGCTTTTCATGTACAGGGTCGTTCGTGAGTCCGCGTGCTCATTACGGTCCGTTAACTCCATGGCATAAGTGGAGTCATCAGCCGTGATTTCGATGTATATCAGCACCTACAATAACAGGAATCAACAAGTCATTTACGTCTGTGTGATACATAAAGGGGTAACGGGAATTAGTGAGCACCCCGTGTATTACTAAGCAGTTGAACTATAATAACCAACGAAATGTATTGAAACTTGGTGACAGATATAAAGTGTGTGTCGGACTGGAGCTCGCCCTTGTGGGCCAGTGATCTTGCTGATTGTGTGTGCTGTCTCGCTTCACCAGAAACTCCTCCTCTTTACCTTCGCTGCTCCAGAGCGTGACAATAGTTCCGGCGGGATACTATTCACGCCAGGAAGTTTGAAGACAAACCACACTCCGCAGCAGAGAAAAAGACACATTCAAATATATTTTTTAGCTTAAAATACACGCTAAAAGGAGTGCGGAAACGTTGCATAAACAAACGTTGCAGAAAGAAGACTGATTGGAAGCATACGGCACATTGATAACAGAAACAGATTACAACATGCCACGACCTAACAAAGAAATCTGTGAACATGTACAGAACATAATACACACCATGTGCTTGAAAAATGTCGTTCGTTGGACATTTGGCGAGAAGGGATGGTGACAGACAGCCGAAACAAATCTTTAGTAAAATTATGAACCAGAAAGGACAATCAGCATGATCTACACACAGACACTAAATTACCTCAAAGAAGAAAACATCAACATAATGGACACACATAACAGGAATTTATTTAGGAACAAAATTCAAATAGTGATCTTCAGGGACAGCACTTCAATGTTTCGTGTCTCACAGTAGCGACTGAATGCCCGAATGACGTCTACGGCAATTCGGCGAGCAATTATTCTGATGTGAACACTCTCTGCTGTAAGCAACAATGCACACGTCTCTACATCTATACCCATACTCTGTAAATCAGTGTGAAGTGCAACTTAATGGCAGATTAAAACTGTGTGTCGGACCGAGACTCGAACTCAGGACCTTTGCTTTGCAAGTTTCGCGGGAGAGGTACTGTGAAGTTTGGAAGATAGGAGATGAGGTATTGGCAGAATTAATGCTGTGAGGAGAGGTCGTCAAGTAAGCTTGGGTAGGTAAAGCGGTAGGGCACTTGCCTGTGAAAGGCAAATGTCCCGAGTTCGAGTCTCGGTCCAACATATAATTTTTCATTCAGTGTGGAGTGCGCGGTAGGGGATGTGTCCCATTGTAGCAGCTATTAGGGTTTTCCCGTTCGATTTACGATGGAGCGCGGGAGAAAATTACTGTTTAAATGCCTCCAGTGTGCTGTGATTAATCTAGTCTTGTTCTCACGATCCCTACGAGTGATATGAAGGGGATTACAGTACATTCCTAGCGTCTTTATTTGAAGCTAGTTCTTGCAACTTAGGTAAGCTTTATGAGGATAGCTTACATCTATCTTCAAGAGTCTGCTATTTCTGTTTTTCGGCGCCTCTTTTGACACTATCCAAGCGATCAAACAAACCTGTGACTATTCGGGCAGCCTTTCTCTGTTCTGTTGTTGTTGTGGCCTTTTGAAAACTGGTTTGATGCAACTCTTCATGCTACTCTATCCTATGCTGGCTGCTTCATCTCCGAATAACTGCTGCAACCTACATCCCTTTGAATCTGCTTACTGTATCCATTTCTTGCTCTCCCTCTACGATTTTCACCCATCACACTTCCATCCAGTACTACACTAGTAATCACTTGATGTCTCAGAATTTGTCCTATCAATGATCCTACCCTTTAGCCAGGTCGTGCCACAAGTTTGTTGTCTCTCCAGCTCAGTTCAGTACCGCCTCAAATCGGCCAAAATTCTTTTGTATAAGGTTGTTGCAATTTTCCTAGATTTTGAGGAAGTTAAGACGGCTTTCGTAGAATTTCAAGCTTACTCATCCACTTTTTCTTTTTAATCCTCGTTCACAAAGAGCCAGTACTCTCTTGTACGCATACGTAGGCTGTCGCAGATAGTTTTCCAGAAACGGGTGTTAGCACATTGCGTAATATGCGAGTGGGTTACTTTGCTCGTTTTCGGTTCATTTGCGGTGTAAGTAACGTAGAAACTGAAAATTAGAAACATATAAATAAAAATGTTTCTGCACAGGTATTCGTGCACAATACCCTGTTTTTCTTGCTGCGCCAAATGCAGCTTGCGTAGCGTCATATATGCCCCTTCTCTCGCCTGACCCGCGCCAAAGATGCTAATTTTTCGAAAGGCTTGGCCATCTGGAGCTCCAGCTTCTGTCATTTTCATTTTTGGCCAAACCCTGCTTCCATTTTCTATATCTTCTGTATGTATCTGTTGTTGTTGTGGCCTTTTGAAAACTGGTTTGATGCAACTCTTCATGCTACTCTATCCTGTGCAACCTTCTTCATCTCCCAGTACCTACTGCAACGTACATCCTTCTGAATCTGCTTAGTGTATTCATTTCTTGGTCTCCCTCCACAATTTTTACCCTCCACTCTGCCCTCCAATACTAAATTGGTGATCCATTGATGCCTCAGAACATGTCCTACCAAGCGATCCCTTCTTCTAGTCAAGTTGTGCCACAAATTTCTCTTCTCCCCAATTCTGTTCAATACCTTCTCATTAGTTATGTGATCTACCCATCTAATCATCAGCATTCTTCTATACCACCACATCCAAAAGCTCATATTTTCTTCTTGTCTAAATTATTTATCGTCCATGTTTCACTTCCGTACATGGCTACATTCCATACAGATACTTTCAGAAATGACTCCCTGACACTTAAATCTATACTCGATGTTAACAGATTTCTCTTCTTCAGACACGCTTTCCTTGCCATTGCCAGTCTACATTTTATATCCTCTCTACTTCGACCATCATCAGTTATTTTGCTCCCCAAATAGCAAAACTCATCTACTACGTTAAGTGTATCATTTCCTAATCTAATTCCCTCAGCATCACCCAAGTTAACTCGACTACATTCCATTATCCTCGTTTTGCTTTTGTTGATGTTCATCTTATATCCTCCTTTCAAGACATTGTCCATTCCATTCAACTGCTCTTCCAAGTCCTTTGCTGTCTCTGACAGAATTACAATGTCATCGCTGAACCTCAAAGTTTTTATTTCTTCTCTATGGATTTTAATTCCTACTCCAAATTTTTCTTTTGTTTCCTTTACTGCTTGCTCAATATACAGATTGAATAACATCGTGGATAGGCTAAACCCCTGTCTCACACCCTTCCCAACCACTGCTTCCCTTTCATGCCCCTCGACTCTTATAACTGCCATCTGGTTTCTGTACAAATTGTAAACAGCCTTTCGCTTCCAGTATTTTACCCCTGCCACCTTCAGAATTTGAAAGAGAGTATTCCAGTCAACATCGTCAAAAGCTTTCTCTAAATCTACAAATGCTAGAAACGTAGGTTTACCTTTTCTTAATCTATCTTCTAAGGTACGTCGTAGGGTCAGTATTACCTCACGTGTTCCAGCATTTCTACGGAATCCAAACTGATCTTCCCCAAGGTCAGCTTCTTCCAGTTACTCCATTCGTCTGTAAAGAATTCGTGTTAGTATTTTGCAGCCGTGGCTTATTAAACTGATAGTTCGGTAATTTTCACACCTGTCAACATCTGCTTTCTTTGAGATTGGAATTATTATATTCTTCTTGAAGTCTGTGGGTGTTTCGCCTGTCTCATACATCTTGCTCACCAGATGGCAGAGTTTTGTCAGGGCTGGCTCTCCCAAGGCTATCAGTATTTTTAATGGAATGTTGTCTACTCCCGGGACCTTGTTTCGACTTAGGTCTTTCAGTGCTCTGTCAAACTCTTCACGCAGTATCATATCTCCCATCTCATCTTCTTCTACATTTTCCTCTATTTCCATAATATTGTCCTCAAGTACTTCGTCCTTGTATAGACCCTCTTTATACTCCTTCCACCTTTCTGCTTTACCTTCTTTGCTTAGAACTGGGTTTCCATCTGAGCTCTTTATATTCATAAAAGTGGTTTCTCTTTTCTCCAAAGATCTCTTTAATTTTCCTGTAGGCAGTATCTATCTTATCCCTAGTGAGATAAGCCTCTACGTCCTTACATTTGTCCTCTAGCTATTCCTGCTTAGCCATTTTGCACTTTCTGTCGATCTCATTTTTTAAACGTTTGTATTCCTTTTTGTCTGCTTCATTTACTGCATTTTTATATTTTCTCGTTTCATCAATTAAATTCAATATTTCTTCTATCACCCAAGGATTTCTACTAGCCCTCGTCTTTTTACCTACTTGATCCTCTGCTGCCTTCACTTTTTCATCCCTCAGAGCTACCCATTCTTCTTCTACTGAATTTCTTGCCCCCATTCTTGTCAATCGTTCCCTAATGCTCTGTCTGAAACTCTCTATAACCTCTGGTTCTGTCAATTTAGCCAGGTCCCATCTCCTTAAATTCCCACCTTTTTGCAGTTTCTTCAGTTTTAATCTGCAGTTCATAACCAATAGATTGTGGTCAGAGTCCACATCTGCCCCTGGAAATGTCTTACAATTTAAAACCTGGTTCCTAAATCTCTGTCTTACCATTACATACTCTATCTGAAACCTTCTAGTGTCTCCAGGCCTCTTCCATGTTTACAACCTTCTTTCATGATTCTTGAACCAAGTGTTAGCTATGATTAAGTTATGCTATGTGCAAAATTCTTCCAGACGGCTTCCTCTTTCATTCCTTGCACCCATTCCATATTCACCTACTACGTCTCCTTCTCTTCCTTTTCCTACTACCGAATTCCAGTCACCCATGACTATTAAATTTTCGTCTCCCTTCACTGTCTGAATAATTTCTTTTATCTCATCATACATTTCATCAATCTCTTCATCATTTGCGGAGCTAGTTGGCATATAAACTTGTACTACTGTGGTAGGTGTGGGCTTCGTATGTATCTTGGCTACAATAATGCGTTCAATATGCTGTTTGTAGTAGCTTACCCCCATTTTTTTTTATCGTTATCAAGCCTACTCCTGCATTACCCCTATTCGATTTTGTACTTATAACCCTGTATTCACCTGACCAGAAGTGTTGTTCCTCCTGCCACCTAACTTCACTAATTCCCACTATATCCAACTTTAACCTATCCATTTCTCTTTTCAATTTGTCTAACCTACCTGCCCGATTAAGGGATTTGACATACCACGCTCCGATCCGTAGAACGCCGGTTTCATTCTCCTGATAACGACGTCCTCCTGAGTCGTCCCCGCCCGGAGATCCGAATGGGGACTATTTTATCTCCGGAATATTTTACCCAAGAGGACGCCATCATCATTTAACCATACAGTAAAGCTGCATGCCCTCGGCAAAAATTACGGCTGTAGTTTCCGCTTGCTTTCAGCCGTTCGCAGTACCAACACAGGAAGGCCGTTTTGGTTAGTGTTACAAGGCCACATCAGTCAATCATCCAGACTGTTGCCCCTGCAACTACTGAAAAGGCTGCTGCCCCTCTTCAGGAACCACACGTTTGTCTGGCCTCTTAACACATACCCCACCGTTGTGGTTGCACCTACTTACGCCTCCCCACCAACAGCAAGGTCCATGGTTCATGGGGGGCTGTACGTATCTATACTTTAATAAAACTGTAAAATCGTCGGTCTGTCTGTTTGAACAAACCAACTACTAGACAAATATTCGTGGGGTTTTCAAAGATAACTTGAGCGTAGCTTAGCACAACACACAGGCCTTGTTTCATGGAAATCGGATCACGGGGAAAAAAACAAGATATTGTGATTTAAAATTTTATCGAAAACTGTCGTATCGGTCTGTTTATTTGAATACTCAGATCTCCGAAACAACTACACGAATTTTCATCGGGTTTTTACAGGTAACTTGAGCATATCTTGGGGGGGGGGGGGGCATCGTACAGGCTTTTATTACATCAAAATCAGGTCATTAGAAAAAGATAACGTAAAATAACGCGGCATAGGGAAATGTATTTACTCTATGAAAAATCTGTTTACGCTTTGACGCTTGAACTATGTCATACTTGTGAAAATGCTCTTCAAATGTTCAAATGTGTGTTAAATCTTATGGGAGTTAACCGCTAAGGTCATCACACTACTTAACCTAAATTATGCTAAGGACAAACACAGACACCCATGCCCGAGGGAGGACTCGAACCTCCGCCGGGACCAGCCTCACAGTCCACCGCTAACAGGGACAACTCTACCAAGCAAGGCAACTTTGCCACTTTTAATTGGGGCGACAGTGCTTTCATTGCACAGGGCAAGCAATTAATAACAAATTTGACACGCATTTTAGGTTTATTCATTGTTTCCTGGCCTCTTTTTCTTTCGGCTTGTGGAAAATGCATTTTGTGGTTGTCAAGAAGAGTGTTTCGCCCTTCCCACTCATTCTAACGACATGGAAACTATTTCTTTCGTTCAAAGCAGTATATAATTACGTTTCAGAATCACTTTTTGAAATCAAATTGTGGGATGTATTTTGTGTAATACTATAACTTGGCATTGTTGCACAAGAAAGCTTCGTGAAAATGGGACAGCCTTGTCAATCTAGAATTTTGCCGTTTTCTTACCACTTTCATACTTTTTTTTAACTGACAATTTTGGCTCTCTTTACTGGTCATTAAAATACCAAGGCTCATTGGGACCAAACTGGGAGCGTGCAGATATCAAAATTCAGCCATTTGAGATGTGTGTGCAGTTGGAGCGATATCAGACCCCTCTAGATACGACTCTGATCGATGACACGTACGTAAGCATCCTGTCTGATCACCTGCATCCATTCATGTCTATTGTGCATCCCGACGACCTGGGCAATTCTAGCTGGACCATGCTATACCCCACACGTCCAGAATTGTTACAGAGTTGCTCCAGGAACACACTTCTGAGTCTAAACACTTCTGATGGCCACCAAACTCCCCAGACATGAACATTATTGAGCATAACCGGGATGCCTTGTAACGTGCTGTTCAGAAGAGATCTCCACTTTTTCGTACTCTAACGGATTTATGGACAGCCCTGCAGGATTCATGGTGTCAGTTCCCTCCAGAACTACTTCAGACGTTAGTCGAGTCCATGCCACGTTGTGTTGCGGCACTTCTGCGTGCTCGCAGGGGCTCTACACAATATTAGGCAGGTGTACCAGTTTCTTTGGCTCTTCAGTGTATAAATCTGGATGAGAGCGGTGACGAACAGTAGGCACTGCGCACTGAAAGGAGGCCTTGTATCTTGTCTTCAGACTGAACGTCGTACACAAACCGCATTGTCCGTTCACGGTTACGGACTCTGCACTCTACAGAACTCCACTGAGGATGCAGGTCTACTGTTACCTCCATTATAAAGCGATTGCCTGTGCTCTCGAGAGTAATGAGAAAGAGACTTCTCATTTTAAAAACCGACAAACTATGTATCTAGCGAGGATGGTGCAAAACAACTTCGATTCCATCAGGAACCCTTGTGCACAGCGACCGTCCGTAGATTGTAAGGAAGAAGAGGGACACAGCAGTCAGTCGCAATCCTACTAGCTTTTATTAGGCTTGCAAATCTAGATTTCAGATACACTACTGGCCATTAAAATTGCTACACCACGAAGATGACGTGCTACAGACGCGAAATTTAACCGACAGGAAGAAGATGCTGTGATATGCAAATGATTAGCTTTTCAGAGCATTCACACAAGGTTGGCGCCGGTAGCGACACCTACAACGTGCTGACATGAGGAAAGTTTCCAACCGATTTCTCATAGACACACAGCAGTTGAACGGTGTTGCCTGGTGAAACGTTGTTGTGATGCCTCGTGTAAGGAGGAGAAATGCGTACCATCAGGTTTCCGACTTTGATAAAGGTCGGATTGTAGCCTATCGCGATTACGGTTTATCGTATCGCGACATTGCTGCTCACGTTGGTCGAGATCCAATGACTCACAGACAGGAGCGCCTGCGATGGTGTTCTCAACGACGAACCTGGGTGCAAGAATGGCACAACGCCATTTTTTTCGGATGAATCCAGGTTCTGTTCATGCCATCATGATGGCTGCATCCGTGTTTAGCGACATCGCGGTGAACGCACATTGGAAGCGTGTATTCGTCATCGCCATACTGGCGTGATGGTATGGGGTGCCATTGGTTACACGCCTCGGTCACCTCTTATTCGCATTGACGGCACTTTGAACAGTGGACGTTACATTTCAGATGTGTTACGACCCGTGGCTCTACCCTTCATTCGATCCCTGCGAAACCCTACATTTCAGCAGAATAATGCACGACTGCATGTTGCAGGTCCTGTACGGGCCTTTCTGGATACGGAAAATGTTCGACTGCTGCCCTGGCCAGCACATTCTCCAGATCTCTCACCAATTGAAAACGTCTGGTCAATGGTGGCCGAGCAACTGGCTCGTCACAATACGCCAGTCACTACTCTTGATGAACTGTGGTATCGTGTTGAAGCTGCATGGGCAGCTGTACCTGAACACGCCATCGAAGCTCTGTTTGACTCAATGCCCAGGCGTATCAAGGCCGTTATTACGGCCAGAGGTGGTTGTTCTGGGTACTGATTTCTCAGGATCTGTGCACCCAAATTGCGTGAAAATGTAATTACATGTCAGTTCTAGTACAACATATTTGTCCAATGAATACTCGTTTATCATCTGCATTTCTTTTTGGTGTAGCAATGTTAATGGCCAGTAGTGTATCAACAGACGTCTTCAGAGCATTTTCCTTACAATTCAACATGCCCTCGCGAGTTCATGTCACCATATGTACTTACACGTGTACAGGCAGTGTCCTATACACCTGTAAGAAAATGACTGTACTTTTCCATTAGAACATGCTGGAAAAACTTTAACTGTATTTATCGTAGTTTCCACTTCTAGACTATCTAATTGCCACGACTGGTGGAGGAGGAGGAGATTAGTGTTTAACGTCCCGTCGACAACGAGGTCATTAGGGACGGAGCACAAGCTCGGATTAGAGAAGGATGGGGAAGGAAATCGGCCGTGCCCTTTGAAAGGAACCATCCCGGCATTTTCCTGAAATGATCTAGGGAAATCACGGAAAACCTAAATCAGGATGGCCGGACGCGGGATTGAACCGTCGTCCTCCCGAATGCGAGTCCAGGGTGCTAACCACTGCGCCACCTCGCTCGGTTCCACGACTGGTCCTGGCTGACTTACAAATAATTTGCCAAAGTGTTTTGTAAACTGGTACTGTTAGCTTTATTGTTGCGTCATGTCCTGACTACATTACTGACATTATAAAATGCAGCCCTGTCTTTGTACGATTTTAACTTTTTGGGAACAGACTCTGAAATTGTTTCCAATACAGAGGACAGTGAGTAATTTTTTGTTACTACCAACCAGATCATGTTCACCAGCGTACCATTATAACGTTGCGTCTTCTTTTGCGCATGATGTTATGAATTGGGTCAAAGCGACTGCTGTTTATAAATATATATTCCAGTAGCCCCTTTCCCCCTTCCCAACAACGATTCCTTAAGGAATCGAACTCCAATGCATAAAATATATCTCACTGTTTATGGCGTCATGTCTCCTGAATTATACATTGTACGGCGATATAATTTTCCGGCTACATTCAGTGGTATAGGTGTATACTGTCTGCAAAATGTGTTTCGAATAGAGTTAGTAGTAAAGAAGTAATAAATAAAAACGTCGTACCTGAGGCTGAAGTTTTACAGCATCACCAGAAAAAACATAGTTACCGATAAACTCTTTTCCCATTCATCATTTGCTAGTTAGTATCGGCGAGAAAAAGTTTGTAAAAGTTTTGAACTTACGTGTAAAGTTTGTTGGAAGTAGATAAGCACCCTGGTTCTCAAACATTGGATGAATGTAGTCTGGGTAATTTGCGCGTCATGGTTTACACTGTTTCATGAGATACGCACACCTCCTAACGTTAATACTAGGCGTAATGTACTGAACCGGTAACGTAAGATTATACTTCTTGATGTGTAGATTATGATAACACTTCAAATTTTTAAATTCGGCCAATAATTGAACGGAACACTGAAAATGAAATTACTGTTGCCCCTCGAAACTATTACATAGGCGCCGGCCGGGTTGGCCAAGCGGTTCTAGGCGCTACAGTCTGGAACCGCTCGACCGCTACGGTCGCAGGTTCGAATCCTGCCTCGGGCATGGATGTGTGTGATGTCCTTAGGTTAGTTAGGTTAAAGTACTTCTAAGTTCTAGGGGACTGATGACCTCAGAAGTTAAGTTCCATAGTGCTCAGAGCCATTTTATTACATAGGCAACCTGCAACTGAGATCGTTTCCCTGTGTGTCCGATTTAGCCGTTTAGAAATTCAGATAAAAAAAGTATTTGCTCGCTCGTAATTCTGTCGGACAAGATGATGCTTTGGAACTTCCTGGCCGGTTAAAACTTTGCGAGTCGAATCTGAGAAGGTAGGAGATGAGATGATGGCAGAAGCGAAGCTGTGAAGACGGGTCGTGAATCGTACTTGGAGAGTGCGGTGGAGCGCTTGTCCGCCAAAGATTTAGGTCTCAGGTTTTCGTCCGTTACGGCTCATATTTCTTATCTGACAGGAACTCTGAAAATAGTTATTTTGCTGGAAGTGATACAATGAGCTGCTCCGTGGAGTTTGTGAGGTAATGTGTGCTGGGAACTAGTAGCGGCTACAATACCGTTAATTGTCGTTTTGCTTTCAATTCTAGTTGGCAGCCAGAACAGTCTTGTCCAAAACTGAAGCGCAGCTGTTCGTCATTTGGCAGTCAGTTTGAAGTAGGTACGTGCAGACATGCACGACTGCTTCGTGAAGGTTTCCTTAACACAGTTGTAACTAGTGGAAGAAATGTCTACATTAATCCGACATCATTAAAACTCACAATAACAGATGGCCAAGTAGGATAACGCAGGGTCTGTTCATTAGAATTTTGACCTTACGTCTTCGAGAGTCACCAGTGTTCGGTAGTCTCTGGTTCGTTTTGTATTATGTTGACAGGAAGACATATTAGCGACTTTCAATGAGCGGCATGAAAAAGGAATATCAGAAGAAAACAATCTGTGGAACGTGCGAGTGACGGTAAAGACCAGATAAGATAAGAGACCTCACGGAGCGTGTGAAGCTACTTTATCTGTGGTGTTAAGTGACAACCACAGTGGCAGAAATTAGAGAGTAAGATTCCCACCACTAGTTGTAAACGCTATAAAAAGCAGCATCGAATCGGAGTTAGGACGTCTGAGCCGCCTTTCGCACGCTATAAAATTATCCTTTCGTGATCTTTTATACTCCAAGATGTGACGTCTCGTATAACACAAGTATCTCAGTTTCGCTTTTCTTTTTTCATCTCCCTGCTGCTGTTGTAGTGGGACATGTTCTGCCTCAGAATAGGTCTTGTACCGGCAGTTCCACATGAAAGTGTAAACCGTTATCTGTACGAAATAAAAGACAACATCGTAAATATATGTCTACATAAAAATACGTATTATTATTAATTGCACAATTACCTAATAGACCAGCCAATCACCGCCATTATTGATTATAGCTTGGCACCTTTCTGGCATGCTTTTCACAGGATTTTCTGGATATTCTCTCAGTTACGATCTCTATATCGTCCTGATTTTATGTGGCAGCTGCTTCATAGTATATATTGGCTTTCCTTTGAGCTTCGTCTCAACATACGACAAAACATTTTCGTTCGCATTTCCATCCGGATACACTGCAGGCGAATCCATCGTGGACACCCCATTGTCTCATTTCCACGCTGTATAGACACGGCTGCGATTTTTCGAATCAGTGTCCTCTTGAAACACCCAGTTTTCCTCGTTCGAGTCAATATAAATATCGCAAATATTTCAGAGTTTAAATTGGCTGTGAACAAGTGCCAATAGCCAAAACTGGAACCGACAAAACAAAACATTCCTCACACACAAATAAAGAAAAGATGTTATGTGGACATGTGTCCGGAAACGCTTAATTTCCATGTTAAAGCTCATTTTAGTTTCGTCAGTATGTACTGTACTTCCTCGATTCACCGCCATGATTTCATACGGGATACTCTACCCGTGCTGCTAGAACATGTGCCTTTACAAGTACGACACAACATGTGGTTCATGCACGATGGAGCTCCTGCACGTTTCAGTCGAAGTGTTCGTACGCTTCTCAACAACAGATTCGGTGACCGATGGATTGGTAGAGGCGGACCAATTCCATGGCCTCCACGCTCTCCTGACCTCAACCCTCTTGACTTTCATTTATGGGGGCATTTGAAAGCTCTTGTCTACGCAACCCCGGTACCAAATGTAGAGACTCTTCGTGCTCGTATTGTGGACGACTGTGATACAATATGCCATTCTCCAGGGCTGCACCAGCGCATCAGGGATTCCATGCGACGGAGGGTGGATGCATGTATCCTCGCTAACGGAGGACATTTTGAACATTTCTTGTAACAAAGTGTTTGAGGTCACGCTGGTACGTTCTGTTGCTGTGTGTTTCCATTCCATGATTAATGTGATTTGAAGAGAAGTAATAAAATGAGCTCTAACATGGAAAGTAAGCGTTTTCGGACACATGTCCACATAACATATTTTCTTTCTCTGTGTGTGAGGAATGTTTCCTGAAAGTTTGGCCGTACCTTTTTGTAACACCCTGTATACGTTGTGCAAAAGCCCACCAAGTACAAACTCCTTCTACTCCATTGATGAATTTCTGAATTTCTCAGTAGAACCAATTGATATATATATATATAATTCTGCAAAATTTCTGTGCAGTGATGTGTTCATTGTAAATAAGTGTGTATGTGCGTGTGTGTGTGTGTGTGTGTGTGTGTGTGTGTAAGTACAATCTAACTTCTGCACCATTTCAGTACAGTTATGTGTTCATTGTAAATATTTTAGTAGTTGTATTACACGTTTATTACCTTATAAATAAATAAAAAACTTTTTTATTTTAAATTCAGTGCATTAGTATTTGTAAAATGATTCTTTCATATAGTGTTCATTAAAAACTGACGATCATTCCACTTGGGACCTGTGGAATGGTACATTAGCTTATTTGTTTGAGTTGTAAATATTTGTCATGTATTGTTGTTTTTTGACATGTTCTACATCCTGGAGGACCTCCTCACTACGGATCAATTGGAATGAAAGTAAATCTAATCTAATCTAATCCAACCAGAGATGTCGCTGCGAATGTTACATTTAAAATTATGGCGTACGCACTCTTGTGGATCTGACTGTGTGTTAGGAGTTGCGTGATTGGCAGCGGTAAGCAGCGTGCCCGTCAAGCATGAATCCTTCGCTCCCACAATAATATTTTAAATACAGAGTCGGGTGAAGGGTTCTACCTAGATATTCGTCTAGATACCTCTACAGGGAACGAGGAATTCCGACAACAAAATCCCAACGTACACTATATACACTCGCTGATGTGTTTATTCTTAAGGAACTGTTCCTCTGTAAATCAAAAAATTCACAGCACTACCATAATACATTATACGCATAACACCAGGAGAAAAGTATGCAGTTCTCTCTCTCCATAGATTAAATCTGCTGTAAATGAATCTTAAAAATTCAAGTAGTTGCTTAAGGGGAGGTTTACTACTATCCCTTGGTTCAAAAAATTCGACTTTTTTAAAATTGCATTTTTGGATCCATAAAAGTGATTAGAATCCACACCTGAAACGGTTTTTCCGAATACGGAACGGAAATGTTTGTTATTCGCAGTTGAACAAAAAAATGTACCTGCCTGAAATCGACCTTTTTCACACACCAGGTTGCGCGTTTTAGTAACTTCAAATCTACTGAACCGATTGCCATGATGCTTTGTTTCCAACGAAGCAAACTAAATTGTCTAGGAGTTGTACCACTTTTATTCCGATCCATCAACTATAAATATTTTTACTAGGCCGACGAAGTCGAAAAATCGATGAAAAAATCGTATTTTTTCAAATGGCCGCCATTTTGTTTCCTATGGTCCAAATAACTTAAGCGAGGTACAGCTCCTAAAGAATCTTATATACTTCGCTAACGTCAACTCAATTTTGATTTCAGACGAGCTGGCTGACCTGTGACATACCGCGCGTGGAGGTCTACATCGAAATTTTGTTTCGTTCCGACGGCACTTCAGCCTTTGCTCTTCGACATTTCCGATCGAAAAAATTCCAGTTTGTAGAGGAAATATCAATAAACATTTTGACGAAATTTGACATTGATATCTATAACGCATCCCGAGAAAAAGAACATGCTTTTTTCGGGCCAAAGATAGTAAATCTCCTCTTAAGTCATTCTAATACAGAATACTGTGTACGAATGTCTAAATCAACAATAATACTTTCTCTACATTGAGATAAATCTGGGATTATGCTCCACCTAAAATAACGCAACTCTCATGAACTTCGATTTCCCATGGGCGTGTTAACTATTGACTGCCTGGTGGCAGCATATTTTTGATTGTAACTCTCGATTTTTAATGTGTACGTAATCTAATGGTAATCGGTAACGATCTGTTAACCATCAGTAAATAATTATGGACGTTTTTTTATTTTGTGAAGTTTTCACCCTTAAATATCCGTTAATCTATTTCATTTACTCACATTGCATTCATTATTTTACTAACATTTTGATGCTAATCTTCGCCAAATTATTATACTGTGCTACTATGTGACAATCTATCTAATAATCTTTGTAAAATGTTTTATGTTTCCAGTTTTGACTCGTCCTACATTCAAGCAACTTACTTACTGATTGTAGCGCAAAATCCAATTTACTACTTGAAGAAAAACACACAATTTGAAAGTTTTTTTCGTCCCGTATGGATGCGTTCACAGAATGTCTTGTTCTGTTTAACTGTGAAAATGCGCTTCTTGCATCTAACAGTGTATTTTCGTAGGCCTGTTTTGTCGAAAATAGGTGACAATGGAAGTGGTGAATAGTCAAGTTATTGAAAAGTTGTCTACCTACTGTCCGGATGTTTAAAATTTCAAAATCACATGTGAAGTAATAGGTTATTGTATCATTTTTCGATATTTCAAAATACTGTCGCTAAAAGAACTTCTTTACGAAAGAAAAAAAAGGAAATTTAACTAAACCCCATTGTCAGTACTTCATGTATTTTGCTGGTTCAAGAACCGATTTATTTTCAAACATGGAATGTGAATAATCAGTTTTCTGGTAATCGAAGCGTTATTGCCAGCCCCATCCTCTGTAGAAATTGCATTATGAATTACTCATAATGTCATCATCCTTACAGGTACGAGCTATCACTCTTCCGAGTAGAATACCAAAACAACCATCTTGCTGAATGTTTGACGCTCCTGCATTCACGAATCAAACATGGTTTACAAAGTTTTGTGCAAAAACACATCTTTATTTTCTTTTTGTTTACCCGTACATATTTCAAAACCTATGTCTCTTCTTGTTTGAGTCTCACTTTTCGTTCATTACCGAGAGGCCGATTCGTGCACAAAATCCTGCTCAGGCAGCAATTTCGCAGCTGTGGACGGCCATAGAGGCTACAGTAAGCCGGGCAGAAGGAGATCCAACACGATATTAGGTGATGTCCCACGACATTTGTCATTTCAGTGTGTACGCTGGTCAACAGATATATTCCGTCTTAGTAGTTCTCCGAAAAACTTCGACAGTGTACCACATCGCGCATGCTAACCAAGATATCATAATGCGACGAATGTTTGACTAACACAACACAGTAAGTTATACTGGACAGCGAATATTTGAATATTCCACAGAAACGAAGGTACCGTCGGGTGTTCGCCGGAAAGTATCGTCATTGGACGATTGTATTGAACTACACGAAGACTTGGACAAAATTTCAATTGGGGTGACGAATGGCAGTTCTCCTTAAATGTCGATAACCGTTTAGTACCTGATAACAAGATTAGTGGTGAAAATCTTGATACGTCACATCGTTCAAGTATTTAGGGGTAATACTAAGAGAAGACCAGTTGCGGATACAGAAAAACCTCAAGGAGGGGACGCTAAAGATATCTTGAGCTACTTTTACTTTTACGGTAATAAAAAATAATCAAGTCACATGCAAAATTAAAGAAAGTTTTATTTGAACTGACTATACAAAAGAAAAGTTTGGAGTAGGTATTAAAATCCATGGAGAAGAAATAAACACTTTGAGGTTCGCCGATGACATTGTAATTCTGTCAGAGACAGCAAAGGACTTGGAAGAGCAGTTGAACGGAATGGACAGTGTCTTGAAAGGAGGGTATAAGATGAATATCAACAAAAGCAAAACAAGGATAATGGAATGTAGTCGAATTAAGTCGGGTGATGCTGAGGGAATTAGATTAGGATATGAGACACTTAAAGTAGTAAAGGAAATTTGCTGTTTGGGGAGCAAAGTAGAGAGGATATAAAACGTAGAATGGAAATGGCAAGGAAAGCGTTTCTGAAGAAGAGAAATTTGTTAGCATCGAGTATAGATTTAAGTGTCAGGAAGTTGTTTCTGAAAGTATTTGTATGTAGTGTAGCCATGTATGGAAGTGAAACATGGACGATAAATAGTTTGGACAAGAAGAGAATAGAAGCTTTCGAAATGTGGTGCTACGGAAGAATGCTGAAGATAAGATGGGTAGATCATATAACTAATGAGGAGGTATTGAATAGAATTGGGGAGAAGAGGAGTTTGTAGCACAACTTTACCAGAAAAAGGGATCGGTTGGTAGGACATGTTCTGAGGCATGAAGGGATCACGAATTTAGTACTGGAGGGCAGCGTGGAGGGTAAAAATCGTAGAGGGAGATCAAGAGATGAATACACTAAGCAGATTCAGAAGGATGTAGGCTGCAGTAGGTACTGGGAGATGAAGAAGGTTGCGCAGGATAGAGTAGCATGGAGAGCTGCATCAAACCAGTCTCAGGGCTGAAGACCACAACAACAACAACATACGCATATACAAGACAATGCCATCTTATGCTATAAAAAAGTTACAATTGTAGTTCTCTTCCTTAAATGATGAATTCTGTGCGCCTATTCTTCCTGGCAACTTGGTTGATTACATCGTCAATAGGACAATCAGGCAATTTATGTGTGTGGAAATTTTATTGTCGATTCCATTCCTTTTTAGTGCACCCGATAGAGAGCCTATATAGAAACAATGCGTTTTGAGAAATCTTTTCGAAAGTCACTATTACCGGAGATACACGCATCAGTAGTTTCCCATACCTAACTCGTAATTATTGTTACGTTACTAATATTGATACGAGTCTCGTACAATATTTTTACTGAGAAATTACTATGAATTACTATTATTAATACTTCGCAAACAACTGATCACTCTCACTCTTGACTAATCTTCACACTTGCACTTGCTACAACTAGGAGTTTTTACATTCTTCAGTCTTAATATTCCTGCCTCTGAATGTAAACTAGCTTCCTATTCGGCGAAAAGTCCGTTTTTATTACGCTACGCATCGAAGGTTCTCTGTACAAGGCAACAGTAGAATATTCGCGACTTTTCTCGACCAAATGCCAGAGTAACGTTTCGAGATCACTAGAATGACCCCGACTTCTCTCGTAGGTATGTGTCAGCTACCTATGTGCCAGACAGAAACGTTTAAAATGCGATGACGCGGATGCGCGTACTACATAGAAAAGTACAACTTCTCGATAACTTGTTTCAGTCGAGTCGACTGACGAAAGAAACGAACGAATTGGAAATTTGTGGTAAGGACTATGGGACCAAACTGCTAATATCATCAGCAATCAGCAGTCAGGACAACACACACACCCATGCGCGAGGGAGGACTCGAACCTCCGACGGGGGGGGGGGGGGGGGGTGGGGGGGGGGGGACGCACCCCTCATATCTATCCGGCACTGGGGAAGTCTCTAAAATGCCACGCTACAAGATCCAAATGTTTATAAGTGACACAACAACTTATTGTGCCCCAGAGAATTGATGGCTATCCACTTCGGATTTGTTGTGGGCAGATTACTTTGCTAAACCCAACAATCATAACTAATACGGCACTTACTAAAGCTATAGAACTGTCTCGCCAAGATCAGTCATGTGCTGCTACATTCGTCTAAACGAGAGATTGTGTGGAATCGTGGGAAATCACTTCAGAAAGTGTATGAGAATTTTATAATGAATAAAGAAACTCTATACACTAGATTCTGGGGGGGGGGGGGGGGGCGACTGCCCCCTCGCCGGCCGTGGTGGCCGAGCGGTTCTAGGCGCTACAGTCTGGAACCGCACGACCGCTACGATCGCAGGTTCGAATCCTGCCTCGGGCATGGATGTGTGTGATGTCCTTAGGTTAGTTAGGTTTAAGTAGTTCTAAGTTCTAGGGGACTGATGACCTTAGAAGTTGAGAACCATTGTGCTCAGAGCCATTTGAACCATTTGAACTGCCCCTCTTGGCCCATCCTTTCCGAACACCTACGCATTTCCAGTAATGTATCAAAATGTTGGGGCATCAGCGCATACAAAGTTATGATAATCTCTTTTTTCCTCCAACCACAATTCTCTCAACAACCTGATCTGTGACAGTCATTATACCACTTTTTCGTTCACGTTCTTTTTCTGTTTACGACTAGGTGCAGCAGGAGCGTCTTGATAATTCAAGATTCCAAACCAGAGTAAATATTGCACATTTTTATTGAGCTGTGTCTAGCGAGAACTTCTACATCTACATCTACATTTATACTCCGCAAGCTACCCAACCGTGTGTGGCGGAGGGCACTTTACATGCCACTGTCATCACCTCCCTTTCCTGTTCCAGTCGCGTACGGTTCGCGGGAAGAACGACTGCCGGAAAGTCTCCGTCCACGCTCGAATCTCTCTAATTTTACATTCGTGATCTCCTAGGGAGGTATAAGTAGGGGGAAGCAATATATTCGATACCTCATCCAGAAACGCACCCTCTCGAAACCTGGACAGCAAGCTACACCGCGAGGCAGAGCGCCTCTCTTGCAGAGTCTGCCACTTGAGTTTGTTAAACATCTCCGTAACGCTATCACGCTTACCAAATAACCCTGTTACGAAACGCGCCGCTCTTCTTTGGATATTCTCTATCTCCTCTGTCAACCCGACCTGGTACGGGTCCCACACTGATGAGCAATACTCAAGTATAGGTCGAACGAGTGTTTTGTGAGCCACCTCCGCCGGCCGCGGTGGTCTAGCGGTTCTGGCGCTGCAGTCCGGAACCGCGGGACTGCTACGGTCGTAGGTTCGAATCCTGCCTCGGGCATGGGTGTGTGTGCTGTCCTTAGGTTAGTTTGGTTTAAGTAGTTCTAAGTTATAGGGGACTTATGACCTCAGATGTTGAGTCCCTTAGTGCTCAGAGCCATTTGAACCATTTTTTGAGCCACCTCCTTTGTTGATGGACTACATTTTCTAAGGACTCTCCCAATGAATCTCAACCTGGCACCCGCCTTACCAACAATTAATTTTATATGATCATTCCACTTCAAATCGTTCCGCACGCTTACTCCCAGATATTTTACAGAAGTAACTGCTACCAGTGCTTGTTCCGCTATCATATAATCATACAATAAAGGATCCTTCTTTCTATGTATTCGCAATACGTTTCATTTGTCTATGTTAAGGGTCAGTTGCCAATCTCTGCACCAAGTGCCTATCCGCTGCAGATCTTCCTGAATTTCGCAGCAGTTTTCTAATGCTGCGACTTCTCTGTATACTACAGTATCATCCGCGAAAAGCCGCACGGAACTTCTGACACTGTCTACTAGGTCATTTATATATATTGTGAATGTCCCAAACACTCCCCTGTGGCACGCCAGGGGTTACTTTGACGTCTGTAGACGTCTCTCCATTGAGAACAACGTGCTTTGTTCTGTTTGCTAAAAACTCTTCAATCCAGCCACACAGCTGGTCTGATATTCTTTAGGCACTAACTTTGTTTATCAGGCGACAGTGCGGAACTGTATCGAACGCCTTCCGGAAGTCAAGGAAAATGGCGTCTACCTGGGAGCCAGTATTTAATATTTTCTGGGTCTCATGAACAAATAAAGCGAGTTGGGTCTCACACGATCGCTGTTTCCGGAATCCATGTTGATTCCTACAGAGTAGACTCTGAGTTTCCAGAAATGACATGATACGCAAGCAATAAACATGTTCTAAAATTCTACAACAGATCGATGTCGCAGATATAGGCTTATAGTTTTGCTCATCTGCCCGACGACCCTTCTTGGAGACTGGGACTACCTGTGCTCTTTTCCAATCATTTGGAATCTTCTGTTCCTCTAGAGACTTGCGGTACACGGCTGTTCGAAGGAGGGCAAGTTCTTTCGCGTACTCTGTGTAGAATCGAATTGGTATCCCGTCAGGTCCAGTGGACTTTCCTCTGTTGAGTGATTTCAGTTGCTTTTCCATTCCTTGGACACTTGTTTCGATGTCAGCCATTTTTTAGTTCGTGCGAGGATTTAGAGAAGGAACTGCAGTGCGGTGTTCCTCTGTGAAACAGCTTTGGAAAAAGGTGTTTAGTATTTCAGCTCTACGCGTGTCATCCTCTGTTTCAATGCCATTATCATCCCAGAGTGTCTGGATATGCTGTTTCGATCCACTTACTGATTTAACACAACAATACTGCTCAACAATACCGGCTGCCTGGGCTACGCCATGCCCACACCCGCCGCGCGGCGGTGCGCAAAACCAACGAAAGAGGTCGGCGCCCGGTATGGACGACAAACCGCGCCAGCAGCTCTGCGCAACAACGAAGTTCCGCGCTGTGTCGGTACATCCAAGGAAATGGTTCGTTCGCTTGCGCTTTGTTTAGGCTGTGTTTCTCGTTTCCCATTTTATTGAGGCGTGCGTGCGCACGAATGCCGGACATTTGCCACGCCGGACATCACACTTGCCCCTTCGCCAGGCAGCTATCCCTCAGGTAAGTGACGCCTTTCCTCGTACTTCGTTTGTCCGCTTTCAAACCGCCGTCTCCACATCTTACTCGATACAACCAGTACGTAAGGGACCTTCTTCTTCGACATCTTGGCCAAATACAGAGCTTCTTTTCCGAAATCGAAATATTTATAACTTTTGGGAAACGAAAGCAATGCCGACGATTATGTCAGTATGTAATTAGTTCTGCCAAGTATAAATATATATATCCCTCTGTGTGTACGGTAGTTTCCTTTCACGCGATAGAAACAGTCCATCGCCATGGGAACAACAAGCAAGGAACGATGTAAAGAGAATGCGAATGTACCCTAATCATTTATTTTTCAAAATGGCTGTGAGCACTATGGGACTTAACATCTGTGGTCATCAGTCCCCTAGAACTTAGAACTACTTAAACCTAACTAACCTAAGGACATCACACATATCCATGCCCGAGGCAGAATTCGAACCTGCGACCGTAGCAGTCGCGCGGTTCCGGACTGAGCGCCTAGAACCGCTAGACCACCGCGGCCGGTAATCATTTATTTTTGATCACTGCATTTGTGCCTACTTTAAGTACTACAATTGCATGCCCAAAAGACAAAAGGAACGAAGAAATGGGAATGTGAATGTTTGAAATGAAGAACGACATACTCAATATTAGTTTACTCTCTAAAATGCGATATCCCTTCCGGCGAAATATTTGCTAATAAAGTGTAGCGGGACAATGTTCAAAACATGACTGAAAATACGTTCACTAAATAGAGATAAGAACATCTATGACTGACATGTCATCTAAAGTCGACATACAATTTTAAAATGTTAGAAATAAGGAAATGAAGTAATACAGAATGCTTTGCTTGTAACATACGTTGTTGTTCTAGATTGTTTAGCTGTGGTTATTTTCAGGGTCACAGAGAAAGCGTCCTTGGTTTGGGAGGGAAAAGCCGTAATTGTAATGATGTGCACTACAACAGAAACAAGAAGCACAAGTTAATGAAAAATAAAGAAATGTGTGTTCCAGCTCACAAGCGACATTGAAGCAGATAGTTCCTGTGCCTTAGTAAGGTCTGAGGTTATATTCGACAACCGGAATAAATTAATAACTGGCTCCTTTTACCGACCCCCAGTCTCAGATCAAACAGTTGCTGAACAGTTCAAAGAAAACTTGGGTCTCATCACAAATAGGTACCCTATTCATACAATTATAGTTGGCAGTAACTTCAATCTACCTTCCGTATGTTGATAAAAATACATTTTCAGACCCTACTGTAGATAGAAAATCACTTCCGTAATTGTTCTAAATGCTTTTTAAAATTATTTTGAACAATTAGTTCACGAGGCCATTCAAATTGTAAATGGTTACGAAAACACACTTGACCTCTTAGCCACAAATAATCCCGAGCATCACGACGGATACACGGATTAGTGAACACACAGTCGTAGTGAAGCTCAATTCCGTAACAAAAAAATTCAACAAAACAAAACGCGAAATATATCTATTTATAAAAGCAACTAAAATTTCGGTTGATGTCTTTCTAAGAGACAGTCTCCAATCCTTCCAAACTATATAAGTGAAGACCATATGTAGCTTAAGTTGAAAGAAATAGTATCAACAGCACTCGAGAGATTCATACCATATAATTTAATAAGAGACGGAACTGATCCCCCATGGTATACAAAACACGACAGAAAGCTGCTGCAGGGGCACCGAAAAATGCAAGTATAATTTAGACGAACGCAAAATCTCCAAGATGTGCGAAGTTTTACTGAGGCTCGAAATTTCGTTCAAATGGCTCTGAGCACTATGGGACTTGACATCTATGGTCATCAGTCCCCTAGAACTTAGAACTACTTAAACCTAAATAACCTAAGGACAGCACACAACACCCAGTCATCACCGAAATTTGGCGCGGATTTCAATGCGAGATGCATTTAATAGTTTCCACAACGAAACTCTCTCTAGAAATGTGGCACAAAATCCAAAGAGATTGCGGTTCTATGTTAAGTAAACCAGCGAAAAGGCTCAGTAAGCGATGAGGAGGAGGAGGAGGGGGAGACTAGGGACCCAACCCTTCGGAGCAGGTAAAATCGTGGCAAATGTCCGGCGTGGCAAATGTCCGCACACCCGTGCGCACACTGGAACCTACGAACATTCAACTACATTCTGCGTATTTCTATAGTCGTCTACGCTGTTCTCGAGCCTTTGTGGCGACCCCGCGCGTTAGACGGCGGTACGCCCTAGCTCCGTTGTTTACAGTAAAATTGCGCTGCGAGGCATAACGGATGCCGCAGTGATAGCGACAGGGGAGAATAAGACGAACAACTCATCAACCCATACAGTGATCGTTCTGATCGTAGAGCGAAATTTTTGGCGACGACTCCTGTAACGTTAGCTGCACTGTCCGTCATGTTTTCCCCAAAGTGTGGAAGATTCATACTCGTTTACATATGAGGCAAGATGCGAGTGGAGAATTCTAACTAAATGTATCGAAGAATTCGTCGTTTAAGTATGGGTGGTTGGGGGTCTGTGAACTGCGCTAACCATTGCAGAAATGATTTTCACATAAAACTTTTATCCATTATGGATGAGGAACAGTGCGACTGAAATGAATGGAATTACTGCAACCAGTCGCCTTTTGTTTTGTTCTTCAGTTATTTTTTATTGTTCCATTACCGGTTTCGAGCCGCCCAGCGATTCATCATCAGATGGTTGTTGTTGTCTTCAGTCCTAAGACTGGTTTGATGCAGCTCTCCATGCTACTCTATTCTGTGCTAGCTTCTTCATCTCCCAGTACGTACTGCAGTCTACATACTTCTGAATATGTTTAGTGTATTCATCTCTTGGTCTCCCTCTACGATTTTTACCCTCCACGCTGTCCTCCAGTACTAAATTGGTGATCCCTTGATGCCTCAGAACATATCCTACCAAACGATCCCTTCTTCTAGTCAAGTTGTGCCACAAACTCCTCCACAATCCTGTTCAGTACCTCCTCATTAGTTATGTGATGTACCCATCTAATCTTCAGTATTCTTCTGTAGCACCACATTTCGAAAGCTTCTATTCTCTTCTTGTCCTGGCTGCACTCCATGCAAATACTTTCAGAAACGACTTCCTGACGCTTAAATCTATACTCGATGTTAACAAGTTTTTCTTCTTCAGAAACGCTTTCCTTGCCATTGCCAGTCTACATTTTATATCCTCTCTACTTCGACCATCATCATTTATTTTGCTCCCCAAATAGCAAAACTCATTTACTACTTTAAGTGTCTCATTTCCTAATCTTATTCCCTCAGCATCATCCGACTTAATTCGACTACATTCCATTATCCTCGTTTTGCTTTTGTTGATGTTCATCTTATAGCCTCGTTTCAAGACACTGTCCATTCCGTTCAACTGCTCTTCCAAGTCCTTTGTTGTCTCTGACAGAATTACAATGTCATCGGCGAACCCCTAAGTTTTTATTTCTTCTCCATGGATTTTAATTCCCACTCCGAATTTTTCTTTTGTTTCCTTTACTGCTTGCTCAAAATACAAATTGAATAACATGGGGGAGAGGCCACAACCCTGTCTCACTCCCTTCCCAACCACTGCTTCCCTTTCGTGTCCCTCGACTCTTATACCTGCCATCTGGTTTCTGTACAAATTGTAAATAGCCTTTCGCTCCGTGTATTTTACCCCTGCCACTTTCAGAATTTGAAAGAGAGTATTCCAGTCAACATTGTCAAAAGCGTTCTCTAAGTATACCAATGCTAGAAACGTAGGTTTGCCTTTTCTTAATCTACCTTCTAAAATAAGTCGTAGGGTCAGTATTGCCTCACGTGTTCCCATATCTCTACGGAATCCAAACTGATCTTCCCCGTGGTTGGCTTCTACCAGTTTTTCCATTCGTCTGTAAAGAATTCGCGTTAGTATTTTGCAGCCGTGACTTATTAAACTGATAGTTCGGTAATTTTCACATCTGTCAACGCCTGCTTTCTTTGGGATTGGAATTATTATATTCTTCTTGAAGTCTGAGGGTATTTCGCCCGTCTCATACATTTTGCTCACCAGATGGTAGAGTTTTGTCAGGACTGGCTCTCCCAAGGCTGTCAGTAGTTCTAATGGAATGTTGTCTACTCCCGGGACATCGTTTCGACTTAGGTCTTTAAGTGCTCTATCAAACTCTTCACGCAGTATCATACCTCCCATTTCATCTTCATCTACATCCTCTTCCATTACTATAGCATTGCCCTCAAGTACATCGCCCTTGTATAGACCTTCTATGGACTCCTTCCACCTTTCTGCTTTCCCTTCTACATTTATTAATTGTCTGCAGCACCGTGGGGTCGTGTAGCGTATTTAATATCCGTCGGTTGGGTGTTCGCGTACACTGTATTCTGGAAAACATAATGAGTGACGTCAGTTGTACTGCACTCTACACATTTGTTTAGTGTAGTGCAATGCTACCAACGACACAGGATAGAATAGCGCGGAGAGCTTCGAACTGAAGGCAACAGCAATACCACTTTGGCGCTAAAGATAACAAATTAGCAATGCCGTTGCACAATAATTTATTGGAACATAGTTTTGCAATACGATGAAGTCCAGTACAGAACCTAGAAAAATAGAGATGGCCAGTCCTTTTTTTTTCCTGTAACAGGAAAGAAAGAACTAACAAAATCTGAGTAGTGACACAAAACCAGCGAAATGCCCTTGGGTTTATCTCTTCAAAGCTTTAAGCCCAGTTCATTCCAGACGTCGAATGCAAATTGCTGAGATGCCAAGAAGAGGCAGACACAAAATGCACGGTACTTTAGAACGGAATCTGTCTGTAATTGTGATGTAGTGACATTCGAAAGCTGCATGGCGCTTCCGAGCGAACCGTACGTCGCGCCATCGTGAAGTGAATGTTGGAGTTCGAATCGTCAGCCATGTTTTCTCTGAGGATTCGGCAATGTTTACTTTGCGGGTGGTTAACCTACTCAAGCAACTTTTTCCAGAATTTCTTATAAAATATTTGACTTTGCATGTATGAAGTGTACCGGACAGCAATTAATGTGCATAGAGATGTTTAGTATGCCCTTTTCATATAACAGAAAAATTAAAATCTAATATTACACGGATATAGAAGTGTGGGCCCAGAACTTTGATGGTAATTTGTGAACATTAAATTTAATTACGTAAGAACTCGTTATGGGGGTGTCTTCAAAGACAGGTCCTGTGCAGTAACAACCTGTGCTTGTTATTAGTTTTTGCCCGTATAGGTTGGGGTAAAATACAGGGAGCGAAAGGCTATTTACAATTTGTACAGAAACCAGATGACAGTTATAAGAGTCGAGGAGCATGAAAGGGAAGCAGTGGTTGGGAAGGGAGTGAGACAGGGTTGTAGCCTCTCCCCGATGCCATTCAATCTGTATATTGAGCAGACAGTAAAGGAAACAAAAGAAAAATTCGGAGTAGGAATTAAAATCCATGGAGAAGAAATAAAAACTTTGGGGTTCGCCGATGACATTGTAATTCTGTCAGAGACAGCAAAGGACTTGGAAGAGCAATTGAATGGAATGGACAGTGTCTTGAAAGGAGGATATAAGATGAACATCAACAAAAGCAAAACGAGGATAATGGAATGTAGTCGAATTAAATCGGGTGATGCTGAGGGAATTAGATTAGGAAATGAGACACTTAAAGTAGTATATGAGTTTTGCTATTTCGGGAGTAAAATAACTGATGATGGTCGAAGTAGAGAGGATATAAAATGTAGACTGGCAATGGCAAGGAAAGCGTTTCTGAAGAAGAGAAACTTGTTAACATCGAGTATAGATTTAAATGTCAGGAAGTCATTTCTGAAAGTATTTGTATGGAGTGTAGCCATGTATGGAAGTGAAACATGGACAGTAAATAGTTTGTACAAGAAGAGAATAGAAGCTTTCGAAATGTGGTGCTACAGAAGAATGCTGAAGATTAGATGGGTAGATCACATAACTAATGAGGAGGTATTGAAGAGAATTGGGGAGGAGTTGGTCGCACAACTTGACTAGAAGAAGGGATCGGTTGGTAGGACATGTTCTGAGGCATCGAGGGATCACCAATTTAGTATTGGAGGGCAGCGTGGAGGGTAAAAATCGTAGAGGGAGACCAAGGCATGAATACACTAAGCAGATTCGGAAGGATGTAGGCTGCAGTACGTGCTGGGAGATGAAGCAGCTTGCACAGGATAGGGCAGCATGGAGAGCTGCATCAAACCAGTCTCAGGACTGAAGACCACAACAACAACAACAGGTTGGTTTGATTTGGTTGGTTATGGGGGAGGGAGCAAACAGCGAGAATATTTATTGTGATGTATTTATCTGTCGTTATCATGAACAAACGTACACAAACTGGATAATACATAACATTGTTTCTCATGTGGGTACTGTAGGAGGAGTGATAATTAAGATATTTTTACAGCGGATTGGTCGTTGTCATACCTGCAACACGTAACACAATCTTCAAAGAATAAAATTTTGAACACAACTCAACAAGCAGCCAATTTTGCGTCTCATTTTTCTGTTTATGATAATAACATTTAATAACAGCGTGAATTCCAGACACATAAATTTTACAGTTTATTTGGGAGGGGTAGGGGTGGGGAGGTAGTCAGACTTACATGCTGGGCAAGAACTAATTTAATCTAATGAACAAAAAATAACAAAATATTAGTTTTGGGTAGTAGGACGTTATGAACATACTTGTAAGCCTTAGTTCATGCATGGCACAGTTCAACGGGCTTCACATTGCCACGTTTCTTCATATACTTACTTATGGTCAAAAAATAAACACCACTTTTGCAAGCGTCTCTACACGGGCAGAACCGAGCGAGGTGGCGCAGTGGGATCGCATTCGGGAGGACGACGGTTCAAAACCGCGTGCGGCCATCCTGATTTAGGTTTTCCGCGATTTCCCCAGATCACTTCAAAAAAATGCCGGGATGTTTCCTTTGAAAGGGCAGGGCCGATTTCCCTCCACATCCTTACCTAATCCGATGTGACCGATGACCTTGCTGTTTGGCCCCTTCCCCCAAACCAACCAAATCTAACCAACCTATACGGGCAAAAACTAATAATAGGCACAGGTTGTTACTGCACAGAATCCGTCTTAGAAGACACCCCCGTACCGAGTTCTTAACTAATTTCTCGTGCGTGACCAGGGATGGGGGTGGCGTGACAGTGACCGAACTTCTGCATAAATGAGATCTCGAGAGTTTTACGTATATCAAAGTAGAATGGCAATGGCAGGTAGCGATGTCTAGCGACATCAGCAGTTTTCTGTTTCGTTCAACTATTCTTCTGTAGTTATTTATGGTTCTAAACATCATGGGACTTAACATCTGAGGTCATCAGTCCCCTAAACTTAGAACTACTTAAACCTAACTAACCTAAGGACATCACACACATCCACGCCCGAGGCAGGATTCGAATCTGCGACCGTAGCAGTCGCGTGGTTCCGGACTGAAGCGCCTAGAACCGCTCGGCCACAGCGGCCGGCTTAGTTATTTAATCTTGTCAACAATCTGTTTCCTGCAACTTGCAGCTAACTCTTCAGAACTTCACTCGAGATTTCTGAAGGTTTTGTAGCGATGCTACTAAGCCACTTTTTTTTCCAAATCTCCGTTTAATACCTGCAACTAAGAAACAATTTTGTTTCGTTGCATCGGTACTCTTTTCCTCAAATGTATTTATTATCGTTCTCCATCACTTGTTCTGTACGTCAGTGCTATTAAGTTACGTCCCATTAAAATAATGTTCTTCTATATTCGTTTCAGCATTTTTTCTGTCCTGTAAAATTTTTAATGCCAACGTTTTAGGCTTCATCTAACTTAAAAATTCAAACTAGTTAATTGTGTTAAGAGTAACATGAAATAGAAATAAATGGCTATAAGACCCACATTTACATCGTGAAAAATTAGCGATACATAACAGACTTCACATATGAACTGATACAAATTTTTCACTATAAACAATTGGACATTTTTATTGTTTGCTCCTAATTCACAATTTCATTTGTTGGTTCCGCTTGAATCACTGGCCTCGTAGACGGTATGTCTTTCATTCTGATACTTATAAGTTATTATGTTAACCCACAAACGGAGTTGTGATTCCTTTGTATCATAAGTGGTGTTGTGGGATCGAAAAGGATACTGCTTTTGTTTTTGCCATGAACAATAATTTATTTTGTTTTCATCATAAACATTTATTCATTAATTTCATATTTGCCTATATTATAATACAAAGCGTCAGTTTAACAAAAAAACTCAAAATAAATCACAAAAGGAAAACAAGTTTATGTAACTGTGCCTAACAGCGAAGTGAAATGAACCATAAAAATTCTAACTAGTTTACGTTTTAGGAGTAACGTGAAACAGTAATACATGGCTGTAAGACGAACATACACGGTGTGAAAAATTAGTAGTATACAGGGTGGTCCATTGATCGTGCGTGACCGGGACAAATATCTCACGAAATAAGCGTCAAACGAAAAAACTACAAAGAACGAAACTTGTATAGCTTGAAGGAGGAAACCAGATGGCGCCATGGTTGGCCCGCTAGATGGCGCTGCCACAGGTCAAACGGATATCAACTGCGTTTTTTAAAATAGGAACCCCCATTTTTATTGCATATTCGTGTAGTACGTAAAGAATTATGAATGTTTTAGTTGGACCACTTTTTTCGCTTTGTGATAGATGGCGCTGTAATAATCACAAACATATGGATCACAATTTTAGACGAACAGTTGGTAACAGGTAGGTTTTTTTAAATTAAAATACAGAATGTAGGTACGTTTGAACATTTTATTTCGGTTGTTACAATGTGATACATGTACCTTTGTGAACTTATCATTTCTGAGAACGCATGCTATTACCGCGTGATTACCTGTAAATACCACATTAATGTAATAAATGCTCAAAATGATGTCCGTCAACCTCAATGCATTTGGCAATACGTGTAATGACATTCCTCTCAACAGCGAGTAATGTTCGCACATGCATTGACAATGCGCTGACACATGTTGTCAGGCGTTGTCGGTGGATCACCTTGGTACGGTGCTTCGACGACCAATCCACCTGTCGTGAAACATGCTATTCAGTACCGCTTCAACCGCACGCCAGCTATGCACCGGACATCCATCATGCTGGAAGTACATGGCCAATCTGTCATGCAGTGAAACATCTTGTAGTAACATCAGTAGAACATTACGTAGGAAATCAGAATACATTACACCATTTAGATTGACATCGATAAAATGGGGGCCAATTATCTTTTCTCCCGTAATGCCGCACCATACATTAACCCGCCAAGTCGCTGATGTTCCACTTGTCGCAGCCATCGCGGATTTTCCGTTGCCCAGTAGTGCATATTATGCCGGTTTACGTTACCGCTGTTGCTGAATGGCGCTTCGTCGCTAAATAGAACGCGTGCAGAAAATCTGTCGTCCCGTAATTTCTCTTGTGGCCAGTGGCAGAACTGTACAGGCAGAACTGTACACGACGTTCAAAGTCGTCGCCATGCAGTTCCTGGTGCATAGAAATATGGTACGGGTGCAATCGATGTCGATGTGGCATTCTCAAAACCGACGTTTTTGAGATTCCCGTTTCTCGCGCAATTTGTCTGCTACTGATGTGCGGATTAGCCGCGACAGCAGCTAAAACACCTACTTGGGCATCATCATTTGTTGCAGGTCGTGGTTGACGTTTCACATGTGGCTGAACACTTCCTGTTTCCTTAAATAACGTAACTATCCGGCGAACGGTCCGGTCACTTGGATGATGTGGTCCAGGATACCGAGCAACATACACAACGCACGCACGTTGGGCATTTTGATCACAATAGCCATACATCAACACGATATAGACCTTTTCCGCAATTGATAAACGGTCCATTTTAACGCGGGTAATGTATCACGAAGCAAATACCGTCCGCACTAACGGAATGTTACGTGATACCACGTACTTATACGATGGTGACTATTACAGCGCCATCTATCACAAAGCGAAAAAAGTGGTCCAACTAAAACATTCATATTTCTTTTCATACTGCAGGAATATGTAATAAAAAATGGGGGTTCCTATTTAAGAAAACGCAGTTGATATCCGTTTGATCTATGGCAGCGCCATCTAGCGGGCCGACCATAGCGCCATCTGGCTTCCCCCTTCAAGCTAGACGAGTTTCATTCTTTGTAGTTTTTTCGTTTGATGCTTATTTCGTGAGATATTTGGCCCGGTCACTATCAATGGACCACCCTGTATAATGAACTTCACTTATGAACTGATATAAAATTTTTCACAAATGTTCAGTATTCAAGCTCTCCTCTCCACACTCCTTATACATCACTGATCCTCTTCTCTCTGTTCATTTCGCTCTTCGTTGTCTGAGTCACAGCTTTGCTCTGAAGCAGTTTCATGTTCACTACTGTAAGAAGGGTCATTTTCATCTTCGAGATCATATTTTCCATCGCTATCTTCATCTTCTTCTTACGTCTACCTCATAAAGTCCAGAAAATTTGCATCAAGCACTGACATGCATGACGGGTAGCGGTCTAGTAGTCGTCGGCAGTTCAGACGTACGGCGAATGATGGTACCCCTTTGGGAAATGTCAGCAAGGGACTGTAAAGGATACCAAGTGCACTCGGCGTGTGCAGGGCCTCATTCAACATGTTCAAGAGGCTATTGTGGCAGCCATTGAGGGAACAGAGCCAACGAATAGCAGATTGTGGCGGACGTTGCAACAAATGATGCCTGTCGTCTGGACTCCTGAGATCATTCTTAGGTCATTCTAGCGACTGTCAGAGAAGGTTGAGAAGGCGAGCCTTGCTAGTGGAGGTCCAACGAAGCTCACAATTTACAGCACTGTCCTCAGAACTGATCGTGGCACTTTCGTTCCGAGTCGAGTGGAAGGACTGAACCAGAGACTTCGAAGTTTCTGTGACACGCTAGGCTGCGACTTACTGGACTTGCGCCAGAGGAATTGTAGTTTCCTCCTAAACAGGTCAGGTGCACACTACACATCAGAGACTACTCAGATATCTGACTGTGTGTGGGGTACACACAAGGTTTTTCTTAGATTAGGTGACTCTCCATCCAATCTAGATAACGATAGCTGTAGGAAACACAGAAGCATCAGTGTAAGGTCGAAAGAAATGCCTCCCACAGGTGAGAGTATCACAATCGTAATGGTAAACTGCTGAAGCATTCGCAACAAAATGCCAGAGTTTGAAGCGCTCATGAAATGCAGTGAAGCTCACACAACACTAGGTACAGAAAGCTGTTAGAAACCTGAAACTGTCAGCAGTGAGATTTTTGGGAAAAAATTTAAGTGGATATCGAAAGGATAGGCAAATGGGAAATGGAGGTGGTGTATTTATCGCAGTAGACAAGAATCTCAAATCAACCGAAACAGCAATTGGAGCTGCGTGTGAGATTGTTTGGACAAGACACAGTATCAGGGGTGGGCATAAAATGATAACTGGGCGTTTCAATTGCCCACAAAAACTTCAGAGAAAATCTCAGTTCACTTGTACATAAGTTCCCCAATCATACTATAATCGTCGGTGGAGACTTTAATTATCCAACAGTTAATTGGGAAATTACAGTTTTGTTTGTGATGGGTGTGATAAGATATCCTGTGAAACTTTACTAAATGCCTTCTCTGAAAACAGTCTAGAAGAGATAGTTAGGAGCCACACTCATAATGAAAATATGTTGGATCTAATGGCAACAAATAGATCTGACGTCTTTGAGGATGTCCACACAGAAACTGCTCAAAAATGGTTCAAATGGCTCTAAGCACTATGGGACTTAACATCTGAGGTCATCAGTCCCCTAGAACTACTTAAACCTAACTAATCTAAAGACATCCCACACATCCATGCCCGAGGCAGGATTCGAACCTGCGACCATAGCAGCAGCGCGGTTCCGGACTGAAGCGCCTAGAACCGCTCGGCCACAACGGCCGGCCAGAAACTGCAATCAGTGACCATGACGCAGTTGTGGCAACAGTAATCACCAAAGTACAAAGGACAACTAAAACAAGCGGAAAGATATATATGTTCAGTAAAATAGATACAAAATCGGTAGTGTCATATCTCAGTGAGGAACCTGAAACTTTCAGCACAGGTCAAAAACATGTAGAGGAACTCTGGCTGAAGTTTAAAAGAATAGTTGACCACGCTCTAGATAGATATGTACCCAGTAGAACACTTCATAAAGGGAGGGAACCTCTTTGGTACATAGTCACTGTAAAGAAACTTCTAAAGAAACAGAGATTACATATTAGGTGTAAAACAAAGATAGAGAGACGTTGGATGCAACGCGTTTGGCTGTCAAGGGAATATTGCGTTATGCTTCAGTGACTACCGTGGCAGAATATTGTCAAGTGATCTTTCACAGAACCCAAAGAAATTCACGTCGTATATAAAGACTGTTAGTGGCACCAAAGTTAGTGTTCTATCTCTAGCGAATGAGACAGTAACTGAGATTGAGGGTAGCAAAGCAAAAGCTGAAATGCTTAACTCCGTTTTCACACGTTTCTTTACAAAGAAAACCCAGGCGAAGTGCCCCAATTTAATCCCCCTGCCGCTGAAAAGATGAATGAAGCAAATACTAGTGTCAGTGGTGTTGAGAAACAGATGAAATTGTTAAAATTGAATAAAGCTCCAGTGCCCGATGGAATCCCTGTCAGATTCTATACTGAATTTGAGGCTGAGTTAGCCCCTCTTCTGACTATAATCTATCGTATATCCCTCGAACAAAAACCCGTGCCCAGTTTTTGGAAAAAGGAAAAGGTCATACCCGTCTACAAGAAGGGTAGTAGAAGTGATCCACGAAACTACCTTCGAATATCCTTGACATCGATTTGTTGTAGAATCTTAGATTGTATTCTGAGCTCAAACATAATAAGGTATCTTGAATAGAATGACTTCGTCAGTGCCAACTAGCATGGATTTCGAAAACATCGATTAAGTGAAACCCAGTTCACACTTTTCTCACATGATGTATTGAAAGTTTTGGATCAAGGCGACCCTGTAGATGCAGTGTTTCTTGATTTCCGAAAAGCAGTTGACTCTATACTGCACCTGCTACGCTTATTGTCAAAAGTACGATCATATGGGGTATCAAGTGAAATCTGTGACTAGATTGAGGACTTTTTGGTAGGAAGGACACGACATGTTATGTTAGATGGAGAATCATCTTCAGATGTAGAAGTAGATTCGAGATTCGGGTGTGCCCCAGGGAAGTGTTTTGGGACCCACGTTGTATATTAATGACCATGCAGACAAGATAAATAGTAAAAGCACACTGTTTGAAGATGATGTAGTTATCTGTAATGAAGTACTATCTGAAGGAAGCTGCATAAATATTCAGTCAGATCTTAATAAGACTTCAGCGTAGTACAAAGAATGGCAACTAGCTCTAAATGTTCAGAAATGTAAAATTTTGCGTTTCACAAAACGAAAAAAACCTAGTATCCTATGACTGTAAAGTCAGTGAGTCACTGTTGCAATCGGCCAACTCATACAGATACCTGGATGTAACACGTCGTAGAGATATGAATTGGAACGATCACATAGGTTCAGTCGTGTGTAAAGCAGCCGATAGACTTTGGTTTATTGGTAGGATACTGAGGAAGTTCAATCAATCTACAAAAGTGACTGCTTACAAATCACCCGTGCGACCGGTTCTAGCATATTGCTCAAGTGTATGGGACCTATACCTAATAGGACTAACGGGGGATATTGAACGTATAGAGAGAAGGGCAGCACGAATGGTTACAGGTTTGTTTAATCCTTAAGAGTAAGTCACAGAGATACTGAAGGAAGTGAACTGTCCCGAGAAAGTCTATTAACAAAGTGTCAAGAACCGGCTTTAAGTGATTACTCTAGGGATATACACTCCTGGAAATTGAAATAAGAACACCGTGAATTCATTGTCCCAGGAAGGGGAAACTTTATTGACACATTCCTGGGGTCAGATACATCACATGATCACACTGACACACCACAGGCACATAGACACAGGCAACAGAGCATGCACAATGTCGGCACTAGTACAGTGTATATCCACCTTTCGCAGCAATGCAGGCTGCTATTCTCCCATGGAGACGATCGTAGAGATGCTGGATGTAGTCCTGTGGAACGGCTTGCCATGCCATTTCCACCTGGCGCCTCAGTTGGACCAGCGTTCGTGCTGGACGTGCAGACCGCGTGAGACGACGCTTCATCCAGTCCCAAACATGCTCAATGGGGGACAGATCCGGAGATCTTGCTGGCCAGGGTAGTTGACTTACACCTTCTAGAGCACGTTGGGTGGCACGGGATACATGCGGACGTGCATTGTCCTGTTGGAACAGCAAGTTCCCTTGCCGGTCTAGGAATGGTAGAACGATGGGTTCGATGACGGTTTGGATGTACCGTGCACTATTCAGTGTCCCCTCGACGATCACCAGTGGTGTACGGCCAGTGTAGGAGATCGCTCCCCACACCATGATGCCCGGTGTTGGCCCTGTGTGCCTCGGTCGTATGCAGTTCTGATTGTGGCGCTCACCTGCACGGCGCCAAACACGCATACGACCATCATTGGCACCAAGGCAGAAGCGACTCTCATCGCTGAAGACGACACGTCTCAATTCGTCCCTCCATTCACGCCTGTCGCGACACCACTGGAGGCGGGCTGCACGATGTTGGGGCGTGAGCGGAAGACGGCCTAACGGTGTGCGGGACCGTAGCCCAGCTTCATGGAGACGGTTGCGAATGGTCCTCGCCGATACCCCAGGAGCAACAGTGTCCCTAATTTGCTGGGAAGTGGCGGTGCGGTCCCCTACGGCACTGCGTAGGATCCTACGGTCTTGGCGTGCATCCGTGCGTCGCTGCGGTCCGGTCCCAGGTCGACGGGCACGTGCACCTTCCACCGACCACTGGCGACAACATCGATGTACTGTGGAGACCTCACGCCCCACGTGTTGAGCAATTCGGCGGTACGTCCACCCGGCCTCCCGCATGCCCACTATACGCCCTCGCTCAAAGTCCGTCAACTGCACATACGGTTCACGTCCACGCTGTCGCGGCATGCTACCAGTGTTAAAGACTGCGATGGAGCTCCGTATGCCACGGCAAACTGGCTGACACTGACGGCGGCGGTGCACAAATGCTGCGCAGCTAGCGCCATTCGACGGCCAACACCGCGGTTCCTGGTGTGTCCGCTGTGCCGTGCGTGTGATCATTGCTTGTACAGCCCTCTCGCAGTGTCCGGAGCAAGTATGGTGGGTCTGACACACCGGTGTCAATGTGTTCTTTTTTCCATTTCCAGGAGTGTAGTACAACCCTCTAGGAATCGCTCACATAGGGAACGCGATGATAAGATTAAAATAATTACTGCACGCACAGAGGCAAACAACCATCCTTCTGCAACTTGCACGAAAATGCTGTGAGGCGACGCGTGCATTTGTTTGCACTTATAATAACAGTTCTTACGTCTTGACCAAACTTTTATTCCCAGAATGAAGCTATGGAGGAGAGCTTCTGCGAAGTTTGGAAGGAGACGAGGTACTGGCGGATTTAAAGCTGTGAGGACGGGTCGTGAGTCGTGTTTGGGTAGCTCAGCTCGTGGAGCACTTGACCGCGAAAGGCAAAGGTCCCGAGTTCGAGTTTCGGTCCGGCACACAGTTTTAATCTGCCAGGAAATTTCACACTTTTATTTTTCCAACACACTTGGCTTCCAAAATTTTCACTTGGTAGCAGTTTCCACTTGTCCCGTGATTGAGAATGTTGACGTGATACAGTGTATCTATTAGGTCTACAACTTCGCTTCCGCCGTTTTGCAATAGACGGCAGTAGCGGCAAGTGGGGTTCGGGTGGTTGGTCATAGGCGTAATACAAGAAGCTTAGGCAACTGTACCGAGCGAGGTGGCGCAGTGGTTAGCACACTGGACTCGCATTCGGGAGGACGACGGTTCAATCCCGTCTCCGGCCATCCTGATTTAGGTTTTCCGTGATTTCCCTAAATCGCTTCAGGCAAATGCCGGGATGGTTCCTTTGAAAGGGCACGGCCGATTTCCTTCCCCATCCTTCCCTCACCCGAGCTTGCGCTCCGTCTCTAATGACCTCGTTGTCGACGGGACGTTAAACACTAATCTCCTACTCCTCCTTAGGCAACTGTAAACATAATGCCATAAAAATGTTAGTCGATTTGAGATTGCATCATAAGGTTATTCTCGATTAAGTACATCATGTACCCATTTCTCGCCATTTGCGGGAAGTTTTAATTTTATGCTTTAACGTGAAGAAATCTGCGGCTGTTGCTCTTAAAATGCTGGGTAAGACCAATGGTGAGGGAACTATTAATGGAACAACGTGCAGAGAATGTTTTCAACGCCTTAAACGGTGATTTTAGTCTCGAAGACCGACATGGCGGTGGAAGACAGAACGTTTTCGTAGCTACTGAAACAGGTGAAGAAAGTCACAGGACATCATTATCGAAAGCAACTGATGCGTTCGAGCCCAGCACTGAAACACAAACGGCCACAATACAGCGATAGGTAAAGGTAATTTTGTAGCAGGTCAGTGCTCGACCCAATGTAGCAAACCCGTCAAAATATACATGGGAACGTTGAAATGAGAAGTCCTATCCCTCCCGCTGTATTCTCCATACGTTGCTCTCTCTGACTACCACCTTTTTCGATCAGTGGCATACAGTATGGCTGACCAGCACTTCCGATCATATGGAAAAGTGCAAAATTGAATCGATTCATGGATCCCCACAAAAGACGCCCAGTCCTTCCACCACGGGATTCGTATGCTGTACGAAAGATGGGAGAATGTAGTGGCCAACCATGGCAACAGTATGAATCATAATTTTCACAATAAAGCCCCGAACTTCGAGAAGACATAGTAATAAACAATTTTATATGACTGAGGTAACACTGGTAAGCTAGGAAGCCATATTCTAGTCGTTGTATTATGTCTGTTATCAGTAGTGAAATCTATCATATTTTCATATCTTCTGATACCAGTTTTGTGTTATATTTTGTAGTCTTTGAAAATGACGGAAAGTCGAGACGCCTAAGGTGTTGTTGGAAAAATAAAAGTGTGGCCAAGGCATAAGAAAAGTTATTAAAAATCATGCTTCCCGCGCCCCATATGTGAATGGAACACGAAGGAACCCTAGTAACTAGTGCAATAAGATGTACCCTCTGCCTTGCACCTCACGGTAGCTTACAGAGTATAGATGTAGATGTATAACGAGAGTCCGAAGCCATAGGAATACAGAAAAGAAATCAACTGCCGACAAGGTATGTGAAACCTCGAACATTAGAATGACCAACAGAGGAAATGGCAGGGGTGTACAGTTTCGGGCTGGTCTCGAAAAGGACCCCGTGTGAAGGTTTGCGGCCGCTTTCTCAGTCTAAGATGCTTCGCCAGAAGTCATACGTTTACTGACTACCATTTTAGCAGTTTATTTCCAGTTTATCTGTTCTCGAGAATGTCGTACTTGTTTTGAATTCTTCTGATTTCGGATTTATTCTCCAGAATTTGACGGAAGCTTTCCGTAGCTCGTGTTTTCCAGTCGTCTCTTCTTCTTAACCAGGAGGCACGGATTCCAGCTGACATTGCAAGTACCGATATCCCATTAAAGCTGGCACGTCGTATCATGAAGTAATTGACGCTCAGTGCCGCCAGAGCTATTTAGCAACAAGTTGAAATCAAACTTTCTAACATGGTTCTTTACAGTTGACTAGAAAATGATACTCATATCCTTTCTTACCCACTTTTTCTAGTACTGCTGATCCCTTTCCACTTCAGCAGTAGGTAGGTTTTTGTTTTATCTGGGGCGTTTCACATTGTAAGATAATTAGTTCTGCAAACTTTCGCCGGCCGAAGTGGCCGTGCGGTTAAAGGCACTGCAGTCTGGAACCGCAAGACCGCTACGGTCGCAGGTTCGAATCCTGCCTCGGGCATGGATGTTTGTGATGTCCGTCGGTTAGTTAGGTTTAACTAGTTCTAAGTTCTAGGGGACTAATGACCTCAGCAGTTGAGTCCCATAGTGCTCAGAGCGATTTGAACCATTTTTTTGCAAACTTTAGTGGCCGGAATAGGATCCTGTAGTTCACTGCGTCGTATTTAAGTAGAAGACATTATTATAGATCATCAAAAGAATTACAAACGCGTCGGGAAATAATAACAGAAATATTATAATCGGCAAACAAGTAATGTCAGATGAGAGTTATCAGTTGCGTTGCGAGATTTATTGCCGAAGATAACAGGTTTCACTTTATTTTTCATCCAATTATATGGTTTGGTCTGTTTAAGTGCAAGATGTATATTTTAACATCCTACTAATCCAGTGACCTGCTGCTGAGTTGTTGTGTGTTTAAAGCTACAACAATTGCGGCTGTCGCTGCATTTTTCCCCTTCGAGTACCGGCGGAGTGCTAATGTATGGCAACAGCGCAGCCGGGGAAGAACCATTCGTTGTGCAACTGCAGGAGTGGGAAGGCTGACGGAGAGCTGGTAAGTAGTCAGTGTGTATGTTGCATTCGAAGCTTAGTTGAGCAGCGAGCTTTGTCAGTGGTGCAGGGTTTGTTGCGATTAAGTAATTGTAACTATAATGTCGCAGGTGGCTTATACAGCACTACCAATGATTGATAACTTTGTGAACATTTCAACAACATTAAATGTTAGTGATTACGAGTCTTCGGGTACGCATCTTAGGATTTGTTATCGTGTGCGCTAGTTGCAGCATATTGATGCTTGATGTGTTTAGTAATTTGGTATTTATTTATTTTTTGTAGCCACAACGAGCTCAATGTCGAGCCCGAACATGTTTTCTGCCAGTTCACCAGATACTCCTGAATCATTTTTGTCACCCATTTTCACTATAAATCAGGAAGACCTTGGTGAGTAACTGTGCTATTAAATATTAGAACTAATTATATTTGACTGACACTTGGGTATTAAGTATGTAGCCTTCTATTTTATAAAACTGTGAATAGGTTATGTGTCACAGCTGATCTGTGTCTTAGGTTAGCGGATTTATTGTGTATCCTCTGTTTGATATTCTGCTGTCGAAAACAGCTATATTCGAGATAGACAGTAAATAGCAGCAGATCTCTTCTACCAGACAAATTTCACAACAACTACTGCATCTAGATGCGAAACGTTTAAGTGTAGGAAGCGTCTGTCATATTCAAATAGAAATGTGTTGTGTAGAAGTGGTAGTATTTCTTTTATGAAGTGTCTTAAAAGTACGTGGAAGTCTTATTTGTTCTCTCTATTTGAGATGACTAGAATACGAAGGAATAGGTGAGACATTTTGAAGACTCGATTTAACGCCTCTCCCCGTGGCTTTGTTGTGGTACTTCCTAACACTTTGTGATTGTTACTCGAAATTAATTTTTTCCCCTAAATTTCTTTATGCTTACCCGGATTATTTAACGTGTTTGAATCATGCAAACACCTGCTAAAGGCTGTTTTATTTTCATGATCTAGCATAGAAAGTGTTAATTACGCATAAGGTGTATTTGTATTTATTTATTTATCCTGTGAATCACATATTGTACAAAGTACACATGATATAGGACAAGTCATTTTTCTTAACAAGTATGTAGTTTGGAGGAAAAAATAGGCAATGGACTGCCATTTAAAAAAATGTACATAAAATTGTTCGTTGATGAAACAAACAATTTACATGGGGAACTAAGAAACATGTAGGCAATGCAGTGCTACTTTAAATTTACACAAATAATCACTGAGATTACAGAATAGTGAAAATGTCAACTGGAAACACAACAGAAACATGTAGGCAATGTAGTGCTACTTTAAATTTACACAAATAATCACTGAGATTACAGAATAGTGAAAATGTCAACTGGAAACACAACAGAAGGACAATGTCATTTAAAAACTACATTAAACATGAAATTAACATTGAGATTTAACAGACAATTAAGTTTTAATACTAATAGAATGTGTACTTGTACATTCAAAAAGCGAGTTAAAAAATTTGGGGAAGTGAAACTGAAACATAGTTGTGTATAGTAGAAATTAGGTTATTATTTTGCCTACAGAATGTTTTACTCTAATCACAGTATTTTACAAAGGAACTTTATAATTTTTCATTTCCAGGAATTCTTTTACTGAATAGAAACAGTGCTTTGTCAGAAATGCCTTTAGTTTATTTTTAAATATTGGATCTGGAGCAGTTTTTATTTGTTCTGGAATTTTATTGTGTAATATGACACCCAGATGAGTTATATATTTTTGGTATGATGATGTCCTTTAAAAAATTTGATGGATATTAGATTGCCCTCTGGTATAATGAGCGTGTATATCATTGTTTTGGATTAATTTGCCTGTTCTTGAGAGGTATTCTCTGGTGAATAGGATTGTTTCTTGAATGAATAGGGATGGGATGCTTAGAACATAAAGTTTTATAAATTGATATTTACAGGATTCCAGCTTTTTGAGGCCACAGATTATCCCCAGTGCTCTTTTTTGTAGTTTAAATATATTTGTGCTGTGAGTTGAATTTCCCCAAAAGATGATTCCATAGCGGAGCAATGAGTGGAACTGTGCATGGTATGCTTGCATTAGTGTGGATTTACTTGTAGTAGATTTTAGTATTCTTAGTTCATAGCACAATGATGAGAGTTTCTTTGATAAGTTGTTTATATGTGTGTCGCATTTTAAATTTTGTTTGACCCATAGACCCAAAAATTTTGTTGCATTTACGTTTTCAATTTTATCATTATTTAACTTTACTTGGATAGTTTTTTGATTGGATGTGGGAATTAGATGGAAGTTGATACATACAGTTTTCCCACTATTAACAATTAGGCCATTTTTGTTAAACCACTCAGAAAGATTTTTCATACAGTTATCAGATATTGTCTGAAGGGATTCAGGGCTAGATCCAGTCAACACTATGCTTGTATCATCAGCAAACAGGATAGTTTTTTGTGGGCTCATTCGTTCAACAAGATCATCTATGTAAATGAGGAAAAGTAATGGCCCTAGAACAGAACCCTGGGGAACACCATATCTTATTGTTCTTTCCTCCGAGAGGAATACTGTGTTGTTTATTTTATTCTGTACATTAATATCGTATTGAAGTGATACCTTCTGTCTGCGGTTTTGTAGGTAAGGGCATAGCCAGTTGTGAGCCACACCTCTTACTCCTCTTCTTTCCAATTTAGCAAGCAGTATTTTATGATCTAGTACGTCAAAGGCTTTAGAGAGATCTAAGAAGATACCTGCAGCTATATTATGTTGGTCAATTGATTTCAGTATATGGTCCAACAGTTCAAAAATTGCTGTCTGGGTGGATAAAGATTTACTAAAACCATGTTGTTGAATGCTGATTGGTGCATGGTTTTTTATGAAATTTATAAGCCCGTCATAAAAAAGTTTTTCCAGGATTTTTGAAAAGATGCTTAATATGGATAATGGTCTATAATTTGATACTAAATCAGGGGAACCTTTCTTTAGTAATGGTCAGACTTTAGCTATTTTGAGAGCATCTGGAAAAATGTCAGTTTTTAATGATTGGTTGGAGATGGTTAATAATGGCTTTACTATATGGGAAGCACACACCTTTAATATGAGGTCAGGTACTTCATCATAGCCACTAGAGATTTTATTGGATAACAATTTTATTATGTTCCTAATTTCATCAGGGTTTGTTTCATAAACAAACATTAGTGCCGTTTGACGTATTGGTGGAATTGAAGAACGATACCGTGCAGTTTGCCTGAATGAGATCTTCTGCTAGTGAGGTGAAATATTCATTGAACTTGTTTACAACTGTGTATGGATCTGTGACCTTAGAGTCATTAAGTGTTAGAGAAATGTTTTCCTTTTTAGGTGTTGAACTACAAGTTTCTTTTTTAATAACTTTCCACATAGCTTTCATTTTGTTTGAAGAGTTTCTTCTGAAATTGTCATTCCATAAAAGTTTTGCCTGTCTAATCACTCTAAGATAAGTTTTTTTTGCAGGCTTTACAATAGTCAGAAAATTCTTCAGTGACTATGTATTTTTTGGAGCAATATTGGAGAAATCTGTTTCTCTCACTAGAAATTTTGATTCCTTTTGTGACCCACGACTTTCTCTTTTGATTGCTTGAAGTTTTTGTTTCAAAAGGAAATGCTGTATTAAAGTAATAAAGGAAGGTGTTATGGAAGCTTAAGAACATATTATCAACAGTTGTTTGCATGTAAGCACTGTCGCAATTTTCCTTAGCTAATAGGAAGTTAAAAATCCTAATATTGTCATCTGAAAAGTTTCTTCTTTGAAATGCTTTTTTGGGGCTGATTTTACTATTTTCCATGTCAACGCTTAGTAGCTGAGCATCATGGTCACTGTATCCGATGCTCAGTACTTCGCCAGTGAATTTGTAACCAATATCAGTTATGAAGATTTGATCAATCAGTATGCTCTGTTGATCTTGTTGGAGAGTGTATTGTGGGGATCATATTAAAGGATTTGGTCATGTTTAACAAATCAAGTTCAGTATTACTGTTTTTTGATAAATCAATGTTTAAATCGCCACAAAGTATTATTCTCATATTTATTGAGCTGACACTATTCAGCAGAACTTCTAATTTGGTCATAAAATTTGGAATATTACTACTTGGTGCTCTGTATACATTTATAATTATATAGTTTAGTTCAGGCAGCTTAACCATAGAAAGCTCAAATTCCTTATCTTCAGATAATGCAATCTGTTCATTTAGGCCTACCTCACTGAATTTTATCTGGTCCTTTACAAATATAGCAGTACCGCCATGTGTGGAGAAATTCCTACAATAAAAGCTTATTAATGAGTACCTTGGAATAGAGGTTGACTGAATTTCTTCTTTAGACAGCCAGTGTTCGGTAATACATATTACATCTGGATTTATTTGAGACTGAAGTAACACTTCCAGCATTTGAATCTTATTTCTGAATGACTGGACATTATGGTGTAATACAAGAAATGATGGACTTTGTGACTTTTCAGTTAAGGGTTTAATTAATTTCTTTTCTAAAATTATTTCTGACACAGCACTTGCCCTAAAAAATTGGCCGAGATTTTATTTTTGTGTGTGGCTTCTTGCACGCAATTTTCAGTAGCAGAGATGGTTTTGAGTGGTTGACACAGTTCTGTTTCTATCAAAGCTTCTGTTTTTGGCCTAAACCATTTTGTAATTTGTGGTTGTTTGGCAATCTTGATACTTGGGGCTGATTTCTTCAGGATATGATTTCGGAGTTTTTCTACTATTTGGTCTTTTCCTAACATATTTAAATGTAGTCCATGAGCTGTATGAAATCTTCTTCCTAAATTGTATGTATCAATTATCTCTATGTTATGAAATGTAAAACATATTTCTGATATCAGTTTGTTTGCAATGTAAATTTCTTGGTTGACACAGAACCAGGAAGGCAAATCATAACGAAGAGGAATGTTAACAACGAGTACATTTGTATGTAATAGGTTGTTTAAGCATTCCTTCATTTCTTTTGCAAACCCTTTTGTTTCATTCCTATATATATCGTTTGAACCACCTAGAAGCACGACAAAATCACAATTACTTAAGTGAGATACATCAGTAGAGTTTGTTAGTTTATTTACCTCACAAATCTGCGCTCCTGGCTTCACAAAACCTGTTACCATTAAATTACATTTATCTTTCAATAGTGCTGAAATTCCACGTCCATGACTGTCACCAAGCACACAAATTTTTTTGTTTATCACAGTTTTGGGGCTAGAAGGTTTTGAAACGTGTTTTTGCTGTGTAGATATAGTCTGTTTTTGCACATTCGGTAACCTTTTTTGATAACTATGAACCTGTGTTAATTTTGCGGTCTTGGGAGCAAATTTATTGTATACAGCAGAAGTTTGTTTTTCACAATGACCACCGTTTTGTAGTAGGATATCGAATTTGTTTTTTTGAGCTATTACTGACGAAGAAACACTATTTATGATATCTGCACACTGTATTTTACACGGACGCTGTTGTGTAGGTTGCACATTTTGCTTAATAACAGGCTTTTCTTTCAGATGGTGCACGATTTGATCTTTTGTAGATAGGCCTACCGTTTTTTGGAGCACGGCAGGAGAATTTATTACTAAAGACGACGAAATGATTGCGCTATGGTTTGCGTTACCGGTACACCCAGAATGTGTTGGAAAACTTGAAATGGCGACGGAATCACCGGTTACTGTGTACACTTTATTTCTGTCGAATTCACTTACGCCCTGCTCAGCGATTTTTAGTTTTCCATGATCATTTTCAAGACATTTGAGTCTATCAGCTAACACTCTGTTTTCTGCCAAGGATCTGCGCACAATTTCTTGCAACGAATTAATAGTTTCAACTAGTTTTGCTTTGTCAGGATGGACTTCACATGTTACACACTTACATTTTGATTTGGATGATTTTTCACTGCAGGTTTTTTGCGTGGCACTAGACTTGAAACTTTGCGAAGCACTTTTGTTGATCATCTTCTTGCTGTTGATGCCAGATAACATTTGAAAATTCGAAATAACTGGAGGCACAAATTCACTAAACTTCTCAATCGCCGCCATCTTGCTCTACAGTTGGAGGAAAACAGAAATTCACTATAACACCATAATATAGGAAGCACTTTTCACGTTGCCCGCGTATAGCCTACCTAGATTTGATTAAGATATTTTGTAATGTATAAGCTGCAGAAAACTCCAAACATATGAGACAGTATAAATGTAGCCTTCGTCAGGTATTTGAGTAGATGTCTTTGTTTGAATGCCTGTGTAAGTAGTAACGTTTTCCTCCATATTACATTCCATACACAAGATTAAAATTGTAATGTTTACAAATGAGGCAGTATTTCATACCATAAGATAACCAGCAGCCCTGCCCCAAAATACAGCCAGGCTACTGTAGGCAGTTGCATACCTTGATGTACTTAACCTGTGTAACATCAGTAATATTTGATTAGTAGCAATGATCAGTGTATGTAATGAGCAGAAAGTTTATTCAAGTTTGGTTTTTCGATATATCTTTTTGATACCACGACACATTATGGAATGCAGTATCTTCCGTCTCAAGTAAAGTTGTTGAACTTGGGCTGGTGGATTCTGCAGGATCTGTTACATTACATTAATACTTGTTACATACATTAATAATACAACATTCCATAATGATGTGGAAAGTGTCAGCTTAACGTAAGTTATCATTGCACAACTTAACATCTAAAAATTATTGAGTAGGAGTAGTTGTCATACAGAAATCCTTTTACTTTGTTTTTAAATGTTGGTTGGCTATCTGTTGGACTTTTAATGCAGTTTGACAAATGACCAATGATTTGTGTGGTAGCATAATCCACCCCTTTCTGTGCCAAAGTCAGATTTAACCCTGAATAGTGAAGATCATCCTTTTTTGTTAGTTTTATTTTTGAATCAGGATGGGCTATTGATGAAGAATTTCTTAAGCGAAAATACGTATTGCGAAGGTACTGCGAGGATCCCGAGTTCCTTAAATGAATATCTGCAAGGTGATTTTGGGTTGGCTGCAGCTATTATTCTGATTACTTGTTTTTGTGCAACGAACATTTTCTCTCTTAATGATGAATTACCCCGCAATATGATGCCATATTAAAGCAGTAAATGAAAACAGGAATAGTAGGCTAATTTAGTGATAAGTTTATCACTGAAATTTGCAACAATCCTGATAGCATAAGTAACTGAATCTAACCATTTTAGCAGATCCTCAATGTGTGTCTTCCAATTCAATTTCTCATCAATGTACACGCCCAGAGATTTTGAATACTCTGCGTTAATGGTGTTCCACCATTCACTGTGCAGAGTTGTGTATACTGTGTTTTCTCAAAATTTAGTGAGAGTCCATTTGCAGAGAACCGCATGTTAATTTTCTGAAAGAGATTATTTACAAATTCATCAGCTAATTCTTGTTTATGGAGTGTCATTACTTTACTTCTGTTGTCAGCAAAAAGAACTACCGTTGCATTTTTATGAATTTAGAATGGCAGGTCATTAACATATATATTGAGAACAATGTGGGACACCATTCATGATACCTCCCCAGTTAGAGGCCTGCTGATTTTTGCAGTCTGTCTGTACCATTAATTACAACCTACTACATTCTTCCAGTTAACATGAAGTAAACCATTTGTGCATTGTCCCACCCATACCACAACACTTAAGGTTGTCTAAAAGAATTTTATGACACACACAGTCAAAAGCCATTGAGAGCTCGCAAAATATCCCAACGGGTGACGTTCGGTTACTCAGGGCATTTAATATTTAATCAGTGAAAGCATATATAGCATTTTTTTTGTTGAAGAGCCTTTCTGAAAACCAAATTTACATTTTGTTAGCACATTTTTACAAATAGTGTATGTTAAGCTACTCTTGAATACATTAGTGTAAAAGTGTATGCCATATTTTCCTGCTCTGCTCAACTTGTACGAACATATATATACCGTTCAGTCAAAAATTAGTAATTAATTTAGACACCAGCATCAAGAGTAGCTTTGTGGGTTTCAAATATGTTTGGTGATGGTTATCTTAACAGTTCCACTCTTAATAAACTTACCAGTAAGGTAACAGTATCTCCACTTGATTAAATCTTGGCACTCCTAGTTTTAAGTTTTCCCCCTTTTAAGATGTTGTTGGGGCGTGGGGGAGACAAATCTGTTCTAATGTGGCTACTGTTACGCCATCCACCAGCAGGTTTGTGAGTGCATTTGTGTTTTTGTTGCATCCTACAGAACACAGATCATTTCAATTGTACTTTCATCAAATATGACCTGTAATGAAATCAACACTACTGTAAATCTTACAACAACTCCTGGAGTATAAAACGTGCACTGAGGCTGTTGCACTTTACTTATTAAGAACACTTAATGTCCCTTAGAAGGATTCCTTGTCCTGGTTCTTACACAGTGTTAAATGTTTAACAATGTTCTATAACTACACCACTTACTGTAGTTCCATGCCTGGAAAAAACATGGACGCACAGTGTAAACTGACACTTGCGCGGTGACTGGGGGGAGCGACTTCCAAGCAATTCTAGTAAAGTTGCTCCCATCTTCACTTTCATTCGAAAATTGTTACGGAAGGAATGTCAGTTTAAATTGCTGGCGGCTGTGGGACCCCTCATGACCCTTATGTGAGTACCATACATTGGAGGGTGTAGTATATTCCTAGGTTCACCATTTGAAGCCAGACTTGACTTGGGATATTTCTGTTGATCCATTGTGGATAAGGGACAGTAGCTGGGCAAATGTTTGCCAAGGAAAATCACCAAACATCCGTATGTTTTGAGAAGTATTTTATATAGATAGCCAGTTCTGTCATCTCAGTAATGCCATATTCAGGCCCCTATGCACTCCATGTATAGACAACCTGATATTGCAGTACTTCCATAAATGGAGCCAGTCACCAGCTATGCAAGTATCAGAGGAAATAATATGTTCTCTGTCTCCTTTTGTAATGTATACACACTGAATTTTACCAGTAAGCTTCTCATTGATGCACACTGCCTGGTTTTTGTGAATTACTTGTGTGGCTGAGCTACATCAGTTATCTTTGGACAGGTACAGTACTTCTACTTTCAGGTAGGCCTATTCCAGAGTTGTGATTGTTTACAGTGTTTTGTTGGCTGTAGTTTCATTGAACATTAATGAGTTTTTGTACACATTTATGCTCAATGTGTTAATGCTTGTTTCTGTTGAGGGTTAACTGGTAAACTCTTCACCAAGTTTGTATCCTCTGAAGATCTCTATGCATTTTGCTATATTTTCTTGTGTTGCAACTATCCAATATAATGTATTATCTTGCACAAACATTGTCACTCAGTTTTTGACATTATCTGCCAGAACATAGATAATAAGACTGGATGTATTTAGCTTTATTGAGGATCTCCTAAATTTACTGTCACATATGATGAGTAATCAGCTGTTAACTTTGTTCTTTTGATGTTATCCAGCATTTGAAGTCACCCTCTTCCTTTCCCTCTATTACATGCAATATTTGCAACTCTTTATTGCAGACAGTTTCTTTGAAGCATGTTTCTCAGCCAAGCTGCCTACCGCATTCTCATCATTTCTGCTAGCTATTTTTCCCTCTTAGAAGTACAAACATATCAGTTACCAGCCTCTCTTTTTGTCATGAGAAACTTATCATATATCCTGCTTATAAACTATCTTGGATATGCTTTTGATGACTTTTGCTTTATGATCATTAGGCCTTCGGCCGAGGCATGTATCTTCACTTGGTGTCTCATCATCCAATGCTGGAAATGTGTCGTGTGGGTCCCCTGTGATTGACGTTTCACAGAAGCTGTGCTATTGATGTCTAATATCTTGTTATAATTTGGATTGATGACAAATTGGAAATGATTGACGCAGTGCTGTATCAGCTTGACACTTTTCCTTATTTATTGGGGCAGATAGTATTATGATGATCAGTTTGTCAAGGATAATTTATACAGGTAATTCACCAAATGATAGTTCAAAACTACACCGTACTTGATAGTGGTCAAAATTTTTTCTGCATGGTTCTAATGTCTACACAACATTAAAAAAAATTGTTGAACTGTTCACTACATGGTGAAGGACAGAAAATTAATCTCTGACGGACTTTTAATATGGAGATTTTCTTGTGTATTCACTGTATTGTAAATAATTTTCTATACCACCACAAGGATACCCAGTTCCCACCAAAAATGACTAATATATGTAATTTTGTAGACAGAATGATCAGCAGACAAGCATTTTTGTGTAGTGCAAGTGCGTATTTTTGTGATAAGAAGAATTAGCCTTCGTAGGCCTAACTGAATTTGGAAATAAGCTCTAGTTACAGACGGAAGAATATAGAAGACAAGAACTTTCATTATAAATAACATTCGAAAGAAATGTTTACTGAAGTGAGTAATCAAGGGCTTTCAGGTGAGTTTGCTGCTGCATTCAGAATTATGTGTCAGCTCACTTCAAATTGTGTGTCCATGTATTTGTCCAGCATCTTAAACAGCATATATAGCAACAAAAATAATAAATTTTTAAAAATAAAATTGGATAGATAAAGAATCTATTTGCAACTGTTTATAAATAGTTTTTAATGTTTGTAAACAGTTTGAATGCTAAGCCTGTATGAGCTGTTAGAGAAATATGCCTTGGACCACAGTCTATTTCCATAAAATAAATAAATTATCAAGAATATAAATACTGATGGTGTAAACCTGCATTGTGTGATTATCTTGGTTTTATTGTTGCACCTTCGCTGATCACTGATGTCCAGTGGTGCAAAAATGAAATAAATTGTTCTCAGTGGTGTATTTACTTGCTCCCTTTTCCTTTCACTCACTAAAGAACAACATACTACCTGAAAGTGTCTTCTACCTGTGATGAACATCAGTGATTGTATCAGTTTTGCGAGATTTTTAATTGTACAGCAAATTTTGGTAATACTTCTGCTCTGTCTGTCGCTATGTTGAAGCATGCCTCTCACACTGATGTTTTATCTATTTGCAGGTTTTAATTTGCCATGTCTGGGCCAACCTCATTTGGAAATAGTGGAACAACCGGTTGATAAATTCAGATTTCGATATAAGTCAGAAATGATGGGAACTCACGGGAGCATCTTAGCGAAAAGCTCCGACAAATCCAGGAAAAGAGTTTATCCTACTGTTCGGGTAAGTGAGTAGTATTTAATTTAACATCAGTGAAATTGTGCTTTTGGAAATCTCATAATTGAAATATTTTTTTCAGCTTGGTGTCTTACAGAAACTGAAGTTCGTATTTCTGTTTGTTCCCCTCTGACAGTTTGTATATCTTTGGTTTTCTGATACAGCAACATCGGTCCAAATCTGTGACTATATCCAGTTTAGGGTAAATGGTATATATTGGACCCCACTGGCACTTTACAGTATAATGTGGACATAGACAGTAGGCTTCACTACCGATCAGTTTTTGTTTGTGGTTTTAGGGCGCAAAACTTCTATGGTCATTAGCGCCCACTACCGATCAGTTGGTTACCACAACCTTTATTGGCTTTCATATTTTTGGCTTTGCCAGCTCACAACCGGATTGTCAACTTTAAGCCTGACTAAGATCTCAGGCTGCGATACAGATCAGTGTATCACCACAACAAAGATGAGTGCATCACCACAACAAAGATGTGGGGCAGAGAGGGGGGGGGGGGGGTCGCCTCCAGTACCAAACTTTGGGGAGGGGGCCACTCCAGTACCAAACTTTAACCGTTGCTGAATGCATGATGAATGTACATACATCAAGTGTCAGTGAAGAAAGTCAATGGATCAGCTACATGAACTCGTGGTTTTCCAAGAGTTTGTGTGTTCTATGGCATGAAAAAGTGCAGTAGCACAGGAGGATCAAGATTTTTTTATACTTATTGCTAAGCATATTTCATTAGTATATATAAAACATTTAATTTTATATTAGTACTTTGAATATACATTGAAGCACCAAAGAAACTGGTATAGGCATGAATATTCAAATACAGAGATATGTAAACAGGCAGAGTGTGGCACTGCGGTTGGCAACACCTGTATAAGACAACAAATGTCTGTTGCAGTTCTTAGATCAGTTACTGCTGCTACAATGGCAGATTTAAGTGAGTTTGAATGTGGTGTTAATAGTTGGTGCATGCACAAGCAATAGGACACAGCATCTCTCAGGTAGCGATGAAGTGGAGATTTTCCCGAATGACCATTTCACAAGTGTGCCGTGAATATCAGGAATCTGGTAAAGCATGAAAGCTCCAATATCGCTGTGGACAAAAAAAATCCTGCAAGAACGGGACCAACGATGACTGAAGAGAATACATAAGTGCAACCCTTCTGCAAATTGCTGCAGATTTCAATGCTGGGCCATCAATAAGTGTCAGCATGTGAACCATTCAACAAAACATTATTGACAATTGCTTTCTGAACCGAAGTCCCACTTGTGTGCCCATGATGGCTGCACAACACAAAGCTTCACACATCGCCTGGCCTGTTGACACTGACATTGTACTGTTGACGACTGGAAACATGTTGCCTGGTCGGACAAGTCTCATTTCAAATTCTTTTGAGCAGATGGACATTGTTGAGTGGATGTGGAGACAACCTCAGAATCCATGGACCCTGCATGCCAGCAGGGGACTGTTCAAGCTGGTGGAGGCTCTGTGATGGTGTGGGGTGTGGGCAGTAAGTAAGCATCCTGTCTAATGACCTGCACCCATTCATGTAGGGTCTGAATCAGAGGCTCAGGTGGTTCTGTGACCGTGTAGGCTGCAGATTCCTTCACTTGCGCCATGGGGTGGTGGGTTTCTGGGTTCTGCTTAATAGGTCAGGAGTCCACTATACACAGGAGGTGGCTACACGGGTAGCGGGGCCTGTGTGGAAGGGACTGGGCGGTTTTTTTAGGTTAGAGGGTCTCAGGGAACCACAGAAGGGGCGTCCATCAGAAAGTGGGCAGGTAAAACACAGTAAGGTAGTTGTAGAAACGATTGGTATTGTCGTCGTAAATTGTCGTAGCTGTGTTGGGAAAGAACCAGAGCTCCAAGTCCTAATAGAAAGCACTGAAGCTGAAATAGTTGTAAGTACAGAGAGCTGGCTAAAGCCGGAAATAAGTTCAGCCGAAATTTTTTCAAACGATCTAACAGTGTTCAGAAAGGATAGATTAAATACAGTTGGTGGAGGAGTATTTATTGCTGTCAGAGGTAGTTTGCCTTGTAGCGAAATTGAAGTAGATAGTTCATATGAAATAGTGTGGGTAGAGGTTATACCTGACAATTGGAGTAAACTATTAATTGGATCTTTTTACCGACCCCCCGACCCAGAAGACATAGTCGCTGAAGAGTTCAAAGAAAACCTGACTCTCATTTCAAATAAGTACCCCGCTCATACAGTTATAGTCGGTGGTGACTTCAATCTACCCTCGATCTGCTGGAAACATTCTACATTTAAGGCCGGTGGCAGGCATAAAACATCATCCGAAATTGTACTGAATGCTTTCTCAGGAAATTATTTTGAACAATTAGTTCATGAGCTCACTCAAAGTGTAAATGATTGCTAAAGCGTACTTGACCTTTTAGCAACAAATAATCGTGGACAAATAGTGAGTGTTGTGACGAATACAGGGATTAGCGACCACAAGGCAGTTGCTGCTAGGCTGAATACCGTAACACCTACAACCATCAGAAAGAAACACAAAGTATATCTGTTTAAAAAAGCTGATAAAAAATGCTCTTAACGCCTTTTTAAGAGGCAGTCTTCACTCCTTCCAATCTGATGATGTAAGTGTAGAAAAGTTGTGGAATGTTTTCAAAGAGATAGTATCGACAGCAATTGAGAGATTGTGCGTCACAGGCCGCCACCCCAAAGTCATCTTTGTCGCCGTGGCCTTTGCCTGAGAAGCCCTGGGAGCGTATTCATGCTGACTTTGCAGGACCTTTTTTAGGTACTTATTGGCTTCTCGTTATTGACGCCTACTCTAACTTTCCTTTCATTGTCCGTTGCACGTCGCCTACCACCGCGGCAACCACCAATGCTCTAGCTCGCATTTTCTCTTTGGAAGGCCTTCCCTCTACTCTTGTTACTGGTAATGGTCTGCAATTTGCCTCTTCCAATTTTGCGGATTTTTGTGCCCGTCACGGTGTCATACATGTCACGGCCCCTCCGTTCCATCCAAAGTCAAACGGTGAGGCTGAACGACTGGGCTGCACATTTAAGGCTCAGATGAGAAAACTCCTGTCTACTTCTGCTGCTGATGATGCGATTCTCCAATTTCTGGCTTCTTACCGTTTCACCCCCATGGGCGACCACAGCCCGGCTGAGCTCTTACATGGCTGACAGCCCCGCACGCTACTTCATCTTCTGCAACCTTCCACCTCAGGGCCGCAGGTGCCTTCACTTGGCCGATTCACCACCGGTGACCTTCTATGGGTCAGGGGATATGGCAGGTGGCCAAAATGGAGTCCTGGCCGCATCTTACGACACCGTGGCCGACGCCTGTATGAAATCCAGACGGACACGGGTGTTGCAGTGCGTCATTCGGACCAGCTATGGCCTTGTGTGGTGGGAATGCCTGTTCCGGATGCCGCTACCCCACCTTCGGCGCTCCCTGACGCTCACGATCCTCAAATCTCTCATTACTCACAACGCAATCCTCTCCCCATCATATCGGTGCCAGCACAAGAACTGACGCCAACAGGGGACTTGCCCATGCAGGAACCAGTTGACCATCATCTGTCGAAGCAACTCTACTTGCCTCCTTCTCCTACGGACGCGGACTCATCGCCCATGTCTCCTGTTATAACAACCTGACTTGCCGCAACGTGCGGATTGGTGTACGGGGCCCCAGAAGATTCGACCCCCACGTCTGCTGTCATCTCGACCTGTTATCATCGGGGACACTCCCGTCCGTATGGGAAACTTCCTCCTCAAGACTTTACGGCCAGTCAAACAACACCTATGGACATTAGCAATCTACAGGCCACCTCCATCAAGACCTGTGCAAAAACTTCAAAGGGGGGAAAAGTGTTGTGACGCGCCGATTTTTCAAAATGCTGCTGCGCTGTTACGCGCATCCTCTACATGCGGCGCTGTCTGCCAGCCATGTAGCAGCAGCCAGCCAGCCAGCGGCCGCTAGACTCGGACTCAGTTGTGATCTGACTGTTAAAGTGACACATGTCTTACTCTGTTAACTTGATCTGTGACTTTCAGGTATTGCGTCGCCCTTGAAATATATTTGTTCAACTTGAAGTCATAACACCATTTTCAATAAGCTACCACAAGAATTAAAAAATCTTAGCAGTAATCAAAGTGTTTTCAAATCGAAGCTGAAGAGTTTCCTTATGTTTTATTGTTGATTGTAGTTACATCAAGTTGTGGCTTGTCTTTTTTTGTGTTTGTAAACATTTTATTTTATCTGTTAATACTCTTCTGTTGTAATATCATGTACAGACATGTTCCATGACCTCGGAGATTTGCTCTTCAATTTGGTCTTATGGAACTTGCATCAGTGCTCTCTGCTACAGAAGTGGTTTGTTATTTGTTTTTTCATAGTAGTGACTTTCATAAATTAATAAGTAGACCTAAGCATGCTTGCCCTGTGAGCGTTCATTTTTGGACAAAGCTTATGTACGTTAGTAAATTACAAAATCAGCTTAATAACCGATTAATGACTTTACAGCTCTTTTCTGTTGAATAGTCTTTAAAATGAATGAAAAATTTATGTCCAATATGATATAACCTTGTTAAAATATGGAGAGCTAGTTTAATTCCAGGATATTTTATTTTTTATTTTCTTGCATTGTCAGTTAATATGTCGGAAAAAGCTTATTTGAGGTGTCCAGAAGAAAAATGCAGTGAGTGAATTAGAACATTTTTTTTCCCCAGGGAATTCCAAAAACTTCTTACCTCCTTCGTATGACAGATTCTAGAAATTCCTTTTCTTCCCTGAAATATTTGGCTTTTCTTTCACTAGTTGTAACTTATGATAATTTGGATTTGCCGAGTTTTCCTCCGTTTCTATGGATCTACAGAGTTTTGCTTCTTTAGAGGTGGATATACATCTGTTTATCATGATGTAACAATAAAAACGCACTTCAAGCTTACCCGGCAGAAGATTTGTAATTAATCTTCACAGGTTTGGCACCGGTTGACGTGCAAATTCTGTGATAGTTTTCCGTGACAGCTGTCTTGACATTTTCATATGGTTCAACCTTGCTGGTGGCTAGGTACTTCTTATAACCCGTTAAGACTATTTACTACAATAAAAAGACACATTAGTACTGGTACAAAGGAGAAAAGAAAACATTTTGATGACTACAGTAGACTGTAATAACAAAGTATGTAACATTAAACAAAAGTTTGAAAGCTGTTAAAGTGTCCGAGGCTTAAGAGTCCTTTCCTTTCCTGTCCCGTCCCTTCGAAAGTACACTGACAACTTATTATCCTCCAGGTGAATTTTAGAGCCTGTGTCCTCTCGTGCGTTGTTCACAACAATAACTTAATATTATTGTAGAAAGCTGGAGTTTTGTTTTGTTTCCAAGTCTGCCCGAAATGCGTTTCGAGCAGGAAATCAGTGTCCCTCACTTCTGATTCCTTTAAGGCCATTTCAATTCTGGTAACACTTGGCTTCCAGATCAAGTAGGCTCTGCCTTGTCTGCACATTCCTCTTCCTTAACCAGTATTCATTCTGTAGGCCACTTCACATGTTCCAGTGCGTTTCCCTGTTAACGTCTGGTGATCACATGGGGCAAATCTGAAGTGCCCAACATAGATTGTAGACAGCTATTCCTAATTGGAAAACTGTTCTATGATCCTTGAACACTTCATTTTACTTGCTTGATGAGGTAATTGTGGGCGTAGACATGAGAACCTTTTCTATTTGACCAAAAATTCTGGCCACAGAAGCAGCAGCTGTCACGCCATTCGCCAGCTGGCATCAGCCACTGCCGACGAAACAGAGGCAGGCCTTATGAATGGCCAAAAATTAACCCACAGAAGGTGTGTCCAGCTCAAGTCTGGCACACACTGTGGGTGGTGGGAGCAGGACCTACAAATATAGTCGGCTGTGCAGATGATGAGAACCAGCAGAATGCAGATGAAGCCAGCTCCTGTCCAGCACTCCCTCCCAGGCAGTCGGAACATTGGCTTCCACCCTTCATCGTGGAGGTAGAGGAGGACTACAAAGGATTATTGCAGCACCCCAAACGATTGATGACAGCAGTCTTGACTGTAAGGGCTGCAGGCGATGACAATGTGAAAGTCCAAATCTCAGATATTCAAAGACTTAAGGAAGGTCACAAGCAAGAAGTTAGAGCTCTCGTTTCCTTTGTACACATACGCTGTTTGCCAGACAATTGCATTGAGTAGTTCTTGAAGGGTTTCTCAAAGTGCACAGACACTGACCACCTAAAAGAAGCCCTGGAGGCCATAGGGTGTGGTGTGCACACAGTGACGCATATCAAATCCAATCAGAGAGAGTGATAGAGAGCCACCTTCATTTGTGGTGATCCAACAGAAACCAGGGGAACAAGAAGCTCTTTTCGGTAAAGAGGGTAGCCGACACTCGGGTCACTGTTGAACATCTACAGAACACGAAAGGCTCAGCCCTACCGTGCTTCTGCTGCTGTGGGGTGGGACATATGCCACGCCATTGTACCCTCCCAAGACATGCGTGAAAAGTGCGGGTGTACACGCATGCATAATGGGCTTGTAACCCGTGAAGCGTCCTCCCAAGTGCAAAAATTCCATTAACCTGCGCATTGTGAGCTACCGTGACCTTGAAGTATTTAAGGTCACGGTAGCCCTGCAGCGCCTAGTCCCACTCAAAAAGAATGCTGACATTCCCATCGGACAACTGTGCACAGACACCGCCCAGGCCAACTGACTCATGAAGAACCTTACATGTTAACAGCATTAATTACTGATGATCCAAGAAACCTTCATCAATAGTTTACGCCGGGAAAGCCTACAGTCACATATAGCATTAATTACTGTTTACAATTTTACTGATATTGAAGTTCTTGTTATTTCCATCCAGAAAAAAAGCATAAAAAGACATGATGATTGAATCTTACCTCATGCACATTGCTTTGTTCATCTTCCAGTCAGAAGAATAGGCTGATCTTTTATGGCCTTTATCTTTTGGAACTCATTGTACACATATTCCATCATCAACGTCCTTGATTATGGAGGAAATTATAAAGCATTCTCAATATTCTATCCAACAGAAACACCACAAACATTCTCCATGCTGTCATGAGATAACCCAGCCAAGGTAGATACACCAATATGACTAGATAACAGTGTGGTACTGTCTTTTGTTTCACTGTAGAGTGCAGTAGGGACAACTTGGCAAAACTGGCACACACAAACTCAAAACTAATGTTAGTGGAGTAGTAAGCTACAAAAGCAGCACTAATTTGGCAAAATACAGAATTAATTCAGAGCAGTTTTTTTGCTTGGACAATGACATTTGCTAAGGTTACACAAAGTTCTGCTACTTCTTCATGCAGTGGATTCACTCAGTTTCGCTTTGCAACCAGAAGTTTGTAATGGCTCTAAGCACTATGGGACTTAACATCTGAGGTCATCAGTCCCCTAGACTTTGAACTACTTGAACCTAACTAACCTAAGGACATCACACACATTAATACCTGAGGCAGGATTCGAACCTGCGACCCTAGCAGCAGCACGGTTCCCAACCAGAAGTGGAAACACCAGTTTTTGCAGTTTCACAAGTTGTTTTGCTTGTATTTTAAAAAAGTTATTAATGGTCAGTAGCATGGAGAATAAAGTGGTGGCAACATCATTTTTTAGAAAAAGTGGATTTACTGCAGTTTGCTTCTGGATGCCTTTAGAGGATAAACATAAAATTGTACAACCGATGGCCCAAATGTGCTTTCTTCATATTATTTAACAGCTGTAGAAAATTACTTACAAAAAAGCTCTATCAATTAATACGGTTAGTAGTAAATATGTACGTCATTATTTTCAGTTGCAGAACTACAGTGGGGAGGCAATTGTTCGATGCTCGTTGTACACTGCGCACCCTACTGAATATATGCGCACTCCACATACGCACAGGCTTGTTGTGCGTGTTGGAAATGATGACAAGGATGATCCGCATGAACTGAAAGTTAATGCTGCAAATAAATATACAGCAGTGTAAGTATACAAAAATTGTATGTTAATGGATTTCAGTGACGTAGGAATTTCTTACTCTTTTCCTGGTTCATTCTGAATCTAATCAGTACATAAATGGATGGTCAACAGAAAGCAGACTGGGACACTTCTACTGACAGTTTAAAAGTGTGACTCTCTCTCTCTCTATTAGAGAAATTGGCTGATCTAATTATGCCATTATTCCAAACTATTGCGCTGTATTTATGAACTATTTGTAATGCCAGTTACCCTGAGTTTGAATCGGAGAAATTCTGTAATTCCTTAACTAGAGTTACTACAATGCCATGTGTAGACGAGAAAGTGGAGATTATACGAGACACTTGGATTTTGTTAATATTACACTTTACTTATGGTTTATGTTACGTAACATGTGCTGGAAAAATGGACACCACCCACAGTCAAACATTCTCCACACACAGAGGATCCAGGCCCTGACAATTGTCAGCCAACTCAACCATTGAACTGAAGAGAGAGTTCTCAGCTTTGATAAAATATTTGCCACTGCAAATCGCTGACGCACAAACAGTCTCACCTTTGTTTTTGGCTCCCTTTTCCTTTCTTTGTTTCCCTTCTCCTCTCGTTCCTCCATTTCGGTGTTTGAGTTTCCTCTTCTTCCACCCTGTGCGCTCCTGAAGTCTGGCCCATGCATCTGACGCATAACAACTGGGTAACGTGTAATTTCCAGCCCTGGGTCGTCAGGTGGGGTTCGCACGTACCTCCTGGTACAGGCCAGGCACAGGGAGGGGTGATTTCCTGAGCTACAACCTTCCCAAATTGCCGATTGGTCGCTCTGTCAGATGTTCGGGAGGTGTGACCAATCGCCTAAGACGGGGGCTCAAAGAAGTCCGCTAAAGGCAACTTAAAGATCCTGTTTGACGGCGTCGCCGCGTGGTACCTTAGCCCGGCCAGCCTCTTTTCTCACCAGTGTGCACCACCAACTGTTTTTCAGTGTTGGACTCCACGGACCAACTGCACGAGTAAGCCGATGCTGCTGTGGACCACATGGAGCAGAATCCTCCTGCTTGTGTGCCCTTGTAGTAGCAACTCCACACCGGCTGTCACTCAGTGGCCACCGAGTTAACACCCCTACATCTCTTCATCCTCATGAGTGTCCTCCAATGGAACATTCTCGGTCTTTGGTGCCACTAAGAGGATTTACGGCTGCTTTTAGCATCGCTGCATCGCTTTGTACGCTGCCTTCAGGAAACGAAATTGCGCCCTCTGGACCACTTTGAGCTTTCACATTACTTACCGATTCGTTTTGACCTTACCCCCTGAGGTTGGCATTCCATCTAGTGGTGCGTCATGCTGCTCGTACGGGATCACCTTCATAGTCAACACATTTCCGTGACTACCCCTCTTCAAGCTGTTGCAGTTCACTTTTACCTACCCCACCTGACTTTTTCCCCTCTGTACCATTTATGTACCTCTGTCATTCGATGTCATCAGAGCAGGCTTCCTTCAACTTATTGGCAGCTACCTCCCCCATTTTTGCTACTCGGAGACTTCAATGTGACATTAATGCACATAATCCCCTTTGGGGTTCTCCCAGGACCTGTTAGAGAGATGCCCTCTTGGCTGACATCTTTTCAGACTCCTCGCACACGTATTCCCATTTGGATGTATCCTTTTGCACTGCCCAGCTTTCTCATCGTCTTGAGTGGTCCGTTCTTTTTGACACCTACTCAAGCGACCATTTCCCATGTGCTATCCATTTGTTAACTCCTAACTTACATGCGTGCACACCCAAATAGCAGCTTACTAAGGCTGACTGGCAGCTTTACTCCTCCCTGACGACCTTCAAAGAACAAGATTTCCCCAGTTGTGATGACCAAGTGGACTATCTCACCGTTATCCTTACTGCTGCATAACGTTCCATTCCTCACACTTCCTCTTTGCCACATCGTGTCCCAGCCCCTTGACGGACTGAGCCATGCTGCAATGCAATTCACTTACGTCGACGAGCTCTCCTCAATTTTAACCGCCACGCTACGCTGGCCAACTGCATTCATTATAAACAGAAAGTGTCCAAAGTGTTGTCGCATTTTTCGGAATAGCAAAACAGATAGCTGGCTTTCATTCACTAGTTATTTTAACAGTTCCACACCTTCCTCTGTGTTGTGGGCCAACCTCTGACGGATTTCTGGCACCAAGATCCATTTTCCAATTTCCAGCCTGACAGTCGCTGACAATGCCATTGCTTGCTATCTCCAACACCTTGGGCCGCCACTATCACCCTGCTTTCCTGTATTTGAAACGAGCGGAGGAGGCTCGGGCGATACCCTTCTCTTGTCCGCATCACGAGTGTGACAATGCCGCCTTTACTATGAAGGAGGTAGATCATGCTCTCAGTTCATCCTCATCCTCCTCCCCAGGACCAGACGCCATCCACGTTCAGATGTTGCAGTTCTTTCTCATGCTGGTAAGCACTTTCTGCTCATCACGTACAACCGCATCTGGATGGAGGGCACATTTCCTCGATGCTGGCGTGAAGCCACCGTCATACCCATACCTAAACCCGGTAAGGACAAAAACCCTCCTTCTAGCTACCGGCCCATCTCTCTTATCAGCTGTGTTTGCAAGGTGAAGGATCGTATAATTCATGCCCGGCTGATGTGGTGGCTCTAGTCTCCCCATTTACTAATGAATCACAGTGTGGCTTTCATGCGTGGCGTTCTGCAGTTTACCATCTCGTTACTTTGTCCACCCATTTGATGAATGGTTTTCTGCGGAAATCCCAGACTGTGGCTATGTTTTTTGATTTAGAGAAGGTCTACGACAACTGCTGGAGAACTGGTATCTTCTGTACTCTTTACACATGGGGCTTCCATGGGTGCCTGCCCCATTTTCTTCAGGCTGTTTTACAAGACCGAGTTTCCAGGGTGTGTATGGGTTCTGCCTTGTCAGACACCTTTATCCAGGAAATGGTGTGTCCCAGGGTCGTCCTATTTCCTACCACCCTTAACCATATAATGACCTGTCTCCCGCCAGGCATCTCTGGCTCACTTTTTATTAATGATTTTACCATCTATTGCAGTTCTCCATGGACCTGTCTCACTGAGCAGTGTCTTCAGCGCTATCGTGATCATCTTTACTCCTGAAGCATCGACAATGGCTTTCGCTTTTCCACTGTCAAAACCGTCTGTATGAATTTCTGCAGTGCAAATGGTTATTCCCACCATCTCTACATCTTGGGCCTGTCGCCCTTCCATTCGTTGAAACTATGACTTTTCTGGGGCTCGTGCTGGATAGGAAACTCTTTTGGTCCTCCCATGTGTGTTACCTGGCAGCCCGCTATACGTGGTCCCTCCTGGGGTGCCGATCAAACCACCCTCCTTCATTTGTACCGGTCCCTTGTATGTTCGAAATTCGACTATGGGTGCTTTGCTTATGCGTCTGCATGCCCATCCCTTTTACACTGTCTCAACACTATTTGCCATCATGGCATCCATTTGGCCCCAAGCGCCTTTTACACCAGCCGGGTTGAGAGTCTGTATGCTGAAGCTGCTGAACTACCACTGTCCTACTGCCGTGACTTTCTCCTCAGCAGGTATGCATGCCATTTGTCTGCCATGCCGCCTCCTTTGATCATCAGTATGGTGCTCCTCTCTCTTCTCTGTTACCTCCCGGAGTCCACTTTTTCCTCTTACTGTGGTGGCTTAACTTCACACTACCTGCAACTTTCCCACTTGGTGTGAACCCTCACCACCTTAGCTTCGTGAAGCAGCCCATGTTAACCTTGGCCTTCATTTGCTTTCTAAGGACACTACTCCAGCCTCGGTCTATCTCCTCCAGTTTCACAATCTTCGCATGGAACTTTGCGATAGTACCTTTGTATACACGGGTCCGCCGCTCGTGGTCTTGCGGTAGCGTTCTCGCTTCCCGAGCACGGGGTCCCGGGTTCGATTCCCGGCGGGGTCAGGGATTTTCACCTGCCTCGAGATGACTGGGTGTTTGTGTTGTCCTCATCATTTCATCATCATCCAGGAAAGTGGCGAAATTGGACTGAGCAAAGATTGGATACTTGTACGGGCGCTGATAACCATGCAGTTGAGCGCCCCACAAACCAAACATCATCATCATCATCTTTGTATACACGGATGGCTCTTGGACTGACCATGGGGTCGGGTGTGCCTTCATATTATCACCCGTGTCTGTCGATATCTGCTTCCGGCACACTCCCTTTAAAGTCTGTGTGCTGTACACAGCCCCTCCCTTAGTGCAGCGGATCCAGGAGAATTGTCACTTGCTCACTGTTGATGGAGCCAGTGTCATGTTTCTGTGGGTCCCTGGTCATGGCGGCCTGCCAGGAAATGAGGCTGCTGGCACTGCTGCCAAGGCTGCAGTCCTCGTACAACAGCCCACGAGTACCTAGATTCCCTCCGATGATCTCAGCGTTGCTGTGTCAGGAGGTGGTGTCCCTTTGGCATTGCCAATGGTCCTCCCTTCGCGGGAGTAAGCTTCGGCTTATTTAGCCTCTCCCACCGCCTTGGACGACGTCCTCTTGGCCCTCCCACTGGGAGGAGATATTTTAACTCTGCTGCATATTGGGCACTGTTTTTTTAGCCGTCGTCATTTGCTCAGTGGCATACCCCATCCCTTTCTCCACATTGGGCACAAATTTTAACTGTTCAACACTTCCTGCTGGAATGCCCCCCCCCCCCCCCTTTTTTTTTTTTTTTTTTTTTTTTTTTTTTTTTTTTTTTTCCCCCCCTCTCTAACCATTAACATTCAGCTTGGGTTTGCCACCTGATTTATCAGCCTTTTAGCGTATGATGCTCGGGCTGTCGACTGCGTTTCTTTTTATCTGCCGCAGCAATATGGCGAAGGCAGTTTTATTTTTTATTTTTGGGCCTCCATTACTATATGATGTTTTTTTAGCCCTTTTTCCACCTGGTTGTTTTTAGCTGTCTCCTATTCTGTCCATTGGGACTGATGCATAGTCGTTTTAACTCCATTCTGTGTTCGTGTTCTCTAGTTTTGACTTGGGCTCATATGACCCCAGCTGTTTGTTGCGCCCTAAAGCAAAACAAAACAAGCTTACCAGAGATGTAGTATTTCAGTGTGAGCATAATTTGGTGTGAAAGCCCAAGTACATATTACAGACATGACCTGTTAAGGAATATGATAGAATACTGGCATCAATAATGGGAGGAATCAACAAGATGCAAAGGAGAAGACTGGCCACTGCTATGGGAGTGGTCAACAAGATGCAAATGCAAAATCTATAATCTAAGAAATAACCCAATCAGCAGTTGCTTTCCAATAGCTAGACTCATCTATAATTTGTATCTACATGTTCTTCTTCAGCTCACAATTAAGTGCCTGGCAGTGGGTACATCGAACCACTTTCAACCTACTTCTCTACAGTTCCATTCTCAAACAGTGTGCAGGAAAAACGAACACTTAAATATCTTTCCATGCAAACTCTGATTTTTCTTATTGTATTACAATGATCAGTTCTCCTTATGTAGGTTGCACCAACAAAATATTTTGACACTGTGAGGAGAAAGTTTGTGACTGAAATTCCACGAGAGGGCCTTGCTGCAGCGAAAACAACTTTCTATTTTATTTTTTTATGGTATTCTCTCCCTTATTTTACAATAATCCAAAATCAACTGGCCTTTTTTCAACTTTTTCAATGTACTTTGTGAATCCTATCGGAAGTGGATCCCATACTGCACAGCAATACTCCAGAAGGAGGGAGAATAAGTGTGGTTTAAGCAGTCTGTTTAGTAGAGCTTTTACATTTTCTATGTGTTCTGATAATAAATCAGTCTTTGTTTTGCTTTCCCCACAACATTGTAGATGTGATCCTTCCATTTAAGTTGTGTGTGATAGTAATCCATAAATTTTTAGTTGAGTTTCCAGGCTTTAGGTTTGTGTGATTTATAATGTAACTGAAATTAGCAGATTCTTTTTAGTGATTATGTGGATGAGTTCACAGTTTTCATTATTTAGCCACTTTTTGCACTGTACAGAAATCTTGTGTAAATCATTTTCTACTCGATTTGGTCATCCGATGACATAACATGATAGTAAATGACAGCATCATCTGCAAACAATCAGGGAGGGGTGCTGAGATTGTCTCCTAAATCATTTATGTAGATCAAAGAACAACAGAGGGCCTATAACATCTCATTGTGCGATGCCAGATATTACTTCTGTTTTATTTGATGACCTTCCATGAATTACGTCAGTAGCACTTATTATCTTGTGGGAATAAAGAGCTAGTTGTATTTCCACAAGAATGATATTTTATGAATGTGTGTTGTCTTATTTGTCAATAAATCGTTCTCTTCGAGGTGATTCACAATATTAGAGCACATTGTGTGTTCCAAAATACTACTGCAAATAGATGTTAAGATATGGGTCTGTAATTCAGCAGATGGCTCCTATTTCCGTTCTAGAGTATTTGTGTGACTTGTGCAATTTTAGAGTCTTTGCATACTTACCTTTATATGAGCAAGGGATTGTATGGGATTGCTAAGTATGGAGCCATTGTATCAGAATTTTGTGAAAGGAATCTGACTGGTGTACAATCTGGGGTGGAAGTCTTGCTTTTCTTAAGTGAGAAGCTGCGTCACTACACTGAGGATATTTGCTTCTAAGTTATTTATGTTGACAGTTGTTCTCTTAAGAGCTGCTTGGTTGCCAAACACTGAAGATGAGGAATAAAATAAGATGTTTAAAAGGATCCTAAGCTTACTGATGGAGGGACTGTTTATCGCTGCATAGGCTGTGACCACGGGTGACTGGCCCCTCTTGGAGAGACTTTTAGGGTGGAAAGTGTGGCAGATGTCAATATAGAGTTGTTACTGGTAGGTTTGATGTGAACAGCATTTTGTGTAGAGCCATCAGTGGAATGAAGGTCCACATGCAGGAAAGTGGATCATTGATGTAAACTGATAAGAAACAGATGGACATCAGTGAGCTTGTACCAGGCTAGAGGTTCGGTATTCTGAATGGGTAGAAAACTCCTTGAACATCATGCCATTAGTGTTCCAGGACAGTGCACAATATTGTTTGCGGATGGTAAGGGGAAGTAATTGTGTGTTAGAATATAGTAAGTAAGTTAGTTGTTACTACCAGGAATGAGGTCATGGGTTTAGTTGCCTGGGATGTTGGGAAAGGTGATGTACAGTGATGCCAAGACAATGATCGTCGGAGATGTTTGTGTAGAGAAATATGGCTGTCAAAGTTGTGAAGCAGAACTATTGGAAGTCGACAAAGACCTTTGTTTGGAAAGCTGGGAAGAGTGTCATTTTTAGGTTCTACATGTGTGTCTTGACAGTGCTACAGTTTTTTTGCTTCTTGGTACTGCCTCCCCTCTCCCCCTCCCTCTCTCTCTCACACACATGCGTACACACATACACTTTTGTCGTCTTCTTCATGCCTCAGAGTGTATAAAGAAGGACAAGTATAATAACTGATAATTAATAGTGCAAAAATTTTTTTCAGATTCCAAGGTATGGGCATCATACACACAGCTAAAAAGCACATTGCAGAAGAACTGCTAAAAAAGAAACGAACATTAAAATTGGAGCAGTTACGGCAGCATAACATGAATATTTCATCCTTGCCAACAAAGGATGAAACAGAAGTAAGTATTATTATTAATAGCTAAATAGGTGTTCTTTTGTACACTTTTAATCATTGATGACAGAGTAACAGAGTCTTGAAAGCTTATGTGTGATACACAGTTTATTAAATTTAATGATTTAATCTAAAGAAAGATAATTAAAATCTGTCTCCGATCACAGAGTAAAGGAGTATTAGAATGATACTGTTGCATACTGTTCTTATTTTATTAATTGTAATGGTATAACTTGAAGTAAAATAATAATAATAATAATAATAATAATAATAATCTTCCTCCCTCATTCTGTGCATCTGTTGTCTACTTATGCAAATGTAAATTGGTGCCAGCAGAATCATTCAGCAATCAGCAGCAAATGTGAATTCTCTAAATTTTCTCAGAAGTGTTCCGCAAAAAGAATGTTTGTTTTCCCTCCAGGGATTGCCATTTGAGATCACAAAGCATCGCTGTAATAATCATGTGTTGATCGAACCCAACAGTGACAAATCTAGTTGCAAACCTGTGAATAACAATACTTAAGAATGGGTCACGCTGGTGTTCTGTATATGGTCTCATTTATAGATGAGCTACACTTTCCTAAAATTTTCCCTCAAAGCCTGTCTACCATTCACTTTACCTAGTCTACTACCCTATTATTATGCATAGATACTTGATGTGACTCTGTCAAACAGCACGCCACAAACACTGTATTCGAACATTACAGGATTGTTTTTTCCTATTCATCTGTGTCAACTAACATTATTCAGTATTTATGGCAAGTGGACATTCATCAAGCCAAATAATAATTGTGTCCAAGATATCCTGTATCCTTCTAGAGTCACTTGATGAAGATACTTACACCATCATCAGGAAACAGTCATAGGTAGCTGCTCACCATGTCCGCCAGTCATTTATTTTCCTGTCACACTTCCGTAGAGCACTCCTGATGATACCCTTGTCTTTGCTTAACACATCCTATCGAGAGCAGCATAGTGGATTCTCTTACTTAGTTTGTAAACTTTTCTATATCCTCAGACCTTTGCTTACAGTCTGCAGTGGGAGATATATATATATATATATATATATATATATATATATATATATATATTATATATATATATAAAGAAAGATGATGAAACTTACCAAACAAAAGCGCTGGCAGGTCGATAGACACACAAACATACACACAAAATTCTAGCTTTCGCAACCAATGGTTGCCTCGTCAGGAAAGAGGGAAGGAGAAGGAAAGACAAAAGGATATGGGTTTTAAGGGAGAGGGTAAGGAGTCATTCCAATCCCGGGAGCGGAAAGACTTACCTTAGGGGGAAAAAAGGACAGGTATACACTCGCGCACACACACACATATCCATCCACACATACACAGACACAAGCAGACATTTGTAAAGGCAAAGAGTTTGGGCATTTTTTGGGCAGAGATGTCAGTCGGGGCGGATGTACAGAGGCAAAGATGAAGTTGAAAGACAGGTGAGGTATGAGCGGCGGCAAATTGAAATTAGAAATTAGCGGAGATTGAGGCCTGGCGGATAGCGAGAAGAAAGGATATGCTGAAGGGCAAGTTCCCATCTCCGGAGTTCTGACAGGTTGGTGTTAGTGGGAAGTATCCAGATAACCCGGACGGTGTAACACTGTGCCAAGATGTGCTGGCCGTGCACCAAGGCATGTTTAGCCACAGGGTGATCCTCATTACCAACAAACACTGTCTGCCTGTGTCCATTCATGCGAATGGACAGTTTGTTGCTGGTCATTCCCACATAGAACGCTTCACAGTGTAGGCAGGTCAGTTGGTAAATCACGTGGGTGCTTTCACACGTGGCTCTGCCTTTGATCGTGTACACCTTCCGGGTTACAGGACTGGAATAGGTGGTGGTGGGAGGGTGCATGGGACAGGTTTTACACCGGGGGCGGTTACAGGGGTAGGAGCCAGAGGGTAGGGAAGGTGGTTTGGGGATTTCATAGGGATGAACTAAGAGGTTGCGAAGGTTAGGTGGACGGCGGAAAGACACTCTTGGTGGAGTGGGGAGGATTTCATGAAGGATGGATCTCATTTCAGGGCAGGATTTGAGGAAGTCGTATCCCTGCTGGAGAGCCACATTCAGAATCTGATCCAGTCCCGGAAAGTATCCTGTCACAAGTGGGGCACTTTTGGGGTTCTTCTGTGGAAGGTTCCGGGTTTGAGGAGATGAGGATGTGGCTCTGGTTATTTGCTTCTGTACCAGGTCGGGAGGGTAGTTACGGGATGCAAAAGCTGTTTTCAGGTTGTTGGTGTAATGGTTCAAGGATTCCGGACTGGAGCAGATTCGTTTGCCACGAAGACCTAGGCTGTAGGGAAGGGACCGTTTGATGTGGAATGGGTGGCAGCTGTCATAATGGAGGTACTGTTGCTTGTTGGTGGGTTTAATGTGGACGGACGTGTGAAGCTGGCCATTGGACAGGTGGAGGTCAACGTCAAGGAAAGTGGCATGGGATTTGGAGTAGGACCAGGTGACGGTTCCATCAGATTCACCTGGTCCTACTCCAAATCCCATGCCACTTTCCTTGACGTTGACCTCCACCTGTCCAATGGCCAGCTTCACACGTCCGTCCACATTAAACCCACCAACAAGCAACAGTACCTCCATTATGACAGCTGCCACCCATTCCACATCAAACGGTCCCTTCCCTACAGCCTAGGTCTTCGTGGCAAACGAATCTGCTCCAGTCCGGAATCCTTGAACCATTACACCAACAACCTGAAAACAGCTTTTGCATCCCGTAACTACCCTCCCGACCTGGTACAGAAGCAAATAACCAGAGCCACATCCTCATCTCCTCAAACCCGGAACCTTCCACAGAAGAACCCCAAAAGTGCCCCACTTGTGACAGGATACTTTCCGGGACTGGATCAGATTCTGAATGTGGCTCTCCAGCAGGGATACGACTTCCTCAAATCCTGCCCTGAAATGAGATCCATCCTTCATGAAATCCTCCCCACTCCACCAAGAGTGTCTTTCCGCCGTCCACCTAACCTTCGCAACCTCTTAGTTCATCCCTATGAAATCCCCAAACCACCTTCCCTACCCTCTGGCTCCTACCCCTGTAACCGCCCCCGGTGTAAAACCTGTCCCATGCACCCTCCCACCACCACCTATTCCAGTCCTGTAACCCGGAAGGTGTACACGATCAAAGGCAGAGCCACGTGTGAAAGCACCCACGTGATTTACCAACTGACCTGCCTACACTGTGAAGCGTTCTATGTGGGAATGACCAGCAACAAACTGTCCATTCGCATGAATGGACACAGGCAGACAGTGTTCGTTGGTAATGAGGATCACCCTGTGGCTAAACATGCCTTGGTGCACGGCCAGCACATCTTGGCACAGTGTTACACCGTCCGGGTTATCTGGATACTTCCCACTAACACCAACCTGTCAGAACTCCGGAGATGGGAACTTGCCCTTCAGCATATCCTTTCTTCTCGCTATCCGCCAGGCCTCAATCTCCGCTAATTTCTAATTTCAATTTGCCGCCGCTCATACCTCACCTGTCTTTCAACTTCATCTTTGCCTCTGTACATCCGCCCCGACTGACATCTCTGCCCAAAAAATGCCCAAACTCTTTGCCTTTACAAATGTCTGCTTGTGTCTGTGTATGTATGGATGGATATGTGTGTGTGTGCAAGTGTATACCTGTCCTTTTTTCCCCCTAAGGTAAGTCTTTCCGCTCCCGGGATTGGAATAACTCCTTACCCTCTCCCTTAAAACCCATATCCTTTTGTCTTTCCTTCTCCTTCCCTCTTTCCTGACGAGGCAACCATTGGTTGCGAAAGCTAGAATTTTGTGTGTATGTTTGTGTTTGTTTGTGTGTCTATCGACCTGCCAGCGCTTTTGTTTGGTAAGTTTCATCATCTTTCTTTTTAGATATATTTTTCCCACGTGGAATGTTTCCCTCTATATATATATATATATATATATATATATATATATATATATATATATATATATATATATATATATATATATATATATATATATATATATATATATATATATATATATATATATATATATAAAAATAGAGGGAAACATTCCACGTAGGAAATATATATCTAAAAACAAAGATGATGTGACTTACCAAATGAAAGTGCTGGCAGGTCGACAGACACACAAACAAACACACAAAATTCAAGCTTTCGCAACAAACTGTTGCCTCATCAGGAAAGAGGGAAGGAGAGGGGAAGACGAAAGGAAGTGGGTTTTAAAGGAGAGGGTAAGGAGTCATTCCAATCCCGGGAGCGGAAAGACTTACCTTAGGGGGAAAAAAGGACAGGTATACACTCGCACACACGCACATATCCATCCACACATACAGACACAAGCAGACATATTTGTCTTTAAATATGTCTGCTTGTGTCTGTATGTGTGGATGGATATGTGCGTGTGTGCGAGTGTATACCTGTCCTTTTTTCCCCCTAAGGTAAGTCTTTCCGCTCCCGGGATTGGAATGACTCCTTACCCTCTCCTTTAAAACCCACTTCCTTTCGTCTTCCCCTCTCCTTCCCTCTTTCCTGATGAGGCAACAGTTTGTTGCGAAAGCTTGAATTTTGTGTGTATGTTTGTGTTTGTTTGTGTGTCTGTCGACCTGCCAGCACTTTCATTTGGTAAGTCACATCATCTTTGTTTTTATATATATATATATATATATATAAAATTCTGGGAATGCTGAATCTGCATGTTGTCCTTTGTTCTTTCCTCATCTGAGGAAAGGGCGAGCCAAGTTTTGAACATGTAACACTATCTAAAACAATGCTAATTTGTGCACAATTGCTGTCCTGTCTTGTAGAAATTTATTGTATTTGAACTCACAATAAGTGCTAGAGTTTTGCAGCAAACCAATGTTAAGGTTATTGGTCTGCAACTTTGCAGTTCCGTTCTTTTACCCTTCTTGTATGCAATAGTCACCTGCACTTTTTTTCCAGTTGCTTGGGACTCGTGGGACTATAGCTTCGTGATAAATGAAACCTAAGTAAGGGACCAGCATTGCAGAGTACTCCTTCTAAAAACGAAACTGAGGTTCCATCTCGACCTGGCAGCTTACTTGTATTCAAATTTTCCAGTGGCTTGTCTATGCCAGGGATGCCTATTTCTCTGTCCTCCATGCTCGAGTCTGTGCGACAGTCAGATGGCGGCATGTTTGTACGATTCGCCTGTGTTAATGATTTCTTAAATGTGAAATTTTAAACTGCAGCTTTACTTTTGCTGTCTTCTATTGCCACCTCCGAGACTAGTTGACAAGTGAATCTACAGAAGCCTTTGACCCACTTAGCGATTTTAAGTAGTACCAGAATTTTCTCGTTTCTCAGCAAGATCTTTTGCTGAGGTATGGCAGTGGAAGTTGTATGTTTCATGCATTGATCTGTTTGTAGATATATGAATTTCACCTTTTCCCTGTTGGTATTTCTGCATTGCTTTTCGATCTGAGAGTGGAACAGTCTATCTCCTAAGCATTTTCCTAAATTTTGTTATGAAACTGTTAAACAATGTGTGATCAGTTGACTGTAAGTTTAGATGGCTCTTGCATGGTGGACCAGTACACACAGACACAAACAGACATGAAAACAGAATCCTTGTATTGACTCGCTCATCCATCTCTCATCATCCTCCTGTGTGTAATTTTCGATTGTGCTGTGATGTACCTATAGGCATGTGTTGCAATTTTCAGTCCTCTTTTACCATATATATTCATTCCCAAGTGCGGTCTTGATTTCTGGGACTGTGGTGTCAAATTATACACAGCTGGTTTTCTCAGAATAGTTGGGTCATATGTCCCTTTGGAGTGTTCAGAATGGCTTGTGGATCAGTATTTGGGTCGTTTTCTCGGCTACAGTGTTGAAATACATTTTTGTTCAGCAGGAACGGTGTGTATCATGAACTGCACTTTTAGAACAAACAGCTGAAGTGTTATCAGTCACATTGGTAAGAACAAGGCAAAGTAAATAATGAAATATATGTGATTGTTATCGCACATAAGAATTTAATCAGTGGATGTAGCACATTCATGTTTGCACAATGCATTAAAAGTTCTTAATGGAACACCAAAATCACAAATGAGGTGCATTTGACATTGAGCCATTACAAATTACACACATTTTACACTGTTCATGGCAGTGGACCTTGCATTTTTTTCCTACACCGAAGGGGCAGCTGATACAAGGTTTTGCCACAACAAAGAACACAAAGAGTGAAACTCATTGCTGCATGTAAGTCAGCATTGTCATTTTTGCACATTTGTGGTTTCTGCATAGGAGGGAAGAAATGTTCTTATCTTGATAAACATAATTGTTCATTTTATTATGATAGTCAAAATATCATTTTATAATTGGGATTATCCTTTAGTTTTTAGTGCTATCAGTGAATTTATACATTTAATAAATGTTTAACTTTGTGCATACCAGTTCCTTAGTTCAGTATGGATATTGTCTTGCATTTTATTATTTATATATTTGATTTGCAGAGCAACAGGGTGTACATACAATAAGGAAAAGAAATTCACAGGTTTTCCCTGGATTTCCCAGTGAAAATAACACTTTTTCCAGGGAGAAAATACATGTCTTCAGTGTTAATTGACAATATACTTTCTTTCAGAGCTGTAAAACTTATTAGTCCATTGAATGGTAAAGGTTTTATACACCAGCGTAGAATTTCACAGCAATTTAGGAAAGGAAACACACTGAAAAAGCAATGTATTTTGCAAAGATCTTCCATGCACAGCAGAATATACATAGCGTATTTTCTTGTTACATAAGTATAAATACGAATTCCACCAAATACAGCATGCCAGTTCCGAAGCACTGAAATTGTGATAGCGATGCGCTTTTATGGCCGGTCTTAGCCGTTGTCACATGATCTCGCCAACCAGTGACAGTAGATACTCGGAGCATAGGACAAGTGATGTAATCAGCCAACAGCAACACCACTTTATGTAATGCGAACACACAAATAGGCAAAGGAAATGATTAATGTACATATATTATAGTTACAAGCAAAGCCAAGCTTTCAAATGTAATATTTGTTCTTTTTTACCTGAGTCACCCTTTAAGACAGAGATCTACTAAGGAGACTGCCTACACTACACTTGTCCATACTCTTTCAGAATACTGCTGTGCGGTGTGGGATCCTTACCAGATACAGTTGACGGAGTACATCGAAAAAGTTCAACGAAGGGCAGCATGTTTTTTATTATTTCGAAATATGAGAGAGAGATATAGAATTTGGGCTGGACATCATTAAAAGGTGTTTTTTGTTGCAACAGAATCTTCTCACGAAATTCCAATCACCAACTTTCTCGTCTAAATGCGAAAATATTTTGTTGACACCAACCTACATAGGGAGAAATAATCACCACGATAAAAGAAGGGAAATTAGAGCTCTTACGGAAAGATACAGGAAGTCGTTCTTTCTGCACATTATGAGAGATTGGAATAATAGAGTATTGTGAAGGTGGTTTGAGGAACCTCTGCGAGGCACTAAAATGTGATTTGCAGAGTGTCGCCATGCAGATGAAGAATTTTGTAAACCGTACTAAAATGCATAATTCGGCTTAAAGTGCACATTTGTATGTCCACATTCATACTAAAGTAGTCCCCTACCTGGTATTAAGCTTTTTAGCATGGTTTCTGGGATGCGAATTTTCTTGGAGTACAAGTATGTATTATCTCGTGTTTGTTTTGTTATTCTGGCATTACGTCGTAGGTGCCAGAAGATGAAAATAACTGCTTCAACCAGCAAGACAATTAATCCTTGGTTGTCAGTATTGTGCAAATAAAATCAGAAAACTGAAACTAATAACATATTTTAGCCTACTTTGTTTATGTTTCAATTCACTTAATAGCTCCCGGTCAGAGAAATTTGTTTTGTTTTTGTTTGATACAAGTGCTGTAAATGAAGAAAAAACGGCAAAAAGCACAAAACAAAAACACAGGTCACTTAGAGGCTGCTCCACCTCCTTCCCCCCTCTGACTTGAACTGCTCTGTGTGTATCCAGCAACTGTGGCACGATAGAAAAAATTTTCCTGCCAGCATCACGCGACTTGAGCTCTGCACATGAGCGTGTGCCCGTGGCAGCTGCTCAAATGAAACTCATGTAAACAGTTGTGATGTCATGCTCATCAAAAGCAATCTTTTGTTATGAAGTATTGCATAGTTTTCATCCTAAAGCCTTTAGTTGTCAGTAGACGCTTGTTTGTGCACTGTCTTCTGTTGTAAATAGTGCAGTTTCTTTGTAATTTAAATTTCATTTTTGTGTTTTTCTCTCATTTACGTTCTATTTCTGCAGTTTTAGTCTGCAGTAGCAGGCTAAAGTTACTCTTTGTTATAGTATCAGTTTCTATCAGTCAAAATTACAAAAATTTAACTGAAAACTAAAACAATAAAAAAATTCCCAGATTTTTCCCGGTTTTCTCTGGGATGAAAAAATTCTGGGTTTTTTTCCTGGATTTCCCAGTTGTCATGAGGTGTATACACCCTGTCTTAAATGAATATTTAAATTCTTGCTGCAGACATTCTTCTCACTCTTCGCCCACATTCATTTCATACGTTCTGATCTCTGATTTTGGAACTGTTAAACATTGTGAGGCTGCCCCCCATCCTGGAAGGTCAGTTTCTGGATTTTGTTTCTGAATAAATGATTGTTAATTATCCTTATGTTGATGTTTTCAATATGTTGATATTGCTTCTTTGAGGTCATTTAGTGTCTGTGTAAACCATGCTGGTTGTCCTTTCATCTTCATAGTTTTACTAAATATTTGTTTTGTCAGGCCGTCATCATGAACTCTAGCCAAATGTCTGAAGAATGACATCCTTCTTTTTTTGCATCCTGTGTAAATGTTCTCTGTATGTTTGTAAATTTTAAACAAGTTCTTAAAGTTACTATTTTTACTGAGAATTTAATTTGCAAGCATATGATTCAATAAAAGAGTCTTTACATTTCTTAAGTAAGGAGTTGCAATAAAGGGTGTGTTAAATATGACACAGTTATCTTATAACAGATACCATTGACCTTTCCTAAGTAGTCATTTTTATGTTGAAACAGTTTAGTGACACTGTTTTTATGCTAACCCCCTAATATGTGAATAATTCACTCCTCTTGAACATATTTTTTTTTTCTATAAACATTTTGCTTATTTGCTTTCAGATAAGAGCTGAGGCAGAGTCCGAAGCCAAAAGAATGAATCTCAACAGTGTGACATTATGCTTTGAAGCATTTATAGAAGGTCCTGGTGGGGTCATAAAACCTATATGCCAACCAGTTTTCTCGACACCTATAAATAACATGAGTGAGTATCATTCAGTACTCCTATGATTTTTTTATATTGTTTTCTGTTTACAACAGGTTTAATTAAGCATTTGTATGATATCAAAAGATACATAGCAGTTGCATCAAAAGCAAAAACACTAATAAAGCCACAGGCAGAATTATTTCTATAAGAAACTGGGGTGAAGAGTGTGAGGAAATGGAAATAGGCTAATGAATGGAGCAATTGTAACAATTTAAACTGTATGCAGGGACATGTCTGTTTGATATTTATGAAAACAGTGCCTGATTTCCTTTGGGAATAAACCACTCTCCAGCTATATCTTTTCTCCGACTTGGTCTCTAGGACAAATTCCCTATTGACAACCTAACTTAGCTCGTTTGTAGGATGTCAATTACGACTTTCCAAATTTTATTTATTTCACACCAGTTACTTCAGTGAAAAGAATCAATTATTTAATTGGATAGATAATAAATGTACTCGTCAAGTGGCGGCAGAAAACACACACACACACACACACACACACACACACACACACACACACGTGTGTTCTGCCTCTGCTTGGTGAGTAGATTTTTTATCTGCCCAATTACACCATTTATTTCAGTTGACTCGTGTAATGCCCCACTTCCAGGATTGACCCCTCCCTTTTCAAATTGCCTACAAAAGTGTAGGCCATATGGGGAGGGTCGCCCGGTGCCCAGTGTTGAACCCAGTCCCTGTGGAAGGTTGTCAGATAACCATACGGTGATAGCCCCCGAGGCAGAGAAAGGAATACTCTGTCAATGATAAATGCTGTTACCTGTTTGCTTGTGCCAGGAAATGGGTGGCTACCTGTTTGGGGCCACTGGGACATCGGGCAGTGACTGTGAAGCCAGGTGGCCACTGCTGTGTGGCTAGGTGGCACCCCTGGGGAGAGCCCTAATTCAGAGTAGGCAACATGGTGGCAGATATTCTTGGTGCAGCTAAAAAACCTGGGTTGCCACCTGGTGGCTGCGAGCTTCTGGCAGTCTCTTCAGACTCGCTGAAATTCTTAAATGCAGATTGTTATGACCCTAGCAGCTTTCTCTGTCTGGGCATGCTGTGGGAGGAAAGCAAAATAGGGCCAACTGTGGAAACTTATCCCCTCCGATACTGGTTTGTACTCGACTGATGAAAGGTCCTTTCTATCTGTTGAGTCGGTGCTTAAGTTTGTAGGATTTTTCTGTTTGGTTTAATAAACACAACAGACACATATGACAGAGACTTGAGTCATCAATAATATATTCTCCTTCACTGTTTCACAGTCTGCCCATGCTGAGGTAACTTTTCGATTCCATGACTGTAGAAATACTTGGCTTTGAAGTGAAGAATTCATTGACCCATGTTCAGAGCACATTTTCATATGGAAAGGAAGTTCCTTAAATGTTGTTCGATAGAGAGCAGGTGAGGTGAAAATCTGAGGGCGCAATGTAAGGTGAATAAGGTGGCTGCGGAATGACTTCCCAACCCAACTCCTGTGTAGTGTTTCTTATCAGTGCAGCAGAATGCGCTCGAGCATTATTGTGGAGTAGCATTGCTTCACGCAGTCTTTCTGGTTGTCGTTCTTGGACTGCGTCTGTGAGATGTCTCAGTTGTTGGCAGTAAACGTCAGAAGTGACGGTTATACCTTTGGGAAGCAATTTGTGGTACAAAAAACTCGCTGTTTCGCCAGATGCATAACATTATCTTTTGTGGATGTGCACAGGTCTTTGTACAGGGAGTTGCTCCTTTGTTGGGACTCAACTGTCCCTTTCTTTAGCTTATGTTCACATAAAGACACCATTTTTCATCACCAGTAAAGATACAGAATAATGGTGGTCGGTGGTGTTCATGAGCCAATTGATGATGAGCAAGCAGAGATTGCACATATGGCCATCCGCTAATTTTTGCGATTTTGTTTTACAGCATGCAGTACTAGACTGTGGTGCATTGAAGATCGAACCTACAGCAGGTGTTTGTCATATCAGCTTGTAGACTAAGGGACGAAACCACAAACGCATGACAGAAAGGCAATTTAGTATTAATGTATTGACCATTTAACCAAAGGAAAATAGAAGATTGTCTTCACAGCACAGGATGACAACTGTCTACTATGTAAGATTGTTGTTTATCCAGTCCTCCACAGCAGTCAGAAGATAAGGGATAAATTATGAAACAAGAAATAAATGTTGGTGCAGCCCTTTAGGTGTGTGTCCACTTACAAGTAAACTTCTGCAAGTCACTTGGAGAAGCTGCTACTGCAAGTTCTTTAAAGTGGAAACGCCCCCAGCAGGTTGACGACCATAAGGTTTGTCAGCTTGCAGAAGCAGCTTCCGCAAGTTAGTGGAAACATTTCCTAGCATCTTGCTGCAGGCACTTGCAATCTTCTGGGAGTTTCGTGTGTTGAATGCCGATACGAAAATGTCAGTGTCAGTAATTAGAATGGCGTAAAGATGGTTGGACAGAAATTTAATAAAAGTAATAAACATTTGCGAAAATTAAGAGTTATTAAAAGGCTATCTCATGGTGACACAGCTTGCAGCTCTTTTTGGTCCTGTTTTCGAATATTTTATTATACAATAGACGAGATTTTTGAAACTTTCATACAAAATTCTCGTGAAGTTTTTAATCTGACTGGAGTTCTCTGATTTTTGTTCATTGAAAAGTGTTTCGCAATAACTGAAATAGATATGCCTGTTTTCCCATTTCTTCACTCACATTTTTCTGTTGCTCAGATTTTTTTCTTCAGTACAAATAATAATAATAATAATAATAATAATAATACAACAATGGGGGCAGCTCTGTTTTGTTGCTCAGGTTTTTTTCTTCATTACAAATAATGCAACAACGATGGGGGCTGCTCTGGGTTTTAACTACAACAGTGTAACAACCACTTCCCTATCTCACCTCGAGAGACTAGCGCAAACACTTCTGAGGGAGCTTGCAGAAAGTTCCAGAAATTAACTTGCCCAAGCGACTAGCAGAAGTTACCTTGCCCAACCTTTTTTTTTTTTTTCTAATGTAAACACTTCAGCAAGTGCTTGCAGAAGTTCCTTGTGAAAGTTACTTGCTAGTGAACATGTGCCTTCAGAGAATCCTAACTAGTAAAACGTGGGAAACCATCTTGAGAGGAAGGTGAGAGTATAGTTGATAATGAGAGATCAGAGGGCAGTGAGCACGGCGACTCCTATGTGCAGCATCAGTGAGAGGCATGCAGTCTGTTCACAGAGAACGGGGAGCAAAATTAGGTCCAGAGAGCGAGTCTCCATGGCTTTATTGCCTTGGTAGATACACAGTGGGATGTCCTCACAAGTAAAAAAAGTTCCTGAAGGCATCGTAAGAGGGGAGGTTGTGCCTGTGCCGACCTGTCATGTGGATATTTAGGCAGAGCGGCATAGGAAGCTCCCCCGGCACCTAGGTTAGCTACTCCACTGTGCTACCAGTCGGGTACCACTTGGGGTGGCTGATAGTGGAGGAGGGGGGGGGGGGGACTTTTTTCCTAACGATATACACCATTGTGTGACTCCCTTAATCGGTATGATTGCTGCCTGTTGAATTTATTTTGACATCACCATCCAGTGGTCCTGTATCTCGGCAACACATTGACAAGTCTTGAATACTGACAGAAATTAATATTTTATTAGAAATTTTGTGTATAAAGTAACCAACTTATTAAATATTCACGCAATCTACCTATGATAGTGGCCATCAGATCTATAATTTTCCCTTCTCCAAGAGTGTGTGATTGGAAATATTATTATTATTATTATTATTATTATTATTATTATTATTAAAACTGAAGTGCCAAAGAAACTGGTATAGGCGCGTGTATTCAAATACAGAGATACGTAAACGGTCAGAATACAGAGCTGTGGTTGCCAACACCTATATACGACAAGAGTTGTCTGGTGGAGTTGTTAGATCATTTACTGCTTCTGTAATGGCAGGTTATCAAGATTTAAGTGAGTTTGAATGTGGTGTGATAGTCAGTTTACGAGGGATGGGATGCAGTGTCTGAGTTGTAGTGGGAATTTACTGTTTGACAAATTCACGAATATCAGGAATCTGGTAAAACATCAAATCTCCAACAGCTGGAAAAAGATCCTGCAAGAACAGGACCGACAACGACTGAAGAGAATCGTTCCAATGTTACAGAAGTGCAGCCCTTCCGCAAATTTCTGCAGATTCCAAAGCTGGGCCATCAACAAGTGTGAGTGTGCGAACCATTCATCGAAACATCATCAATATGGGCTTTCGGAGCTGAAGGCCCACTCGTGTACCCATGATGACTGCACGACACAAAGCTTTACGCCTGCGTTGATCACTGGAAACATGTTGCCTGGTTAGATAAGTCTAGTTTCAAGCAGATGGACATGTATGGATATGGAGAGAAGCTCATGAATCCATGAACCCTCCGTGTCAGCAGGGAACTGTTCAAGCTGGTGGAGGCTCTGTAATAGTGAGGAGTGTGTGCAGTTGGAGTGATATGGATCCCCTGATAGGTCTAGATATGACTCACAGGTGACACGTATATAAGAATACCGTGTGATGACCTGCTTCCATTCATGTCCATTGTGCATTCCGGCGGACTTGGGCATTTCCAGCAGGATGATGCAACACCCCACACACCCACAATTGCTACAGAGTGGCTACAGGAATACTGCCACGGGCCACCAAACTCCCCAGACACAAACATTATTGAGCATATCTGGGATGCCTTGCAACATGCTGTTCTGAAGAGATATTGACCCTTATCGCCATCATCATCATAATTATGAATTGAATAATTAGGTACATTTCCTTTGTAAGGGCTCAACGATGTAGTCACTGAGACGTGTGTGTGTGTGTGTGTGTGTGTGTGTGTGTGTGTGTGTGTGTAATACCATGGAAAAGTTTCAAGTCTCACTATGCCACTTCTCTCGATAATAAATATCAGAGATGAAAACTTTTCGTGCTGGAAACCAAGCTCGTGCAAATAGTTTAGAAGTGATGGACCTACTCCCCTCAAACGTCTCTGCTTCTTTGAGGCTGAAAAGAAGTTTGTTTAAAGTAGGATATGCCTTGCACTGATAATAGGCATACATGTCTCGAATTGCATCCTGCTGGAATGCGTCAATCTTAGTTACAGGTATGTCATACCATATTTTTGTGCCTGGAGTTTCTAATAAAGAATGAGCTGGTGTTGCTCCTTCAATCACGCCTTCCTTTCTTTCCTCCCTCTTGCCAATTCTCAGCACTGTAGATCGCTGGATGTTCAATGCAGCAGCTGTTCTGTCCATCCCTCTCATAACATCTAAAATGTGCTGCTGCATTGCACTCCAGTTCAGAATAACTGTGCGTAGAGCACACAAATTTGTAACCTCGGCCACGGATTGGAATTCCCTTTCCACAGCTCTTTATCTTCACAGCTGGTGAACGTGTTCTCGGATGACCTCTTTTACTGCTAATCTTATGTTCAGACATGCTGCACTGCTACTATCAACGCAACGCCGACACAAAAACACTCATGCACAACACTTGAGCACTGAAGAACACTTCAGTGACACAAAATAACACTTCACAAAGAGAGCTAACTAATGCAGAAGCACATTAAGCACGACAGCACATGGTATTTTAATGTCTGGCACGGCAACAGGGTTGGTTTACCAACCAAACTGCTGGCAGCATTGTAGGGGAAAGCTGGCTCGCTGTTGTGTTAACTGGGCAATAGCGTCATGTCCCATCTGTTGAGCCAAATGTCAAAAGTTGCAACTAATTTTAAATGCGCTATATTGGCTGTGTGGCGGTCCTCATACCATTCCTCTCCTGGAAGAAACCCACTGCCCCTTGTCATGGCCTCATTGATCATACCGGATTAACTCATAACCTTATGTAATGAACCACCTACCATTTGTGGCTGCGAAGCCTTGTAGACTGTGGCTGAAATTCTGGGGGGTTGCCCGCCTTCTCTTCCACGACAAGTGTTGTCTTCCAGATTTTTTGCTTCTGATGTTGGGGGATAATGTAACAGTCAGTTAACTGGTTCATTGTTTCCTCCAAGAAAGTTATTTTTATTGTGAAATCTGGGCAGGGGCAGAATGGTTGGGGTTGCAGTTGGATTTATGGTGTCAGGCCTGTCCACCACTCTTGTACTCTTTCTCTTTTTATTATTATTATTATTATTAACTGATAGGTGCCATCAACTGTTGTGTTCCTGCTACGTCCTGGTTTTCTTTTTTAGAAGTGCCCCTTCACACAGTACTCTGAAGGGGACAAGATATTCAAGATCCTTTATCCTTGACACAAGGTGACGACAGAGATTATGTGAACATATTTTTACGCTTCTTCTGAGAGTCTGTGCTATTCCCACCTGTATTGTCGAATCTACTAGTGTCCATTACATTTTTAACCTTCTCACTTTTACTGTTACATACCTCCTGGTTAGAATAAATTATTTATTCTATTACTCTCTCAGCTTCACATTGGGTTGGGGGGGGGGGGGGGCAGATGTGATGAAGTTTCTCTTGCTGCAGATAGGCACGGGGGGGGGGGGGGGGGGGTTGCAATGTGACCTTCAGATTGGCCCTACCCCTATACTTTCTCTTTAAATTATTTCGTGTGGTAAGCATCAATATTTTGTGTCCTACGTACTACCACAATTTCATCAAATTTCTGGCTAAGTCACTTTAACTCCAGGTGGACTGCCCTATTAATGAAGACTGATGACCTCACTGCTCAGTCCATTTACCACTGCCTCCACCTGCTGAACCAACCAATATCAACCACCCAAAACATAATTCTATTCATGACTGCAAAGTACTCAGTTTGGATGGCACGCAGTGTTGTTTAACGTGTATCAACGTGATAGAAACAAAGCTTTGTACTAAGCACTGTCTGCCTCAATTTCCCAAAATTTCGCCTTTTCTTTTGTACACCCTCTGTCTTTGCTGTGGAAGACTGAAATTCAGTCATCATTCTTTGTTTTTTTGCTTGTTGGTGTCATCCATGTGTCTATGTTCACTTTTACATCTTAATTTGACTGAAGTTATGCTGTGGGTTATTCTTTCCTTTGCAGATTTCAAAAAAGTTTTTTTGAGTAGTTGACTGATATCCATGTGGATTGATTTTGTATGTGTGCAGGTGATGATTTGTGTTGAAGTACCCATTAATAGACATGCAGTGTATCTTGCACATAAACTGTTGTGGCGTAACAAGCTAGCTACGCCACACTGAGAAGGGAGCCGAAAGGCACGCGTACACACACGCCGACTGGCGTCAAGTCTGGAACAGGATACGTTATGACTGCTATCAAGAAAATACGTAGCTTTGGAATATACTTAACTTTGTTCTTTGTTGGTTTACAACGTTCTTCTTGAGACATTTATACGATAACTCTCAAACTAGGTAAGGCTAATGGCGCCTTGCTAGGTCGTAGCCATGGACTTAGCAGAAGGCTATTCTAACTGTCTCTCGGCAAATGAGAGGAAGGCTTCGTCCGTATTGTCGCTAGCAATGTCGTCCGTACAACTGGGATCGAGTGCTAGTCCGTATCTCGAGGCCTGCCTTGTGGTGGCGCAGCAAAGACATCAAGGTTCGATGAGGACGACCGTGGAGCAACTCAGCCGGCGAGCGACCATCTCGGGGCTGAGAGCGATACGATGACAAAAAGAGCAACAACGCGTCCTCCCGAGAATGCAACTCTTTCAGCTTCAACATCTGGGACTTGAAAGTCCGGACCAATCGTTCAGCGGCACCGTTTGACTGAGGCGAAAACGGCACGGATGTCAGATGTTGAATACCATTGGCCTTGCAGAATGACTCAAATTCTGCGGACATGAATTGTGGGCCATTGTCGGAAACAATAGTCTGCGGAAGACCTTCAATGCAAAAGATAGCAGGCAACGCTTGGATGGTGGCAGATGACGTCGTGGAAGACATCCGGACAACAAAAGGAAAATTACTGAAGGTATCTACCAGAACCAACCATCGAGCATTCCAGAACGGACCAGCAAAATCAATGTGCAAGCGTTGCCAAGGGGAAGTGGCTTTTGGCCATGCAAAGACTTTCCGCGGCGGTGCGGATTGTTGTTCGGCACACGCCATGCAAGTAGAACACATAGTCGTAATCGCAGCATCGATTCCGAACCAAGTACAGTGCTGACGAGCAAGTTGTTTCGTTCGCACTATACCCCAATGTCCTTGGTGAAGAAGCCGTAAAACAGAGGACTGTAACGAACGTGGGACCACGACTCTGGACTGATCATTATCAGAACGCAACAACAAAACACCATGTCGAACAAAAAGTCTCTCCTTGTGAGCAAAAAATCGGCGAACCAACGGATCCTCGATCCGAGACTTTGACAAAGGCCATTGCGTAGCAACAAAACGCAAAACGGTAGCAAGGACCGGGTCAGCAGCTGTGGCTGTAGCGACACGACGAAAATCAATCGGAAACGATTCGGCCACTTCATCGGTTTCCGAATCAATGAACAGGCAAGCAAGTTCGGAAGAATTGAATGCTTTATCCTCAGCAACAGGCAAACGTGACAACGCATCGGCGTTTCCGTGCTTAGCAGTGGACTGATACAAGATATCGTAGCGGTACTGCGAGAGGAAAATAGACCAGCGAATGAATTTCTGCGCTGTACGTGGAGGTACAGGCTTGTTCGGATGAAAAAGCGACGTCAAAGGTTTGTGGTCTGTGATGATGGTAAAGTGACGACCATACAAGAAATCATGGAACTTAGTAACACCAAACACGAGAGCCAAAGCTTCTTTCTCTATCTGTGAATAATTTCGTTGCGCAGACGAGAGCAAGTTTGACACAAAGGCAATAGGGCGATCATGCGAGCCAACTTTGTGCGCAAGCACAGCACTGATCCCGAAATCCGATGCATCTACCATCAACAAAAGGGGTTTCCGGGGATCAAATGGCGTAAGGCATGTATGAGAAAGCAACGCCGATTTCAACTGGCGAAAGGCGCATTCGCATTCCGTCGTCCAGACGAACGGAACACCTGTACGGCGTATGCGATGAAGCGGAGCTGAAAGAGAAGAGGCATTGCGCACATTCAATTACACCCTGTGATTCTAGATCGTTTAATGTTCTTGCAACCACATCACGCAATGCGTGGGGAACATTGCGTGCTCTGAAAAATTTCGGTTGCGCGTTTACTTTCAGTTCCAAGTGTGCTTCATAGTTCTTAGCACAACCAAGGCCCGGTGCAAAAATGTCTGCAAATTCATCACATAGCCGAGAAACTCTGTCTGAAGGCACAGTCTGATTCACTGATAGGACCTGATTTACAATAGACATGTTAAACAACTGAAATAAATCTAAACCAAACAAGTTCACTGCAGAAGAAGAACGAAGAACGTAAAATGACACAAGTTTTGTTTGTCCCTTGTATGTGGCAAGAAGGCTGCACTGTCCTAACACAGGTATATTCTGTCCTGAATAACTATGTAACTTAACATTTGCGGCACGCAACGGAGGTGCGCCCAGTTGTTTGTACGTGTTGTGATTGAGCAATGAAACTGCAGCTCCGGTATCGAGCTGGAATGGTATGACCTTGCCATGAAAGTCCAAATCTACAAAAAGTTTATTGTCATGCTGACGACAAGAGCGACTGTCTCGTGCAATTTGAACTGATACAGGTACAGCATCACTTGCTAATTGACATGATTTCCGGCAACGTCGACGCACAGTTCTTGTGGGACGAACACAGTCACTGCTAGAGAAAGTGGCACTGGACGAAGTGGAATTAACGACATGAATGTCCATGGGCGAAGGTCCACGAGCCTGAGTGTCCTTGGTTCGATTCCGGCGCGAAGCAAAGGGCCTGGAATGGTTGTGATTGTCTGATCTGAGCTTTTTCTGGCAAACACTTTGAACATGTCTTTTCCTATTGCAGAAAAAGCAAATAGCTTGGTGTGATGGGCAATGTTCACGCGAATGTCTAGTTGCACACCGCGGGCATGATTTCACTGCATTTGTGTGCTGGCGCGGCACACCTGGTTTAGAGCGCGGCGGCAGCTGCGTCGAAGTGCGCGAGGGCAGGTTACCGGGCCGCGCAGCGCGTCCAGCGGGCCAGTTCCACACGGCTGGCGAAGTTTCAAAAGATTCCTGAGCACAGTCAAGTGTGTCTTCCCTATCCAATATGTCTATCACTTGTTGAAGGGAGGGATTAACTAGTTTCAAAATTTGCTCCCGTATGCGAACATCAGAAACGTTCTGTGCAATTGCATCACGTACCATTGTATCTGAATAAGAAAGGCCATAGTCACAGTCAAAGGCACAGTCCCTAGTAAGTCCTTGCAATGTTGCTACCCACTCCCTATTAGTTTGACCGGCCGTACGTTTTGTACGAAAAAACGTATACCGTTTTGCAACCACATTAACTGTTTCTTTGAAATAGGCATCTAAAGTGGACAAAATTTCATCGTAGGACAGAGTTGCTACGTCGCGTCGGGGAAACAATTTCACTATCACACGGTAGGTGGACACACCTACACACGAAAGCAAAAACGGCTGCCGCTCATTACCTTGAATTCTGTAGGCGGCTAGATGAAAGCCAAACTGTCAGGACCATTCAGTCCAAGATTCTTGCGCTAGGATCATAGTGCTTAAAAGGCGGTGCAACTGCGAGTTGTGGCTGCGGTAGCGGTGAAGCGGCGGCTGCCGCATCGGTGTGAATGGCACGTTGACCCTGGACGAGCTGTCCAAGGGCATCCAATAACGCCTGCGTCTGCTGATTCTGCAAGCGATAAAATTCGGACAGTACATCTGGCGAAGCCATGACACAAGTAAATGTAAGCAATCAGAAAGAACACTTTTCCTTCGTCGCCAATCTGTTGTGGCGTAACAAGCTAGCTACGCCACACTGAGAAGGGAGCCGAAAGGCACGCGTACACACACGCCGACTGGCGTCAAGTCTGGAACAGGATACGTTATGACTGCTATCAAGAAAATACGTAGCTATCAAGAAATTGGAATATACTTAACTTTATTCTTTGTTGGTTTACAACGTTCTTCTTGAGACATTTATACGATAACTCTCAAACTAGGTAAGGCTAATGGCGCCTTGCTAGGTCGTAGCCATGGACTTAGCAGAAGGCTATTCTAACTGTCTCTCGGCAAATGAGAGGAAGGCTTCGTCCGTATTGTTGCTAGCAATGTCGTCCGTACAACTGGGCTCGAGTGCTAGTCCGTATCTCGAGACCTGGCTTGTGGTGGCGCTCGGTCTGCGATCACACAGTGGCGACACGCGGGTCCGACATGTACTAAATGGACCGCGGCCGATTTAAGCTACCATCTAGCAAGTGTGGTGTCTGGCGGTGACACCACATAAACCTTGTAAAGTTCTCTGCAATGAAATGCACAAAGCCACCTCAGTAATCGTAGCTAGCAATGAAATAAGTATGCTGTGATAAAAATCATTGTTGACTCTATTATTGGAGGTGTAACTTTCATTTTTCACTCCTGGAATTAAAAAATGATTCATAAACAGCTCAATGCAGGTAATTGCAGGTATTTTTGGCAGTTGTTATGAGACATTCTCAATTTATGAGCATAGGCTTTGATGGCCAGAGACAGTGTCAATTCTTCTGTGCACGTGATGATGTCATGATGTGATAAAATGATCATTAGTTTGGCTTCTTTAGGGTGATTTAATTCTTAATTTCATTCATTTGTGCACATAATTGAAAATGAGAAGTTATTGTTTGGTTGAACAGTTAAATATTTCATATTTATAGGTGTCAGCATAGTCTAGAAGATAATTTCTTCATTTCAGCTTTGATTACCATTCTGATATCTCAGAAGTGTGATAAGCTAACACACAGTTTGTCAGCTGTGTTGCTGGAGGTTCACAATGCTAGTTGAATGAACTGTGAAACTAGGTAATGAGAGAGAAATGAACCACTGTCAAAATAGGAGAGACTGCTGTGTTTAAACGTGATAATGTATTGAATACTGCTGTAAAAGACTGGTGATGTCTTTGAGTTGTTAACTGCTGTATTTAATCGTCAGTGGAATTTCTAGTTTTCTCTTACAATATTTGATGTTCTAAAACACTTCCTCTTTTTGTAGTTATGTATAATTACAAAATATCATATCATTGTACATTTCCCAGTTCTTACCATATGTTAGTGTATGTTATTTTGTACTGTTATTGGAATCATTCAATTCTTTTGCTGTGTGAGAAAATTTATTGTGATGTCATAGGATGTTCAGGTCATGGGTAAGTCACATTCGCCACTGAATCCATTCTGAGAGATGCTAGTGCCGCTGCATCACGGAATGGCAGTTATGGAATTTGAGGCAAGTAAAAGTTGAAACAATGTGTAGATCTGTGTATCCAGATGGCATAATTGATAGGGATCTTTGTACCAAAGGCACCTGTGTGGTTTTGCATCTCTGTCCGCCTCATTCTAACGTGTCACAAGCAGTTGTGTGTCTGTGTATGTCCTGCCAGAAGAAAACTAATTGTATCACTCTCATTAACTGACATGAAAATAAAATAATAGACATTGAAACTGCTGAGTGAAGCAGTTGATACGATTAATTGGAAGTGTGTCCTTTTTCCACGTCACACCTGAGCATAATGATAATAGTTCAGCTGTTGTAAGTAGGCAGTATATGGTAGGATTGAACCTTCACATTTCACTTGGAAGGACGAATAAGGAAATAGGGTTGGTTCCTCATAAAACTTTCACTATACACAATTTGTAAAGTAGAATGTGCCTTAAAGCATAAGCACCAAGTGACTTCACTATTACAGGGTGTACATGATCCGGGAGAAAGCCGGGAATTTTTTCATCCAGTAGAAAACCGGGAAAAACCCGGGAATTGTTGTGAATTCCGGGATTTTTTTCATTGTTTTAGTTTTCAGTTAAAGTTTTGTGATTTTGACTGGTAAGAACAAATACTCTAACAAAGGATACTACTGTATCCCGCTATTGCAGAAAAATACTGCAGCAACAAAACATGAACAAGAGGGGGAAAAACAACGAAAATAAAACAAGTTGAAAAGGAAATGCGCCGTATACAACAATAAAACACAGTGCTCATACAAGCGTCTGCCAACAGCAAAGTGTGTCAAAGCCTTTAGGAAGACTATGCAATGCTTCATAACAACAAATTGCCTCCAATGAGGGTGATGTGGTAACTGTTTAAATTAGATTTGTTTGAGCAGTTGTGGGCGGGCTCTTGCACAGTTGAGTTTCGTATCAGTAGTACCTTCTTTCGCTTCTGGTTACGGAAGTATGGCTGGGCGCCACTACTTAATAGTGCACCAGTTCGGAAATATAGTAAATCTGGCGCTGATGCCCAGAGCAGTCTGAGTTGTGGTGGGGAGATGGGTCGCCTCCATGTGACCTGTGTTTACGTTCAGTGATTTTGTTGTTTCCTCATCATTTATTGTTCTCACGTTAAATGATGACAAATGGATGACAGGAGTTATCAAATGAATTAAAATACATTCACATAATTACGGAAGGCTAAAATATGTTATTAGTTTTAGATTTTATTTCCACCTTCCTGACAGTCGAGCATTAATTGCCTTACAGAACAATGAAGTTATTTTTGTTGATTTGCTAAAGAGATTTGGCTTTCATTAATCTTTCCTGCTTTATTTGAAACAAAATGTTTAATTTCACACTGTTGCCTAGTTTCAACTGTTCGCTGCATTTCAAGTGCACTTATGTCATTATACCTTAATAAAGAACCAAACATGATATAATACAGTACTGGTAGTCCTAGAAAATTTACATACGAATCTGGACATACGAAGTGCATTTTAAGCCGAATTATGCATTTTAGTGTGTTCACGAAATTCCTATGCTCTTGAAGTATGCTCTCTTGTCTTGTTTCTTTTATGACACAGTGTAAGATCTTTTAATGATTTACACGTATGAACGTATGGGTTTCCTGCGTCATCGTAGCTACGCAAGCGCGTTGACGCCTATTATCTGGCGCTCTCTTCCAACTGCTGAAACGAACTTATTTCTAAGAGGTCGCAGGAAAATATTGTGAATGATGGTTTGAAAAGCGTTACATTCAAAACAAATTTCCTTTTACGCAAGATGAACTATGTGCAAGAATGTACTATGAATTTCTTAAATCACAAAGTGTTCGACTCTCATTTAAAAATCAACTCTTTGAGGACAACCATTTAGAAGAATTTCGAGCCCAGAAAATCAGACATTTACGTCATTATTAAAAATTTTATTGGCACATTTGTGTGATGTATCTTGAAATGTAACACGCGCAAAAAAAAAAAAAATTTATATGTGGAAGCTTAGCTTCTCTTCCAGCTTATTAATCTTAGACACCAATATTATATGTGAATGCTATGTATAGTAATTTAAACCATTTAACTTTTCTACTTTTCTTATTTGTGTGTTTGCGCTACTGAAGAGTGATCTTGCTATTGGGTGACTACATCATGTGTCCTGTCATCAGCTGGTGAGATCACGTGACATGAGCTACGATTGCCTTGCAAAAGCGCTTTGCAATCTCGATTTCAGTGCTTCGGAAAGTGACATGCGGTGTAGGGTGGAATTCAAATTTATACCTTCGTAATACGGAAATATGCAGCGTACTTGTTGCTGCACATGAAAGGCCTTTCAAAACGTTTTTTTCCCCCCTGAGTTTCGTTTTCTAAAGTGCTGGGAAATTGTACATCAGTATATAAAACCATAAACATTCAAAGAATTGATGAGTTTTACAGTGCCAAGGAAGAGTATACTGGCACTTAACATGGAAAAAGTGTATTTTTATCCGGGAGAAAGTGTATTTTTAACCGGGAAATCTGGGAATTTTTTTTTTCCTTGTCCACGTATACACCCTGTATTGCAATCAGTTAAAACTGCACAATGCCAGAGAAGGAAAGTTGCTACTCACCATATAGCAGAGATGCTGAGTCGCAATAGGCACAACAAAAAGATTCACACAATTGTAACTTTCGGCCATTAAGGCCTTTGTCAGCAGTAGACACACACACACACACACACACACACACACACACACACACACACACACACACACACACAAACGCAACTTGCACACACGTCTGCAGTCTCAGAGAGCTGAAACCACACTGCCACACTTCTTGTTGCGCCTGTCGCGACTCGGCATCTCCGCTATATGGTGCGTAGCAACTTTCCATTGTTTTAAATAAAAGTTGAACTTTTTATACAAGGACTGTTAGCTTATTTTATGTTGCAGTCCATCCCCTTTATGTAAGAATCTTGTTTATAGTATTACATATGTTCAGTCATGTTGCAGTTTCAGTAGTAAGCAAAGGTGAATTCACATTTGCACTTTGGAATTACTGATAAAACTGATATTCTGTGTTACAGAGAGTGCCCTAACTGGAGAGCTAAAAATATGTCGCATTGATAAGAACTCCAGCAGTTGTTTAGGAGGAGAAGAAGTGTTTATTCTTGTTGAAAAAGTTGGGAAAAGTGAGTCGTGCTAACCATTTTAATGATTTACAAATATTTAATGTTATACTTTGAATGTAGACATAAATTTGATTGGCATTATCCATTTGTTTCCACAGAAAACATTAAAATAAAGTTCTTTGAACTTGATGAAGAAGATAATGAAATTTGGTGTGACTTTGGAAAGTTCTCAGAATTGGATGTGCATCACCAGTATGCAATCGTGTTTCGTACCCCACCATATAGGGATACAGAAATTACGGATAATGTTAATGTGTATTTGCAATTGTATCGTCCGACAGATGGCGATTGTAGTGAACCAATACAGTTCTCGTACAAGCCATCGGATAGAATAGGTGAGTTTTGTAGCATAGGGGAAAAAATTAATTGGGCCACCTAGATTAGATTAGATTAGATTAATACTAGTTCCATGGATCATGAATACGATATTTCGTAATGATGTGGAACGAGTCGAATTTTCCAATGCATGACATAATTAGGTTAATTTAACAACATACTTAAGTTAATATAACAACTTTATTTTTTTTGTGTTTTTTGTTTTTCTTTATTTTTTATTTTTATTTTTTTATTTTATTTTTTATTTTTTTAATATTTTTTTTCTTAATTTATATCTAAAAATTCCTCTATGTAGTAGAAGGAGTTGTCATTCAGAAATTCTTTTAATTTCTTCTTAAATACTTGTTGGTTATCTGTCAGACTTTTGATACTATTTGGTAAGTGACCAAAGACTTTAGTGCCAGTATAATTCACCCCTTTCTGTGCCAAAGTTAGATTTAATCTTGAATAGTGAAGATCGTCCTTTCTCCTAGTATTGTAGTTATGCACACTGCTATTACTTTTGAATTGGGTTTGGTTGTTAATAACAAATTTCATAAGAGAGTATATATACTGAGAAGCTACTGTGAATATCCCTAGATCCTTAAATAAATGTCTGCAGGAAGATCTTGGGTGGACTCCAGCTATTATTCTGATTACACGCTTTTGTGCAATAAATACTTTATTCCTCAGTGATGAATTACCCCAAAATATGATGCCATATGAAAGCAATGAGTGAAAATAGGGGAGAACTCTTGTCATATAAAGTTTCAGCTGAAGCTCTCAAGTGTCTCCCATTATTATTATTATTATTATTATTATTATTATTATAACAAAATATTTACACAGATAATGAGTGACTGATTTGTTATGTGGGCGCTAGTACATTATTTCTGATCCAGTTGCATGGAAAAGTTACCACAAATTATCCCAGCTGTGATAAAAGAAAAGTTGCTTTTATGGGGCAAATCATCAACTGTTTTTAATTTCTTCTGCCCACCCATCCTGTTGTCTCTCTCTCTCTCTCTCTCTCTCTCTCTCTCTCTCTCTCTCTCTGTGTGTGTGTGTGTGTGTGTGTGTGTGTGTGTGTGTGTGTTTGTGTGTTTGTTTGTTTGTTTCAAAACACACAGACCCAACAGAGTTACATTGTTACAGTGCTGTAGCACTCCCCTTTCAGTGGTGGCAGTGCTTTATTGTTACTTTATTCCTTGCTACATAATATTTAGAAAATTTTTACTGTGCCTTTTCTGCATCAAGGTAGATAAAAGCTGTGCATGTGCACATATGCAGTTGCAGGTGCTCATAAAAGAGAAAGTAGGGTTTGTTAATGAAAGCCAGAGCAGTAGAATAAATGAATAGGCTGTTCTCATTAAACAAACTATTTTGTAAATGTTCTTGTAAAGAAGTTTAGCTTTCATAGCGCTTTAGGTAGTGCTTAAGATAAAACAGTAGTTAAATCAATCGCGGATACAGGGGGTAGGGGTGGTAAACACAATGATTGGAAATAAAACGGTGAGATAATAAGTAACTAACATGTTGGTAAGCATTTCTTTATGTCAGGTGGATGTAAGTCATCGATAGTGATGGGTTTACATGGAATTGAACTTAATTGCCAATCAAAATTTGGGTCTGTTCATTGATTTTTACTGGCAAGTGACAGTCTATTCTTTCTCTGTGCTTTTACCATGCTCCGAAATTGCCTGTTTCTAAATGAAGATCTGTGATCTCTCACATAACTTTTTTTTTATCTTCTTTAGGCAGGAAAAGACAAAGGATGTCAGTAAATGACTCCTACAACAGACACATTTCACAGGAGAATGAACTGGCTCGGAATTTGTTGAACCTGGAAGTATCAGGCAACAATCCATCTTTTAGTGGTATAGCAACCACGTCAACTAGCCTGGATGCGTATTTGTGTGACCCTCGCAGCAATTCAGCCGAATTTCAAGAGTTCTTCGGTAGACTGTCAGGTAGTGATATTCTTCAAGGTGAGTTACATTTATTGGCATATCGCCTGTTGTAATAGAAAAAAATCATTTCTTCATTTTTTGTGAGGGAAGTATATTTAGCAATCTGTTTCTTACTTAAATATTTGCAATGTTTACAGAATATCTCGGCGCGTTGCCCCAAGGACCGCAGAATCTGACAGTCAGGCAGGCCTACGGAGGAGACCTTGTTACGGATTCTGCAAGTAACAGGACCCAGCAGTCCACTGGTAAGAAATTCTGTGTTCATGTATTTCTTGTGTAAAGTTCTTGGCTTTGCTACATTATTAATTTTATGAAGAGAAATCAGAATACCATAATCCAGGATGTTTCAAAATGAACATATCGGTTTTAAGGCGTTGTAGCATTTATTACCGTATTTACTCGAATCTAAGCCGCACTTTTTTCCCGGTTTTTGTAATCCAAAAAACCGCCTGCGGCTTAGAATTGAGTGCAAAGCAAACAGAAGTTCTGAAAAATGTTGGTAGGTGCCGCCACAACTAACTTCTGCCGTCAAATATATGTAGCGCTACACAGGCATGCTTTGCAGGCACAAAGATAAATACTGGTGCCAAAACCTCTGCGTCAGTAAGTAAATGTAAAAAAAAAAAAATGGAAGACGAGCTTTTTCCTCCGCCTCGAGTTTCGACCACTGCATTTTCATTCATTATCCAACGAAGTAAATACAAAGTCCGTATTGTTCATCTTCGAATGTAGCAGCGTTTCAATGTACTACGAAAATCCGACTGGCAAGACTGTTTGGGATGTTTGTCAATATGGCCAACTCTACGTTCTGAATTTTTTCCTACCTGTTAGAAGAGATTGTTGCTAAAAGAAACTTTTATGAATTGTGAATCACTTGCAGTATTCTCTTAACCATAAGAATAATATGAATATAAACATTTTGTCATGTATTGTTTCGTGTTTGTTGCTATCTCATTTAAATCCTGTCTGCCTAATAAACTACGAAACTAGAGTGAGACAAAGGCAAACGCGGAAGAATATACATATCATGTCACGTTTATATTCGTATTATTCTTATGCCTAATAGTGATACAGTCGGAAATGAAGCACGGCAATTGCCTAGATTTTTAAATCTGAGATAACTCTAATTTCTGTGCAGAATGTAATGTACTAAAGAGGCGCCTGCAAAGATTTTCAAAGATCATTATCAAAGAAAGCAGCAGTGTAAATAACAACAAATAGCAGGGTAGCGCGCACAAAAAGCAAGCCATGCTGCGAGCGGTGACAGGCCGTAAACACTCATTATGAGAATGTGACAAACAATGCATGACACAGTACAGTAATGCATTTTCAGCTTAGAGTGATGTAAACACCTATAACAAAGAGAACGGCACTTATCAGATCAAAGAAAAATAAGCAATCAATTCAAACGAGACGGAGCACGTGAAAAAGGAAGGGTACCCGTATAAATACGGATGGAGCGCCTGACACATAGCAATGGCTACCTGGTAAAGCTTAACTGCTAAGCTTATGACTCGAACCAAACTACTGTAGCTGTATCATCATTCATTCGACCTAAATTGTGTCTCATATTATAATGGATCAACTTTGTTTCGATTTGGAGGTGTGGCATTAAGCTTTTCTCTCCTCTTGAATTTCGAGTCTCAAATTTCAAGTGCGGCTTAGATTCGGGAAAAATTTTTTTCCTTGATTACACCAAATGAAAGAGCAACTCAGTTTTGTTTGTCTACCTGTGTGCAATGGGAAGAGTACGGAATGACGAAGAGTGACTGAAAAATGTGTTGAACGAGTGCGAGTCTTTTACGTTTCGTCCCTTAGCCCCAAGAAATATCCCCACGGAAAGTTTATGGGCCTTTCTATTTCAGTGAATCAACTGTAACTCATTTTTCTTATCTTGATGTGCTACAGCTATGGCCCGTGCCTCAATGGGAAGAAGCTGAATTACACATCTTTATTTGGGAGCAAGATGGTGCGCCGCCTTGCGACTGGTTAAACGACATTGTACCCAACCTGTGGATTGGGAGCAACGGGCTGGTTGACACTGCATTTTATGCATGACCTCCACGTTCACATACAATCTTACGCGATCATGTGTGTGTGCACCACCGATACCAGCTGATCTATCGGACTTTAGAAACAGTGTTATTGCAACAGTTACTCCTGACACATTGTTTTGGAGCAACTCGCCTATCGACTCGATGTGTGATCGGTGTTCACACTGAATAATTGTAAGAAAAACTGTTTGTGTTTCTCTTTCATTTGGTGTATTATTTATAATTGTAGGTGTATGTAATATGTGCTACAAAGCCTTAAAACGTGTATATTCATTTTGAAACACCCTGTATATGCGGAGTGGGGGAAAGAGGTGGCATTGCTTTCTGAACAGCTAAAGGGCAGTCTTTGTATTAAATCAAGGATGACTGCCCAGGAAGGGAAATGTTTTGTATGTTTCCAAAATATCTAAGGACTGATTGTGGGTCAATATATAGACTGTATATTGATGGTGTAGTGTTTTCTTGTATGAATTGTGTTGTCTGAGACTGTATTAGTTATTTGATGTCAGTGTTGTGTGCTTGTTACCTACATCTGTATCTGCATCAACATCGATACTCGACAATCCACTGTATGGTGCATGGCAGAGGGTACTCTGTACAACTAAAAAGCATTTCCTCTCCTGTTCCACTAGCAAATAGAGTGACTGTCTATATGCCTCCATGTGACCCCTAATTTTTCATATCTTTGTGGTCCGTATGCACATTGGATGTTGGAGGCAGTAGAATCGTTCTGCAGTCAGCTTCAAATGCCGGTTCTCTTAAATTTTCTCAGTAGTGTTCCTCGAAAAGAATGTCGCCCTCCCTCCAGGGATTCCCATGTCATATTCTGAAGCATGTCTGTAACACTAATGTGTTGTTCAAACCTACCAGTAACAAATGTAGCAGCCCACTTCTGAATTGCTTCAGTGTCTTTCTTTAATCCAACCTGGTACAGACACTAAACACTCCAGCAGTATTCAAGAATAGGTCACACTAGCATCCTATATGCAGTCTTGTTTACAGATGAACCACATTTACCTAAAATTCTCCCAGTAAACGGAAGTTGATAAGTTTGCTTCCCTACCACAGTCCTCACATGCTCGTTCCACTTCAAATCGCTTAGCAGCGTTTTGCCCAGATATTTAAACAATGTGACTGTGTCAGGCAGGACACTACTAATACTGTATCTGAACACTGCTCAGTTATGGTAAATGTAATACAGTGGAAATTCACTGAAACAATTATTGTGAGAATCACGTTTTGTACGTATTTTCAGTTTCTGTCTTCTTGCATTTGCTTTGTTTCTTGTGCTATCTGTTTTGATCACTTATGCTTCATTACTGTGCAGCGATTGTCCTTAGTGCATCTACCTTTATATTTTCAAGAATGAATTTTCTTTAATTTATGTGATTATTCTGCTGTTGATATAGTTATTTTGAGGCATTGTTGGGTTTGGGTGATTATACAGTGACTAGATGTTGATTACATTTTTTATTATTTCAGGCAAAACACCTGTTGGTCCTTCAAAATTTTACCATACAACAGACTCGGTAAATGTAAAGGACTGTCCAGTAAGTACTAAAATTAATCACACATATAAAGATATACATGTAGACAGGTGCATATAAAAGAAACTGAAAGTCCTACAAATCATGCCTTTACTTCCTAGAGTAGCATAAATACAAGTGGCTAGTGACCCATTTTCCAACCACAGTGTCCAGTTTCGTAGTATCTCAGAATTTCTTCATAAATGTCGCATGATCTAAACATACATTGTATCTTTCCAATTGTGTGTACCCATTGACACCTTCTTCCACAACTGGCAATGATTTTTTATGTGGAATACACAAAGTTACACCATGGTTTGGAGAACACATTAAACATAAGTCTCCTTACAATTGGCTGTAAAACTTGGTCCTAAAGCAAGACAAAGCCCAAGTGCATGGTAATTCCAAAGTACCGTACCTAGTAAAACACAGTAGTGTTTAACAAACATTTATGTAATGGGCAACTTTATTTTGTGGACAGTAAATGTTCTGCTGGATATTACGTGCAGTGTAAACATATTGATTATCCTGTTGTCTCATTACTTAAAACAAAAGATTAGTATACATATATGTTCTTTGCATTTTATGAATACATGATTTAATTAATGATTTACATTGTGTTGAAAAAATTAATATTTTCCCATGGCATTTGATAACCCTGTGTTTCCAAAGTATGCACTGAGATAAATGCATTGCATTGGAAACTCTTAAATGATAAAATGCATCTTACGTAAGTTTTGCATCAACTGTGCCGTGTAGATCTGCTCATAAACAACTAAATCAGTGCTTACTCTGACAAGCTTATGGAATCCTGAAAGCATTGACTTCCCGGGTCAGACGTGACCCTCAGTCTGCTTGTGATGAAACTCACATCATTCCAGTGAGATATTTCAGCAATGTAGTTCATCAACTTGGACAACATTAAATGTAGTTACGTAGTGACTGCACATGAGGAGCAATGGGTACGGAAGTAGAAGACATCCTATCTTCACCCCACACCACCGAAAAATACACACCTATCAAGCACATGCTTGTCGCAGTCTGAAGTCGAACAATTTGATCGGTTGCTCTGCACTGAAGAACTCCGCAACTACAGACGATCCGAGCTACCCCTTCATCTTAGCATGCTGGCAGGAAACACAGTTAGCTAGTGCCAAAACATTACCTTAGTCTGATTATATGGGGACACAAGACGCAGCTAATCTTCCATCACCACAGCCTGTGCCTCCAACTAAACGCCCACTCGCCACTCATTCTGGGTGTTACGCATGCTTCAGCCCACATACTGTTGACACTTTGGGAGGAAGCATGTGCTAAACGAGATGTTCCTGAACTTGTGTGTATTTGATGAATTGCAGTGGATGTGATGAGTATTACATAGGTTAGACAGTATTTTCATTTGAAACACATTTTAAAGAGCATACATATTCCGAGAATAAAAAGCCTTTGGTACACACATTGCTGAATATAAGCATTGCACAACAAGTTAACTTAGACTGAGGTTTTTTAATGCTTTTGAGGATCTACTTTAGTGATATGATATTTTAATGTTGGGTCAATCCATACCAAGTGGTCCAGCACTGGTTGCTTGACCATCTCAAAAATTATACTTCCTGGGTGAATTTCCCAATTTTTAGTAGCCACAAATTTTTTTTTTTGAAATGGCATCCATATTTGTTCCAGGCTGCATGCGTTTTTTCGTATTTACAAGCATCTACATTTTTTACAATTATTCAGTAGTGGATTGTCCTAAGCCTTTCAGATAAAATGTATTTAGTTCAACACTCTCTGGGCTACAAATTAACATCATTATTACTTAGCTGAATGTATTCTTTAGTATATTTTTCATAGTTCAAAGTTATCAGCCACAAATTAAAAATCAATTTTTGAATAGTAGTTTTCCAAAGAAAGGTTAATTTCTCAGCTTTCTTTTCTGCTGTTACACTCTATGGTGTACTTCCTTTTTGTAGAGTATCAATGGTGAGCAGCATACACTTAAATAATACACTGTTTTAAAAAATGGAGATTTTTTAATTTTTCCATTTTGTGGCCTGCAATATCTTTGTTACGTTGTTGTTGTTGTGGTGGTCTTAAGTCCTGAGTCTGGTTTGATGCAGCTCTCCATGCTACTCTATCCTGTGAAAGCTTCTTCATCTCCCAGTACCTACTGCAGCCTACATCCTTCTGAATCTGCTTAGTGTATTCATCTCTTGGTCTCCCTCTACGATTTTTACCTTCCACGCTGCCCTCCAATACTAAATTGGTGATCCCTCGATGTCTCAGAACATATCCTACCAACCGATCCCTTCTTCTAGTAAAGTTGTGCCACAAGCTCCTCTTCTCCCCAATTCTATTCAATACCTCCTCATTAGTTATGTGATCTACCCATCGAATCTTCACCGTTCTTCTGTAGCACCACATTTCGAAAGCTTCTATTCTCTTCTTGTCTAAACTATTTATCGTCCACGTTTAACTTCCATACATGGCTACACTCCATACAAATACTTTCAGAAACGACTTCCTGACATTTAAATCTATACTCGGACGTTAACAAATTTCTCTTCTTCAGAAACGCTTTCCTTGCCATTGCCAGTCTACATTTTATATCCTCTCTACTTCGACCATCATCAGTTATTTTGCTCCCCAAATAGCAGAACTCCTTTACTACTTTAAGTGTCTCATTTCCTAATCTAATTCCCTCAGCATCACTCAACTTAATTCGACTACATTCCATTATCCTTGTTTTGCTTTTGTTGATGTTCATCTTATACCCTCCTTTCAAGACACTGTCCATTCCGTTCAAACGCTCTTTCAAGTCCTTTGCTGTCTCTGACAGAATTACTGCTTGCTCAATATACAGATTGAATAACATTGGTGACAGGCTACAACCCTGTCTCATTCCCTTCCCAACCGCTGCTTCCCTTTCATACCCCTCGACTCATATAACTGTCATCTGGTTTCTGTACAAATTGTAAATAGCTTTTCGCTCCCTGTATTTTACCCCTGCCACCTTTAGAATTTGAAAGAGAGTATTCCAATCCACATTGTCAAAAGCTTTCTCTAAGTCTACAAATGCTAGAAACGTAGGTTTGCCTTTCCTTAAACTAGCTTCTAAGATAAGTCGTAGGGTCAGTATTGCCTCATGTGTTCCAACATTTCTACGGAATCCAAAATGATCTTCCCCGAGGTCGGCTTCTATCAGTTTTTCCATTCGTTCGTAAAGAATTCGCGTTAGTATTTTGCAGCTGTGACTTACTAAACTGATAGTTCAGTAATTTTCACATCTGTCAACACCTGCTTTCTTTGGGATTGGAATTATTATATTCTTCTTGAAGTCTGAGGGTACTTCACCTGTCTCATACATCTTGCTCACCAGGTGGTAGAGTTTTGTCAGGACTGACTCTCCCAAGGCTGTCAGTAGTTCTAATGGAATGGTGTCTACTCCGGGGGCCTTTTTTCGACTTGGGTCTTTGAGTGCTCTGTCAAATTCTTCACGCAGTATCATATCTCCCATTTCATCTTCATCTAAATCCTCTTCCATTTCCATAATATTGTCCTCAAGAACATCGCCCTTGTATAACATCTCTATATACTCCTTTCACCTTTCTGTTTTCCCTTCTTTGCTTAGAACTGGGTTTCCATCAAAGCTCTTTATATTCTTGCAAGTAGTTCTCTTTTTTCCAAAGGTCTCTTTAATTTTCCTGTAGGCAGTGTCTATCGTACCACTATTGATATATGCCTCTACATTCTTACATTTGTCCTCTAACCATCCCTGCTTAGCCATTTTGCACTTCCTGTCGATCTCATTTTTGAGACGTTTGTATTCCTTTCTGCCTGCTTCATTTACTGCATTTTTGCATATTCTCCTTTCATCAATTATATTCAGTATTTCTTCTGTTACCCAAGGGTTTCTACTAGCCCTCGTCTTTGTACCTATTTGATCCTCTGCTGCCTTCACTATTTCATCCCTCAAAGCTACCCATTCTTCTTCTACTGTATTTCTTTCCCCATTCCTGTCTATTGTGCCTTTATGCTCTCCCTGAAACTCTGTACAACCTCTGGTTCTTTCAGTCTATTCAGGTCTCATCTCCTTAAATTCCCACCTTTTTGCAGTTTCTTCAGTTTTAATCTACAGTTCATAACCAATAGGTTGTTTGTTGCCCCCTGGAAATGTCTACAAAATAAAACCTGGTTCCTAAATCTCTGTCTTACCATTACATAATCTGTCTGATACCTTTTAGTATCTCCAGTGTTCTTCCATGTATACAACCTTCTTTCATGATTATTGAACCAAGTGTTGGCTATGATTAAGTTATGCTCTGCGCAAAATTCTACCAGGCAGCTTCCTCTTTCATTTCTTAGCCTCAGTCCATATTCACCTACTATTTTTCCTTCTCTCCCTTTTCCTAGTCTCGAATTCCAGTGTCCCATGACTATTAAATTTACGTCTCCCTTCACTATCTGAATAATTTCTTTTATCTCATCATACATTTCATCAATTTCTTCGTCATCTGCAGAGGTAGTAGGCATATAAACTTGTACTGCTGTGGTAAGCGTGGGCTTCGTGTCTATCTTGTCCACAATAATGCTTTCACTATGCTGTTTGTAGTAGCTTACCTGCACTCCTATTTTTTTATTCATTATTAAACCTACTCCTGCATTACCCCTATTTGATTTGGTATTTATAACCCTGTATTCACCTGACCAAAAGTCTTGTTCGTTCTGCCACCGAACTTCACTAATTCCCACTATATTTAACTTTAACCTATCCATTTCCCATTTTAAATTTTCTAACCTACCTGCCCGATTAAGGGATCTGACATTCCACACTCCGATCCGTAGAACGCCAGTATTCTTTCTCCTGATAACGACGTCCTCCTGAGTAGTCCCCACCCGGAGATCCGAATGGGGGACTATTTTACCTCCGGAATATTGTACCCAAGAGGACATCATCATCATTTAATTATACAGTAAAGCTGCATGCCCTCGGGAAAAATTACGACTGTAGTTTCCCCTTGCTTTCAGCCGTTCGCAATACCAGAACAGCAAGGCCATTTTGGCTAGTGTTACAAGGCCAGATCAGTCAATCATCCAGACTGTTGCCCCTGCAACTACTGAAAAGGCTGCTGCCCCTCTTCAGGAACCACACGTTTGTCTGGCCTCTCAACAGATACTCCTCCGTTGTGGTTGCACCTACGGTACGGCTATCTGCATTGTTGAGGCACGCAAGCCTCCCCACCAACAGCAAGGTCCATGTGATGGGGGGGGGGGGGGGGGGTCTTTGTTAGGGGACCAAATAAGAATCTGAAAATTTCACAGTTGATAGACCTTTATGATATCAAACTTCAGTATAAATTTCAATGTTGAGATTCAATTGGAAGTTATGGAAAAAAGATTACTAACACAAATCAAAAATACCTATGATACCTGGTAGGCTAATCAAATAAAGTATACCAATTGCATAATGCAACACACCACATTACACTAGCTAATAATTATTTGGTGAAACAGTGCTGTGGCAATTGTTTCAGCAGGCTAACAATTGCATCTGCAAGCCTATACAAGTCTGATTGTTGTCCTCCTCCTTACACCAACAATTGTCTACTCACACTTATTTAGCTAGAAGTTCTTGAAGTGTGCAGTTGATAACTGGTGTCTCAGGGTTCTGTTGGTGTTGTTATTAATGAAACTTGTCATAAAAATGTGTATGGAGTGTATCCGAAAGAAATTACTTTAATTGAATATTACAGTGAAGAAACAAATTGTTGCTTTACTTAAGAATCGGCCCAGAGGTCAAATCAACATGCAAGTACCATGAAATGAAATACTTAAAAAAATTTTGTCACCTTTTTGGTCAGTCTTGCATGGATCCTTCTGAGATACATAAGAAACCTATAACAAAAGGTCTGCAAGAAATGACATTTGATCATTATTCTAAAAATAAAAGCCCTTTTGCGAATCTCTTACCAGGAAAATCATTGTGTCCAACATGTTATTCTAAGATATTTGTAATTCACAAGAGAGAGGATAGTGAAACCTCAGATACAGCATTTTGTGATTTATCAGCAACCATTAAAAAAGTAGATACAGCTTATGAAATCCTGGGTATATTGCCTGCTAGTAAAATTAGAAAACTAAGTCAAGATACAAGACCAAGTGCCTTGAATACAAAAAGTGAGAAAGTGACAGCTACAGTCAAAAAGAATTTGGAAGATTCATCTCAAAATCAAATTTGCACTAAAACAGATGGAAGCTCTAAAACTTCACCAACTGAATTTGATGATTTGATAGAAAAACTAAAAACTAAATGCAGTACTTCAAACAAAGAGAATAAAATTAAGATATCTGTTTACTGCCAAATTCTTGGAATCGAGCAAAAGTTAGTGATGAATTTAATGTGTCAGAACATCTTCTTAAGTTATCATGGCAATTAGTAAAAGAACAGGGAATTTTACCAGGATTACAAAAGAAAAGTGCATCTAATTTGGTAGTGAAAACACAATCAATAAAGTTATTAAGTATTATGACGATGACAATAACAGCTGTTTGATGTCTGCCAAAATAAGACTTGCTTCTGTGAGAGAAAATGGTTCTAAGATTCAAAGACAAAAAAGTCTGATATTGTGTAATTTAAAGGAACTATTCACTGAATTTAAAAAAAAAAAAAAAATCCCGGCATTAAAATTGGTAGATCGAAGTTTTGCGAGTTGAGGCCAAGATGGTGTATCGTTGCAGGGGCATCTTGCACCCATAATGTTTGTGTTTGTTTGTTTGTATCATCAGAACGTAAAGTTGATGATAGATGGGGGCCAATTGAGTTGACCTTTTGGAAGTTATGGTATGCAGTGTTGACAGTTACAATTGTATGATCAGGGGAAAACGTGAAGATTGTCCAGGCAAACAAGGCTTACTTGACGTTTGAAGAATCCGAGGAAGACAATTTGATGCCTGACAATATAAAATACAAACAATGGGTGACACAAGACAGAACTGAAATGGTGACAGTCATAAAATCACGAGAAGAGTTTCTTGAAGTGTTGGTGGCTAACCTTGAAAATCTGAAAATGCATCATTTTATTGCAAAAGCTCAAAGTAAATGTTTGAAAGACAAAAAGCAAACCTTGGCAGCTGATGAATGCTTAGTTCTTGCTGACTTTTCGGAAAATTTTTCCTTTGTTGTTCAAGATGAAGTACAAGGGCACCATTGGGTAAATAAACAGGCCACAGTTCATTCAATTGTATTCTATTATAAAAATAAAGATAAACTAATGAGCCACAGCTTTTGTGTCAAAAGTGACTGCCTTGAACACAACACTACAGTAGTGCACATTTTTCAACTAAAATTAACAAACTGCGTTAAACAGCACTACCCTTCCTTAAAAAGCTGATTTACTTTTTGGATAGGGTAGCAAGTCAGTATAAAAACAGAAACAAGAAATTAGAAACATGTCCTTTCATAAAGATGATTTTGGGTTTGATGTAGAATGGCACTTTTTCGCTTCATGCCATGGGAAGAATGCTTGTGATGGTGTCGGGGATACAACAAAGCATGCCGTCACGAAAGCAAGTCTGCAGGGGACCGATGACAATCTTAACACCTCAAGAAATGTTTGAAATCTGTAAAAAACATATCAAAGCAATTACCTATGTTTTCGTACAATGTGAGGAAATGCAAGAAGTCTATGACAGTGTCTTGAAGGAAAGGTACAACACTTTCCAGAAGGTTAAAGGCACTCAATCTTTTCATTGTTTTGTAGCCCATTCACAGTGTAAGATCACACCAACTTCACCTGATAGTGAACTTCATCAGTGTGGAAAACTTGTACAACTGGTTGTTCAAAATAAAGACATAGTGGCTTGTGTTTACGATGAACAGTGGTGGATTGGCGAAGTCTTCTGTCAGTATTATTACATACGAAAATGCTGCATTCAACAATTACAGGTAACTGTGCTTACATTTTGAAATTGTTCAAAGCCAAAAGTTAGATATACCAGACATTATCTGTCGTTTATGGTTTCTAATGCCTGGAAATTAATTTATAAACTGTAGTCTTGGATTGGATAGCCTCTGTCATTAGTACAGGATGGCCAGTAACAGTTTGAAAAGCTTTTAATGCTGTTGCAGGGTAGTTTGTGTGGAGAAATAATCAATGGTTGAAATTAGCCCATAAGGTGGTGATGTGTGCAAATCCAACCAGCCTGCCAGAGGCATTGTTGCCGTGTGTGTTCCTCATTCGGCTAGCTGAAACTGAGTGCAGTTTTTGTGTCACCATCTTTTTCAGTTTGAGGAAACTAAACGAGGAACATGTTTGGCAACATCATCTCTGGTAGGCTGCTTGAATTCGTGTGTGCAATGACCTGATTGGCTAACTTCAGTGCAAATTAAATTAGAAATGGTACAATGTATCCAATTTTTTTCTTAACAATTATTTCTCGGGCATCCTAATATGCAACACCCTTACAAGCTTTCCAGACTGTTTCTGAGCCGATAAAGAAACAAACTGGTAGTGTTTCCATCACAAATTCCTTGTGACAGAATAACTTTGCAGTTTGTAAAGTTACATAATGACAATGCTTGCTTACCTTCAGGAGTTGAAATTTCAAGTACTGCTATTACATGTATTTAAAAGTAGAGGAAACTATTACTTAGCATTCTGAATTGTTCATTCTTCCTTGAGGAGGAAAGATGTCAGCTTTGTAAAGGAAGAGGTGTTTTTTTTTTTTTTTTTTTACCCTACATTGAGGGGGGACTATACTCTTGTAAGGACAAGGGGAAAGCAAAAATCTCCTTCAGAAAATATAATTTCTTTTGTTTCTGTTTTTTGTTGTTCTGAATAATTATTCTTACATGCACTAAGTGTTCAGCACTACCTAACAAATGAATTTAAATTTTCAGGACGAACCCCTGCTTGCTCGACAAATAGTGGATGAAATGAAGCGAAATGCTTCATTGAGAAAGCCTGTATTTACAGAAAGGGTTCTTAAAATGTTCAGTCAGAAATCGCATGATGGCAATACGTAAGTACAGTAGCTTTTTGTTCCTTAGTTTTCTAAATCTGGTAAATTGAAGCATTGACTCTTAATTTGATTGGTGTTGATGAACTGAAATAAAATGTAAAGTCATCAGCAGAAAAGTAATGCAAATAGAAAGAAAGTTAACAGACCACAACCAGCCACAAATTATTTGAGAAACTATTGCTTTACTGCCAGGTATGCCCCTTATGGGATGGCTGCATTTATATTTATTGCATAGTCTGTATCTTAAGAAACAGTTTTATTGTGCTGTGTGACAATATTTCCATTACATTATGTAAGAAATATCCAGTATAATTTGTCTTCTGACTAATGTTAGTGTTGGGTCACACATGTCATGAACACCATCTAGGATAGCTGGAAGACTAGGAATCATCCCATGCATTGCCTTCAGATATTTAGGGAGGAAATGGTAATAGCTGGGTGGGTACATGAACTCTGTTCTCCCGTTGGGGAGTCCAGAGTGCTAACTGCCCCACTTAACTCGGAGAACAAAAGAGGAAAACTTCAGAGTTGGTCAGAGCTTTAGGTCTCATGAACCGTGTAAAAACCATTTAGGATTGGACTAATCATTTTTTATATATTTTCTTTATGTTGATTGTTACCCAGATATTCAGATTTTGAGAGCTACTACATATTTGGTTTATCATCTCCTTGTAAATAATGTATGCACAGTGCATGATATGATTGAGAAGACATTACTACTATTATTTTTATTTGTGCTACGGAATTTTTTGGAAAAATAATCTTTCAATATTGGATTTTCAGTGCACTTCATGCTGCAATACTCCATAAGCAAGAAGTCTTACTAAGACACATGTTGGATGTATTGGCCAGGGAACCACAGCATTATTTGCTAAATTGCCCAAATGATAGCCAGCAGGTAAGCTATTTTTATTTATTGAAACTTCAGTTATCAAGTATTCTATTTAATTTTTATTATTGGATATGTGTTACACAGGTCCCTACAGCAATTTACTAGCACTAGATCTAGGATGTGCCAGGATTTAGTTAGATACCAGCATTCATAATATACATCCATATAAGACGCCATTGCAATTTCCTTCAAAGTCCGACATATTCAAAAAATCGTTTTGCTTTATCTTGTAACTGCGACCGGAACGGTCGTGGGGATGACGTGACGGAAAATGCGGCGGTACCCACGAACAACACAAACAGGAGAAGATGGACACGACCGACGAAGGACCTTATGACGGCAACAACAAGAAGAATGAAACAACCGAGTCACAAGAAAACCTAACTAGACAACCATATCCACTCGTGAACAGAACATGAAAGTAAATACACTGTCTAAGGTGAGGCGATATGTACTGAGACATATGCATGATTAGACTGACTGGCTGAATGAAAGGCAAGCGCTTAAATCCATGATTGGGGGCTATTGCTCACTGGGACCACATGTCGCACTGTGGCGCCCTCACACTAAATATGTGCCAGGAGACGCGCGCCGCCACGGCTTATAGCGCAATGGTGCAGAGACCTCTAGGGGTCTTCGATGTCCATATCGTCTGGCGCAGATTCAAATTCCATGGCCCGCTGTACCAGATCCCTCCCCCCCTGAAACTTGCGCATAGGGGCAGAACGCCCCAGACGATGCTGAGGTGGGTGGCAGTGGGAAGAAGAGCCAGGCTCGTCGGCCGCTGTTGGCGATGAGGAAAGGATGCCCGCTGTATCACTGATGGCCGACCCAGAGTCCAGGGCAGGGTAGGGAGCTGCCAATCACTCTGGAGGCTGGGAGGGCCAACGGCAGGCCCGCGGGGAGATGGCAACCGGGGGCAGGGGCGGCGACTCGAGGACCATGTCTGTACCCAAAGGAGGTAGGGGATGAGGCTAGAGTTCCGCAGGGGCATGCGGGTGGAGCTGATTATGATGACTGCGCTCCAATCCTTTTGACGTCTGCACCGACGTCACATGTCGCTCATTGGTCACGACGACTGTGGCAGGCGTCCAACCTGCCTTGTGCCCATACTCGTGGGCCCACAGGGCCGTGCCGGGGGCGTAACGCTGCAAGGGCTGGTGAGGCCCACCGTGGTTGGAGATGTGTCGACCGCCTTTGTCAACTTGTTTCAAAGTTCGGACAAGCCTCTCCGCCACGCCATTGGATGAAGGGCGGAAAGGGGGCTACGAATATGTTTGATACCGTTGGCCTGACAGAAGTTGTGAGAGGATGACGCCGTGAGTTGGGGGCCATTATTGGAGACCAAGTGAGTGGCGGTCTCTCAATGGCGAGAACCTGGGCCTGGGTTGTGAGTGTAGCCTCCGTGCTGGTGGACGCCATGCGAACAACATATGGGTGTTTTGAGTAGGCATCAGCGATAAGTAACCACATGGACCCCAAAAACGGGCCCGCAAAATCAATACGGATGCGATCCCAGGGCCAGCGAGGCACAGGCCAGGGTGCAAAGGACTGAGGGAGGCGGCTTGCCTGGTGACGCGCGCACACACACACACATGGTGCACCCAAGGATCAGGCGGTCAATATCGCCATTGATGGCTGAGACCCTGTATAAGTCCATGACCCAGGAAAGATAGGATTGACCAGGCTGTTTATGGTACTGGTGGAACTCCAGCCGAGAGGCGACCACATTGTAGCATTGGGAATAATAGTTTGTCAGCAAAAGGCATATCTCCTGGAAAGAGAGAGCCACAGGATCGAACAACAGTGCCAACTTGCAGAGAAGAAAGAACGTGTCTGGGGAGGCCCAAGACATAAACAACGACTGCTGCAAGGAGTTGTCTGTGACTTGAAAAGCTGTGAAATGTTGTTTCAGTCAATGTAAGTACGTCTTCCAGTCTTCTTTAGCGTCATTAAGTGGTGGGAACGACGTCGGACGTGGGAACGCATCTGACATCCCGAGGACTCGGGAGCTGTTTTGGTAATGCGCCCCGGGCACCGACTTTGTTCGTTTGCAATCACAGCAGCCACTGCAAGATATCTAACTGGAGCTGCTGCCGCTGCATGAGCTGCTGCTGTTGCTCCAGCAGACAGACCAACTTCGCCTCCATGCCAACAATGACCACCTCGTCGCCAAAATGTTGTAACTGCGACCGGAACGGTCACGGGGTCGACGTGACGGAAAGCACGGCGTGGTCCGCGAACAACTCATACGGGAGAAGACATACACTACCGATGAAGGACCTTAGGACAACATCAAGAACGAAACAACTGAGTCACAAGAAAACCTAACCAGACAACCATGTCCACTCGTAAACAGAACACGAAAGTAAGTTTATTGTCTTAAGGCGAGGCGATATGTCCAAAGATGTACGCAAGGTTAGACTGACTGGCTGAGCAAAAGGCAGGCACTTAAATCCATGATCGCGGACGCCGCTATTGGCCACTGGGACCATGTGTCCCACTGTGGACTCTCACACTAAATGCATGCCAGGAAGCGCCTGCCGCCACGGCTTACGGCGTGATGGTGCAGAGACCTCTAGGGGTCTTTGACGTCCATATCGTCTGGCACCAATTGAAATTGCGCGGCGTTCGGTACTAGACTTTAGATATGAAAAGGTATCTGCAATTTCTTAAGTTTTTGTGTTATTTGATGAGAACTTCGAAGACTGGTGTCACAATACTAAAATGCGAAAAATTTAGGACAAACACTGGTCATTGATAAAAGTATTGTGAAGCTATGTGATACCCATGAGAAGAAGTTATTTGTTTCCATATGTAAATATGCCTTTTTTCTTATAGTGCTTCAACAGAGTAATGCCAATGTTGTCTCTTCTCTAGACACCTCTGCACACGGCTGCAGCTGGGAATCCTGTATCAGTGAAATGGCTGCTAAACGCAGGTGCGGATCCTGACAGGCAAGATGAAAATGGCGATACACCACTTCATGTTGCGGTGAAACATCATGCCAATTTGTGTGTTGAGGAGCTGCTGACACCGTCAAATTATAAATCGGAAATGAAACCTGATGTAAACAAGAAAAACTCAACAGGTATGTTATTGGTTCTGTTGTTATCTTCATTCAGTAAGACATAAGGGAGTGTTTAATATTGAGAGCTACAATATTTTGTCGTCAAAACGCAGCAGAATAAGTTTACATATAACTCCACTGTGCTTTCCAATGCAAGAGAAAATTTATTTACGGCGTGTATCAGAAATACTTTGACTTCTTGGATTCCCTTCTCACACGACAAGAAAGAAAACACAGGGTTAGAAGTGTTAGAATATTTTTGTTAGCTCCCCCTCCCCTGCTGGAAAAAAAACCTACATTTGATAGAATGCTTGGACAGTTATCTGTTCTCTTTTAAGTATTTTACATGGTGTCCACGATTGGGAAAACTTTCTTCAACCATGCGCAAAAAGTCTGTGCAAGCATTGCTGTCTCTTCAGGGGTGGCTTGAGTTTGATGCCTCCTGAACATGTGGCCTCGAGATGGCTGTGTGTTTGTGTTGTCCTCATCATTTCATCACCATTCATGTAAGTGGCGATATTGGACTGAACAAAGGTTGGGAATTTGTACGGGCACTGATAACCGCACAGTTGAGCACCCCACGAACCAAACCAATCGTCATCATCATCCTGAACGTGTGCAATAAGCTGGTGTGTGTCGCATGGATGAGGCTCTTCGAAAACTGCATGTTATAGCCCTATCCACAAGTGCTGTAAAGCGTTTAGGTTAAACTGTTTCCAGGCCAGTCAATTTGAGCAATTTTGGTGTTGAGACATTTCACACCATGGAGGCATTGAACCTGCCAGTGAACATTTCACATTCAGCTCCCATTTTGTACGGCACCTATACAAATTACGAAAAACACATATAACCACAGAGCAGTTTACAGAAAAAGTTTAAAGTTAATTTAAGTGAGGAATGTGTAAATATATTAAATTGAAATAAATTAAGCTTTTAGAATATGGTCCTTTTTTATCTCCTTAAATGTAATTTAGGGATAACATTGTTTTCTTTCATTAAGTGAAAAAAAAAATGAATGGCATTAACTTACCAAGTAAAGGTGTGTTAAATTTATGAAATTTGTCTGCTTAGAAATATTGCACCACAACACAACCATTTGGCAGCAGCAGATAACAACGTAATGGAATGTGTTCACTATGATTTGTCAAGTAACATAGACTAGTATAAAGTTCATACAGCCAGCACCATCTGTTGGTGTAAAATAATAGTATTCTACAAAGCATCAAACCTAGGTGGCTCTGACCCCCTCTCCCTGGAGCTCAAATTTCTCTTTTCCTGCTGCAGTTTTACATTCCAACTATATCTTGTCTGCAACTTACTCTTTCTAGAACAGACTGCCTGCTGACAACCAAGCTCACTCATAGAATGTCGATTCTATATACTCCTACTTTGTTCCTTTATTTTGCACTACGTATATTGGTTTACTACCCCCCACTCAGCCTCTACCCTATTAATAAAGTTTTAGATTGTGTAGGCAAGCTCGCCCTCTACCCAGCAAAGTAGCCAGCCTGTGAGAGGCATCGTCTGGTACCCGTATGGTGGTAACTCCCTGACCACACAGGGTCTCACTATTGGTTCTCAAGCTGTAATGCATGCTGTGGAGTAGGTGGCCATCTGGAGTCTCCAGGCACTGGCCATCTCACCAGGTAGCCTTTGTTCCAGCTGGGTTACACCCATGGTGAGAGCCCTCGTTCTGAGTAGGTGGCATTATGGAATGTCCAGAGTTATCATCTAGTGGCATGGAGGACCCATCAGTCTTCAGTCAGACAGGCCACAGTTCAGTGTGAATCTTTGTGACTGCAGAAACTTTCCCTCTTTTGCTATGCCATCGAAGGAAAAGAAACCAACAAACTTCTCGACGGTTACTGAGAGTTCCTTGTTCGCATCCGAAAAGGTGGAAGTCCTTTCTCGAAGTGAAACTGATGGTATACAAAGGCGGATCAAATATAAGCAGGAATTTATTTTTTATTTAAATTCATTTACTGAAAAACTTAGGCAATTATAATTTGTTCTTCCACATAGACTCCTGCTTTGGAATAGCATTTGTCCCAGTGTATAGGCAGCTTTTTGATGCCCTCATCATAAAAAGAACTGGGTTGTATCCGCAGCCAGTTGCGCACGAAGTCTTCCACACTATCATCATATTCTAATCGTCGCCCTCCTGCAGCTTCGTTAAGCAGTCCGAATAAATGGAAATCACAGGGCAGGACGATAAGCCCGGACTGTCAGGAGGATGATAAAGTGTAGTCCAGTGCTTTTCCTGTAGCCTGGAAACTAACTGAAGTATGGGGCTCATGCATTGTCGTGGAGGATCGATTGGTCGTCTTTTGTGGTGATATGTAACTCTGGCCTTGTTCAACAGTTCGCAGTTGTAAGCAGAATTGATTGTGCATCGCTCATTCAAAAAATCAATAAGCAAAATGCCTCAGTGATCTTTCCTCTGCCACTCCTTGCTGGCTTGTTTCGATTCTGGAGTGTGTTTGTGAACCCATGTTTCGTCCCAGGTGACAATCTGACTCAAAAATGCATTACCTTCTTCTGCAAACCTTGCTGTAAGCCTCTTTCAGGCCTCCAAATGTCTCAACTTCAGATTTTCAGTCAAAAGTTTAGGGACCCATCTGGAACACATTTTTCTTAACTGTAGGTCGTCTGTAATGATTGCTTGACAGCTCCCATAACTGATTCAAACTTATTGTACAATATCTGATACTATTGCCAGTCGATCATCGTCAATAATCTCTTTAACCGCATGAATGTTTTTGTCTGTAATGCATGTCCAAGGAAGGCAATCATGTTTCTGATTTTCCACATGTTCTTGTCCTTCCTTGAACTTCGTATGCCAGGCAAACATACGCGTCCTTGATAATGATTAATCACCGAACTGTGTAGTCAATCTTTGGCAAATTTCCGCTGCAGTAATTCCTCCACGACCAAGAAATTTGATGATTATGGTTTTCGCAGTGTAGGGGTGCACCTATTGCTCAGGCATCGTGATGTTACAAAACGGCGGGAAATATCTAGCAGCATGCTGTCCTCACTTCTAATGGTCCCGTCTAAGCAGAGCAGAAGTGTGGGGCCAGTTCAACCAACTGTTGATGTTCAGGAACAAAAATCCCATTTATAATTGATCCCCCCCCCCCGGTCAAATATGTATTCGAACATGTCTGAAAGAACAGGTAACATTTTGATCCTGCAGCAACTGTGAATCAAGACACACAGGAATTGATGTTAGCTTCCAATAGACATTGATTAAATCAATGGGAAAAGCTGAAAATTTGTGACAGACCGGGATTTGAACATGAGCCTTCTGCTTACTAGGCAGATGCACTGTCCACTGTGCCATCTGGACAAAGTGCTCATCACAATTGCGTGGACTACCCTAACACGCCTCCCAAAGGACCAAATTCCCAACATATCCAGACATTACAAGTGTAGGCCCTCGTGCCCATTATCCTGATGGATCAGTGGTCAAAGCATCTGCCTACTAAGCAGGAGACTGGGTTCGAATCCTGGTCCAGCATAAACTCAGCTTTCCCCATTTATTTAATCAGTTGCCCACTATTAGTTGATGTCATTAGTTCGTTTGTGTCTTAAAACCAATTTTTTTATGTATTCAACAATTTCTCTTCCCTTAGCATATTGCAAAAACGATTCCGTCTTAATCACGGTGGCAAATTCTTTCTAGTCCCAGGCATTACTCTCTTTTAAACGCCTTGATGGTGTACCTTCACATTCCAGAAGTACCTCAGCAAGTTATAGCAATTAAATTTTCACTTATGCTGTAAATGAACGAAGATTTGTGTGAACATGTGAAGAGGTGAGGGATGATCTTCATACATTGTGTACGTTGAGAGGCGTGTCAGACAACAAGGTAAACACTGGCCTCGATTTTTAGGCAGATTTACTTCCAGGAAAGGTCAAAATTGTGTTGAACACTACAATGTGAAGCCTTTTTTTTTTACATCCAGTGTGGTGGTTTAAATGCCACTGCTTTGGGATATGTCTTCCCAGTGTATACATGACCCCATAGGTGGCGACTGTTGCTGGCCACTTCATGAAAATTCAACACTTGTGCTACCACTGGTCTGGAGTCAATTGTGTGAGCGACCACCCTCTTTGATCCCAGAAGTGTGTCAACCTACTCAAGGAATGCAAAATCAGGAACTCTTTGAAACTCAGAAAAAAAAGACGATTTGTACCGAGTCCCAGTGGGTACTTTGCGTTTACTTTGGCAAGGTCGTCAGCAGTATATGATGTGTTTATGGCCTGGATGTCTACTTCCAGTAGTCAGTGCAATTAAACTTGACCGTGGGGAGTGATAGCCCCCTCCTCCCCGCCTCGTTGTTCCTACAGCATTATCTTCGGGAACCAACCACCTCACTTGCAGACAGGTCACCATCTCGGAAACCCTGTCCCCGGAAATCTAGAGATCAGATGCCCAACACTAGCCAGTGGCTGAAGGGACCACAGACTGAGGATCCCAGGCTGCCTGCTCTTCTTCAGTTCCTACACTCACTGACCAAGCAGTTAAACCCTCACAAGAATGTCGAGTGCCAAAAGTTGCGAAAGAGAAGAGAGTGTAGACTTTGTCATGTGTACATATTTGAATGACTTGTTCCTCAGCATTTGATAAATGTGGCTGATATTATGAAAAGGATAGTTACTGTTCATCATACAGTGGAAGTGTTAGTCACAGAAAGGTACGACAAAAAGACTGTGACAAAATAAGCTTTTGGCCAACAAGGCCTTTGTCATAATTAACCCCCCCCCCCCCCCCCGCGCGCACACACACACACACACACACACACACACACACACAGAGGGAGGGAGAAGTGCATCTCACACACACACATGACCATAGTCTCTCACAGCCTTTTGACAAAGGCCTTGTTGACTGAAAGCTTATTTTGTGACAGTCTTTTTGTTGTGGCTATCTGCGACTTGGCATCTTCACTATATGGTGAGTAGCAACTATCCTTTTCATAGTAGTGTTACATTCCGTCCTGTATTTTCCATTGTTTGATAAATATGGCTGACATTGTTACGACCGCAGCTTGTGCAGTGATGACAATGGATAGTGAAAGAAATCGAAAGAGCTCTTCGGTACGCGACATGTTGTTGTTGTTGTCTTCAGTCCTGAGACTGGTTTGATGCAGCTCTCCATGCTACTCTATCTTGTGCAAGCGTCTTCATCTCCCAGTACTTACTGCAACCTACATCCTTCTGAATCTGCTTAGTGTATTCATCTCTTGGTCTCCCTCTACGATTTTTACCCTCCACGCTGCCCTCCAATGCTAAATTTGTGATCCCTTGATGCCTCAGAACATGTCCTACCAACTGGTCCCTTCTTCCTGTCAAGTTGTGCCACAAACTCCTGTTCTCCCCAATTCTATTCAATACCTCCTCATTAGTTATGTGGTCTACCCATCTAATCTTCAGCATTCTTCTGTAGCACCACATTTCGAAAGCTTCTATTCTCTTCTTGTCCAAACTACACTCCTGGAAATTGAAATAAGAACACCGTGAATTCATTGTCCCAGGAAGGGGAAACTTTATTGACACATTCCTGGGGTCAGATACATCACATGATCACACTGACAGAACCACAGGCACATAGACACAGGCAACAGAGCATGCACAATGTCGGCACTAGTACAGTGTATATCCACCTTTCGCAGCAATGCAGGCTGCTATTCTCCCATGGAGACGATCGTAGAGATGCTGGATGTAGTCCTGTGGAACGGCTTGCCATGCCATTTCCACCTGGCGCCACAGTTGGACCAGCGTTCGTGCTGGACGTGCAGACCGCGTGAGACGCCGCTTCATCCAGTCCCAAACATGATCAATGGGGGACAGATCCGGAGATCTTGCTGGCCAGGGTAGTTGACTTACGCCTTCTAGAGCACGTTGGGTGGCACGGGATACATGCGGACGTGCATTGTCCTGTTGGAACAGCAAGTTCCCTTTCCGGTCTAGGAATGGTAGAACGATGGGTTCGATGACAGTTTGGATGTACCGTGCACTATTCAGTGTCCCCTCGACGATCACCAGTGGTGTACGGCCAGTGTAGGAGATCGCTCCCCACACCATGATTCCGGGTGTTGGCCCTCTGTGCCTCGGTCGTATGCAGTCCTGATTGTGGCGCTCACCTGCACGGCGCCAAACACGCATACGACCATCATTGGCACCAAGGCAGAAGCGACTCTCATCGCTGAAGACTACACGTCTCCATTCGTCCCTCCATTCACGCCTGTCGCGACACCACTGGAGGCGGGCTGCACGATGTTGGGCGTGAGCGGAAGACGGCGTAACGGTGTGCGGGACCGTAGCCCAGCTTCATGGAGACGGTTGCGAATGGTCCTCGCCGATACCCCAGGAGCAACAGTGTCCCTAATTTGCTGGGAAGTGGCGGTGTTGTCCCCTACGGCACTGCGTAGGATCCTACGGCCTTGGCGTGCATCCGTGCGTCGCTGCGGTCCGGTCCCAGGTCGACGGGCACGTGCACCTTCCGCCGACCACTGGCGACAACATCGATGTACTGTGGAGACCTCACACCCCACGTGTTGAGCAATTCGGCGGTACGTCCACCCGGCCTCCCGCATGCCCACTATACGCCCTCGCTCAAAGTCCGTCAACTGCACATACGGTTCACGTCCACGCTGTCGCGGCATGCTACCAGTGTTAAAGACTGCGATGGAGCTCCGTATGCCACGGCAAACTGGCTGACACTGACGGCGGCGGTGCACAAATGCTGCGCAGCTAGCACCATTCGACGGCCAACACCGCGGTTCCTGGTGTGTCCGCTGTGCCGTGCGTGTGATCATTGCTTGTACAGCCCTCTCGCAGTGTCCGGAGCAAGTATGGTGGGTCTGACACACCGGTGTCAATGTGTTCTTTTTTCCATTTCCAGGAGTGTATTTATCGTCCATGTTTCACTTCCATACATGGCTACATTCCATACAAATACTTTCAGAAACAACTTCCTGACTATTAAATCTATACTCGATGTTAACAAATTTCTCTTCTTCATAAACACTTTCCTTGCCATTGCCAGTCTACATTTTATATCCTCTCTACTTCTACCATCATCAGTTATTTTGCTCCCCAAATAGCAAAACTCCTTTACTACTTTAATTGTCTCATTTCCTAATCTAATTCCCTCAGCATCACCCGACTTAATTCGACTACATTCCATTATCCTCGTTTTGCTTTTGTTGATGTTCATCTTATATCCTCCTTTCAAGGCACTGTCCGTTCCGTTCAACTGCTTTTCCAAGGCCTTTGTTGTCTCTGACAGAATTACAATGTCATCGGTGAATCTCAACGTTTTTATTTCTTCTCCATGGATTTTAATACCTACTCCGAATTTTTCTTTTGTTTCCTTTACCGCTTGCTCAATATACAGATTGAATAACATCGGGGACAGGCTACAACTCCCTTCCCAACCGCTGCTTCCCTTTCATGCCCCTCGACTCTTATAACTGCCATCTGGTTTCTGTACAAATTGTAAATAGCCTTTTGCTCCCTGTATTTTACCCCTGCCAACTTTAGAATTTGAAAGAGAGTATTACAGTCAACATTGTCAAAAGCTTTCTCTAAGTCTACAAATGCTAGAAATGTAGGCTTGCCTTTCCTTAATCTATTTTCTAAGATAAGTCGTAGGGTCAGTATTGCCTCACGTGTTCCAACATGTCTGCGGAATCCAAACTGATCTACGTCGAGGTCGGTTTCTACCAGTTTTTCCATTCGTCTGTAAAGAATTCGCATTAGTATTTTGCAGCTATGACTTATTAAACTGATAGTTCGGTAATTTTCACATCTGTCAACACCTGCTTTCTTTGGGATTAGAATTATTATATTCTTCTTGAAGTCTGAGGGTATTTCGCCTGTCTCATACATCTTGCTCACCAGATGGTAGAGTTTTGTCAGGACTGGTTCTCCCAAGGCCGTCAGTAGTTCCAATGGAATGTTGTCTACTCCCAGGGCCTTGTTTCGACTCAGGTCTTTGAGTGCTCTGTCAAACTCTTCACGCAGTATCGTATCTACCATTTCATCTTCCATTTCCATAATACTGTCCTCAAGTACATCCCCCTTGTATAGACCCTCTATATACTCTTTCCACCTTTCTGTTTTCCCTTCTTTGAAGGTATCAGATAGATTATATAATGGTAAGACAGAGATTTAGGAACCAGGTTTTAAATTGTAAGACATTTCCAGGGGCAGATGTGGTCTCTGACCACAATCTATTGATTATGAACTGTAGATTAAAACTGAAGAAACTGCAAAAAGGTGGGAATTTAAGGAGATGGGACCTGGATAAACTGACTAAACCAGAGGTTGTACAGAGTTTCAGGGAGAGCATAAGGGAACAATTAACAGGAATGGGGGAAAGAAATACAGTAGAAGAAGAATGGGTAGCTGTGAGAGATGAAGTAGTGAAGGCAGCAGAGGATCAAGTAGGTAAAAATGTGAGGGCTAGTAGAAATCCTTGGGTAACAGGAGAAATATTGAATTTAATTGATGAAAGGGGAAAATATAAAAAGGCAGTAAATGAAGCAGGCAAAAAGGAATACAAACGTCTCAAAAATGAGATCAACAGGAAGTGCAAAATGGCTAAGCAGGGATGGCTAGAGGACAAATGTAAGGATGTTGAGGTTTATCTCACTAGGGGTAAGATAGATACTGCCTACAGGAAAATTAGAGAGACCTTTGGAGAAAAGAGAGCCACTTGTATGAATATCAAGAGCTCAGATGGAAACCCAGTTCTAAGCAAAGAAGTGAAAGCAGAAAGGTGGAAAGAGTATGTAGAGGGTCTATACAAGGGCGATGTACTTGAGGACTTCTTGTTATGATATTAATATTCAGAATTACTGTCTTCCCACAAACATGATACTACATGAAAAATCTCCAATCTGCAGCGACACTTTCTGCATTGGCCACATTGTGTTAAGTGTTGTTCAACAATAAGAAATACAAAAATAATAAAGACCAACATATACATCCACACTAAAAAATGTCATGCAACATTGTCGTTAGAATTGTCTCACGTCACTAATTTCAAATAAGAGTCAAAAGTGCCGCAATTTTGTTGCAGAAGCATAAGCATATCTATAGGCAAGAAATTTCTCTCGATTGCCTATGTACAAAATCGCTTGGTTGCCTCTAGACACTGTCTAGAAACAAAGTTTGCTCGACTTTGTACTGCTGTGTACAGGACCTAGAATGCTGGCCAAAACTAACATGCATTACTATGGAAAACAAACTGTAACTATTGCCCATAATTGTATACTGTCACAACTCCTACCTGCAAACTGCCAGTCTGTCTGCGTTAAAAGTAATCAGTATTATGTTGCTGCTTATATTCTGAAACATTTGGGCTGTAGACGTATTCCACTTTAGGCCAAGTATATCTCTGCAGCCACAATGTACCGCCTTGAGAAAGGTCTTTATTTTTGTGGGCAGGTCCGATGAATAAAATGCACAGCACTTGCGAAATTTCAATGTGTTTTGCTATTGCCCTACTGTAGCTTGTCCATGTATCTTCAGTTTTTCGTTTCTGCTCGTTTCCAGTACGTTCACTGTTGAAGTGCTCGTCATTCAAACTTATCATGACCTGTTTGCTTTTTAGTGAAATGACATGAGATGCATTTGGTGGACTATCTGTTGCCGAGTAATTCATTCAAACATCATATTCCACCAGCCCCATTATGATGGAGAACTGTCGGGGTTGCCCATGAAGATTTTCCAACTGATCCTAGTGTGAAAATACTTGGATGTATCAGTGGATAACAGAAAAGAACTAATAGCTTGTATTGGGGCATATGGTTACTTGATAATGTATTAACAGACAGAAATTTCCCATATTTATTAACTTCTCATATATTTTCTGTTTAACGTTCGAGAGGGTAATCTCTGCTTTTGAAAATCAACATAAATTCAGTTATGAGTGAGGTCAGGCCTTCTTACTATAAGCAGTCTCAATAATACATCTGATCTATTCCCAAAGCAAAGAAGCCACTATTCAGATGATGAACAAATCATCATTTTTGACAAGGAAAAGAAAAGGTTCGGAAAACAACAAATTAGCTACGAAGCATGAACTGCTTAAATTCAGACTTTATACTACAAAAAAAAGGCCTCGCTGGGAATACTAAGAACATCCGTTACAAAACAAATTTGCTTAGTAACCATGTGTAATTGTACAGAACGCAGGATTGTTTGGACAGTGTCTGTACTCATACCTTGTATCAGTATGCTTTCCCTTGTTCAGCTTAATTTTTGTCTCTCTTCCTCATGACTTGCTTTTTCCCTTCAGTTGGTTCCCACTTGCACACAAATCAAGTTTTCGTAAGAGCTTTCTTTTTTATATTTCTTGGAATTTCCATTGGAGATACAGTACATTGCAAAGCAGCATGTAAATTATCTGGAGTATAACGATATGGAGAGGGTAGATAGCTACTCATCACATGAAGGAGGAGGCATCAAGTCACAGACAGGCACAATGAAAAATACTGCCAAAACATTGAAGCTCTCAGGCAAATTCCGTTTTCGGAAATAGAAACCATGGACTTCCCATTATGTGGAAAAATAGTATTGATGCCAGTGGTCAGCCTTCTTTTCACAGTAATAAGAAAGCATGTGTGATACTGTATTGGAGAATTGGCAATGCTTTTGAGATTACTTGATGGCGTGAATTCTACTGTTGTATGATGAAACTTTGTGAAGATGCAACTAATTTCTCATTTGTCCCATTTTTCGGTCATCACACCATGTTAATACTGAGAAATTGTGTTTTTTTCCCCCCAGTTCTGCAGATACAACTTTATGGATGTTCCTCCTTATACACATTTGTGCTCCAGCGCAATGTGTTGTCAAATTTGATAGGGTTACAGCTATCACAAAGCTAACGCAATGATTGATCATGTAAATACGGTGACCAACACACAGCTTCTCCTCCACCAAATGTAAAATGGCCTTTCTTGCAGGATATTTTCCATCTAATATTACTGGTGCACTTTATTGTGAAACTGTCCAGGTTCTTCTGCGGGTATGTTTTTATGTCATATGTTTAATGTCTTTTACTCATCGCTATTCCTCTATTTTGGGCCAGGCAACCTTTTGAGTAACCACATAAACAAACGGATGTCATAGTACTCATCAACTTAATGCTCAAGTATGTCATCAGTAATTGTAAGTCCAAAAGAAATACTTCTGGACCCTGTGTTTTTTGTGTAAACACAGATAGCAGCAAAACAAGACTGGAGATATGTTTGTGGAAGTGAATGCTTACAGTTTTTCTCTGACATTCATTGCAAAAAGAAAGGAAAAAATGTATCACTTACTGCATTATTTGCAACATATTTTACAGACAGGATCCACATAGACCACTGAACATACCTACAAAATTGTATCATTGTATGATAAGTAGTTCAGGAGATACGGTGTCATAAACATTGAGATGCTTGAAAAAACTAGCATTCGCTTATAGTTTGATAATGATAATTTAGTGACCCAACAAAAACTTCAAATTTAATTAATCCAAACTTTCTTTCACTTACTTGTTTAACATCAAATAGGTCAAACATTAAATCTTTTGTAAAGTAATCAGAAGTTTGAAGCACGTATAAAACATACATGGGAGTTGATTCTTTAAAAAATTGGGGATTTAATGGTAACTTATAGTACTATATGTTCATTCTGTGCTTCGCAGTTGAACACTAATGTGACAATTAACCACTTGTGTTTCTTTTCTTTGTAGGTTGGACACCACTTCATGTTGGAGTCCTCCACAAAAATCTTGGTGCAATAGAGAGACTCATCACTGCTGGTGCGGATGTAAATGAAGAAGATACAAATGGTCGAACAGTGCTGCACTTTGCTGCAGATGGAGACGATGAAAAAATTGCAGAATATTTAGTTAAACATGTATGTTGTGGAACTTGAAGTTGTGTTTTTTGTTTTTGCTAGCTGAATTCTTGAACTATTTTCAGATTAGCAACATACCTAATCAATAGATTGCCACTGTATTTTGGCAGTATTGTCATCATCAAGTGGCAGAGTTACAAGGATCCACTCAATACTCAGATGGTAGTAGATGAGCAAGAGTTCAAATACAGCACTACGAAAGCTATGGAATAAATACTCCATTTCTTTTACTTTTTGAGAAAACAGCATTTGGAGCATTTATCCATCCTAAGAAACCAGTCATCAACTTTTCACTGACTATTTTGCATCATTTGGTACTCTTGAATCAGCCAAGTTACTCATTGTAATTTTTTCTCCTATGTGTTGTGGCTTTATCCCTCCTTGATAAATGTGTCTGTTTCACAACTCCTTTTACAATGAAGAAGACTACTGCCATCATTCTCTTCTTTTGACACATCATAATTATATATTTTCCAGGCAGCAACAAGTGCACACCAACTCCCTCCCCCCCCCCTCCCCTTTTTTTAATAATATTATTTTGATGATGATGACATTTCACCACATATATCATTCCTCCGCTATTCCTCTTTCAAAGAGTGTAGTGCCCATAAGATACAAATCTTTGCTTTCATGTCATCTTGTTTAGTTGCAAGAATTGCGTGTGCAGAGAAACAAGCTTACCTGTCTGACAGAACAAAACTAAGCTTTCTCCCTATGTTGGGTCCATATTGCAGCAACATTTTCTTTCACAATCAACAAAGGATGTCAATATTACTTGGGAACAATTTCAGGTCACCATTTGCAAATGATACAGCAATGTGGGTAATTTTCTACTTGCATAGGAGATACTGCCTTAAAGCACTTTCCCATTGATTGTTCTTGATATAAACTGTGACCACAACCTCCTTTGTCCCACTACAAATAGGTAATATTTTTCCAATTTTCTTGCAAAGTAAATTCCACAGTTTGGTCACTCCAACACCCATATGAGGATAAGTGAGCACAAAAACACAAAAAGTGTTGTAATATGTATTTCTAATTGTAACATCATTGAAATTAGTGTAGAATTGGTAAAAAAATGAAACACGTCGTATTGTTCTGATGATCATAGGAGAGAACAGGTTGATGTTTTAGTAAAGTCTCATTTACCAAAGCAGCATAAAGGATAGCTTCCATAGTGGTCAGCCATCATCAGTTTTGTACACCTCTTGTGAGCTAATACACTTTAGTTTTCAAGGGTCAGTATTGTGGTATTGTGGTAAACAGCCAGTTTTATTCACCTAAGAAGCTTACAACTTGAGCATAAATTAAACATCATGAACAGTTTTGACACAGCCTTCATTCATATTTAAATTGTCAATTTTAGTGACAGACGACTTATTTTCTTTAATAATAAATGTGTTGAACAAACAGCATTATTTATTAATAAATGCATTACATTAGGCAGAATAAACATCTTCTACATAGCACGTCAGGGATGGTGTTACATGAAGATCAGAACTCTGTCAGTTTTTTAGTGTATCATTTTCTGCGTGGGAGGTTAAATAGTTCCCATTCTGACAAATACTAAGGGTCTGGTGTGATTGTCTAGTCACCTAATCAATACATTTAGTCCAGTCATTGTCCAACATTTTACTAAGCTCCATATTGGGAGACTGGGCACCTGTGAAAAATAAATTGTTCAAGCTTCAACAATACTTTATATTTGAGGACAAACTTAATCACCAGAGCTAATTGCAGAGGTGAAAGCTTTTTGAAGTGATTCTCTAGCTTTTTGAAGTGAATCTCTTTCAATTTTGCACCTACAGTATGAGGAGTACAGGAAGGCAAACATTACCCTGATAAGAAAAAAACTTTTTATCTGTGTAGATTTTTATATAACATAGTCTCTCTTAATTGCTGCAGGAGTAATGCATCGTAAAGAACATCTACATGCATACTACACAAGGCCACTGTATGATGCATATGGTGCCTTGTACACCTACCAGTAATTTCCTTTCCTGCTCCACTCACAAATGAAGCAAGGGAAAAACAACAGTGTATATCCCTCTGTGCAAGCCAAGTTTCTCTGATCTTCATGGTCGTTACACAAAACATACTTTAGCAGCAGTAGAATTGTTCTACGATCAGAGCTTCAAGTGCCAGTTCTCTCTAAATTTTCTCAATAGTTTGAAAAGAATGTCATCTTCTCTCCAAGGATTCAAATTTGAGTTCAGAAAACTTCTCTAATGCTCATATACTGATTGAACCTACTGTTTAACAAATTGAGCAGCACACCTCTGAATTGCTTAATGTCTTCCTTCAATCTGACCTGGTGAGGATCCCAAAAACTCAATACTCGAGAATGGATTGCAATAGTCTCCATAAGCAGCATCTTTTTATAGGTGAGCTACACTTTCCTAAAATTCTCCTAATAAACCGAAGTTGGCCCGTTGCCTTCTCTACTACCGTCCCTCTCTGCTTGTTCCAGTTCATGTCTCTTTGGAACTTTATGCCTATATATTATAGCATACTACTAATGCCATACTTGAATATTACAGGATTGCTTTTCCTACTGTGCATTAACGTACATTTTTCTGTTTTTAGGGCAAGCTACCATATTTCACACCAACTAGATATTCTTCGTCATCTTACAGTCATTTAAAGAGCTCTTCCTGTATGCCATAGTATCATCAGGAGAAGGCTGCAGATTGCTGCTCAGCCTGTCCATCAAATCATTTATGTGTATAGAGAACAAAGGTGGTCCTGTCACACATCCCTGGGGCAGTCCTCGTAATACTTGAAGAATCATAATTTCCAAATACGGGGGGGATTTAAGGCACATCCATGCCATAGCTGATTTAGACCGAGAAGTTTTTAAGTGCATCCAGTCACTTTTATCCCCTTCCTCCATGATGTTGGGATCACCTAAAATCTGAAGAGTAATTTGATACCGCTCTCTCCGTGCTAATCTATACTGTGCTAGCCTCTTCATCTCTGCAGGAACCTACATCCATTTGATCCTGCTTACTGTAATCACGCCTTCTAGAGCTATTGGACTCCCCACACCACTACCCTCCATTATCAAACAAGTGGTGTGTATTCCTTGATGCCTTGTTCTCCTGATCAGTCCCTTCTTTAGCCAAATCATGCCAGAAATACCTTTTCCCCCAGTCCAGTTCAGCACCACCTCATTAGTTATTCGGCCTGATCATCAGTACTTCAGCATTCCCTTGTAGCACCGTATTTCAAAAGCTTATATTGTGCTCCTGCCTGAGAGGCCAATCATCCTTGTTTTGCTTCCATTTAGAGCTGTGTTCCAAATACCTTCTGAAAAGAATTCCTAACACTTTATATTTGATGTTAACAACTTTGTTGTATACAGGAACATATTTCTTACTAGTGCAAGTCTGCATTTTATATCTCCAGTACTTCAGCCTTTAAACAATGGAAAATCCAGGATGAAATGACAATATTATGAAAAAGATAGACCTATAACAACAAAAACAATCAGTTATTGATAAAAATATTTAATTGGCTAGATAAAAAAAAATCTACTCACCAAAGGGCGGTAGAACACACACATAAAACACTGTTGTGATTGGCAAGCTTTTGGAACCAGTGGCTCTTCTTCAGACAGAAGGGTTGAGGGGGAAGGAAGAAGAGTGAAGGAAAAGGACTGCAGAGGTTTAGGAAAAGGGATAGATTTTGGGAAAGTCACCCAGAACCATGAGTCAGGGGAGACCGTACAGGATGAGAAGGAAGAGTCCTTTCTCTTACGGTAAGTCTCCCCTAACCTGTGGTTCTGGGTGACTTAACCAAATTCTATCCCTTTTCCTAAACCTCTGCAGTCCTTTTCCTTCACCCTTCTGTCTGAAGAAGAAACCACTGGCTCCAAAAGCTTGCCAATCACAAGTCTTTTTATGTGTGTGTTCTGCCACCCGTTGGTGGGTAGATTTTTATCTATCCAATTAAATAAGAAAAAGGTGTCGGACTGCGAGCATCAGCACATGATGGAAGAAGCAATCTTGAGTGTTGGGGATAAGGAGGAGGCTGGGGCAGGGAAGGGGAGAGAGCAAGGTAGGGGTAGGGGATGGCAAAGTGCTTTTCGTGGGAGCATACGGGGACAATGTAGAGAGGGTAGATCAGCTAGAGTCGGGTAAGTTAGACGGAACGTGGTAGAAAGGGGGCAACGAAAAGCAGAGAAGTAAAAAGACTGTGTAGCACTGACGTGGGAACAGGGAAGGGGGATAGGTGAGTGTAGAACAGTGACTAACGAAGGTTGAGGTGAGGAGGGTTACGGGAATGTAGAATATGCTTCAGGGAGAGTTCCCACCTGCGCAGTTCAGAAAAGCTCGTGTTGGTTGTAAGGATCCAGATGGCACAGGCTGTGAAGCAGTCATTAAAATGAAAAACGTTGTGTCAGCAGTGCGCTCAGCAACTGGGTGCTTCAGCTGTTCCTTGGCAGCAGTTTGTCGGTGGCTATTCAAGCGGACACACAGCTTGTTGGTTGTCATGCCCATGTAGAATGCAGCACAGTGGTTAGCTTAGCTTGCACATCACAACTGGTTTGACAGGTAGTCCTGCCTTTGATGGGATAGGTGATGCTTGTGACTGGACTGATGGGGTGGGAGGATGTATGGGACAGGTCTTGCATCTGTAGGTCTATTACAGGGATATGGGCCATGATGCAAGGGATTGGTGCGGGGGTTGCCTCATGGCTCATACCCCTGTAACACACTTTGATGCAAGACCTGTCCCATACACTCTCCCACCACCATCTACACCAGTCCGGTCACAAACATCACCTATCCCATCAAAGGCAGAGCTACCTGTCAAACCAACCATGTGATCTACATGCTAAGCTGCAACCACTGTGCTGCATTCTGCATGGGCACGACAACTAACAAGCTGTCCGTCTGCACGAATGGTCACTGCCAATCTGTGGCCAAGAAGCAGCTGGACCACCCAGTAGCTGAGCACACTGCCCAACACAACAAGCTTCATTTTAATGACTGCTTCACAGCCTGTGCCATCCGGATCCTTGCAACCAACACCAGTTTTCTGTATTGCGCAGGTGGGAGAACGCTCCCTGCAGTACAACCTATGTTTCCATAACCCTACTGACCTCAGTTGTTGTTAGTCGTCGGTCTACACCCAGTTACCCTTTCCCTGTTCTCATTTCAGCAGTACACAATCCTCTGTTCCACCAAATCATCTTTCTCCTTGTCTCCTTTTCCGCTGCCCTCACCGCCACCCTCTGTCTAATCTGCTGGCTGCACATAGCTATGCTACCATCTCTCCACCTCGTCCCTGTATGCTTCCACGAGCAGTACTCCTTGCCTCAACCTACTCCTTACCCCCACAACCAAGATTGCTTCTCCCATAATGCACTGCTGCTCACAGTCTCGCCTCAGAAGCTAGACTGTGATTGTGTGTGTGTGTGTGTGTGTGTGTGTGTGTGTGTGTGTCAGTCATTGAGATGAATGCATTTTTTGCTGAAAGCTTACTTTGTGACAGTCTTTTTGTTGTTCCTATCTGCGACTCAGCATCTCCGGTATACGGTGATTAGCGGTCTATGATCTTCATAATAATATCACTACTTCAGCCATTGTCAGTTATTATACTGGGCACACAGCAGATGCCTTCTACTGTTTTTAGCCTCTCATGTTCTACTCTTGGTTCCCTCAACATTACCCAATTTAATTACACTACACTCCATTGCTCTCGTTTTTCTTTTGTCAATATTCATCTTATGTCTTTTTGAGACGCTATCCATTCTGATTGTACTTTCTGTGGTCATACTAATTACATTGTCATTTGCAAACATTGAATTTTGTATTATTATAGACTTCTATGAACTTTTTCCAAATATCTCCTACCTTTCCTTCACTGCTTGGTCACTCTCCAGGGCGAATAATACACCTCTCATTCATGTCCTTCCCTCCTATACCTGTTGTCTGGTTTCTGTACAAGTTGCAAGTAACTTTTCATTTCCTGTGCTTTATCCCTGATATTTTCAAAAGCTCAAGTATTCCAGTTAACACAGTAGCTATCTGTTATCTATATTTCTATAAATGTAGGTTTGTCTTTCTTCAATATTTCAGACAAGCCACAGAGTCAGTAGTGTGCCTAGCATGTTCATATGCAACTCTAGAACCAAAACTGATCTTTTATGAGATATTGAACGATGGAAAAACCCGGATGGATTGTAACAATATTATAAAAATGAAAGTTGCTACTCAACATACAGCAGAGATGCTGAGTTGCAGATAGGCTTAACAAAAAACCTGTCACAAATAAGCTTTCTGCCAGTAAGGCCTTCGTCAAAAATAGATGACAGAGACAACAGAAACGCAGCTCACACACGACTGCAGTGTAGCAACACTATGAGCAGCAGCACACTTATTCTAGTGGCGACTAGTTGGGCGTAAGGAGGAGGCTGGGGCAGGGAGGGGAGGGGCAGAGATAGTATGATAGGAGTGGAGGCAGTGAAGTGCTGCTGGGGAGCATGCAGGGACGATGCGGAAAGAGGGTAGGGCAGCTCGTGCTGTCGGGAGGTTAGACGGAGGACAGGACAGGAAGGGGGGGGGGTAGAGGAAAAGGAAGAGTCAAAAGACTGGGTGTAATAGTGGAATGAGGGCTGTTTAGTGCTGAATGGGTGAGAAAAATGACTAACAGAGGTTGAGGCCAGGTATGTTATGTGAATATAGGATATATTGCAGGGTGAGTTCCCACCTGCACAGGTCAGAAAAGCTTGTTGTGGTGGGAAGGATCCGTGTGGCGTAGGCAGTGAAGCAGTCGTTAAAATGAAGAAGTTGTGTTGGGCACTGTGCTCTGCAACAGGGCGGTCCACTTGTTTCTTAGCCACAGTTTGTCACTGGCCATTCATGCAGCTTGTTGGTTGTCATGCCCACATAGAATGCAGCACAGTTGTTGCAGCTTAAGATTTTAGATCGCACAACTGGTTTCACAGGTAGCCTTGCCTTCGATGGGATGGCTGATGTTTGTGACCGGACAGGAATAGGTGGTGGTGGGAGGATGTATGGGAAAGGTTTTGACATCTTATGTTTATTACAAGGATATGAGCCATGAGGTAAGGGGTTGGAAGCAGTACAGGACAGGAGAGGTGGGGGGAGGGGGAGGGTAGAGGAAAAGGAAGAGTCAAAAGACTGATATATATTATTTAGGTTTGGTGGACAACGAAATACCACTTTGGGAGGGGTGGGAAGGATAGTGAGCAGAACATTTCTCATTTCAGCGCACGATGAGAGGTAGTCGAAACTCTGGCGGAGAATGCAATTCAGATGCTCTGCTCCTTGGTGGGACTGAGTTATAAGGGGAATGCTCCTCTGTGGCTGGACAGTGGGACTTACTGAGATGGTGGGAGACTGGAAAGCTAAGGTATGGGAGATTTGTTTTTGTACAAGGTAGGGAGGTTAATTACAGTCTGTGAAGGCTTCAGTGAGACCCTCAGTGCATTTCGAGAGGGACAGCTCGTCACTGCAGATGTGATGACCGTGGGTGGCTAGGCTGTGTGGACGGGACTTCTTGGTATGGAATGGGCAGCAGCTGTCGAAGTGGAGGTATTACTGGTGGTTAGTAGGTTTGATATGGACAGAGGTACTGTTGTAGCCATCTTAAAGGTGGAGGTCAACATCGAGGAAGGGTGCTTGTTGGGTTGAGTAGGACCAGGTGAAGCAAATGGGGAAGAAGCTGTTGAGGTTCTGGAGGAATGTGGATAGGGTGTCCTCACTGTCAAAACATATTACAGATATGTCATCAATGAATCTGAAACAGGTGAGGGGTTTAGGATTCTGGTTGTTTATGAAGGATTCCACAAGATGGTCCATAAGTAGGTTGGTACCATGCCCATACCCCGGATTGGTTTGTAGGTGATGCCTTCAGAGGAGAAGTGAGTGGGTGAGGGTATGATTGATCGTAGCGACTAGAAAGGACGTTGTTGATTTGCAATCTGTTGGTCATTGGGAAAGGTAATGTTCACCAGTGGCAAGGTCATGGGCATTAGGGGTGTTTAATGTAAAGGGTAGTAGCATCAACAATGATGAGCAGGACACTGTGTAGTAAAGGAACAGGAACTGTGGAGAGTCGGTGGAGGAAGTGATTTGTATCTCTTATGTAGGAGGGTAGGTTCCAGGTAATAGGCTGAAGGTGTTTGTCTACAACAGCAGAGATTCTCTCAGTGGGAGCACAGTAACCGGCCACAATGGGGTGTCCTGGGTGGTTGGGTTTGTGGACTTAGGAAGCATGTAGGAGGTAAGAGTGTAGGGAGTGGTGTGGGTGAGAAGAGAGATGAACTCTGAGAGAGGTTCTGGGATGGGCCTAAGGATTTGAGGAGTGACTGGAGATCCTACTGGATTTCTGGAGTGGGGTCATTGTGGCAAGGTTTGTAGGTGGATGTATTTGACAGCTGCGGAGTCCTTCTGCCAGGTAATCCTTGTGGTTCAAAACAAAAGTAGTAGAGCCTTTGTCCAAAGATAAGATTATACCTACCTATAATCCTACTTGCAGACGAAGGATCCACTACTGTTGTTTTGAACCGCAAGGATTACCTGGCACAAGGACTTCACCAACTGTGTGACACATCCACCTACAAACCTTGCCACAGTGACCCCATTCCAGAAATCTAGCAGGACCTCCTCTCCTCATACCCTTAGGCCCATCCCAAAACCTCTCCAAGAGTCCACCTCTCTCCTCGCCCATACCACTCCCTACACTCCTACCTTCTACATGCTTCCTAAGTCCGTAGAAGAATCTTTTTACCCATTCGCCAAGTGTACAAGTTAGGTGGGTCGACAACATATTCCTGTCATGTGACGCACGTGCCGTCACCAGTGTCATATAGAATATATCAGACATGTTTTCCTGTGGAGGAATCGTTTGACCTATGACCTTGCAATCAAATGTTTTTGGTTCCCATTGGAGAGGCACGTCCTTTCGTTTACTAATCGCACGGTTTTGCGGTACGGTCGCAAAACACAGACACTAAACTTATTACAGTGAACAGAGACGTCAATGAACGAACGACAGGTCATATCTTTGTGAAAATAAAATTTACACTCGGGGGGAAGACTTGAACCAAGGACCTCTCGTTCCGTAGCTGCTCATGCTAACCACGGCACTCCTGAGTGCATATCATCCTTGATGTTGCCTATCTTGGATATGGACTACTCAGTTTGTCTAATCCCCCCCCCCCCACACACACACACACACACACACACACACACACACACACGCACACACGACTTCTTCCTGTTTTGTGTGTTCAGTTTTTCAAGGCCTATCCACCGTGTCAACTTATAACTAAATCTGAGGGGGGTGCGATGGGGAGGTTCCCTTGTCAGTAGCACCTAGGAAGGGAGCATCTGAATTGCATTCTCCGCCAGAGTTTAGACTACCTCTCGTCGTGTGCTGAAATGAGCTCACTAACCTTCCCACCCCTCCCACAGTGGTATTTCGCTGTCCACCGAATCTAAATAATATATATCCTTACACAGCCCTTGCTTCCAACCCTTTACCTCATGACTCAAATCCTGGTAATAAACATAATATATTAAGACCTGTCCCATACATCCTCCCACCACCACCACCACCACCTGTTCCAGTCCAGTCACAAACATCGGCCATCCCATCGAAGGCAAGGCTGCCTGTGAAACCTGTCATGTGATTTACAATATACAATATTAACCTGCAACCACTGTGCTGCATTCTATGTGGGCATGACAACCAACAAACTGCCTGTCCGTATGAATGGCCACTGACAAACTGTGGGCAAGAAACAAGTGGATCACCCTGTTGCTGAGCACGCTGCCAAACTTGACATCCTTCTTTTCAATGACTACCTACTATAGCCTGTGCTATATGGAGCCTTGCCACTGACCAGCTTTCCTGAATTGCGCAGGTAGGAACTTTCCCTGCATTATATCCAATCTTCCTGTAAACCTCTTGGCCTCAACCTTCATTAGTCGTCATCCTCACCCATCCAGCTCCTTCTCTGTTCCAGCTGCAGCACTACACAGCTCTCATTCCACCATCACACCCAGTCTTCTCTTTTTCCACAAACCATCCCCCCCCCCCCCCCTCCCTACACTCCCCTCTGTCTTAACTTCTCGATTGCTCCCCAGCAGCATTTCACTCTCTGCCACCCCTACCCTACTATCCCTCCCCCTCCCTGCCCCAGCCTCTTCCTTATCCCCATCCAGTCACCACTCCCATCATGCACTGGTGCTGCTTTGTGCAGTGTGGCTTCAGTTGCCAGACACTGCAGTCGTGTGTGGTGGGGTGTCTATTTTTGAAGAAGTCTGCCCTGGCCGAAAGCTTATTTGCGACTGTCTTTTTGTTTTGTGTATCTCAGTTGCCAGACACTGCAGAGGTGGGGGGAGGGTGTCTATTTTTGAAGAAGGCCGCCCTGCCCAAAAGCTTATTTGTGACTCATTTTGTTTTGCCTACCTGCAACTCAGCACATCGGCTATATGGTGAGCAGCAGCTTTCCCTGATCACTTAGCCTCTGTTGTGGTGGTAGACTTCGGTTTATTGGTAGAATACTAGGGAAGTGCAATCAGTCTACAAAGGAGATTGCTTACGAGTCACTCATTCAGCCAGTTCTAGAATATTGCTCAAGCCTGTGGGACCTGTACCAAATAGGACTAACGGGGGATATTGGAACGTATACAGAGAAGGGCAGCACAAATGGTCACAGATTTTGTTTGACCTGTGAAAACATGTCACTGAGATGCTGAAAGAACTGAACTTGCAGACCCTTGAAGGTAGTAAACTATCCTGAGAAAGTTTCAAGAACCAGCTTTAAATGGTTACTCAAGGAATATACTAAAACCCCCATATGTATTGTTCACATAGGGATCATGAGGATAGATAAGAATAATTATAGCACACAGACACAGAGGCATTCAAACAATCATTCTTCCCGCACTTGATATGTGAATGAAATGTCGAGAAACACTTGTAACTGGGACTATGGAATGTACCCTCTGGCATGCACTTCACGGTGACTTGCAGAATGGAGATGTAAATGTGTTATCCAAGGATTCTTACTTGTACATTTGTCTTTTTTCAAATTTTATCCTCTGTTGACTTCAGTATTACATATTGTAAAGGTATCTATTTGACTGTTTCAGTCAGTTTTTAACTAATGGTCCTTTTTGACAGTGTAATCAGGTCACATCGCCATAGTTCCCTACCTTTCTGCAATTTCTCAGCTTTAACTGGTAAACTATAATGAACAAGTCATGGTTAACAATCCAAATCTGTGAAAGTGTTTCACAGTTCTAAATCTGGTTTCTGTATCTCTGCTTTATTGTTACACAATGTAAAAATAGCTTGTGCTGTGTCTAGGATTCTTTATCCATGCATACAACCTTCCTTCATCATCATTAAACAAGTTGTTTTGTTATGATTAAATGGTGATGTGTGCATAAATCCATCAAGTCATTCAAGAACATTAGCACTGGTTCTTGTATGCTGAGCACCTCCCATCATTTTCTTTCACTTATTTTGTTGTTTCTTTGGTGCACAAGTCGAATTTCATTGATGCAAAAGTTGAAAAACAGTGGTAATCCTACTTTACATCCTGCACTTGTAAAAGTTCATACTTTCGTTTCTTAATTATTACTAAGGTTAAGGCATATACTCAACTTTCAACTATTATCATCCTGTTCTTTTTTACTGGGAGAACATTGCATTAAAAGAGTTTTGTTGTTGTTATTCCAATATAAACAAATTATTCTCTACTGCTTTTGCTGTATTGTGGCTTTAAGTGTACACACATTCCCTTAGGTTATTCTTTGTCTTCATTCAGCTTACAAAGTTTGTGCGTGCGTGTGTGTGTGTGTGTGTGGGGGGGGGGGGGGGGGTGTATCTGAGGCATCCTCAGTGCTAAAGACTGGTGATTGTTGCCCATATGCCATCGTGTAGGAAAAGACAATGGTGATTTCAGTTTGGTAGACATTTGCTGTTTTTGCTGCATTGTTAATCTTTGATCTTAAGACAATCATTTACTAGAGGAGGATTGTGCCAAATGTTTTGCATGTCAACCAAGGTCATGGTTCAAATGATAGGTAAACCATTGTGGTCTTCATTTATCATAATTGGTTTAGACTTCTAAAGTAACACAGACATTTTATTCCTCATACTTTGCAAGCTTGAAATACTTCGGACAGCAAATTGCACAGTAGAAATGTTATTACATTTTGCTATGAAAACATCTTTCTTCCCTTACTTACACTAAGGAAACATAAATTTGTGTAAAAATTTGAATTCTAACAGTTTGGTAATGACAGATTTCAGTGATAGCCATTTTATTTTTAGGACTGCATCCTTATTTGCAGGTCTGTGGTCAGCTGACAGAATAATTCAAAATGGTGCTGAAGATTTTCAGTTCATTATCCCTAGTTGTAGGTAACACACTGTGCTTGGCTTATACACATAAAGAACAGGTTACATAAACTTAATGGGAATAGAAACAACCTTTCCCAACTTCTTACAGCACCTGAACATGATTATAAATCAGGATGCATGATTATAAATCAGGATGCATTAAGATACATAGAACACTGCTAGCCAAATAGTGATGTGCTTATAGGTCTACAAATTCTCACACCATTCTTCATTGTGAAGATGTTACACTTTGATATGGGGTTATTCAAGGAAATACAAGAAGTGAAACAAAGATGCTCAGAGGTGTAGGATCTACCAGCAAATTCCTTAGAGAACATAGTAATACTCAAATTGGGAAGGTGAGTGGGAGTAGATGGAAGTTCAGGAAATTCATGGTTGCTGGTAGTCAGACATTTGAAATTATCAAGTTTTCATGGCTTGTTACGTGATACATTTCTTTGTGCTCAATGCAAAAGTCTCGCTGGATACACTCAAGTGACAGACACCATTCTGTATAAAATTGTCTATTCTCAGTGAACTTGAAACACTAAGAATCACAGCTTGATGTCCATTCTACTTCCTTGATCAGTCTCTCTCATTAGTAGTATGTATTACTTCTAATGACAGAGTTTATTGAAGATAGTATCATAAAATATTTTATTAGCCAAACCAGGAGGAGCCAAGCACATGCACCTAATTTGACTCAGCCTTAGGCCAAAAATTTAATGGTCTATTTAGGTTATTGATAGAAGGTGATCTGGCTAAAAATACTTTATTCAGAGTTATTGACTGCAAGAACCATTTATTATGAAATATGCCAGTAACATAAACAGTATTTCTTAGTTTTATAGTTCCGCAGAGGCAGATCCAATACATATGTTTCCCTTACTTTATGTACATAAGTTCTGTTAGTGCCATATGCTCCTGCATTCTCTCTAGGACAGCTCTTGTAGAAAATTTGTGTCTAGGGAAAACCATTACTTACCTATTTATATAGTTAACTGCTGTCACACATGAATCCATATTACATTTGTTTTAACCAGTCATAATTATCTGCCATTGGGGTGGTCTCATGCTATCAGTAAATCAGAATTCGTATGTTTCATTTCCTTTGTCTGACTCTTGAGTGCTCAGATGAATGTATTGATATTACCAGCTGCCTGTATACTGTCAAAACCTTAATTCTAATTCTAGTTGCTATTATCCTTGCCTTGCAATCTTTCATTTACATTTGCTACTACTGTAGTTTCTGTTCTTACAAAATGTTCTTTTAATTCATTTCAGACAAACATTGATGTAAATAAAAAGGATAAGGTGGGATACACAGCATTTGACCGAGCGCGTGCAAGAGGAGGACGCGCTGCTAAAGTACTGTGTCAGATTTTGGATCATACCAAGGTACAGTTAAGTCATTGTTCTCCACCTTAAAAATAGTTTTGACAGATATTAAGGCATGAAATAGTTTTCTGTGTGTGATTCTTCCTTACATTTGTCTTTTTTTAAAGTAAATGTGGAAGATAAATGATCATTTCGTTTACTTGTACAGATGTCAGAGATTCATACAATTCCATTGCAGCCATATTTTTGTACTGACAAATAAGAAAAGGTGCATCTTCAATTGCAGTTTCCTTCCATAAAGAGAAAGATCCTTTTGGTGGAACTGTTTTACAGTTTGAAATGTCACATAGGTGCTTGCAAACAATGAAAATCCATAAGCTAGCATAGTTTAGATTGTTTTTCATGTAACAAAACATGCTATTCCCACTGTTGGCTGTGAAACATCCCTTTAAGTAAAGGAATGGGTAATAGCAGAACTTTCGATTTTAATTGTCACATACGACACTTTCCTGAGAAAGTACAACTTCCACTTGTTGGTATTTTTCACACATCTGCAAATTATCACTATCTCACTGTGAAGTGTCTCAGTTGGCAAATTAGCCAGTAGTTTTTGCGTTAAAGTAGATTGTAAGATATACCATCACTGATCGCTCATTCTGAATCTTTAATAAAATTTCTGTTATTTATAATGATAAGTAATTTGATAATAATTCCCTATGTATATAAAGCTGTGAAGCTTATACCTACCTAATTTTGGGTAGCAGAGTTTTTGGCACATACAGAGGGCCGTACACTACCTTGCCTGCCTTAGTTAATTGTATAAATAAAACAATTTATACGTGTGTGTGTGTGTGTGTGTGTGTGTGTGTGTGAGAGAGAGAGAGAGAGAGAGAGAGAGAGAGAGCACATGGAAAAGTGAAAATGCAATTGACCACGTATCTGGCCTTAATTGTATGTTACAGTGGGCAAATTTGGAAAGTGTGGAAGGACAGATGGAAGGCGACTGTAACATCGGGTTAGATTTATCAAGAGTAAAGGAAGAGCCAGAGGATAGTGATGACGAGCTTCACATTGATGAGGATGATGATGAAGATGACGATGAGGAGGAAGAGGACGACGACGACGACAACACAGATAAGGAAAGCAACAGTACTGAAATGAAAAGCCCTGTGCCAGACGAAGTTGAAAATAAACATGTTAGTATGATGTCATAAATGTGTACATGAAGTGTGTAATTTAGGGATGAATATGCTATCAAATAAAATGCCAGTTTTCCAGCTACACTCCTTCACCTTTTTTTATAGACAAGGGAGCACTTTATGAAGTTAATTTCCGATGTGATACAGAAATAAAACATGTTAATTTTTTTCAGATTATGTCTCTCCTGCAAGGAGTGGCTAAGTCACCAGAAAGACGTACACAGTCTCCTGAAATTACTGAAGTTAAGGAGGAGATGTTTCCGAGCCCAGTATCCGAATGTACAATTCCAGATGGTATGTATGGTGTTAAGACTCCTGCCTACAGTTTCCTGTTAAAGAAATTAATTATTCATTTCTGGCTTGGTTCAAATTAATCACTTTAAGATAAAAATCTTTTCTTGCTACAGAAAATGGGCTCTTCAATGCCGAAACTTTATCTCAGCTATGTGACATCCTGGATTCATCAGGAAGTTGGCAAGATCTGGCCGAGCTCTTGGGTTATACATTCCTGATTGCTAGTATTAAGGACAACACAAGCCCATCAAGACTACTATTCAACTACGCTGATGTAAGGAAATCAACTACATTTATTATATATAGTTTCAGTAGCTATATTGTCATCTTCTTTATCATCTTAGTCTTTGGAAAGTTGGGGGGAAAAATTGGCAATCAAATGAGGACACAAAGAGGGAAATGAATACAGCATAATATGTTCTTTGGAGATGAAGCTCTTGGTAAAGTTGTCTTTGGCAGTATCTTACATTTCATGGCTGTTGACAGTGCAAGAAAGATTGAGATCAGGAGACATACACTGAAATATGTCCTATGGGATGACTAACTGATCAAGTATTCTTACAATGGCATTGACACTGTTACATGTGTGATGGGAATATTATGCCTTTACCTTCACATTGTTTTTGTAATTGCACTCTCAAGTGTAACATTTTAAGTAATAACTAACTACAAATTGCTTCTGTTCTATAGAATTATTTTAATTTATCTTTTGACCATCCGTTAAAGTGGCTTTGATCAATTATGCCAACTGAAAATAATTGTCTTTGGAGTATTTGTTCTGTGCTTTCATTTTCTAGTTTTGTTCTGTTTTGGATTAAAAATACTGACCAGCTGTTCAGAAATAGGTACAACTGTTACCATGAATTTATACTCTAGATGCCCTGGAGAGACATTCTCTCACTACCGACCTCCACCACTTTCTTCTTGCTCTTCTGTTTATTCACTTGTATTGTACAGTGTAATATTTCTGTTGTTACAATGATTTTGTAGTATGCTCATATAAGGAATCACCATTAGACTAAATCAGTTTGACAGTTTTTTGGTAGTTCTATGTTCTCAAAATGAGACAATTTCTCAAATTGGATACATGTTCAAGTACACAAGGTATATTAGGATAGAAGTTCTAGTGCATTTTAGGCTTGCTTATTCCATGTGAATAAAAACAAGAATTTCCATTAGTTAACATCAGTCCTCTTAAATGCTTCACTTCTTCTTAATCTCGGATCACATGCAAACTACCAAGATCGATAACTTATTCTGCAATGTACAATAGTAATTTATTATAAATAATTCTTACCAGTTTAACTATTTTTCTAGGTTGATGGGAATGCGACAGTGAGGGAGATTCGAAATTTTTTGGATGTCTTGGATGAACACAAGGCAGTGGAGCTGGTTGATCTCATGCTTGCCAGCCAGGAATCTTGAGATCACTGTTTTTTTGTATAAGCTGTTATTCCACCATAAGTGTGCCATTGTTTTTAGTCTTAGTTTTACAAAAAAATGTTATTGTATGTTTTAATACAATACCTACCATATGTAAATATATTTTGTTTGTGGTTGATTTTATGACAGTTTTATATGTAAAATAGAACTGATGAATTTATGTAAGTTATGTCTTTATTTCACAAGATGCAGTTTGACCATTCCTTTTTCCTGCATATCAAGTTCAGTGAATTCAAAAGATGTACTAAACATTTTCTCTTAATGGGTGAAATTTATCTAATGAGCTTCGAGGCAAGTTCTTCAGTATTAATTTGCAGTTGTAACTTTAAAAGCTCAAATTATTCCAGCTTTAATTTGTTGCCATATGTGTATCATTATGGTTTCATGTAGAGCTTTCTGGCAAAGGCACCTTATGGTTAAGCATATAAACAAGAACTTGACCACACAACGAAAAATTTAACCGGGGGGGGGCGGCAGCAGTTATTTTTGATGAAATGGAGTAAACATGAAAAAGAGGTGAAGGGAAAAGAGCGATAAGCATTGCTCGTGCTCTCCCCCCCCCCCCCCCCCCCCCCCCCCCCCCACACACACACACACACACACACACACACACACACACACACACACACACAGTCCGCTGTCTGCCATGAGGCTGCTGCATCGCGCACTGAAACACACTAAATCACAATTTCGCCCCATATTTCCTAAAAATAACCCCTTGTCTTCTACACTGACAGGAAATCACGAATCCAGCTGCATGACTGAGACGACCATATCGTAGCCGGCAATCTGCATGGCTGGAACTGGGCGCATTGCGTCCAACCATTTATTGGTTGTAAAACCCAATAATTTGAAAAGAAAATATCATTCTGCTCTCAATTTAAATAAAATTTCGATACCTACATTTCATTCACTACAATGTATGAGCAAAAATCAATCATAGGCAAAATTTACGCAATGCATTATCATCTCGGCAGACTCTTTCAAATTTTGTACAGTGTTTTATTTAATTTGCTGCTGTTCAATAATGATGGATAACAAGAAGAAACTCTGTTCTCTATCGAGTGAAGATATTACACAAACGCAAATGCAACTCACACACACACACATGACTGCACTCTCAAGCAACTGAAGCCAAACTGTGAGCAGCAGCACCAGTGCATGATGGGAGTGGCAACTGGGTGAGGGTAAGGAGGATGGATAGTAGGGTAGGTGTAGGGGACAGTTAAGTGCTGCTGTGGAGTACGCAGGGACGAGCTGGAGAGAGGGCAGAGCAGCTATGTGAAGTTGGGAGGTTAGACAATGGGCAGGGGGAGGTTGGGGAAGGGGATAGTGGTAAAGAGTAGCAATTTTCCTTTTCATAATAGTATTAGATTCCATTCTGGATTTTCCATTGTTTGGTTTAATATTTTCATCTAATAAGTTTTTGAAAAATCGGATGATAAGTATTTCATTTTGGCCAGAACTCCATCTCTCAGCACAAACTTAAAGCTGCCCTCAGCACGCAATGCAAAGAGCATGTCTGTAGCAGCGAAAGGGGTGAAGTCGGTCATTATTTATGTAAAAGATGGAGTGATTGAAGCCCAATGGCTTCTGTGGCAGAAAAGGTAATATGTGGATCTCGGATTAGATTCAAAGAAGGCTGAATTGCTCAGAATTGTGACACAAAAGAAACTACAATTTCCAACATATATTACGCATACAAATACCACTTGCATGTTCTCGCGGTTTCTGTTTGTGCCACATGAGAATGGGAGTAGCAGTGATGGCGAATGATGTGCCATAAGTCAATTCTGACAACATTGCCATCTGTCCATGTGAACTGTCAGTACCAACCATTCATCTTGTATACTTGTAGTCAGAAACCTCACCCAAAAACTAAACAGCACAATAGCAGCAGAAGGAAGTCATTGATGTTGTTAGTTAAATGACTGGCATCTTTGGGTTGGATAGCAATGATGTCTTGGCGACATTTGGTAACAGTACAATTATAGTTTAAGTTTAAAAATAGTGACAATATTGCTGGACAACCAAATGTACATTATAAGTACTAGCAACCTGTTCATATATTATTTGTTGATACACAAACCTTCCTCACTGATCAGTCTTTTAATGGAGACAGTATCAAAATTTCGTCAGACGTTCCTGACAGTAGGGCTCCACATTCCGACCACAAAAAGTGGCACGTCCTGGCCGAGCTTTGCCGCTCTCTGCAGCTGCGGCTGCTGTTAATGCTTTTCGCACCAGATACCACCTCCTCTTCAGTTGAGCAGTTTGTATCTCTCATCACTGCCACAAGATGTCACTCCAGATGCTAATTGCATATGGAACAGATAACAATACATATGTTTTAGATAATAAATTATATACACAATTCTGCTTGAGAATCTGTTAGTGAAACCCATATCAAAATCCCTACAATTATTAATGTGTTAGTGAAACACGTATCAAAATCCCTACAATTATTCCTGATATTAGCCTAACACACAGACACGAAAAACACAATGGGACATTAATTTATAATATGTATACTGAACAATCCTGTAGTCGGTGAAAGTGTGGGGGAGCAGAGGTAGGAATCTTGCACCACCACTTTGGCAATGTGCTAGTGGAGGTGGTTTGCTGTTGGCTTCTCCGACCTATTATGAAGTGAAGTGTGTAACTCAGTTCAAACCAGCTTACCTCAGAGTCGACCAGCACTGCACGGACCCGTGTTTTTGACCTTAGCTATGGAGGCAAGTATAGTGTGTGTTGATACTGTATATTAGTGACTGGAATTTGCTGGTGACCTAATGAATTTGTTTATATCAGATGAAAGTGCCTCAGAAATGCAGGTCCAAAAACATGGCATGAAATGTCACTACTAAGGTGACTGTCTTAAAACTTGTGTATGAGTTGTGATATATTGTGTATTTTTTTACAATGTTCCATGGAAAAACTTATTTTGTAATCAACATTAGTGCTTTATACAATTCCAGTAGTAGTATCCTCATTCAAAAAATTGTTCACACAAAATTTCACCGTATACCAATGTGAAAAAAAGTACATTTTTGGGAATTTTCTGAAGTCACGAGTGTCGTTTTTGGACACTGGCAGATGTACATTTCGGAGAATATTCATTAGTTACAGCTGTTGTACAAACCTATTCCATAGTGAACTGGCATTTGTAATTTACAGTTACTGTAAATAATTAACATATAGTGTCACATTAGTCTTACCTTTTAACAGCAGTGTACTTTTTGTGCATTCACTGTAAATTAACACTATTGTAAAATTAGTGAAGTGTCCGTAATGTGAAAAATGTTTAAGAGAAACTAATTTTTTTTTACCAAGTTTTCTGTTCTAAATGACTACTAGTAGTATCTGTGAAATATCAAACCCATAAATTAAAAGAGAAACAGCAAACTTAATTTAAAATTATCTCTTTATTGTTCTGTAAAATACTGCATCGGCTGCAGAGTAGCCCTACTGTGCGTGCTGTTATCAGGCATGGGATACACTGCTCTTAGTTGCTGTTCATAAACAGGTGGAAATCGCCGGATTGCTGTCAAGAACTGCAAACTGCCGTGAAATGGCTAGGGAGGGCTGCTGAGTATCATGTACCAGAGATACCAAAGTACCTCAAGTGATATTACATCTACATTTACACTCTGCAAACCACTGTGATGCGCACAGCAGAGGGTACGTGTCACTGTACCAGTTAGGGTTTCTTTCCATTTGATTCATGTATGGAGCATGGGAAGAATGATCCTTACAGTCCCTAGGTGAGCAATACATAGGGGTTTTTGATATATTCCTAGAGTCGTCATAATTGATGAGCTGGTTCCAGAAACGTTGTAAGCAAGCTTTCTCAGGATACTTTACATCTATATTCAAGAGTCTGCCCGATCAGTTTCTTCAGCATCTCTGTGACACTCTTCCAAGGGTCAAACAAACCTTTGACTATTTGTGCTGCCTTTCTCTGTATGCACTCAATATCCCCTGTTTGTCCTATTTGGTATTTGTCCCACCCACTTGCCTCTCCTTTGTAGACGGACAGCATATAATTATTCCATTTCGTATCTGCACAAAGTGTTGCACACAGGTGTTTGTAGGAGTTGGCTGGTTCCAACTGTGACTCTGATACTATAGTCATAAGACACTACTTTTTATCCTTTTGTGATGTGCACAGTTTTACATTTCTGAACATTTAAAGCAAACTGCCAGTCTTTCCACCACTTTGAAACCTTAACAATACCTGTCTGAACATCTGTGTAGCTTCTTTCAGACTGAGAACTTCATCATCTGCAAAAAGTCTGTTGTTACTATTAATATACAATGTGAACAGCAAGGGTTCCAACACATTTCCCTGGAGCACACCTGAAGTTCCATATGATCGTACTTTTGACAGTAATCGTAGATGTTGTACCGAGTTGAATGCTTTTCGGAAATCTGGAAATACTGCATCTACCTGACTGCGTTGATCCAAAGCTTTCAGTACTTCATGTTAGAAACATGTGAGTTGGGTTTCAATTGATATTTTTGGAATCTTTGCTGGTAAGTATGGAGAAGGTCACTGTGTTTGAGATGCCTGATTGTGTTTGAGCTCAGAATATGTGAACAGATCCTACAACAAACTGACGTCAAGAACATTGGGCGGTAGTTTTATGGATTAGTTCTACTAAGCTTCTTATAAAAGGATGTGACCTGTGCTTTCTTCCAACTACTGGGCACAGCTTTTTGTTTAAGGGATTTGTGATAGACTATAGTTAGAAGAAAGGCTAACTCAACTGCAAATTCAGTACAGTCTCTGAGGGGATTCCATCATGTCCTAGAGGTTTGTTCAGTTTTAATAATTTCAGCGGTTTCCCAACATCACCTACAGTATCACTTACTTCACTCATCTTTTCGTTGGTATAAGGAGTAATCTGGACATTTCTCCTGGGTTTTCCTTTGTAGAGGAACTTTTCAGAATGGAATTGAGCATTTCAGCTTTTGTTTTGCTACTCTACTTGTCTCGTTGGTGACTGACTGTTGACTAACTTTGGTACAACTAACAGCCTTTACGTACTGCTATGGGTTTGGTGAATGATCACTTAACAATATTCTGCTACAATGGTCATGAAGGCATCACACATTGTCTTGACAGACAGCCAAATGGGTTTCATTTAACATCTCTCCATCTGTGGTCTTATATTTGGTTTCATATCTGTTACAGAAGGTAATAATTTATGTGTGTGTTATGCTGCCACTTGGTGAGTAGGTTTTTCTCTGTCCAATTAAATTACTTTGTCAAAAATTGATTGTTTTTGTTATTATATATGTTAAAAGAGTACGGTCTGTTTCATTAGAAGTTTCTTGACAGTGACAGTGTATCATGGAAGGTACCTCCAATTATGGATTGTTCTACTGAGTAGATACCTATCCAGTGCATGGTCAACTATTCTTTTACACTTGAGCTATAATTTCTCCTGTGGATGTTCACCAGGTGCATGTATGCCTAGAGGCCTCTCATACAGCGTGTTGAAGAGGCTGTTCTAGCAGCCACTGATGGAACACAATGCAAACAATTGCAGATTGTGGTGCATGTTGGAACAAGTGATGTCTGTCATATGGACTCTGAGGTCAAGCTTGGATCATTCCAGCAACTGCTAGAGAAGGTTGAGAATACCAGCCTTGCTCACAAAGCTTCAACAAAACTCACAATCTGCAGCATTGTCCCCAGAACAGATCGTGACCACCTGGTTCTGAGTCAAGTGGAAGGCTTGGGCCAGAGACTTGATTCTTTGATGAGCTAGACTATAAGTAGAGGTCTGCACAGATAAGAAAAGTGCAATCCACATCCGCAAGGTACTAATCTGCATCCACAGCAATTAATCCGCATCCGCAAGTTCCTTATCCGCATCCGCATATATTTAAGTTTTGAATGAGCAATTAATAGTAATAGACAGTAGTACTTAGAATTATGATATGTAATGACATAGTTATTGTTAGGGTGCCATTTCTGCGACAACTTAACTACTTTCGACTTCTTAAATCACAGGAAATGCTCTATACCTACTCTAAAACAGACCATTCCAAACAGGAAAGCATTGGCGCTCTGGAGCACACACAGTAACGGCTCGGATCTCGTGAGATTGGAAACGCTATTTAAAAAAATAAAATTCAATGTAACAGTATTAAATGATGAAAATACAAGTATAAAAACAATTATATTTCGCTGCTCTTGTGCCAAGGCAGCTGAAAATGACAATGGTTTTAAACTGTTACTAGCACATTGCATCATTTACTGACAGTTTTTTTGTACTCACTGCTTGGATGTGTCAAATTTTGAAGCCATGCCGTCTCGAGAAACCCAGATCCACACACAACTTCGAATGGTAAAATGTCTTTGCTGACAATATTGATAAGTTTTTCTGTCGCGGCTGTCTTCAAATTTGGCGGAACATCAGGGAATTTCACGTGTCTCTTGGTATTTAAATAAGTAATTATGCTACTTTGTCCAGCCTCACACGAACGTTTTAGCAAATTTGAAGTTCCACTTTTGTGTCCAGTGTAGGAATATACTTTTTTACATGCAAAACAAGCCACTATATCTTTTATCTTTTCGTTGCCATCAAATATGTATCCGAATTTTTTCCAAATTGGCGATTTCAATTTGTTTTCCTTTGCTAATGTAAAATCAACTTTTTTCACCTTACACGAAATTGTATCCATCGATATGGTGTTCATTTGAAGAAAGAACTCTTACTGATATTTGCTACGATGCACGTTGTCACTCGGTCATTACAAAGCGCTAACTGAAGGCAGCGGAAAATTGCAACGCGCACCTGTCTGGCAGACAGTGGTCAGGTTTGCCACCCAGAGAGCACTTCACAGGCCACACAAAAGACACGGTCGCGGAAACGGATTAGGCGCTGTTCTCTTGGGTACAGCTACGTCGGTCGTAGCCAGGGGCTGAGGACAACAGACACCCGCTCTACCCGGGCCCTGCAAGATTCCAAGAATGTCAACAGACTTGAAGTTTTCAACTAACATGCAACATACGCACTGGGCAGATGCCTTGCTCATTATCCGCAGATGACCTGCGGATATCCACGCCGGTCGCGATTTTATCCGCCAAGTAACAAATACCGCGGATATCCGCATCCGTGCAGACCTCTAGCTATAACTTCCTAGACATGCGCTGTAGGGTTGAGAACTGCAGGGCCACATAAACAGGTCATGTGTGTGCTACATGTCAGTAGCTGCCATCCAGGTAAAAAGAGGGTCCACACAAGGGTTTATTATGTAAGGTGACTCTCCATCCAGTACAGATGGCGACAGCTGTAGGAGACTTGGAAGTATAAGTGTAAGATCCAAAAGAATGCCCCTCACAGGTGAGGTTTTGGTCCTCTACCATCATCCAGGAAGAAAGAAAAACTCCGTAAAGGCTTCACATCTCGTACAGCATGCAACATGAGAATACTGTCCTTCCTGCAGTCACATCATTCTGTTATAAGTGACAGCTTCAGTACAGTGCTGGCTATATACAAATGAGATAAGGTGGTTGGTAGAGGTAGCACCTTTGCTTGGGGTTGACTCAGTACTGGTCCTCACCACCCCAGGGATGAGCTGAGGAGGTATGCAAGACCTTTGCCTCTGAGGAAGCTACGTCCAAGACTGTCCGTGCGTGGTGAAGAGCCACATCCTACACGAGGTGACCCTGTTAACGCAGAACACGGCGGATCTATAGGAGAAAACCTTGAAAAAAAATCTCACATTCCAAATCCTCAATGCGTCTGTACTTGAGTCGAGCGGCAGCGAGGTCAGCGTCTGTCCATCTAGTAGGTGCGGCTGTATTATATGCTCCAGGAACTGACAATCCCTGGTTCTAAACACCCAGTGGAAACACTGGACCAAAACTTACAAGCTATCATGATTCGTGAGAGTAATGACAGAATTACCCCAGGTGGTAACCAATCCACTCGTCGACAGACGACAACTGGGTTTTCGGATTCTGGGGAACCCGGGCCATCACGATCAGAGTTCTCAAGCAAACTTCGTCCCAAGGTTCCCATGTACATTGGTACCTTTAACATTCAGACCCTAATTCAACCTGGAAAATTACACAACTTAGTAACAGAGATAGAACAACAAAAAATTAAGATCTTAGCGTTACAAGACACTAGATTCACGGATGAAAATACAATAGACTATGGAAACTATCGCATCTTCAAGAGCAAGACTGACAAACGAATTGCCAATGGTACACCACTCCTGGGCATGGCATTTGCGGTGCACAGAAATATATTAGGCTCAATTAGAGAGGTCTCTTCCATAAATAATCGCCTCATGACCATGCGTATCCAGTGCGCCAACAAGAAATACACATTGATAAATGTTCATGCACCCACAAACATAGACAACAAAAAAACGCCAACTACAAACTGAAAAATTCTGGACTAAACTTGAAGATGTCATGGCCAAAATTTCCCGGGATGATATCAAAATCTTAATGGGAGATTTCAATGCACAAATTGGCAGAGAGAAAGAACACCAAAAAACTGTTGGAAAATATCCAGCACACAGATTCACCAACAGAAACGGACTGAGATTTATTGAACTATGCCAACAAAATAATCTGAAAATAATGTCTACATCTTTGAGAAAAAAACCTAGAAAACAAAAGACCTGGAGGTCCCCCATACAAGAGATCGGCGAATATCAGATTGACCACATTGCCATCTCCTATTTCGTACAGAAAGAGATCCATGATGTCCAAGTCCGCAGAGGGGGCGAACATTGACTCAGACCACTACTTAACACGCACTAAAGTGAAATTCACCCCAAAAAAATTCTATCCGAAGAAAACACACATGATGAAATTTGACACACGAACAATCAAAGAAACCAATCTGAAGGAGGAGTGGGAAAAGGAACCAGCTGACTCTTGGGAAAAATTTCGAACAAAAATTACAAAGAAGGCAAAAGAACTGATCCCATTGAAAAAGAACACAAAACACCCCTGGTGGGACTCTGGATGTGAAAAAGCGCTGCAAGAAAGAAAGAAAGCCTTCCTGAAGTATAACAGTAAAACATCCCCAGAAAATCTAGATCAGTTCCACAACACCAGAAGACAAGTGGCAAAAACAATCAGACAAGTCAAGAGGAAGTACCTCAAGGAACAGTGGGAGTCTATTGAAGAAAATTTCCGTAACTATAATGTACGAGACTTCTATAAGACCTTTGCTGGGAGAATCAATGGATACGGCTCACGAAATCTATGTTTCAGAAAACCAGATGGAAAACTAGCGCTCACAAATCGGGAAAATTGTGAGGAGCTGGCAAGATACTTTTCCGGACTCCTCAATTGCCCTGAACCTTCTTCAAGATTCCCTCAAGAAACTGCTATCTACACAAATCCAGAATCCCCACCACCTACACTAGAGGAGATCCAAAGACATATTCATAGATTGAAAAACAACAAGGCATCTGGAGAAGATAATATCACTGCAGAACTACTTAAAAATCTTGGACCAAATTCCCTCAAAGAACTCACTCAAATCATCACAGACATTTGGCAGACAGAAAAACTACCAGAAGATTGGAAATGCGCCCTAATTCATCCACTGCATAAAAAGGGAGACATGGCAAATATAAACAACTATCGAGGAATCTCCCTTCTCCAAGTCATTTATAAAATCCTCTCAGCTTGTCTTCTTCAACGAACACAAGAACAACTCGAACACAGTATTGGTGAATACCAAGCTGGCTTTCGCCCTCACCGATCCTGTGCAGAACAAATTTTCAATTTGAAGACAACACTAAAATACAAAGCAGTCAGAAACAGTCCGATCATTTGTTCCTTTGTTGATTTCGCAAAGGCTTATGATTCAATCGATAGGCAATCTCTCTTTATTATCCTTGAGGAGCTAGGACTCGATCCGAAAACCCTAAACCTTATCAAAGAAACGCTCACAAACACAACTTCTAAGATAAAATTCCTGGGTGACATATCAGAGCCCTTCCTGATCAAAACCGGCGTCAGACAAGGTGACGGCTTGTCTCTACTCCTCTTCAACCTTGTCTTAGACAAAGTCATCCGAGAATGGGAAAAAGAACTGAAGAATCAAAATTACTGGAAGCCTATACAACTAGGAAGATCTAAAGATGGTATTAAAATTTCATGCTTGGCATTTGCAGATGACGTGGCCATTCTAGCAGAAAACGAGACCACAGCAATTAAACAGATAGACATTCTCAAAGAATGCGCCGAAAAAGTTGGGCTACAAATTTCCTTCCAAAAAACCAAATTCATCTGCTCAAAATTTGAAACTCAAAAACTGACCACAAAATATGGACAAATTGAGAGAGTTCCATTCTTTAAATACTTAGGCGAGGTCCTAGAACCCACAGGGGGAGCGAAAACTGCACAAAAAGATCGACTGCAAAAATTGAAAAGAGCATACTGGAAAACCCACAACATCTACAATAAAAAGTGTCTCTCCATTCACTCAAAAATACGACACTACAATACAGTAATCAAGCCCGAAGCACTATATGCCAGCAAAACACTCACACTCTATAGAAAAGGCGACCTGGAAGGCATCCTGAAAGAGGAACGCAAAATTATCAGAAAGATTCTGGGCCCAAAAAGAACGGAAGATGGATACAGGTTACAGTCTCGGAAAACTACAGAAAAATTATCTAACCTCGCCGCAGATATCCGGAAAAGAAGACTAAAATTTTACGGCCATATCCACAGACTCCCAACACCCAGACTCTCCCACAAAATTTTAAAATACATGGAAAAATTGAAAACCATACCCTGGATACAAGAAACCAAAACAGATCTAGCAAATGCACAAATAAATTCTTCAGAAGTTGTAAACAGAAATGTATACAGGCAAAAAATCAATAGTTGGAAAGTACAACCAGAGAATGAAGTTTGCAAGAGACAGGGGACAAAATGGACGGAGGAAAGAAAGAGAATTCATGGGGAAAGAATGAGAGAAGTTTGGAGAGTTAAAAAATTGAATCGGAAAAGCTTTGCGTGATCCGTATGGGTCCAATCGCACATAATAATAAATAATGAGATAAACATTTATTGAAGTTGCCTCTTATGTCAGAATGGTATATCTTTGATGCTTTCATGTTTATTGTGTCCCTATTTTTGTAACAGCATAAAATTGAATCTGTTTTACGTTCATCTGACAGCTGCTTTTTCTTTCTTACATACTATCAAGATACACTGATGAATCTGCCTAACCTCACAGTATACATTGTCAAAATGTTTTTACCATGACTGATATGTCGTTACTTTTGTACATTACTTTACCTTGAAATATGTATATTGCTGAAAATCATTTAAGTAATTTTATCTAAAGCAATGTTCTGTTTTAGTTTGTTATATCGGATCTGAGGATGGTTGTGTGAACAACTGAAATTAGTTGTCAAAATTTACTGTTGTACATTGATTGCAATCTAGCCAATTAATGCTTTTGTATAATTTTTTAATGTTTTGAAAGTACTTAAGATCACCCCATTCTTGATAATGTCAGGTATTTCTCACAAAATGAATTTGTTTTACTACCAACAAAAATTATCAGATTTTGGTGTTTGCTAAAGCTTACAGGAAAGAAATGAGAGAATATCAGCAAGGCAGACTCATTAATAGTTTTCACAGTGAAATCTGTTTTCACATAGGTTGCAAAAGTGACAGGGTTAGCATGGTGGAAATGTAGTCAATTTGTCCTGAATCTGTTTTTATAGCTATTTCTGAGAGGAGAAAATTAAAAAGATTGAACAATTGTTTGGATTCATACCACTGTTTGTTGTGCAGCACAAACGCGTGGTTCCGGTATGTGCTTATGCCTTTGTGTTTCTTGTTTTCTCCCAAAATAATCACCTTAACCTGAAACTTAAAACTTGCTTAACAATTACGATTCTTAAGCAAATGTTTACCTTACAATATAAATATATATAATGCAAATTCCATTTATACAACAGACAAAACACAAATGAAAGGATTATTGAACATGCTACTAAGGAGCAGTAAATCAAGCAGTTAATAAACACTAAATAACTTATTAGATTTATGTAGTTTCATTACATTTGAAATACCTTGCACATTAAGACAAAGTTCTTACTTATCTTCTAGGAACACGAGTATTGGGAAAAGTTTTGTTACAGTGCTCTTTGGATGTATTTGTCTAGCATAACTCCTTAAAAAAATGAATTTGAACTAAAAAAAGAATGAAATAATCGGAAGGAAACACTGACAAACTGATAATGCTTTGATACTTTTACACTGAATCCCACCAGAAGACCACACACCTGCACTGGCCAGCATCTTAAATAAAAGCTAACAGAAAAATATGAGAATGAAAATTGTAGTTACTGTGATACAAGTGAGTAATTTCCTTCAAAAGAGTAAGTCAGATCATCACAGGAGCCAATGCATTTGAACAATAACTTTGTGGACGTTGCAAGTATCAACATGCGCTGCCCAAAAGTGCGTAGCATCCCTCAAGTTCTAGAGAGGAAAACGAGGCAACCTGACTAAAGCTTTCGTTTGTGGTTACTGTTGGTGAACTTAAGACAGTCTTGTTACTGACATTGGTGACATAAGTTACCTTGAAAATGCTACACTCATGCAAGAATATCTTAAATGTGCTTATGGCCATTACAGAACCATTTTGTAACAACATTATGGTGGTTAAAATCTATGATCAAGTGGACTGTCAGTAATGTTAAAGAAAGGAACGTGTGCATTTAACAGTTATCTTTGTGGTAAATTCTCCTATTCATCTCAGCATGACATAATGTCACAGCAAAAATATCATTTCTCCTACCTCGGAAGCTATACCGTATCTGACAGACCAACTACCTGGAATATTGTTGCAGCTCCATGTAGAAGACTTATCTTAAGGACTGGATATAATGCAAGCTTTTACTGGTATTTTTCACAAAATGGAGATGTGTGAATTGCTGACAGACAGTATTTGCAATGTGCCAATCACTTTTATGTGCTGCAAACAACAGAACAGTTGTGGTGCTGTGTTTTAACAGTGTTCTATAATTTGTCTGCTGCGACCATATGAACACGACATTGTGCATCCAGAAATTTTAAAGACATTGCAGAGTTCAAAACTGACTGAGTAAACGACATTTAATGATCTTTCGTTTGTTAAAAGTGGTAAACTTCACTTGTAAACTATATGAAAATCGATAACACAGGCTATAACGTATACATTATACGTAGCTAAGTGTCAGGGTGGCGATTCCACTGGAAAACTTGGAATTCTCAGAGGATTATATTTTACCTGGAAAAAAAATAAAGGAATTTTAGGAATTTCAGCAAATCTGAGGGAATTCTGTGTTTTTAATCAGGCTTTGAAGTTGAATTTTATTGAGTTTTACAAATCACAAATTTTAAAATACTTAATATTAAGAGTGTGTTAATTACATTAATATTATTACATATAAAGTGCCAATGTTTAAAAACTGTGGTTAAACTACTGCTTTGGCTGGAATATAGCTCACCTTAGAGGAAACAAAAGTCATTATTGTGGTATGCCCCTCCCCTCTTCTCACCATTATCAGGAGCTTTTTGCATCTGGAGTTCTCAGGGAATTTTTTTTCCAAGTCTGAGTAGCCACCCTCATTGTGACAATGCACTAAAGCTGAACTAGTGCAGTTCTCCCCACTAGACTATTCTGCACAAGTTTCTCTTCATCTCTGCATAAATGCCACAACCTACAACCTATTAAACCTGCTTTGTGTAGTCAAGCCTTGGTCTTTGGCGTCTTGTGACAGGTTACAGAGTGATTATGCAATATTCAATTTGGCAACCCCAATCACATACATTTCTGCAAGAACCAGTGACGTGTATAATGCAAAACACTCGGTGATGCAACAACCATTAGATGCAAACGTTCTGTGATGTTGTTGTTGTTGTTGTCGTTAGGTGTCATTTGCAGAGTTTAAAACCAGCCCCCTTTTCAATCAGAGCACTTCCCTCTCTTGGACTTACGCATCTGTGGTTCCCGGAGGTTCTTCTATATGTCTTTACTATCCATCTTTCCCTACAGTCTAGGGTTTATTTTTCCTGGACTTTCAAACACCTATTTGATACCGCTTCTAAAATTCTGAAAAATCTTTTATACGAATAGACTTTGATGCAAAAGTCAATGGTTTTGACACAAAATTTGCTGATTTCAACCCAAAATTGACAGATTTTTGACATAAAATTGGTTGCTTTTGGTAAAAATCAATTATTTCTGCGCAAAATTGACTGATTTTGGCACGTTTTAAAAAGAATTACATGATCTTGGTGTAGTTTTAAATTATAGGGGCCAAGTTATTGAAACTACACCAAACAAACTAAAGAAAGAGTTTTTTCTGTGCATAAATGTATATGCATACCCTAATAAAGATTCTGTACCAGAATATTTGTTTTCGATTCATTAACTCTTATCAGAAATCCTAAAAGAATTTTCTTTTGCATGTCTTTCGAATGGTGACCTTGCAAAAGTAGCCAAAAGCGGGTAGCTGCATGACTTCGTAACGTAGTTGAAACTAGGTTGCCGATAGCTCAGCAATCCTCATTTCTTAAATGTATGAAACATCTGCCCCCTCCCCATGAACCATGGTCCTACCCATTGGTGGACTGGACTGCATGCCTCAGCGATACAGATAGCCGTACCGTAGGTGCAACCACAACAGAGGGGTATCTTTTGAGAGGCCAGATGATTTGTGGTTCTTGAAGAGGGACAGCAGCCTTTCCAGTAGTAGCAACGGCAACAGTCTGGATGACTGACTGGTCTGGCCTTGTACCATCAACCAAAACGGCCTTGCTGCGCTGGTACTGTAACTGATGAAAGCAAGGGCGAAACTACAGCTGTAATTTTTCCTGAAGATATGCAGCTCTACTGTGTGGTTAAATGATGATGGTGCCCTCTTGTGTAAAATATTCCGAAGATAAAATAGTCCCCCATTTGGATCTTCAGGCGGGGACTACTCAGGAGGGTGCTTCATCAGGAGAAACAAAACTGGCATATTACATATCGGAACTCGGAATGTTACATTCCTTAATCTGGCTGGTAGATTAGAAAATTTGAAAAGGGAAATGGATATATATATATATATATATATATATATTTTTTAGTGAAGTTTAGTGGCAGGAGGAACAGGACTTCTTGTCACGTGAACAGAGGGCTAAAAATACAAAGTCAAACAGGGGTAATGCAAGAGTGGGTTTAATAATGGATAAGAAAATAGGAATGCGGGTAAACTAATATGAACAGCGTAACAAGCATTTTATTGTAGCCATGATAGCCATGAACCCCATACCTACCACAATAGTACAAGTTTACATGCCAATGAGCTCTGCAAATGATGATGCGATTGAAGAAATGTATGATGAGTTAAAGGAAATTATGCAGAAAGTTAAGGGAAATGAAAATTCAATTGTGACTAGGGAAAGAACTGAAAGAGGAAGCTGCCTGGTAGAATTTTGCACAGAACATGATTTAATCATTGCTAACATTTGGGTTAGGAATCGTGAAAGAAGGTTGTGTACCTGGAAGAGACATGGAAACACCAGACAGTTATAGGTTGATTATATGATGGTAAGACAGAGATGTCGGAACTAGATTTTACAATGTAAGACATTTCCAGGTGCAGATGTTGACTCAGACTGCTATCTGTGGGTTAAGAACTATAGAGTAAAACTGAAGAAATTGCAAAAAGGTAGAAATTGAAGGAGATGGGTCCTGGATAATTTGAAATAACCAGAGGTTGTCAAGAGATTCAGAGGGAGCATTAGGCAACAGTTGACTAGAACAGGGGAAAGGAATATAGTAGAAGAGGAATGGATAGCTTTAAGACATGAAATAGTGAAGGAAGTAGAGGATCAAATAGATAAAAAGAGAAGGCCTAATAGAAATCCTCGGATAATACAGGATAATGAAATTTGATTGACGCAAGGAGAAAATTTAAAAATGAAGCCGATGAAAGGGAATATAAATGTCAGAAAAATGAGATTGACAGCAAGTGCAGAATAGCTAAGCTGGAATGGCTAAAGGAGAAACTTAAGTATTAGGAGCATATTTCACTAGGGGAAAGAGAGATACTGCCTACAGGAAAATTAAAGGGACCATTGGAGAAAGAGAAGCACCTGTATGAAAATAAAGAGCTCAGACAGAAAACCAGTCCTAAGCAGAGAAGGGAAAGTTGAAATATGGAAGGAGATGATGACATGAGAGAGACAATACTACAGGAATAATTTGACAGAGCACTAAATCTCTTCATCTGGTGTGCAAGACGTATGAGGCAGGTGAAACATACTCAGACTTCAAGAAGAATGTAATAATTCCAAAGAAAGCATTTGCTGACAGGTGTGAAAATTACTGATGTATCAGTTTAGTAAGTGGTGGTATTATGCTATTACTAATTGATTACTTCGTGTGGCCTTCATTTGAGAAAGACACTCACACGTGGGCTTGCATGCATATTCAATGCCTGAAATGTAAAGTGCACACCGACACTGGACATTTTCAAGATTCTCCGGCGAGATTCCCTCACTTACACAATGGCCTCGTTGGTGCCCAACAATGACTGCAGACAGGTGTCACGCCATGTCAACAACAATTTATTTCAACAGTGCCACGCCATGTCAACAACAATCTATTTCAACAAGGACAGGAATTGCTGCTGTCAGTGAATGCATATGCATCTCAACATTTCCAAGGTGTTGCATTACAAATAACAGAGTGATGAGTAAAATTAAGACATCTGCCACAGCTTATGCAACAGCCAGCACAAGTGCATCAGAGCAGAGTTGATTGAGTATTATTACATCAGGGTTTGCTTGCTCACGTGGATCTGCGATTGAAATGTCACGAACTCAGCAATATGGTGGGATTAGTGGCCCAGGTACTGTAGATCCGAGCCATGGAGTTGTGGCGTACATGATCGGAATGGATGCCGTAGCAATACAAGAACAGGCTAGGACTGTAAATACTCGTCATTTTTAGTGAAAGGTATTGTGCTCGGTCAGCAGGTAGACCCGAGGAGGGACCTAGGTTGGTCTACGCAATTGCATAGCTCGACTGGTCAGCCTCTACAGACTGTGACCTCCCTGCTGTTAGTGCCAAGTCGGATGCTGTGGATTTACGGACCTCCAAAAGCGGGCCACCTGGGGGCCTACTTCAGCTGCTGCCGATCTTCTACCCCAGGGGACTACAGTTTGAGCCTCGTTTGCCTGCCATTGCCTGTGCAGACAAACTTGCTGATGCCTGCCTCTTCTCATGTGGACAGCCACCACTGCCGCTGGGAGCCATCTCGTCTGCCTCAGGGCCACAGTGTGATTCTGCATGCCTCTGACCACTGTGTCCCATAGACTTCCGGGCAGTCTCCAGTCTGTATTACGAGCCACGCTGCTGCGGTAAGTGGCTTCCCAGAACTGTTACTATCTTAAACAGTTGCCAGCTGTGCTGCCAGACACCTCCTCGGAGGCTGACTCCTTGCAGGCTGTACACAGCTTAAATCCTAGGAGGGGGTTTGACTTCTCTGAGTATCATCGCAAGGAAAGTTGTAGTTGCTATGACAACACATTAGATGACTACCAGGTATCCACCCAGCTGCTACCCCACTGAGGGTGGTGGACTGTCAACATTCTGACCTCCAACTAACCCTTCCACCACCCACCGTAGAGGCGCACTGCCACAGCCTCTGTAAGTGGTGACAGTAGTAATAACTGAATTCTGTAACAGCATCCAGGATGCCTACAGCCACGGAGTGCAGTTCAACAGTGGCCTTTTCATTTTCTTTTGTTAAAGGTCATGGTAAATAGACAGGATGTACTCAGAAATATGAAGGTGCAACTAATGAAACCAGAGAAAGCTTCGGACTTGTCACAATTTAATACTTTCGCAGGCACGTTTCAACAAAGCTAATTTCTTTGACGTCTTATTAGAACTGTGATTTTTTTTATTATTGTGTTTTTTATTTTTGTGATTTAGGACTAAAAACTATAGTGGTACATATACCACCATGCCACGTTTGTGAACTGTTAAACTATGGTGGTAAATGGATCTTGTACTTCCTTATTGAGAGCCATTATATGCTGCCCTTGCATGTAAAAAAATAAAAACCATTGTTTTGCATTTTCATTTTATTGTATTTCAAAAATATTTACATTTCACTTTTACAAGTGGTTTACATTCAACATTACCAATTTAGTGCCTATAAACAAATAATACTTCTTTCCCAAACAAATGTTCCAATGATTGTCACAGATTTTTAAATTTTCCACGAAAGTGGTGGAAGTATGGTTTGATACACAAGGGCAGTCTGCAGTAGTGGCATATGTATTTTGTTCTCCCACAATACTTTCAGCATTGACGATAAGTTCTTTTCCAAAATAGGCATACGATCTCCAACTTTTGCCAACTAACAGTGATCTTGTACAGAGTTCTTCTTGGTTAGAATGGTTCTGGACAGCCTTTTGATGTTGTTTTATGAGTTGTAATTTAAACTCCAACTGATATTGGTATCCCTGTTGTCCTTTATTCATTTTGTACAATAAAAATGCATTTACAATTGCCACGCCTAATAGGAAGTAAGAAAATCCACTTGTGAGAACATCAGCCTTCTGCATAACATTATCTAAGTTTATCAAAGCAATCTATGCCTCCTACCATTGTATTACTGCTTGTTGCTAAAGCTGTTGGACAGATAAGTACCATCCTTATTCTTCATTAAGAAATTTATTGTGTGTCTATGTTTGCCTGAAATTGTCAAATCTGCATTTCAATAACATAAGAAGGGATCACTGTTACCGTCACAGATTACTGAGTTGACACAGAATAAAGAGGCGAATAAAATTATCTGCAAGAGGTAGAACACAGAGAGTTAGATGTATTTTTGAGGGGACTCAATATGTAGAGGAGAGTATGGATGGAAAAATCCAAAGGGTTTGGCAAATGTCATCATGGTTGCTACACAGTTTGAGGAGGAGGTTGTTGCAGTTTGGATGCAGGACAAGCAGAGTATTTTTATTTCAGAGCTAAAATGCTACACGTGCGGGCTTACGGGCCACATTCAGAAACAGTGCTGCCAACTGTAGTGTTATGAATCCGAGGTGGTGGGGCTTCGGAAGTGAGACCATCAAGATAGAAAGCAAAGCGAGCAGCACGAAGACAAGAGTTCATTCCTCAACTGCTGGATGGCCTTCCCAGTAAAACAGCATGCTGCGAATGTGCAGGCAAAAGCGGAGTGCTGCTTGGTGGACATGGTAAACGGAACAGAACTTAGCTTCTTAGGGGACACATGCACTTATGTGCCAGTACCTAGTCTGGATCTCCTGGATACAAGGAGATTAAAGTCCCACGATATGGGCTAGATAGAGCAAGGGCAATGATATGGCGTTACTGGTGTCAGCATTGCTAGTTACTGTACTGGAGTATGGGATTTCCAGGAGTATATGGAGGTGTTGCTCCATGTCAGCGGAATGTGCTGCACTATTCTAGAGCTGGATTTTCTGAATGAACATCATGCAAAAATTGATGTTTTGCAGCACACTATTCGACTCAGTGGGACATTGTTTCTGGCAGACATGACAGCTGTAAGTGATACATTGTTGTAAAGTTTCCCAATTGTGAAGGTGGAACTGCGTAAACTGCTTACATATTCATTAAAGCTCAATTTGCATGATAAAAAAAAGACACAGTACCCTAAGTGTGGGTACTGACCTACTGACTGATGTTTAGTGTGTTATGGTGCCGTTGGAACACACTGACAAACTGGATACTAAGCATTGTTTCGTGCATAGAAGAGTTGCACATGTGCAGAAAATAGAAGGAAGTTACTTAGTTCCAGTGAGTGTAGATTATTTTGGCTATGATGTAGTAGATCTGCAAAATGATTAAAAGATTATTGATTGCCAACTAGGATGTCCTAGATGAGAGCATCTGGACAGGCTGAATGGAGACCTGTGCCACACGCAAACTGCAACTGCATCTGCATTTTGCTAGAAGGTGAAGCATTCAGAAGGGGAAAATAAGTCAGGTATGGAAACTTCATTAATCTGATTAACAGATTTGTTCAATCCAAGCTGATTATTACCAGTGACACCTGTGACTCACCACAGAATCCCAACGGGGAATAAACAGAAAGAGCAGTACCGAATACCCAGGCACTTGCAAATGGAAGAATTCATCTATCAGCAGTTAGCTGGTGGCATTACAGAGGAAAGTGATAGTCCATGGGGAGCAGCCATCATCACTGGTCCACAGAAACCCTAAGATAGAACGAAGAAATGTAGGTCTTGTTTGTGATTACCAGTACTTAAACGCAAGAGAGTTTGGGCAACCTAGGTGAATGTAAATATTTCTCCTCAATGGATTTGAAGAGTGGATACCACAAATTGGCAATAGTTCCAGAAGACTGGATGAAGTCCAAGTTTATCATTCTGTGGGATCACTATCAATATCAACGGATGCCAATTGGGCTTAAGTTACGCCAGTTACATTCCAGAGGTTATTGGATGAAGTGTCAATGGGATCAAAATCATGGCTGTGTATGGTCTATTTAGATAATATGACTGTGTTTCTAAAGATCTAGAGGATGCAGAATTACCGGAGGAATTGCCAAGAGGTTGCGCTCTGCACATTTAATATCAAGTATTGAAAAGTGTCACTTGGCATCGACAGAGGTGAACTATTTAGGTCATGGGATTAGCCATGATGGTATGAAGACTGACCCAGGGTTGATATGTGCTGTCTTGATTTCTTACGCCCACAAACAACAAAAGAACTTCAATCATTTTTAGAAGTGTGTAGTTATTATAGAAAATTTATCAAAGGGTTTGCTGAAACTCCTAGGCTGTTAACTCATTTGTTGAAAGAAGGTGTTCAGTTTTCAGGTCACTGGAGTGTCAGACTGCATTTGAGAAGTTGAAAGAGGCTTTAACAACTAGCATAGTATTAATATTTCCACACTGCAAGAAGGAATTTATCTTATCGCATGACGCATGACATTGGGCGATTGTGCATATTCTGAGTTCGGGCGTAGATGGCAATGAACAGGTGAATAAAGATGACCAGAATTTCTCGCCCACGAAGAACGAGATGTTGAGAGTTACAATGAACTGAACACCCTTAGCTGCTTACAGGCGTTGACATACGTCAATGGGGACAGATGAAAATGTGTGCCCCAACCGGGACTCGAACCCGGGATCTCCTGCTTACATGGCAGATGCTCTATCCATCTGAGCCACCAAGGACACAGAGGATAGCGCGACTGCAGTGATTTATCTCTGGCACGCCTCCTGCGAAACCCACATTCTCAACGTATTGTCCCGCATTACATTCGTAGGGCCCCCGCCCATTATACTCATTACTCGCGGCACATTGCTGATTCCTGTAAGAGTTCGGGCACTGTTTGTGCACTCACACAGAATAAGAAGATGGTCAAGTGGCCAGTGAGCAGCCTTAACTATATATTTGCTAACATGGTATCTGTTCTTTCGGACATGTCCGAAAGAACAGATACCATCGGTGACCAAGCAGCTCGTTAGAATGAAATTACAATGAAATGAACACCCCTAGCTGCTTACAGGCATTGACATACGTCAACGGGGACAGATGAAAATGTGTGCCCTGACCGGGACTTGAACCCGGGATCTCCTGCTTACATGGCAGACGCTCTATCCATCTGAGCCACCGAGAACACAGAGGATAGTGTGATTGCAGGGATTTATCTCTGGCACGCCTCCCGCAAAACCCACATTCTCAACATATTGGCCCACACTACATGTAAGCAGGAGATGCCGGGTTTGAGTCCCAGTCAGGGCACACATTTTCATCTGTCCCCGTTGACCTATGTCAACGCCTGTAAGCAGCTAAGGGTGTTCATTTCATTGTAATTTCATTCTAACGAGCTGCTTGGACATGTCAGACATGTCCGAAAGGCTCACCGGCCACTTAACCATCTTCTTCTTCTGTGCGAATGCACAAACAGTGCCCTAACTCTTACGGGAATCGGCAACGCGCCACGAGTAATGAGTATAATGGGCAGGGGCACTACGAATGTAATGCGGGACAATACGTTGAGAACGTGAGATTCGCGGGAGGCGTGCCAGAGATTAATCCCTGCAGTCGCGCTATCCTCTGTGTCCTCGGTGGCTCAGATGGATAGAGCGTCTGCCATGTAAGCAGGAGATCCCGGGTTCGAGTCCTGGTCGGGGCACACATTTTCATCTGTCCCCGTTGACATATGTCAACGCCTGTAAGCAGCTAAGGGTGTTCATTTCATTGTAATTTCATTCTAATGAGCTGCTTGGTCACCGATGGTATCTGTCCTTTCAGACATGTCTGAAAGAACAGATACCATCTTAGTAAATATATGTTGAGAGTTATATATGGTATTACCTATTTCCACTGTTACCTGTATGGTAGAAAATTCAAAGTTATAACAGACCATGCTGAACTAAAGTGATCACTAGGACTGACAGATCCTTTGAGTGGATTAACTTGTTGGGCATTAACAGTCCAGTGAATTTGATCCAGTCAGTCAGGCAGCAGTAGCCGGCTGAGGCACAAGCAGCAACAGGGAAGTAACCGATTTTGTGACTTTTACGAGTTCCTAACCAGAAGCGAATTTTATATCATCATCTGTGTGCTTTAATAGTTTAGTTTCTTGAGTTTCTGCGTGTTTATTTAATATCTAATAGCCACAGTTCTCGCGTTTTCGTTTGCGCAGGGAAGTAAACCGATTTTGTGACAATATTACAAGTTCCTAATGAGGGCGAATTATTTAGTTTCACCCGAGTGCTTCGGTAGTTAGGTTTTTGAATCTCTGCCTATTAATATAACTTATTAGACACAGTTCCTGCCGGCCACAGTGGCCGTGCGGTTCTAGGCACTTCAGTCCGGAACCGCGTGACTGCTACGGTCGCAGGTTCGAATCCTGCCTCGAGCATGGATGTGTGTGATGTCCTTAGGTTAGTTAGGTTTAAGTAGTTCTAAGTTCTAGGGGACTGATGACCTGAGGTATTGAGTCCCATAGTGCTCAGAGTCATTTGAACCATTTTTTGAACACAGTTCCTGTGCTTTCGTCAGGGTCTTCAGTAGAGTTGCGCAGTACATGCCAATAGTCCGTTTATCTGCCTAGTTTAGTTTTCTACGGTCTTTAGTATGGACAGGGACTGCGATTGTTGTGTGCGGGCGTGAGCCGAGTTGGTGACACTTCGCTCTCAGCTTCATGCTGTGACGGCTTCGGTTACACAGCTTGAGGCTGCACTGGACGGGCACCACTGTTGTGGGCCGACCGTGGGGATCCAAAGGACGTCCAGCACGTCCGACTCCTCCGATCGGTCCTCGCTGGTGGTCAACCCAGTTACTGCTCGCACTGAGGCTGACCCCTCACCTGTGGTCGAGTGGGAGGTCGCCCCCGAGCGAAGCAGGCGGCGAAAGACTTCCCAGGCAGCCGCACGTAATGTCTCCCCTGTTTGTCCGACAAACAGGTTCTATGAGCTGTCTGTTGCTGACACTCGCTGAGCCAGATACTGTCGCCTGACCTGTTTCAGAGGAAACCACTCAGCCTGCAAGATGTAGGCAAACACACAGGGTGGGATTATTGGTAGTTGGGAGCTCCACGTTAGGCGCGTTATGGGGCCCCTTAGGGACTTGGCTGACAAGATGGGTGAGAAAACCAATGGGCATTCCGTGTGCATACCAGGTGGAGTCATTCCAGATGTGGAAAGGGTCCTCCCGGATGCCATGAAGAGCACAGGGTGCAGCCAACTACAGGTAGTTGCTCACGTCGGTACCAATGATGTGTGTCACTTTGAATCAGAAGAGATTCTCTCTGGTTTCGAGCGGCTAACAGAAGTGGTAAAGGCTGCCAGTCTTGCTTGCAAGATGAAAGCAGAGCTGACCATTTGCAGCATAGTCGACAGGACCGATTGCTCAACTTCTATGCGAGATGCTTAAAATAGTTTCCACAACGAAACTTTGTTTTGAAACCTAGCAGAAATTCCAAAGGGATTATGGTCTTAGGTGAAAAATGTTAGCGGCAAGAAACAATCACTGCCTTCTCCGCGCAATAGCAATGGAGATACTATCGAAGAATGTATTGCCAAAGCAGAGTTACTAAAAACAGCCTTCCGAAATGCCTTCAAAAAAGAAGAAGAAGCAGATATTCCAGAATTCGAATCAAGAACAGCTGCCAACATGAGTAACATAGAAGTAAATATCCTCGGAGTAGTGAAGCAACTTAAGTCACTTAATAAAAGCAAGTCTTCTGATCCAGACTGTATAACAAATAGGTTCCTGTCAGAGTATGCTGATGCATTAGCTCCATACTTAACAATCGTATACAACCGTTCGTTCGACGAAAGATCCGTACCCAAAGACTGGAAAGTTGCACAGGTCACACCAATATTCAAGAAAGGTGGTAGGAGTAATCCACTTAATTACAGGCCCACATCATTAACGCAGACATGCAGCAGGATTTTGGAACTTATATTGTGTTCGAACATTATGAGTCACCTCGAAGAAAACGGTCTGTTGACACACGGTCAACATGGGCTTTAGAAAACAATACAACTAGCTCTTTATTTGCATGAAGTGTTCAGTGCTATTGACAATAGATTCCAAACTGATACCGTATTTCTAGATTTCCAAAAAGACTTTTGAGACTGTAGCCCACAAGCAGCTTGTAGTGAAATTGCATGCTTATGGAATATCGTCTCAGTTATGTGTCTGGATTCGTGACTTCCATCAGAGAGGTCACAGTTCGTAGTAATTGACAGAAGGTCATCGAGTAAAACATAAGTGATTTCTGGCGTTCCCCAAGGTAGTGTCACAGGCCCTCTGCTGTTCCTCATCTACACTACTGGCCATTAAAATTGCTACACCATGAAGATGACGTGCTACAGACGCGAAATTTAACCGACAGGAAGAAGATGCTGTGATATGCAAATGATTAGCTTTTCAGAGCATTCACACAAGGTTGGCGCCGGTGGCGACACCTACAACGTGCTGACATGAGGAAAGTTTCCAACCGATTTCTCATACACGAACAGCAGTTGACCGGCGTTGCCTGGTATAACGTTGTTGTGATGGCTCGTGTAAGGAGGAGAAATGCGTACCATCACGTTTCCGACTTTGATACAGGTCAGATTGTAGCCTATCGCGATTGCGGTTTATCGTATCGCGACAGTGCTACTCGCCTTGGTCGAGATCCAATGACTGTTAGCAGAATATGGAATCGGTGGGTTAAGGAGGGTAATACGGAACGCCGTGCTGGATCCCAACGGCCTCGTAACACTAGCAGTCGAGATGACAGGCATCTTATCCGCCTGGCTGTAACGGATCGTGCAACCACGTCTCGATCCCTGAGTCAACAGATGGGGACGTTTGCAAGACAACTACCACCTGCACGAACAGTTCGACGACGTTTGCAGCAGCATGCACTATCAGCTCGCAGACCATGGCTGCGGTTACCCTTGACGCTGCGTCACAGGCAGGAGCGCCTGCGATGGTGTACTCAACGACGAACCTGGGTACACGAATGGCAAAACGTCATTTTTTCGGATGAATCCACGTTCTGTTTACAGCATCGTGATGGTCGTATCCGTGTTTGGCGACATCGCGGTGAACGCACATTGGAAGCGTGTATCCGTCATTGCCATAATGGCGTATTACCCGGCGAGATGGTATGGGGTGCCATTGGTTACACGTCTCGGTCACGTCTTATTCGCATTGACGGCACTCTGAACAGTGGACGTTACATTTCAGATGTGTTACGACCCGTGGCTCTACCCTTCATTCGATCCCTGCGAAACCCTACATTTCAACAGAATAATGCACGAACGCATGTTGCAGGTCCTGTACGGGCCTTTCTGGATACAGAAAATGTTCGACTGCTGCCCTGGCCAGCGCATTCTCCAGATCTCTCACCAACTGAAAACGTCCGGTCAATGATGGCCGAGCAACTGGCTCGTCACAATACGCCAGTCACTACTCTTGATAAACTGTGGTATCGTGTTGAAGCTGCATTGGCAGCTGTACCTGTACACGCCATCCAAGCTCTATTTGACTCAATGCCTAGGCGTATCAAGGCCGTTATTACGGCCAGAGGTGGTTGTTCTAGGTACTGATTTCTCAGGATTTATGCACCCAAATAGCATGAAAATGTAATCACATGTCAGTTCTAGCATAATATATTTGTCCAATGAATACCCGCCTATCATCTGCATTTCTTCTTGGTGTATCAATTTAATGACCAGTAGTGTAATTTTATATGCAATGAGCTTTCACTAAAATTGCAGAGCCTATACGCTTCCTGTCTTGAGCATGCAGTGATGGTGTTAACTCGGTTCATCGAAATTACTTCGCACGAAAAATCATAGAACAATTGAGAGGAGAAACGTCTTGAAACGCGCTGCGTCATGATCACATCGTGGTTCGGCGGCTGGCGTCAAAGCACCCGGTAGCGAGTGTGCAATGGCCGCTGTACGGTGTGGAACTCCTGGGCATAACTGTTCCGACGAGGCATCCATGAGCTCTTTTCACTGATAGTTTTGCTATTACTGGTGGCTCAGAATGTGAATCAATTTATCTTTGAGGTTCCATCCTTTAGTGGGCAGCTGAAATGTCGTTAAAAATAAGTAAATAGATGAGTGAACACGAACTAACTACTTCACATAGACCATTAGCAAACACAGTACTGGAACACCTCTAGTGGAACAACATTTCCTCCAGACATACAGTACTGGAACACCTCTAGTGGAACAACATTTCCTCCAGACATTTCCGCGTGCTACAGCATTGCCATACTGTGCAGATGGCGGGACGTATAGAGTTGGGGCAGCCAGTTTTACTGGCTTCTTAACTAAACGACACAGACTTGCTCTCTGCGACGGCGGCCAGATTTAACGGCTATAAGACTGTACCTCTAATTGCGTGTAGCAACCAGAACGTAGACCGCGTCTGTTGTGCTTAATGATGAGGAACATGTTCCGCTTGAGAACGACGTTAGCGTCACCACCGTACATCTGAGTCTAACTAAAGCCCATCCTCCCCGAGTGCAGCTGTAGGTGGTCTGCGAGGATGCAGGTATCCGCTAAGCGTATGCACTGATGCGGATGTCGGCGACGGTATCAGCAACCACTCTCTGCTGTAAATTCCAGGTGCGCATCAGAAAAACGGCATTTGGTCGTGTTCAGTGCGCATTCGCTTGTGTTCGCTCTTGTACGCTTGTGGTCGTTCCTGTAGCAAACCATCGAAGGAAATTCGCGTCCACTTCACACCGGCGGTATCACTCTTCTCTACTTTTGTTGTTGTTATCATGAATTGCATCAGCGACGGAGTGGTCCGAAGAGAGTGTACTGTTGCTGATGGAATTTAGATATCATATGCGCTTCGGGGGTCCAAGAGATCAACAGCACAAATACTGAAAAAAATAAGTATGGTACGCAGAAAGTTTCTGAAGCACTCAAAGATCCTAATGAGGACGTGAGAAAGACATCAAGTCATTTGATGGATGCATCAGGTGAGAGCGGAGTGAATGCGCACAAGCTATGTAATTCTTGAAATTAAATAGGAAAAGTATAATAAATTTCGTAATGTGTATGTGTCTTAGGATAGGTTTCAACTGGAGGTTCTCAATCGTGTTCTGTTCTGAGCATCTTCTTTCATCTATTTGTACGCTAGTCCTCCTCTAATGTCATCCATCATTCCAATTCTCTTTCTGCCTCTTCCTCTCATTCCTCCCACTTTCCCCTCTATAATTCTTCGTTGCAGACAATTCCGACACAGTATATGCCCTAGTCGACGTTTTATCTTTTACTGCTGAAAATTAAAAATATGCAAAAGATCCGATGATTCTCGTTGCTTATGTTCATGGCATCTATAATTACCCCCACCCCCCACATGAACCATGCATGGACCTTGCTGTTGGTGGGGAGGCTTGCGTGCTTCAGCGATACAGACAGCCGTACCGTAGGTGCAACCACAACGGAGGGATATCTGTTGGGAGGCCAGACAAACGTGTGGTTCCTGAAGAGGGGCAGCAGCCTTTTGAGCATTTGCAGGGGAACAGTCTGGATGAGGGCATGCAGCTTTACTGTATGGGTAAATGATGATGGCGTCCTCTTGGGTAAAATATTCCGGAGGTAAAATAGTATCCAATTCGGATCTCCGGGCGAGGACTACTCAGGAGGACGCCGTTATCAGGAGAAAGAAAACTGGCGTTCTACGGATCGGAGCGTGTAATGTCAGATCCCTTAATCGGGCAAGTAGGCTAGAAAATTTAAAAAGGGAAATGGATAGGTTAAAGTTGGATATACTGGGAATCAGTGAAGTTCGGTGGCAGGAGGAAGAAGACTTTTGGTCAGGTGAATACCGGGTTATAAATACAAAATCAGATAGGGGTAATGCAGGAGTAGGCTTAATAATGAATAAAAAAAATAGGAATGTGGGTAAGCTACTACAAACAGCATAGTGAACGCATTATTGTAGCCAAGATAGATACAAAGCACGCCTACCACAGTAGTACAAGTTTATATGCCAACTAGCTCCGCAGATGACGAAGAGATTGATGGAAATATATGATGAGATAAAAGAAATTATTGGTATAGTGAAGGGAGACGAAAATTTAATAGTCATGGGTGACTGGAATTCGAGGAAGAGAAGGAAACGTAGTCGGTGAATATGGAATGGGGGAAAGGAATGAAAGAGGAAGCCGCCTGGTAGAATTTTGCACAGAGCATAACTTACTCATAGTTAAACACTTGGTTCAAGAATCACCAAAGAAGGTTGTATACATGGAGGAAGTTTGGAGATACTGGAAGGTTTCAATATGTTATGGTAAGACAGAGATTTAGGAACTAGATTTTAAATTGTAAGACATTTTCAGGGGCACATGTGGACTCTGACCACAATCTATAGGTTATAGTTGTAGATTAAAACTGAAGAAACTGCAAAAAGGTGGGAATTTAAGGAGATGGGACCTGGATAAACTGAAAGAACCAGAGGCTGTAGAGAGTTTCAGGGAGAGCATTAGGGAACGATTGACAAGAATGGGGGAAAGAAATACAGGAGAAGAAAAATAGGTTGCTTTGAGAGATGAAATAGTGAAAGCAGCATAGGATCAAGTAGGTAAAAAGTCGAGGGCCAATAGAAATCCTTGGGTAACAGAAGAGATATTGAATTTAATTGATGAAACGAGAAAATACAAAAATGCAGTAAATGAAGCAGGCAAACAGGAATACAAACGTCTCAAAAACGAGATCGACAGTAGGTGCAAAATGACTAAGCACGGATGGCTAGCGGGCAAATGTAAGGATATAGAGGCGTATATCACTAGGGGTAAGATAGATACTGCCTACAGGAAAATTAAAGAGACCTTTGGAGAAAAGAGAACCACTTGCATGAATATCAAGAGCTCAGATGGAAACCCAGTTCTAAGCAAAGAAGGGAAAGCAGAAACGTGGAAGGAGCATATAGACGGACCATACAAGGGCGACGGAAGAGGAGGTAGATGAAGATGAAATTGGAGATATGATATTGCGTGAAGAGTTTGACAGAGCACTGAAAGACATTAAGTCGAAACAAGGCCCTGGGAGGAGACAACATTCCATTAGAACTATTGATAGCCTTGGAAGAGCCAGCCCTGACAAAACTCTACCATCTGGTGAGCAAGATGTATGAGACATGCGAATTACCCTCAGACTTCAAGAGGAATATAATAACTCCAATCCCAAAGAAAGCAGGTGTTGGCAGATGTGAAAATTACCGAACTATAAGCCACGGCTGCAAAATACTAACGCGAATTCTTTACAGACGAATGGAAAAACTGGTAGAAGCCGACCTCGGGGAAGTGCAGTTTGGATTCCATAGAAATGTTGGAACTCGTCAGACAGTACTGACCCTACGGCTTATCTTAGAAAATAGATTACGGAAAGGTAAACCTACGTTTCTAGCACTTGTAGATTTAGAGAAAGCTTTTGAGAATGTTGACTGGAATACTCTCTTTCAAATTCTGTAGATGGCAGGGGTAAAATACAGGGAGCGAAAGACTATTTACAATTTGTACAGAAACCAGATGACAGTTATATGAGTCGAGGAGCATGAAAGGGAAGCAGTGGTTGGGAAGGGAGTGAGGCAGGGTTGTAGCCTGTCCCCGATGTTATTCAATCTGCATATTGAGCAAGCAGTGAAGGAAACAAAAGAAAAATTCGGAGTAGGAATTAAAATCCATGGAGAAGAAATAAAAACTTTGAGCTTTATCGATGACATTAATTCTGTCGGAGGCAGCAATGGACCTGGAAGAGCAGTTAAACGGAATAGACAGTGTCTTGAAAGGAGGATATAAGATGAACATCAACAAAATCAAAACAAGGAGAATGGAATGTAGTCGAATTAAATCGGGTGATGCCGACGGACTTATATTAGGAGATGAGACGCTTAAAGTAATAAATGAGTTTTGCTATTTGGGGAGCAAAATAGCAGATTCTGGTCGAAGTAGAGGATATAAAATGTAGACTAGCAATGACAAGGAAAGCGTTTCTGGAGAAGAGAACTTTGTTAACATTGGGTATAGATTTAAGTGTCAGGAAGTCGTTTCTGAAAGTATTTGTATGGAATGTAGCCATGTATGGAAGTGAAACGTGGACGAGAAATAGTTTAGACAAGAAGAGAATAGAAGCTTTCGAAATGTGGTGCTACAGAAGAATGTTGATAATTTGATGGGTAGATCATATAATTAATGAGGAGGTATTGAACAGAATTAGGGAGAAGAGAAATTTGTGGCACAGCTTGACTAGAAGAAAGGATTGTTTGGTAGGACATGTTCTGAGGCATCAAAGGATCACCAATTTAGTATTGGAGGGCAGCGTGGAGGGTAAAAATCGTAGAGGGAGACCAAGAGATGAATACACTAAACAGATTCAGAAGGATGTAGGTTGCAGTAGGTACTGGGAGATGAAGAAGCTTGCACAGGATACAGTAGGATGGAGTGCTGCATCAAACCCGTCTCTGGACTGAAGACCACAACAACAACAACATCTATAATTACATGGCTGATGCATCATTGTTACGTTAGAGACCTTTTTTTATAAATTAATATGGTTTACCTGAGATCACGCTATTATATAGAACATAAGAACAAGTGCCCTATGTGACTGGTCGTTCGTATATTTCACATTTCATTGACCACATTTTTTGACATTATCTTCCTTATACGCACATCAGTAAAATCATTGAAGGGCTTCGTACGTGTCACTGGTGACATTAGGAACTAACTGAAACATAACAGCTACTGAAATGTGAACAATCATTAACGTAAATGCCTTCGGGTGCTAATAATCAGTCTTCAAGTTATGTTGGTCGTCGGTAATTAGGGATCTGCTTTTAAATTTTCTCTTCACTTGTAATGAGAAGCTAGCGAATTGTGTAAACCGACATCTGTGCAGACTTCCCTTCCTGAAACATTTTGCTTACTTCGTCAAAAACAGTGCGCTTGCCAAGTAAAATAATTCTATCTGATTATCGAAGTTGTGTATTGTAGCTCTAACAATAGAGTGCTGAACGTCTGATTACAAATGAGCTAATGTGTTAAACATATGGTGTTAAGCGCGTAAACGAGAAAAAGGTTAGAGAAGCTTTGAAATTATGCTTAAAGTTACCTGGAAGTCGCTAAGTGCTCTCATTATAAACCATGGAGGGATATAGTCTTTGGTGATTTCCGTTCCATTTCAAGCAAATGCAAGTCCTTAGCGCATCTCAATGTTTGTGACGTCATATCTCCGTAACTATATGTCGTACAATGATATAATTTTGTACCTACTTTCAGTGAAATATGTGGATACTGTTTGAAAGCTGTGCTACGAATATAGTCAGTAGTAAAGAAGTAATTAATTAAAACGTTTTGCCTGATGCTAAAGTTTGACTGCACGAAGAGGCGAAGCTATAGCCAGCAATTAACTGTTTACCTTTCGTCACTTTTGGGGGGGGGGGGGTGTCAGCGGGATGGAATATCGTAAAGGTTTGAAATTATGTGTGAAGCCGCTACGTGCTCTCATACTTAAATACTGGATGAATAAAGTAAGGCTATCTGCGCACCATCACTTACGCTGTCTTAAGACAAAGTATCTACATCTACATAAATACCCCATACCATTAATAGTCATTTCCTTTCCTGTTCCACTCGCAAGCAGAGCACGAGGAAAACAAACAGTCTACCGTATGAGGCATAGTTTCAATTTTTTTATCTTTGCGGTCCTCATACGCAATGTACGAGGGTCACTCCAAAAGAAATGCACACTATTTTTTTTAAATCCATCTTTTATTCTACATCTCTGAAAGTTTTACAGTGTGTAGATACATCCTTTGGGTGGTGGTGGTTAGTGTTTAACGTCCCGTCGACAACGAGGTCATTAGAGACGGAGCACAAGCTCGGGTGAGGGAAGGATGGGGAAGGAAATCGGCCGTGCCCTTTCAAAGGAACCATCGCGGCATTTGCCTGAAGCGATTTAGGGAAATCACGGAAAACCTAAATCAGGATGGCCGGAGACGGGATTGAACCGTCGTCCTCCCGAATGCGAGGCCAGTGTGCTAACCACTGCGCCACCTCGCTCGGTCCATCCTTTAGGAACAGTATTTTAATTTCTACACAATTTCCATCTCTCTCAACTGCCTTACGCCATCTTGGAACCAGCGCCTGTATACCCGCACGGCAAAGTTCTGGACCAACCTGTTGGATCCGCTGTTTGGCAGCGTCCACAAGGGTGTCATCATCTTCAAACCTTGTTCCACGAAGAGAGTCTTTCAGTTTCTCAAAGAGATGATAGTCACATGGAGCCAGGTCAGGACTGTAAGGCGGGCGTTTCAGTGTTGTCCATCCGAGTTTTGTGATCGCTTCCATGGTTTTTTGACTGACATATGGCCGTGCATTGTCGTGCAACAGCAAAACATCCTGCTTTTGCCAATGTGATGACTGACATATGGCCGTGCATTGTCGTGCAACAGCAAAACATCCTGCTTTTGCCAATGTGATCGAACACGACTCAGTCGAGCTTGAAATTTCTTCAGTGTCGTCACATATGCATCAGAATTTATGGTGGTTCTACTTGGCATGAAGTCCACAAGCAAGAGTCCTTCGGAATCGAAAAACACCGTAGACATATCTTTTTCAGCAGAAGGTCTAGTTTTTAATATTTTTTCTTGGGTGAATATGCATGATGCCACTTCATTGATTGCCTCTTCGTCTCTGGTGAAAAATGATGGAGCCATGTTTCATCACCTGTCACAATTCTTCCAAGAAATTCATCTCCACCATTCTCGTACTGTTCCAAAAGTTCGCTGCATGCCGTTTTTCTTGTTTCTTTGTGAGCCACTGTCAACATCTTGAGAACCCACCTGGCACAAACCTTTTTTAACGCCAACACTTTCAGTATTCTGCAAACACTTCCTTCCCCTATCCCAACGTAGTGTGACAATTCATTCACTGTGATGCGTCTGTCAGCAGTTACCAATTCTTTAACTCTCTGCACATTGTCTGGAGTGTGTGCAGTACGATGCCTGCCGCTGTGAGGACAATCCTCAATATTACCATGCCTGCTTTCATCACATAACCTGCTTGCCTGACGACTAACTGTACTGCGATCGACAGCAGCATCTCCATACACCTTTTTCAACCTCTTGTGGATGTTTCCCACTGTCTCGTTTTCACAGCACTAGAATTCTATGACAGCACGTTGCTTCTGACGAACGTCAAGTGTAGCAGCCATCTTGAAGACATGCTGTGATGGCGCCACTCACGAGAACAGGTTGAACTAAATTTGAAAACAGGCGGGAACGATGTATCTACACACTGTAAAACTTTCACACATGGAGAATGAAAACTCTGTTTTTACAAAAATAGTGTGCATTTCTTGTGGAGTGACCCTCATATGTTGGAGGCAGTAGAATTGTTCTGCAGTCAGCTTCAAATGCTGTTTCTCTAAATTTTCTCAACAGTAATCCTTGGGCTGGCTGGGGTGGACGAGCGGTTCTAGGCGCTACAGACTGGAACCGCGCAACCGCTACGGTCGCAGGTTCGAATCCTGCCTCGGGCATGGATGTATGTGATGTCCTTAGGTTAGTTAGGTTTAAGTAGTTCTAAGTTCTAGGGGACTGATGACCTCAGAAGTTAAGTCCCATAGTGCTCAGAACCATTTGAACCTTCTTTTTTTTTTAAGTAATCCTTGAAAAGATTGTCACCTTCTCTCCAGGGATTCCCATCTGAATTCCTGAAACATGTCCGTAACACTTGCGCTTTGTACTAACCTACTAGTAACAAATCTAGCAGCCCGCCACACTTGCGTGCTGTCTGAACGTACCAGTAACACATATAGCAGCCCTCCTCTGAATTGCTTCGATGTCCTCTAATCCGACCTGGTACGGATCCCAAACACTCGAGCAGAACTCAAGAACAGGTCGCACTAGCGTCCTACATGCGATCTCCTTTACAGGTGGACCATTCTTTCCTAAAATTCTCTCAATAACCCGAAGTCGACCATTCGGATTACCTACCACAATACTCACATGCTCGTCCCATTTCATGTAGCTTTGCAACGTTACGCCCAGATATTTAAACGACGTGACTCTGTCAAACAGGACACTAGTAATGCTGTATCCGAACATTACGAGTTTCTTTTTCCTAACTTACATTTTTCTACTTTTAGAGACAGCTGCCATTCATCACACCAACTAGATATTTGGTCTAGGTCACCTTGTATCGTCTTCGACACCTTATCGTACACCACAGCGTCATCAGCAAACAACCGCAGACTGCTGCCCCGCCAAATCATTTATGTATACAGCGAATAATAGCGGTCTTGTCACACTTCCCTGGGGCACTGCTGACGATACCCTCGTATCTGATGAACACTCGCTGTCGAGGACAGCATTTTGGGTTGTGGCACTTAAGAAGTCTTCGAGGCAGTCATATATCTGAGAACCTATTCCTTATGCTCGAACTTTCTGTAACAGCCTGTAATTGGGCACCGTGTCAATTGCTTGCCGGAAATCTAGAAGTATGGAATATGTCTGTTGCTCTTCATCTATAGCTCGCAGTATATCACATAAAAAAGATGCTTTCTACATTGATGAGCCAAAGAAACTGGCACACCAGTGTAGGGACCCCCCGAGCACGCAGAAGTGCCGCAATAAGACGTGGCATGGAGTCATGTTTCACGTATTGCTGGAGCGAACTGACACCGTGAATCCTGCAGGGCTGTCCCTAAATCCGTAAGAGTACGAGATGGTGGAGATCTCTTCTGAATAGCGCGTTGCAAGACATTCCAGATATGTTCAACAATGTTCGTGTCTGGGGAGTTTGGTGGCCAACGGGAGTGTTTAAACCCAGAAGAGTGTCTCTGGAGACATTCTGTAGCAATTCTGGACGTGTGGGGTGTCGCATTGTTCTGCTGGAACTGTCCAAGTCTGTCGGAATGCACAATGGACATGAATAGATGCAGGTGATCAGACAGGATGCTTACGTATGTCACCACTCAGAGTCGTATCTAGACGTATCAGGGGTCCCATATCACTCCACCTGCTCACGCAGCACACCATTACAGGGCCTCCACCATCTTGAACAGTCCCCTGCTCACATGCAGGCTCCATGGATTCGTCCATCCGCTCGATACAATTTGAAACGAGACTCGTCCGACCAGGTAACGTGTTTCCATCCAGTCATCAACAGTCCAATGTCGGTGATGACGGGCCCAGGCGAGGCGTAAAATGGTTCAAATGGCTCTGAGCACTATGGGACTTAACATCTGTGGTCTTCAGTCCCCTAGAACTTAGAACTACTTAAACCTAACTAACCTAAGGGCATCACACACATCCATGCCCGAGGCAGGATTCGAACCTGCGACCGTAGCAGTAGCGCGGTTCCGGACTGAGCGCCTAGAACCGCGAGACCACCGCGACCGGCGAGGCGTAAAGCTTTGCGTCGTGCAGTCATGTGCAGGAGTGGGCCTTCGGCTCCGAAAGTCCATATCGATGACGTTCCGTTGAATGGTTCACACGCTGACACTTGTCGATGGTCCAGCATTGAAATCTGCAGCAATTTGCGGCAAGTTTGCACTTGTGTCACGTTGAACGATTCTCTTCAGTCGTCGTTTGTCGCGTTCTTGCAGGATCTTTTTCCGGCCGCAGCGATGTAGGAGACTTCATGTTTTACCGGATTCCTGTTATTCACGGTACACTCGTGAAATGGTCATACGGGAAAATACCCACTTCGTCGGTACCTCGGTAATGCTGTGTCCCATCACTCGTGCGCCGACTATAACACCACGTTCAAACTCACTCACATCTTGATAACCTACCATTGTAGCAGCAGTAACCGATCTAACAACTGCGACAGACACTTGTTGTCTTATACAGGCGTTGCCGACCGCAGCGCCGTATTCTGTCTCCTTACATATCTCTGTATTTGAATACGCATGCCTTAAGTGCTTTATCTGAAAACTACCTTGAGCAGTTAAACTGAAAACCGACTCGTGGCGATAACATATTAGACCTTCTGGTGACAAACAGACCCGAAATATTTGAAACAGTTAACGCAGAACAGGGAATCAGCGATCATAAAGCGGTTACTGCATCGATGATTTCAGCCGTAAATAGAAATATTAAAAAAGGTAGGAAGATTTTTCTGTTTAGCAAAAGTGACAAAAAGCAGATTTCAGAGTACCTGATGGCTCAACACAAAAGTTTTGTCTCAAGTACAGACAGAGTGACGATCAATGGACAAAGTTCAAAGCCAACGTACAATATGTGTTAGATGAGTATGTGCCAAGCAAGATCGTAAGAGATGGAAAAGAGCCACCGTGGTACAACAACCGATTTAGAAAACTGCTGCGGAAGCAAAGGGAACTTCACAGCAAACATAAACATAGCCGAAGCCTTGCAGACAAACAAAAATTACGCGAAGCGAAATGTAGTGTGAGGAGAGCTATGCGAGAGGCGTTCAATGAATTCGAAAGTAAAGTTCTGTGTACTGACTTGGCTGAAAATCCTAAGAAATTTTGGTCTTATGTCAAAGCGGTAGGTGGATCAAAATAAAATGTCCAGACATTCTGTGACCAAAATGGTACTGAAACAGAGGATGACAGACTAAAGGCCGAAATACTAAATGTCTTTTTCCAAAGCTGTTTCACAGAGGAAGACTGTACTGTAGTTCCTTCTCTAGATTGTCGCACAGATGACAAAATGGTAGATATCGAAATAGACGACAGAGGGATAGTGAAACAATTAAAATCGCTCGAAAGAGGAAAGGCCGCTGGACCTGATGGGATACCAGTTCGATTGTACACAGAGTATGCGAAGGAACTTGCCCCCCTTCTTGCAGCGTGTACCGTAGATCTCTAGAAGAGCATAACATTCCAAAGGATTGCAAAAGGGCACAGGTCATCCCCGTTTTCAAGAAGGGACGTCGAACAGATGTGCAGAACTATAGACCTATATCTCTAACGTCGATCAGTTGTAGAATTTTGGAACACGTATTATGTTCGAGTATAATGACTTTTCTGGAGACTAGAAATCTACACTGTAGGGTTTCGAAAAAGACGATCGTGTGAAACCCAGCTCGCGCTGTTCGTCCACCAGACTCAGAGGGCCATAGACTCGGGTTCCCAGGTAGATGGCGTGTTTCTTGACTTCCGCAAGGCGTTCGATACAGTTCCCCACAGTCGTTTAATGAACAAAGTAAGAGCATATGGACTATCAGACCAATTGTATGATTGGATTGAAGAGTTCCTAGATAACAGAACGCAGTATGTCATTCTCAATGGAGAAAAGTCTTCCGAAGTAAGAGTGATTTCAGGTGTGCCGCAGGGGAGTGTCGTAGGACCGTTGCTATTCACAATATACATAAATGACCTTGTGGATGACATCGGAAGTTCACTGAGGCTTTTTGCGGATGATGCTGTGGTATATCGAGAGGTTGTAACAATGGAAAATTGTACTGAAATGCAGGAGGACCTGCAACGAATTGACGCATGGTGCAGGGACTGGCAACTGAATCTCAATGTAGACAAGTATAATGTGCTGCGAACACATAGAAAGAAAGATCCTTGCAATCCGGAAACAAAGGAAGTAGGTTACAGTACGCTTGTTCGCCCACTGCTTGAATACTGCTCAGCAGTGTGGGATCCGTACCAGATGGGGTTGATAGAAGAAGAGATAGAGAAGTTCCAACGGAGTGCAGCGTGCTTCGTTACAGGATCATTTAGTAATCGCGAAAGCGTTACGCAGATGATAGATAAACTCCAGTGGAAGACTCTGCAGGAGAGACGTTCAGTAGCTCGGTACGGGCTTTTGTTGAAGTTTCGAGAACATACCTTCACCGAGGAGTCAAGCAGTATATTGCTCCCTCCTACGTATATCTCGCGAAGAGACCATGAGGATAAAATCGGAGAGATTAGAGCCCACATAGAGGCATACCGACAATCCTTCTTTCCACGAACAATACGAGACTGGAATACAAGGGAGAACCGATAGAGGTACTCAAGGTACCCTCCGCCACACACGGTCAGGTGGCTTGCGGAGTATGGATGTAGATGTAGATGTAGATACCACTTTCTTTGGCGCTTTAGTGTAAAACATTCGTGGACATAAGATTCGCAGTCTCAAGAAAATTTATTATATTCGAACTGAGAATGTGTTCAAGGATTCTGCAGCAAACCCATGTTAGGGATATTGGTCTGTAATTTTGCGGATCCGCTCGTGGGCCTTTCTTGTATACAGGAATCACCTGCGCTTTTTTCCAGTAGTTTTGGTCTTTGCGACGGGAGAGAGATTCGCGACAAATGCAAGCTAAGTAAGCAGAGTACTCGCTAACTGTAATACTTGTTTTGTAATGTTACACTTTTACGATAAGATAGTACCTCTCAATGAGTAGTTGCGACGGCATTTTATATTTTTACAATCGGTCAATAACTGCGCGAAATACTGAAAAAAGAATTTTTTGTTGTTCTTGGGTGGCGTTAGGTAGGCAACCTGCAGTTGGTGTTAGGTTGCGGGATAGTTGCTTAGATCCCGTGGGGCCATTATTAGAGCCATAGAACGCCAAGAGCCGCTTCACACTAGCCACCGAGAAGCGCTTCTCCGCACCGCACTGGAGCCTTCCCACGCAGCGTCGCTCCTGGAAATACAAGCGGCTCCTTTGATGTCCCTTTGATATGCCGCGCCGCCGTGTTTCGGTTCGTCATGGAGCGTGATGAGCAAATGCCTCTCTTTTACTATTACCGAAGAAGAAAATCAAACAGAAGTAATTTAAAAGCAAATCTTGGGTGCCACTAACTGTCGAAGGATGCTCAGTTACAGGTTTTCTAAACAGGCAGCCAATTTATCGAATTGTGTGCTGGCTACAAACGGTAAACGTATACGTGTCATCACAGTAGCTGACAGTGTGGGTCGCTTTATTACGAGGGGCGTTTGAAAAGTCCGTGCAAAAATAAAAACTACTTACGTGTTTGGGGTAAACCTTTTTTTATGTTTCGACATAATCTCCTTTTAGGCTTATAAACTCCGTCCAACGCTGTTCTAATTTGCAGACCCATTCAGAATAATAGGAATTGTCGAAGTCTGCAAAATAGCTATTAGTTGCTGCAGTCACCTCCTCGTTTGAATAAAATCTTTGTCCCGCCAGCCATTTCTTCAAACTGGGGAACAAATAGTAGTCCGAGGGAGCTAAGTCTGGAGAATAGGGGCGATGAGAAACGAGTTGAAATCCTATTTCCATTAATTTTACGACCACAACTGCTGAGGTGTGTGCTGTGCTGGTGCATTGTCGTGATGGAAAAGGACTTTTTTGAGGTCCAATTGCCTGCGTTTTTCTTGCATCTCGGTTTTCAAACGGTCCAATAACGATGAATAATATGCGCCTCTAATAGTTTCACCCTTTTCCAGGTAGTCTATGAGGATTATCCCTTGCGAATCTCAAAAGACAGCCGCCATAACCTTTCCGGCCGAAGCACTGGTCTTCGCTTTTTTTAGTGCAGATTATCCCTTGGTAACCCATTGTTTAGATTGCTGTTTGGTCTCTGGAGTATAGTAATGTATCCATGTTTCATCCACAGTGACGAAACGACGCTTAAAGTACTGCGGATTCTTCCTGAACAGCTGCAAACGATCCTTGCAACACTTCACACGATTCCGTTTTTGGTCAAACGTGAGCAATCGCGGAACCCGTCTTGCGTATAGCTTTTGTCATGTCCAAATGTTTATGCAAAATATTATGTACCCGTTCATTCGAGATGCCCACAGCACTAGCAATCTCACGCACCTAAACTCTTCTGTCATCCATCACCATATCATGGATTTTATCAATGATTTCTGGAGTCGTAACCTCCACAGGGCGTCCAGAACAATCAGCATCCCTTGTGCCCATATGGCACTCCGAAAATTTTGAAACCACTTATAAACTGTTCCAATCGAAGGTGCAGTCACCGTAATGTTTATCAAGCTTCTCTTTAGTCTCTTGAGGCGTTTTGCCTTTCTTAAAGTAATGTTTAATCACTACACGAAATTCTTCTTCGTCCATTTTTTGACAATCACTCGACTTCCTTGATTCACACGAATGCCAAACACAAAGAAATAGACTAATATGGCGGAAACTTGGTGTGCGTTCTTCCCGAAGATGCTATTAACTAAACATGACCGCAATACGCGCCGGTCGTGCCATCTCTCGGGCTTTGCAGGGACTTTTCAAACGCCCCTCGTACAACAAAAACATTATCTTGATACTGTTGCTGGCGATGTGTGATTCCTACCACAGACTCTTCATTGACGCTGGAGCAAACAGGTAATCGCCAGATTGATCTGCGCTCAAGAACTGATTGCTCCGTAAGAAGTTAACTGACAATGAAACTAAATTTCCTCAAGGCAGGCAGTTGTACGAAAGCTGCGATTACCTTCCTCTTGGAATCGTTGGTGGTTAAGGTTTCTGTAGGTCATCTTTCTCACTGCATTAACATGCAGACAACATGTTTTCAGAGAGTTTAAAGATACAGTCTCTGTACGGCCAGAAGACACCGCACCCTGGCAAGAACGGCGACGCAACTAAAAAATGCAGTCTTTGAGCAAAATCAACTTAAAGAATACTACTATGAATTCTATTAACGTGAGTAGGCAAAATAATTTAACTGAGATCATGTTTATAAGCTATAGTGGAGTTATTTCGAGTAACATGCTGCCAATATGTGTTAGACAACGTGGATTTCATTATCCCCACTATCTCAATGTTTATGACGTTATATCTGCTGAACTACTGAACTGTGTGTGGTGCAACAGTACAGTTTTGCATCTACATTCTGTGTGTGGTGCAACAGTACAGTTTTGCATCTACATTCTGTGTTCTGCGTGGATACTGGCTACAAACTGTGTAGCGGATTGAGTCGGTAGTGAGGATGTAAAAAACTAAAACGTTAAGCCCGATGCTCAAGATCCACTGCACAATCAGTGGATATGTAGTGAGCGAAAAACGTTTTTCCTCTCATGATTTTTTGGGGCCGTGTCAGCGCGAGAAAGTTTCGTAGGAGACTGAAAATCCGCGTTAAGTTAGTTGGAAGCCGGTAACTGCTCTCATTCTGAAATACTGGATGCGTACAGAAAGGGGATTTGCACGCTACCAATTATGCTCCCTCAAGACAGCTGTTACTGCTTGTCTCATTTGTTGTGTTACGCTTTTAACAGAAAATTATACTCCTCAAAGTGCACTCTGACTGGTGATGCCAATTGAGGAGCTATTCGACCGAATAGTAGCGGCTCCGGTCAAACAAAATCATCATAACGACTATGAGAGCGGTGTGCTGGCCACACGCCCCTCCTATCCGCATCCTCATCTGATGATGACACGGCGGTCGGATGGTCCCGATGGGCCATTTGTGGCCTGAAGACGGGGTTCTATACTCCTCAACGAGTAGATTACGATGATTAATAGACAACAGTCTGTGGAGAGCAGCGACCTAATGGTATGGCATTTAAAATTCGGTCAATAGTTGCGCAAAATACTGACATTCAGATTATTGTTGGCCCCGGATGCCGTTAGATAGTCAACATGCAATTGGTACTCTGTTCCGGATGAATCGCTTACAGTCCAATTAAAACTACTTGCCGGCCACGGTGGCCGTGCGGTTCTAGGCGCTTCAGTCTGGAAACGCGCGACCGCTACGGTCGCAGGTTCGAATCCTGCCTCGGGCATGGATGTGTGTGATGTCCTTAGGTTAGTTAGGTTTAAGTAGTTCTAAGTTCTAGGGGACTGATGACCACAGCAGTTGAGTCCCATAGTGCTCAGAGCCATTTGAACCATTTTTGAACCATTTTGAACCCAAACAACGTTGCAATCGTTATGGATGACAATGCGCTGTGACACCGGGGCACAGTTGTTCGCAACTGGTTTGAAGAACCGGACAATTCGAGTGAATGATCTGATCACCCTGATCGCCAGACATTAATCCCATCGAACATTTACGGGACATAATCGAGAGATCAGTTGGTGCACTAAATCCTTCACCGGCACACTTTCGCAATTATGGACGGCTGTACAGGCAGCATGTCTCAATACTTCTGCAGCCGCGCGGGATTAGCCGAGCGCTCGGGGGCGTTGCAGTCATGCACTGTGCGGCTGGTCCCGGCGTATGGGTGTGTGTGTGTTTGTCCTTAGGATAATTTAGGTTAAGTAGTGTGTAAGCTTAGGGACTGATGACCTTAGCAGTTAAGTCCCATAAGATTTCACACACATTTGAACATTTGAATACTTCCGCAGGGGGCTTCCAAAGACTTGTTGGCTCCATGCCACCTGGAGTTTCTATACTACGCCGAGCAAGAGGAATGTCCGATAAGATATTAAGAGGTATCCCATGACCTCAGTGTGCAGAGCCGCAGCACAGTTGTTCGAATGCAATGCAGGCCTGATGGGTGGTGTAGTTTTTTTATTTGTAATACTTTTACGCGTCAATTTCATCACCGTAGACTTCTTTGCTTGCTCTTATTTTTTCCTATCACTCGTTTTTCATTTTGGAATCTACTTGTGTCGCCTATAATCTGTATCGAAGTGTCAACTACACTACTGCCCATTAAAATTACTACACCAAGAAGAAATGCATATGATAAACGGGTATTCATTGGACAAATATATTATACTAGAACTGACATGTGATTACATTTTCACGCAATTTGGGTGCATAGATCCTGAGAAATCAGTACCCAGAACAACCACCTCTGGCCGTAATAACGACCTTGATACGCCTGGGCATTGAGTAACAGAGCTTGGATGGCGTGTACAGGCACAGCTAACAATGCAGCTTCATCACGATACCACAGTTCGTCAAGAGTAGTGACTGGCGTATTGTGACGAGCCAGTTGCTCGACCACCATTGACCGGACGTTTTCAATTAGAGAGAGATCTGGAGAATGTGCTAGCCAGGGCAGCAGTCGAACATTTTCTGTATCCAGAAAGGCCCGTACAGGACCTGCAACATGTGGTCGTACATTATCCTGCTGAAATGTAGGGTTTCGCAGGGATCGAATGAAGGGTAGAGCCACAGGTCGTAACACATCTGAAATGTAACGTCCACTGTTCAAAGTGCCGCCAATGCGAACAGGAGGTGACCGAGACGTGTAACCAATGGCACCCCATACCATCACGCCGGGTGATACGCCAGTATGGCGATGACGAACACACGCTTCCAATGTGCGTTCACCGCGATGTCGCCAAACACGGATGCGACCATCATGATGCTAATAGTCCATGCTGCAGCAAACGTCGTCGAACTGTTCGTGCAGCTGGTTGTTGTCTTGCAAACGTCCCCATCTGTTGACTCAGGGATCGAGACGTGGTTGCACGATCCGTTACAGCCATGCGGATAAGATGCCTGTCATCTCGACTGCTAGTGATACGAGGCCGTTGGGATACAGAACGGCGTTCCGTATTACCCTCCTGAACCCACCGATTCCATATTCTGCTAACAGTCATTGGATCTCGACCAATGTCGCGATACGATAAACCGCAATCGCGATAGGCTACAATCCGACCTTTATCAAAGTCGCAAACATGATGGTACGCATATCTCCTCCTTGCACGAGGCAGCACAGCAACGTTTCACCAGGCAACGCCGTTCAACTGCTGTTTGTGTATGAGAAATCGGTTGGAAACTTTCCTCATGTCAGGACGTTGTAGGTGTCGCAACCGGCGCCAACCTTGTGTGAATGCTCTGAAAATCTAATCATTTGCATATCACAGCATCTTCTTCCTGTCGGTTAAATTTCGCATCTGTAGCACATCATCTTCGTGGTGTGGCAATTTTAATAGCCAGTAGTGTAGCACTGCACATCGATTGATAACGTGGCAGCTTGTGAAGCCAGCGTGAGAACAGTTTCAGGTAACACCGAGGAATTACAGTTTGCTTTTAGTGGTGAAGCAGAAATTTTTCTGTCCAGAGTTTGCTCGTATAGATTAGCTTGAATCGCCGTGAACAAAGCGATCGAGAATTTTTTTTATTTACTGCCTTTCAAACGTGCCCACACAGAAACATCAACAGTGGAATGCCAGATACGCCGACAGGAACGAAATGACAACACAACACCCAGTCCCTGAGCAGAGGGAATCTCCGACCCGGACGGGAATCGATGCCCTTTCGGTTAGCAACCCGCCGCGCTGACCGCCCAGTTACCGAGGCAGACGTGGTTACGTTAGAGCACGAGTTTAAATCCAGGGGTATAACATGCGCCGTCTCGCGCAGTTGTCATTGGGCATTTAGTATCACTGTCGACACCACCTGCATTTCCGTCATACTTCGCGAGACGGCCGCTTCTATCATTGCTCCGCGTTATACACTATAGTGCGTTTAAAATACGAGGGTTGGAACTTTAATAGTGGCACCTATTTATTTACAGCTCGTACAAAATAGATACGTGTTTCAAAGTTTTACTGACCCTCAAAGTAGTCACCAGCATTGTGTATAACCCCTTGCCAGCGTTGTGGAAGTCGTAGGATACACTTAGCAGCACCAGTTGTGTTGACAGTTCGAGCGGCGCGGTCTATTGACCGACGAATATCTGGCAGTTATGAAGCGAATGCCGTGAACCAACCTACATCCTTCTGAATCTGTTCACTGTATTCATCTCTTGGCCTCCCTCTATGATTTTTACCCTCCATGCTTCCCTCCAATACTAAATTGGTGACCCCATGATGTCTCAGAACGTGTCCGACCAACCGATCCCTTCTTCTAGTCAAGTTGTGCCACAAATTCCTCATCTCTCCAATTCCATTCAGTACCTCCTCAATAGTTATGTTATCCACCCATCTAATCTTCAGGATTCTTCTGTAGCACAACATTTCGAAAGCTTCTAATTTTCTTCTTGTCAAAACTATTTATCATCCATGTTTCACTCCCATACATGGCTACACTCCATACGAACACTTTCAGAAAAAGGTTCTACGCTTGATGTTAACAAATTTTTCTTCTTCAGAAACGCCGGCCGGAGTGGCTGAGCGGTTCTAGGCGCTTCAGTCTGGAACTGCGCGACCGCTACGGTCGCAGGTTCGAATCCTGCCTTGGGCATGGATGTTTGTGATGTCCTTAGGTTAGTTAGGTTTAAGTAGTTCTAAGTTCTAGGGGACTGATGACCTCAACTGTTTATGTCCCATAGTGCTCAGAGCCATTTGAAATATCTTCAGAAACGCTTTCCTTGCCACACCCAGTCTACATTTTATATCCTCTCTACTTCGACCATCATCACTTATTTTGCTGCCCAAATAGCAAATCTCGACTACTACTTTAAATGTCCCATTTCCTAATCTAATCCCTCAGTATCACCTGATTTAATTCCACTACATTCCATTATCCTCGTTTTGATTTTGTTGATGTTCATCTTATATGCTGGTTTCAAGACACTGTCCATTCCCTTCAACTGTTCTTCCAAGTCCGTTGCTGTCTCTGACAGAATTACAGTGCCATCGGCGAACCTCAAGGTTTTTATTTCTGCTCCGTAGATTTTAATTCCTACTCCAAATTTTTGTTTTGTTTGCTTTACTGCTTGCTAAACATACATATTGAATAACATCGGGGATAGGTTACAGCCCTGTCTCACTCCCTTTTCAACCACTGCAACCCTTTTGTGCCCCCTGCCCTCCCCCCTGACTTACAACTGCCGTCTGGTTTCTGTACAAATTGTAAACAGCCTTTCGATCCCTGTATTTTATCCCTGCAACCTTTAGAATTTGAATGAGAGTGTTCCAATCAACATTGTCAAAAGCTTTCTTTAAGTCTACAAATGCTATAAGTGTAGGTTTGCCTTTGCTTAACCTATCATCTATGAGAAGTCGTAGGGACAGTATTGCTTTATGTGTCCCTAAATTTCTACGGAATTCAAATTGATCTTCCCCGATGTCGGTTTCGCCAGTTTTTCCATTCGTCTGTAAAGAATTTTATTAGTATTTTGCAACCGTGACTTATTAAACTGTTAGTTCGATTAAGTTTCACACCTCTCAGCACTTGCCTGTTTTGGAATTGGTATTATTATATTCTTCTTTAAGTGTGAGGGTATTTCGCCTGTCTCATACACCTTGCTCATCAGATGGAAGAGTTTTGTCATGGCTGGCTCCCCAAAGGTAGTTCTAACTGAATGTTGTCTACTCGCGGGACCTTGTTTCGAGTTACGTCTTTCAGTGCTCTGTCGAATTCTTCACGTAGTATCATATGCTACATACTTGTAAGTAGGCTGTTTATGTTTTCTCTATGTAAGTAGGCTGTTTATGTTTTCTCTATGTAAGTAGGCTGTTTATGTTTTCTTATTGGCAACGTTACGTAGCGCTCAATATGAAAATCACTGGCTGTGCTGTGTGCAGTCTGTCGCTAGTTTGCATTGTTGTCTGCCATTGTAGTGTTGGGCAGCGGCAGCTGGATGTGAACAGCGCGTAGCGTTGCGCAGTTGGAGGTGAGCCGCCAGCAGTGGTGGATGTGGGGAGAGAGATGGCGGAGTTTTGTAATTTTTCATGAACTGATATATATATTATGACATGTGATGATATTAAGGTAAATACATTGTTTGTTCTCTATTAATATCTTTCATTTGCTAACTATCCCTATCAGTAGTTAGTGCCTTTAGTAGTTTGAATCTTTTATTTAGCTGGCAGTAGTGGCGCTCGCTGTATTGCAGTAGCTTGAGCAGCGAAGATTTTTGTGAGGTAAGTGATTTGTGAAAGGTATAGTTTAATGTTTGTCAGGGCCATTCTTTAGTAGAAAATTTTGAAAGTCGGATTGCGTTGCGCTAAAAATATTGTGTGTCAGGTTAAGCACAGTCCTGTATAATTGTTCAAAGGGGACGTTTCATATGTCGACCCTTAGCCTAGGATACCTCACTGGAATCTTCTGATTTTTTCTTGTAGTTTGTGTATTTAGTGTAGCTTTTGTTTATTGCTAGCGCGTAATTGTAGAGAGAATCTCCTTTGTAGTTGTAGTTTTCATTGTTGTAGGGTAAAACAGTTGTGGCATGCATGTAGATTTGCACCAAGTATTTCGCAGCTGCAATTAACTAGACATTATTTCCATTGCTACGTTATTTTATTTTGCTCTTCAAATTGTGTTTTTCTGTGTTGTTGTGTGAAATACTGTGACAGTAATGGCGTGTGAAAAACGTAATACTAGGCTCCAAAGTAAACTGAGAAATGACAGTGAAGACGAAGGCAGTGTGTTAGCGCCGCAGAGTAATGAATTAACTGATGTTCAAAGTAGTAATTTGGTAATCGTGCATAGGGAAATGGAGCGGGCGGCAAACAATGGCACGGACAGTGAAACAATTAGTGAAGAGGGAAGCATTATCGATAGATCGGTCGGCAACAGCTCGCCTCAGGAATCCGAAATGACAGGACACAATTTCGCAAATACTGTAGATTCAGGTTTTGGGTCATCACCGTTTTCTCAAATAAGTCAAGACACATTTTCTGCTTGTCAAAATGTGAATGTTGTCGGTGCAAATGCACTGCCGAAAAGCGTAGAGAAACAGATTCCAGACACTAATACATTATTATTGCAATTAATGCAACAAATGGAACAAAATCAGAGACAAACACAGCAAAAGCTTGAAAAGTTAGACACAGTGGAACAAAATCTTAAAAAGTTAGACACACTGGAACAAAATCAGAGACAAACACAGCAACAGCTTCAAAAGTTAGACTCATTGGAACAAACTCTTGAACAAACGCGTGAAGATTTAACTACTGAGTTATATAACATTGAATCGAAATGTCAAAAAGTCTGTAACGACGTAAAAACACAAATTTGTGAGCATTTCCAACCTATTTTTTCGCGTCATGAAAATGCACTACAGAATCACGAAGCAGCTATAAAAGAACTGCACACTATTGTTCATGAAAATCATGAGACCTTGCAAGCAAAATTTGACTCAGTTGCATCTACCGATGCGGTTATGCAACTTGCAAAAACTCAGGAAAACTTAAAGGTCGCAGTAGACACGATTGCAACACAAATGGACACTCTGAAACTTGGTTCAGAAAAACATAGAGAGGAAATGATTTCACTATCGGATAAAGTAGCCGAACTTTCAGATCAGTTCACTAACTTATCTACAAAGGTAGATGATGATCTGAATGACACAACACCTGTAGCTTTCATGGACACTGAAGAGTATGAACAAATTAGAAAATTCAAACAAAATCAAAATCAAATCAATACACAGTACAAAAGAGAAATCCGGGAAGTGCAAGATCAGTTGGCACAAGTAGTACAAGAATTACGTATTTCAGAGGACACTCGCGCCCCAATACGGGAAGAGGGACATACAAATACGGAACAGACACAAAATAACACAGGGCATTTCGGAAGTAATGAAAGAAATTGGGAATGTGCACCGAATTTTGAGAGGGAACGGCCGACACGACCTAACAATGACCGATATGCGACTCGCCGACATGATGATTTTGACTATAAGCTGTTCATTACTACACGTAAATTCAAAACATTTAAGAATTCTGGCAACGACATTCATCCACAAGCATGGCTCCATCAATTCTCTCATTGTTTTCCTCCCAACTGGTCGTTGGAACACAGATTAGAATTTATGTGTGGCTACTTAGAGAATGAACCAGCTGTAAGAATGCGATCGGTAATTCACGATTGCCACAGTGAAGGAGAGTTTTACCATGCCTTCCTCTCAGCATATTGGTCTCAAGCCACACAAGACCGTGTAAAACATAGCATCATAATGATGAAACGTTTCGAACAATCTGAATTTTCCAGTCTTATGAAATATTTTGAAGACATGTTGCATAAGAATCAGTATCTTTCAAACCCATACAGCCCCTCAGAACTCATCCGCATTTGCTTAATCAAACTGCCTGAACATTTACGACATATTATTTTAGCAGGACGTTGCAAAGACGACATTGAAGCTTTTCAGGGACTGTTACAAGAATTAGAAATTGACACTGACAGTCGCCGGATGCGAAAACAGGAAAACAATCACTACAGGTCACATACGTCACAATTCCGTGACGACAGAAACAATAACTGGACACGACAAGGCTATTCTCACAACACAAATCGTGACCAAAACAGACACCACCCGTATGACAACCGTTGGCAGAGTAGTAATAACTACAGGGAAAGATCACCTCTCCGTGGTAGTGACTATCACAGAGACAATAAGAGAAACAGACAATATGGGAACCAGAATAATTATTATCAAGGGAGGCAGAATAAATTCAGGCGCAACAGTTCGACGCACAGTTACGATTCAGGGAGAAATTCTCCACCACGTGACCGACACGAAAGAAACTGTGTAAACTACCGACAAAACGACAGACCTGAATTCCATCAGAACTGGCGGGATTCAAACAGAGCAGGGCCCTCTCGGCAAGGCGAATTTGTAGAAGTTAGGTCTCCAAATCCCATTAACGACGCGCGCCAACAAAGAGACAATAGGCAATGACTCGCACAGCAGCCAGCTGCGTGCGGCCGCTGGCTCAGGGAAAAATAACATAGACGCTAACCTTGAGAAAAACTCCAGTATTCTTTACCGACGTATACCGCCTGACAATTGCATTCAAGTTCAAACTCTGAGTACTATGAAGAGTAAAGGTTTACACCACATTTCTCATGTAAAACCATTTATTGACAGAAATCTGCCTTTTAACTTTGTCTTTGCCATAAAACGTTTCACTTCACGTTACTAGTATGCTTTAGAAACTGTTACCATGCAACAATGTTTGAAGTTAAATATCCAATCAAGAACCAAGAGAACTTATTTAAACAGAAATGACGAATGCATTGTTATAGTAAACAGACGTCACAGTGTTATTGTGTGTGTACATTCTTGCTTGTTTGTTGCACGATTACGTAACGACTATAAGGCTCACATACTTAGAACATTTACCAGTACTGCTAATGAGATTTTAATGCAACATTTTGGTTTACTTGAAAATACATTCCGGATTTAAAGTACTTTCTGTGAGATACCAGATGAGACAATAGTTAGTTTATATGACAGCTACACGATTTTATCACGACGCTACTAATGAGTGACAATTTACAATGTTGCTTTTGCGGTGTATCTGTTTTATATCTGCACAGTTTTCTGAATTCTTCTGGAAAGAAAAACATGTTTTAGTAGTAACTTTTGTGGTATAGCAACAATGAGACACCCTTTTTCGTGGCACAACATTACGTTACTGTACAGTACTTTCTTCATCACGCCAATAAGCATAATAACTAAGATATCTCTACGCAAAGCATTTCACTTTTGTTTATCATGAGGTAAGTACATTGGCTTCTGCAGAACTTAGCTTTTGGAGGAAAATAACGACACTTTCACAGAGATTATCTTACAACAATATGCACATTTAGCGCTACAGGACACGTATTTGAGTCATTAATTTTATACTTAAAACATTTATTTTTAAAGATTTTTGAATTACAAAGAAAGTTTTCAGTGATACATTTCATTTCATTGCTGTAATCTGTAACACCTGAGGGTATAATTACATTAATCCTCAGGGGGGTACATGCTTACTTTGTGTACCATGTGTTTGGCAAGCACAAGGAACCCTAGCTAATATGGTATTTGCTTATACAACTTTACACATCGGTACCATATTTCTCTAACACACAAATTACACAGCTATCTGATCATTTAACTGAGAGATAAACATTTTTTTTACTACGTCAGTGACAGATGTTTACGTAATTACACAGCTGGATAACTTCACACTTATGAAACTGTATTTTGTCTGTGCATTGTAAACTGTTCATATTTTTTCGGAACCATTGTGATACTATGAGAGCTTTGAATGATGTATTTGGTAACGGGATTATGATTTTTAAAGTACGTTTGAGGCAGATGACACTTTTGACATGAGCAGAGAATTTTTTTAGGCTTAGAAATTATTGGAGGAAGTTACGACGATTTTGAGATTTGACTGAGGTGTTATGATGTTATTATTACGATGACGATGTGTATTATGTTGTTGAGGAATGTTTATTATGCTACGTATTTCTCACGATGAAATATTGAAGAAGTGTCGACGAATATGTATATGTATAATGAGGTAAGGAATAATGAGTAGTGTTTAGGGACTCTGATTTATGAAAAGGATGTTGGAAACCGAGAAACGTACTTTAAGAGTTATGAAATGTGTGTGTATATTCGTGAATGTATTACAATGCAGACGAAAATTTTTTTGGACACTGTTATATCTATAGCATTTTGTTTCTACAGATTTGCAACGCTAATTCTTGACCTGTGAAATATTTCTATGTGAGACGGTAGCAGAAACTGCTGTCGTAAATATTTCCGTACGAAGGTTAGGTGACCACCTGCACATAATGCGTCGTGGGCACCCAGGTGTGTCAGACACCTGGAGAACAAGCCATTAGTGTGAGTGCCTCGTCAGAAGCACAGGTAAAAAAAAAAAAAAAACAGAAAGGGAAGGCCATTGTCCGCGCTACTGACATCTCCTTGTTGAAAGCATACTGTGGAGCTCGTAATTTATGATATTTTACTGAAATGCCTAATGAAACGATGAGAAACATTTCACAGCTATTGTCTTGCTAGTTAAGAAAAATGCCATATGGCTTGCTTTATGTATTTATTTACACATTTTGTTTAATATCAAGTTTCTAGCTGCACTGCAGCATTGGTTAAAATAAAATTTAATATATGTACTAATATAGTTATTTTATGCCTACAGATCCAGTCAATAAGAAATTTATGATCTACTTACAAGAAAAGAGGGCACATAAATAGGCATTTCCCTTCACAGGAATTGCATAAATAATTTCTTTACGATTTGGTAACTTATCTGCTAGTGTAAGTTCTCGTGATGCATCACTCTAGTGTTAAGATGTGACATAGGTTTTAGACATGGCCATTTTAGTGTAATATTTTTTCTGCTTGAGCTATGTCATGTTTAGATATAAGTTACTGCATTTGCTGTTGCTGTTTGCCAGGCATAGTGCTACTAAATTTCACATTACATTACTCTGCTAAGCCAATTTTACTACTCATTGATTTTTCATGTTGCTGCACATTGGCTCATATTAGTTGTAATTTTGCATTTTATCTGTAAATTAGATTTACTGCTGCTTGCTTTGCACTCTGCATTTTTTTTTGGTCATTGCTGTTTGTGTTACATGTTTTGTGCTGCTGCATTGCCTCGTCCCTTAGTTTAGCATCTGAGCTCAGTAGATTTAAGTTAGCTTAAGAGGGGGTAGACTATATGAGAAACTGACTGTGGAGAATAGGTAAAGAATGCATTGCGAAGTTATATAAAAAGGATTTGGGCCCAAATGAGTATTGTACAATCAGAAATAATTATTTTGAAAGAAATATGAACAGAATACAGAAAGCATGCTTGGATAAGATTTTTTGGTGGAAGCAAAGGTTGAAATAAGACGAAAGATCTATAGAATGAAGTTTTGGGTTGGACTGCAGTACCACATGTTACACTGAAAACGAACCCTGTCCTTTCCCATTGGTGTTATCCCACTGTGTGTTTGTGTACCCTTGTGTATTTGTTTTCTTCCTGTCTCTGTGTAGTTTCATAGAATTTTTTTTTCTTTTAATATTAAGCTACATTCACTATGAGGAGGAATACTGTTATCCTCAAATATAAGTTGCATTAATAATATGTTATTTTCTTTGTAAAGTTGTTTACAATTCTGTTCTGTTTCAATGTTCATGTGTGAAATTAATGTTTCGAAAACTATTCTCATTATTTTATGTATGTACTTATGTCACTATTTTTGTAACACTGATGTATATGTTTATTTCTCTTCTTTTGTAAAGCCTGTACTACAAATGTTATCTGTATTATTATGTTTTTAATGATGTATTTTGTACCTTTGTAATTGTATTCTTATGTTATAAAATTGTAACTGTCACCAGTTCATGACATTATTAACTTGTAAGTTACATTTCACTGCACACGTTTCTGTTGGTCATAGTATGTGGACAATATGTGAGAAGTAGGGACTGTTAGTGTTTTCACGTGTGTTAATAACTCAGCAAGGGACTGGATAACAGCATTGCTGGTTCTAAGGACAATTTCAAAACTTTCTGAGTGCACAAGTGGTGGTTTATGGACTTGCTATATTCTCTGCAAGAATCTTCGATGGTGATTGTGCACCTGCACAGTCGCAACGGATGGCTGCTGGCCGTCTATACCAGGACTACAGTGGGTCTGCACCTCTGGTGGCCCACCAATACCATTATCTCTGCAAGGACTACAGTGGGTCTGCATCTATGATGACCCACCAACGCCATTATTTCTACAAGGACTGCAGTGGGTCTGCACCTCTGGTGGCCCACCAATACCACAATCTCTACCAGGACTCCAGTGGGTCTGCTCTGTGATGAACTACCTACCAATATTCTTCCAAACTTCGAATGACTCTGCTGTGGGTTTGCTCTGTTGTGGCCCATTACCTGTCTGCATGTCGAGAGTCAGCACTGTCTTTCCGTTGGAAGGACAACACTACTTCTTCAAGACTGCATGGAAATCCACTACTTCTATGTGCATTTTCTTTTACTGCTCAGACTTTGAGAAAAACTCTGCATTTTTACTGTGATGAACAATGTGGACTGTCTTTATGGACTGTGAGAAAATTTTAGCTTTTGACCAACATTGTATCAATAAGTGTGTGCATTTTATATCTTTGTTACTGTAATTGTGAAAAATTTTTGTCAAATCTGTATTGGCCACTGCCCAACACCATTTGTAAAAATTTTTGTGGGGAGCATGGGGGCTATGTAAGTAGGCTGTTTATGTTTTCTCTATGTAAGTAGGCTGTTTATGTTTTCTCTATGTAAGTAGGCTGTTTATGTTTTCTTATTGGCAACGTTACGTAGCGCTCAATATGAAAATCACTGGCTGTGCTGTGTGCAGTCTGTCGCTAGTTTGCATTGTTGTCTGCCATTGTAGTGTTGGGCAGCGGCAGCTGGATGTGAACAGCGCGTAGCGTTGCGCAGTTGGAGGTGAGCCGCCAGCAGTGGTGGATGTGGGGAGAGAGATGGCGGAGTTTTGTAATTTTTCATGAACTGATATATATATTATGACATGTGATGATATTAAGGTAAATACATTGTTTGTTCTCTATTAATATCTTTCATTTGCTAACTATCCCTATCAGTAGTTAGTGCCTTTAGTAGTTTGAATCTTTTATTTAGCTGGCAGTAGTGGCGCTCGCTGTATTGCAGTAGCTTGAGCAGCGAAGATTTTTGTGAGGTAAGTGATTTGTGAAAGGTATAGTTTAATGTTTGTCAGGGCCATTCTTTAGTAGAAAATTTTGAAAGTCGGATTGCGTTGCGCTAAAAATATTGTGTGTCAGGTTAAGCACAGTCCTGTATAATTGTTCAAAGGGGACGTTTCATACTATATACCATCATTTGTTGTGGTGGATCTTTGTACTGCAAAATGATGGTCAGGTCCTGCAGAAAGTGTCATCACTTCTGTCTCTAAGCTGGTCTTAGGTTGTGCTCCAAAAATGGACAGCATAGAGAACTTTCTGCAAGACCTGACCATCATTTTGTAGGACAATGCTCAAGCACGTACAGTGCAAGCTGTTACTGATTTGTTTGACTGATGGAGCTGCCAAGTGCTATACTACCTACTGCAGTCCCTGACTTAAGCCCTCGTAAGTTCAACTACATTTCTAAACTGAAGGAAATACTTCACGACAGTCGCTTCAAAACGGCTACAAATTCGTCGGGCAATAGACCGCGCCGCTCGAACTGTCAACGCGGCTGGCAGTGCCACATCGCTAGCAACGGGTTATACACAATGCTGGTGACTACTTTGAAGGTCAGTAAAACTTTGAAAAACGTATCTATTTTGTATGAGCTGTAGATAAATAGTTGCCACTATTAAAGTTCCAACCCTCGTAAGTAGCGACTTTTGACAGTTCAGCGTGGAGCGGATGGAGGGAAGCGTAGTTGCCAGCTTGTGTAGCGCGCGTCAGCAGATGACAACACGCGAAACGCGGCAGGGTCGCTTGACTGCGAGAACAGCAAGCTGGCCGATCTGCGGTCTTTCTGAAACGATTTTAAAGAAACTATTCTGTAATAAACTCTCATTCTCTCACATCCTACAGTTTAATGCGTCAGCTTCATGACGAACCACCTAGCATTTCGTTGCCGGCCGGAGTGGCAGAGCGGTTCTAAGCGCTACAGTCTGGAACCGCGCGACCGCTACGGTCGCAGGTTCGAATCTTGCCTCGGGCATGGATGTGTGTGATGTCCTTAGGTTAGTTATGTTCAAGTAGTTCTAAGTTCTAGGGGACTGATGACCTCAGCAGTTAAGTTCCATAGTGCTCAGAGCCATTTGAACCAATTCAGCATTTCGTTAATGGTCAAAGTTATTGTGATATTTAGCTAGTAGGTAAATCACTACAAAAAATTCTTAGTTTGAAGTGAAGAATAGTTGTCGCTATGAATTTGTGTTTGATGCGTGTTAGGTTACATCTTGCTGTGTATTAAATGTAGATAATATATTGAATTACTCTTTAAACTTGCCAGAATATCGCTGTCTGTTTCCGATCTTGAAAAAATGGAATGTAAATAACCGCTCTGGCAGGAACTCGTGCGTCAGCGAAAAAACTAGAATGAAATATTCATAAATTCCTCGTATCTCATAAATGTTTTGAGGTATCGAAACAAGATTTTGGCGAATGACAACGACTGCGAGACTGTTTTGCCATATGATTTGTATGCGGAATTTCCTTATCTACAGCGATATTCAAGCGACTACAGATTTTTTCAAAGAAATAATGTAATTATTGTGGGTCAAGGTGAAACGTGAACTGCTGTGGGTTTTGTAATAACATAAATGACTAAGGTACACATTTACTTTTATACTGAGAATTTGCTGTTTCATAAACTACTGAAATGACTAGCACTCAGTTGTTATTTTAATAATACCCTATTCCAGGATTATGTCGAATTTCAACTGCATTACAATGTTAGTGAGATGAATATTTCTAAACTCTGCTGTGTTTTAACAAAAGAAGATTTTAATGTGGCAGCAGGAGAAGTTACGTATCCCTCAAAACTCACCACAGTCCTTCATGAATCAATGTCTCCACCACAGTCCTTCATGAATCAATGTCTCCTCAACTACCTTCTTGGTATTATGGCTGGCAACTCAAGACAAGCCCTGCAACATTCGCAGTAGCTTCTTTTATCAGCATTTCAATCTCACTGAGCGTAAACTTATTGCTGTTTCTTGCCACATTACTTTTCACCTAGGCCCATATATTCTGTCGGATTTAGATGAGCATGATACGGATGAAGACTGGTTAAACAATGTCCTTTACCGTTTGCCAGTTCGCGTGAAGTTTCGGCTTGGACAACACTACAAGTTCCACTAACTTTGCCTTATACATTCTAGGTTAAACTTTAATCTCATGGAACATTTCTTTTGTACCCAGAGTAAAATATCCGCTTTCGTCCATTGCATTGTTGGAGCTTTATGCATCACAACAGTGTGGTATGGCGTTTTGTCCCATTACTATTGTCGAATCCCGAGGAATGTTTCGCAGCAGAACGTTATCTTCCCAGCCGATGAACGTGTTCTTGGACGACACTTTTATTGCAAATCTCGTATTCAGATGTAGGCCTACTGGACTGTTGTCATTAATGCAATGCCAACACAAAACACTTGTTCACGATACCTAACGGCTACAGAACACTTCAACGCCAGAAAACACGACTTTCCTACGAGAGCTGACAAACGTTGATGCGTCTACAGCATGGCGTTGCAACTAGTGCGCGATCGCCCATTTGTCTTTACTTCAGAACGTATGTGGGCTGCAATGTAAGCCGGTAGAGTATTATACGGTCAGTAACGGACGAGTTATGTCCTGCAGACTGAACGTCACGACCATCTGTTGCAGCTGCGCGTGTGAAAGCAGTGGAGTAGCGCTGGCAGGCCACTTACATTATACGAAACTAAAAATATTAATAACTAATAAGGGAATAACCTGAGGAACGTCATATTTGATGTACAACCTTCTGTTGTGAAAACAAACAATATGTCAAAGTCTGAGATGAAAAATAGTTGTATTTTGGAAGTTAGTAAAATTCCAAAAAAAAAAAAAACCTAATTTTCCGACAGTCAAGAATTTAAATAAATACAGTGATGTAATAGTTCACCTTCAGTGACTATGTACGATGATCTGGTAACACTTTCAGTGTTCATATATAAATTTGGAAAGTTTTTAGTTTCAGAAAACCTCTGTGACTTTTCTATAATAATAATTTCAAGAATTCTAAGTAAATATGTGTATTGTGTGTTAGGGTGCGTGTGAATGAGAATGCGTGCGTGAGAGTATGTGGGACGTTCGGCATTATTAAAAATCATTCATGTAATTCTCTACAGGAACTGGCAAGTGTTCCAATTCTGTAACGTGGGAACGAATCCACTAGTGGCCCCTGCTAGTGAATGTCGGATGTCGAAGCATGTATGCTTGTGTATAAGACAGCCGGAACATTCGCGACTACATAATAAATTTCCAGATGTAGAGTAAAGCTTATAGTTCATTTTGTTTTGTTTATTTAGACAGTTTTGTATTACTTAATTTGATGACGTCAATGAGCCTAGTGAAGTGGTTGGTGCTTTGCTAGATTTTGGCGCGAGGCGCGCCCTAGAAGTGAGTTCTCAATGGTCGTAAGTGCTGACAGCCAATGAGAAGCGAGACGGTTGGCCGCCTAGCGATTAGATTAGATTAGATTAGATTAGATTAATACTAGTTCCATGGATCATGAATACGATATTTCGTAATGATGTGGAACGAGTCGATTTTTCCAATACATGACAAAATTAGGTTAATTTAACAACATATTTAAGTTAATATAACAACTTTTTTATTTTTTTTGTGGTTTTTTGTTTTCCTTTATTTTTTTTTAATATTTTTGTTTTTTTTTGTTTTCTTAATTTATCTCTAAAAATTCCTCTATGGAGTAGGAGGAGTTGTCATTCAGAAATTCTTTTAATTTCTTCTTAAATACTTGTTGGTTATCTGTCAGACTTTTGATACTATTTGGTAAGTGACCAAAGACTTAAGTGCCAGTATAATTCACCCCTTTCTGTGCCAAAGTTAGATTTAATCTTGAATAGTGAAGATCGTCCTTTCTCCTAGTATTCTAGTTATGCACACTGCTATTACTTTTGAATTGGGTTTGGTTGTTAATAACAAATTTCATAAGAGAGTATATATACTGAGAAGCTACTGTGAATATCCCTAGATCCTTAAATAAATGTCTGCAGGATGATCTTGGGTAGACTCCAGCTATTATTCCGATTACACGCTTTTGTGCAATAAATACTTTATTCCTCAGTGATGAGTTACCCCAAAATATGATGCCATATGAAAGCAATGAGTGAAAATAGGCGTAGTAAGCTAATTTACTAAGATGTTTATCACCAAAATTTGCAATGACCCTTATTGCATAAGTAGCTGAACTCAAACGTTTCAGCAGATCATCAATGTGTTTCTTCCAATTTAATCTCTCATCAATGGACATACCTAAAAATTTGGAATATTCTACCTTAGTTATATGCTTCTGATTAAGGTCTATATTTATTAATGGCGTCATACCATTCACTGTACGGAACTGTGTGTACTGTGTCTTATCAAAATTCAGTGAGAGTCCGTTTACAAGGAACCACTTAGTAATTTTCTGAAAGACAGTATTGACAATTTCATCAGTTAATTCTTGTTTCTCAGGTGTGATTACTATACTTGTATCATCAGCAAAGAGAACTAACTTTGCCTCTTCATGAATATAGAATGGCAAGTCATTAATATATAATAACAACAACAAAGGACCCAAGACTGACCCTTGTGGAACCCCATTCTTGATAGTTCCCCAGTTTGAGGAATGTGCTGATCTTTGCATGTTACGAGAACTACTTATTTCAACTTTCTGCACTCTTCCAGTTAGGTACGAATTAAACCATTTGTGCACTGTCCCACTCATGCCACAATACTTGAGTCTGTCTAGCAGAATTTCATGATTTACACAATCAAAAGCCTTTGAGAGATCACAAAAAATCCCAATGGGTGGTGTTCGGTTATTCAGATCATTCAAAATTTGACTGGTGAAAGCATATATGGCATTTTCTGTTGAAAAACCTTTCTGGAAACCAAACTGACATTTTGTTAGTTTTGAGTGTGGGAGAGTGAGGGGGGAGTCGCGAGCTAGCTTTGATTGGAGGCGGTTATGCTGGATGTGACTTCTCGCATTATGTGTAAGATGAAGTCTTGGGATGACTTCCGCGTTATGGTCCAGTGTTAATGGTATCTGGTAGTGACCAGAAACTGTTTATGAAAACTTTAGAGTGTTGTGATAATTCGTTCCGACGAAAATCGTGAGTGAACTTTGAATTATATAGCGTGGCGGTACTGAGTATATTCTTACTGAGTATTTTATGGCGAGCATAGACTTTTACTGAAGACAACCACTGAATATCGCGTGCAGAAGTAATTGGCCGATCATTGATTGTGTTACAAGTAATTGGTTTCGGGATTTGGGAAGGTAAAAGTTCTGGCTGTTTTAGGTATGGTGATAACTGTGAGCAGAAACTTTAGTAATTTTCGTAAATGTGGGCTGATGATCTTGCTTAACGGCAATAAAGATCAATCGAAGGTTTAAATTTGAACTTCATGTTTGAAGTACGAGTACATCCCCTTTCCGAATCATTTCTTTAAAGTACATAGACAATTTTCAGCAAATTTTACTTCTAGCAGCCTCCGGCGTGTAGCTATGAGGTTACAGTTTCCTCAACACTGCTTTTCTGTGATCTCCGAAGTAGCTGCAGTCAGGAGTTTACGTGCGAAGATCTACCGCTGTAAAGAGGTAGGTGAACAAAAATTATAAAAGAAATTGCACTGCAGCAGCAACCTAATAATCCGTCGCAATTGGTGCATCGCACGCACGCACGTAAAAATCCGCCGCACACTGTTTACTCGTGGTTTGGCAATAGCGGCGCTTTACCAGCCGAACCGCTGGCGGCGTGGTAGGGAAAGCCGGGTCGCCATTGGTGTTACCCGGGCAATGGCGTCACGTCCCCCTCCAAACGTCAAAAGTCGCAACTAATTTTAAACGCACTGTAACAGCATTTGGGAAGTGACCTGCCGTTTTCTGCCTCGCATAACCAAGCAATGACCGACAGTCTATACGGCAACACTGTAGTAGTAAGTGACAGACGTCAACTCTCAGGTAATTTCAATCACACTTCATGTAGTGAAGAGCGGGCGTGGTAAATACCGCGATAAATAATCAGTCGCACTACCGCCGCTGACTATGAATACTTTTTAATGTCGCAACGTATACACTATGAGTGTAACATAGAGCGCTTACTACAGAGAACTGATCTGGCAAAGTTACAGTTCTTGCTGAGGAGGGCAGCGATATTATTGGGGGTAGACCCAGTGGTTCTACGTCCCCACAGGACTCTAGTAAAACAGATCTGGTATGCCGACTATTAGTGCCAAAAAACAATAGCGCAGGATTCTTCGGTTATGCTCGCTCTCTCTTCCGTTCCCTCCAGTGTAAAAGCTCGTTCACTTATACGAGCGAATGGCGAATGGTCTGCGAATGACCGTACGCTTCCGACCGCATACATGCACTCCTGTGTGCAGGGGGTAACGATTTTCGTCTAACTGCAGTGCATGCGATCGATAATTATTATTATTGTTATTGTCTTGCGTCACTATTATGGAACATGCAGAAAGGGTTGACACTGTGTATACTGACTTCAGGGCGCAGTGTCCTAGAGAGGGTAAATGCGTTATGACTCCTGGAAAGCCTTTTTTACCGGTTTTCCGCACAATCACACATGCATCCCGTTTGCTTAGTACCAGCAGTATTTCGGCGTCATTCCTGTTACGTTTACAGTAACAGAGTCCATGTACGTAAAACCGAGAACTACAACAAAGCTACCTGTAAGCTCTCCTAGCATACTTCTCGCAGTAGAATCTTCGCTTCGCGGATCTGAATGACGTACGTCACGAATAATGTTCGGTATAAAATCGGCTAATGTGTGAACGTTGGAGCACATTTTATTATGTTTAGGGTCTGTTGCCATTCTTTGTAGCAGGCACTGATCATTTGCTATAGTTCTTTTATCTTGGCGGTTCGCGCTTGCCCGCCCAAACGCGGGAGATTGCTGCGTTGCCAGTTGTACGCGCCAAGAGAAGCAGCGCCATAGTATAGTCACAGTCGTATACGACTGTGGTATAGTTCGCAAACTTACGTTTAGGGGGGAGCGCGTAGTTTATGAAGTAAAGCCACCATGGCCGCATTAACCCTTTCGCTGCAACAGAGACGTGCTCCCCGCATTCCGCGCTGTGCGCGATTTTGTCATCACTGCACTGCTCGCCTGTGCAGACACATCGTGTTTCAACTGCTTTGACACACTTTATCATTCGATTTCACAAAAACTATTTGGCCTAAAAATTTGATTTTTACACATCTTCTTGACTGATACCTTCCCCCCATAAATGACTTAATTTTGTTTTGATGTTCAAAGCAGTTATTGTGCAGCATTAGATGTAGTAAACCATTGCACGGAATTTTGAAGAGTTTGGAGAAGTAAAAGTCCATAGCGTATACTTTCCGTATGGTCGATTTTAGTTGCCACTAGAAATTTCAAAAAATTACATTCAAACGAATAAAATTCATGAAGTAAGACACTTCGACATTGTTTTTAAATAAAGAAAATATTAAGCACCAAACAAGGTTTGAACTCAGTATCTTTCGCTTAGAAGCCATATACTTTAACCATTACACTAACGCAACTTTTTTTTATATACATATTTTCCCTCGCTTTCGTTCGTTGTATCTGCTCAGGGCGGATTCGTTGTTGATCGATTAGTTCAGTGTTTTTGTTACAGAGGGCAGCTAACCTTCCGACCGAACACGCAGAGCTACCGTGCCGGCAACGCAACTCGTCACTCAATAGATCTCCCGGCGGAGGACTTCAAAATATCACGCAAAATACCGACAAACACTGTTGGTATGACTATGAATTACATTTCGTCGAAGTACAATAGGAAATAAACAATTACCGCTGTTCTTCATTGCGAAAAAGCGGTTAGTGAGAATGATACAAACACCTTTCCTTGTTATCGCCTGAGTTAGGAGGCTTATTGCTTATTTGGTTTAATTAGTTCAAATGGCTCTGAGCACTATGGGACTTAACTTCCAAGGTCATCAGTCCCCTAGAACTTTGAACTAATTAAACCTAACTAATCTGAAAAACATCACACACATCCACGCCCGAGGCAGAATTCGAACCTGAATCGCTCAGCCACCCCGGCCGGCCCGGTTTAATTAATTAATAGAATATGAAGCAATTGGTATAAAGAACACTTTTTCCAAACTTTCTATAAAAGAAAGTCTGCTATCAAGACATTGCTTTTGTTCAATTACTTTATATATGTCTGAACGTTTCTAAAACTGAAGGCATTCGTCCGTGCTCTGCACTGCAGTCGAGCTCTGGCAACGTCGTTCTCTGTTCATTGGCTGACTGTGTTTTGTGAAGTCAGATGCGCAGAACGAACCTAAACTCGGCCGCCGAAGTAAATGACGCGCACTTTAGCGTCTCTACATTTCGTAAAGAATTTCTTTCAGCTCCCACCTCACAGTAAACATACCGCACATAGTGGCCGCTTGGTTCGAGGCACCATGTCACGGACTGCGCTGCCGCTCCCGCCGGACATTCGAGTCCTCCCTCGGGCATGAGTGTGTGTTTTGTACTTACCATAAGTTAGTTTAAGTAGTAAGTCTTGGGACCGACGACCTCAGCAGTTTGGTCCCTTAGGAATTCTTTCTCTCTCTCTCTCTCACACACACACACATACACACTGTAAACAAATACATCGTCCGAGAATAGCCTCGTATCTCATTTTTAGACGATGGGGTTGACATAAAGTTTACATTATTACGCCGAAAGGATAAAGTTGCGTACTTAATTTTACGTTTGTTTTAGGTACGTGTCTGCAGACCTCGTCCACTCTTGCAGACCCCGGGCTCAATACCGTAGCGTGCCCACGACGAAAACAAAATGGCGCCGACCGTTGGTGAAAGAGAAGTGCCGCTGCGGTAATTCGTTTTCTGCATTTGAAGAGGCACACCCCAGTAATAATACATGCTTAATTAATGGAAAAGTACGGCAAAAATGTGTAATATGACAGAGGGGTAGACGATTTCAGAGTGGTCAAACAGGTCTGAGCGACGGTGGCAGACAATCAGTCTGTGGAATGAGATTTTCGCAGCGGAGTGTGCGCTCATATGAAACTTCCTGGAAGATTAAAACTGTGTGCCGGGCCGAGACTCGAAATCGGGACCTTTGCCTTTCGCGGGCAAGTGCTCTACCATCCGGGCTACCCAAGCACGAATCACGCCCCGTCCTCACAGCCTTACTTCTTTGGAAAGTAGGAGAAGAGGTACTGGCAGAAGTAAAGCTGTGAGGACGTGGCGTGAGTCGTGCTTGGGTATCTCAGATGGTAGAGCACTTGCCCGCGAAAGGCAAAGGTCCCGAGTTCGAGTCTCAGTCCGACACACAGTTTTAATCTGCCAGGAAGTTTCACATCAGCGCACACTCCGTTGCAGAGTGAAAATCTCATTCTGGAAACATCCCCCAGGCTGTGGCTAGGCCATCTCTCCGCAATATCCTTTCTTTCAGGAGTGCTAGTTCTGCAAGGTTTGCAGGAGAGCTTCTGTAAAGTTTGGAAAGTAGGAGAAGAGGTACTGGCAGAAGTAAAGCTGTGAGGACGGGGCGTGAGTCGTGCTTGGGTATCTCAGATGGCAGAGCACTTGCCCGCGAAAGGCGAAGGTCCCAAGTTCGAGTATCGGTCCGGCACACAGTTTTAAGCTGCCAAGAAGTCTCAATTCCTCTGTGAAGAACAAACTATCTCAGGAGAAGCGGACGTCCTGGTGCTACGACACTGGCGCATCACAATGTGAGCGGTAGTGGAAAAAGTGAGTCATGTATTCGTAACTTTCAATATGTTCGTGACATTTTAAACCACGACAGAGATCTACGCCCTCTGGCTTCCACGACTATTCACAACCATTCAAATGGCTAACCGAACTGAGAAAGCAGCAGAAACGTTGCATCTGTCAGGCCGATCCCGGTGAGTTCTTTAGCGGACTAATCGCCACAGACTGATGCTGTGTGTATTACTACGACCCCAGACAAAAGCAAGCTATGGGGAGATGTGGATTCAGCAGTGCCGGCCGCTGTGACCGAGCAGTTCTATGCGCTTCAAAAAAATGTTAAATGTATGTGAAATCTTATGGGACTTAACTGCTAAGGTCATCAGTCCCTAAGCTTACACACTACTTAACCTAAATTATCCTAAGGACAAACACACACACCCATGCCCGAGGGAGGACTCGAACCTCCGCCGGGACCAGCCGCACAGTCCATGACCGTAGCGCCTGAGACCGAGCGCCTAGACCGCTCGGCTAATCCCGCGCGGCTCTAGGCGCTTCAGTCCGGAACCGCGCTGCTACTACGTTCGCAGGTTCGAATCCTGCCTCTGGCATGGATGTGTTTGATGTCCTTAGGTTCGTTAGGTTTAAGTAGTTCCAAGTCTAGGGGACGACCTCAGATGTTAAGTCCCATAGTGCTTAGAACCATTTTGATTCAGCAGTGCCGAAAAACAGGAAAACCCAACCACCCCTGTGCAGGGTGATAAATGTTTTTTGTAAATGCCGTAGTGTGGTACTACCAGATTGTGCTCGTAAGGGGCAAAGCGTCGCAGGAGCTCACTACCGACATCTCCAGCCGAGGTTATGGCAAGCTGTCACGACGAAACGCGGTGTTTTTACACGCTGCTTCCTTGGTCTATCAAATTTTCATCCCCTTCCCCCTGTACAGGGCGAGCCAATAGTAGTTGTCACTAGACTTCGTTTTGCCTAGTGTTGTGGTAGTCATTTGTGAACTTCACTATTGCGTAGAACTCAGTTGACACCTACCTTACTTGGATGTTGAATTTCAGCTGTCTGATGGCTCTAAGCAATATGGTACTTAACATCTGACATCATCAGTCCCCTAGACATAGAACTACTTAAACCTAACTAATCTAAGGACATCACACACATCCATGCCCGAGGCAGGATTCGAACCTGCGACCGCAGCAGCAGCGCGGCTCCGGACTGAAGCGCCTACAACCGCTCGGTGTATGATGGTGCTAGCCGTAGATGCTCATATTTCGTTTCTTCCCAAACCATAACAAGATTGCTAGCAAATGTCACTAGAATATGAAAAGAAAATGTTTTTCGATTCCACTCCCACATCAGCCAATTTTATCAGACGTTGACGTAAAATTCAAAACAGGAAATCAGTCTGTAATTATTTGTCACGCACAGACCGACGGAAATTTGTTTGCCAAACTACATTATGGCGGACGATGCAGACCACATGAATCTGCAGATACGCTGCTGTTCTATACTCAGAGACTAGACTTCTAAATGGTTCAAATGGCTCTGAGCACTATGGGACTTAACTTCTGAGGTCATCAGTCTCCTAGAACTTAGAACTACTTAAACCTAACTAACCTAATGACATCAAAAACATCCATGCCTGAGGCAGGATTCGAACCTGAGACCGTATCGGTCGCGCGGTTCCAGACTGTAGCGCCTAGAACCGCTCGGCCACCCACGCCGGCCCAGACTTCTAAATCCAGGTTATATAGAGATCACTGCTTGACACTATCAGTGTAAGATTATGTTGTTTGTTGTCATCTGAGAAACAATGAACATAAACGTGACCACGGATGTACAGCAAGGGAGACAGACTCACGCTGTACGTAGCTCTGAAGCTGGTGCCGCCATGTTAGATGCCCCAAAACATTAGCAGACAATTGTTTAAGATCGCTTCTTGTTTTTCATTTCTTTCGAGAGCCCGCAACAGTTGTTTGAAATAGAAAATATCAGGAAGGCATTTTTGACGTTTTTCTGGTCTTAAATGCATATTTGATCTAGTAATACGACGCATTTCGCCTAGTTAATGTAAGCTGCCTTTTGTTGTACGTTTCGAATAATGAAGAAGAGAAGTTTGAGATGCGAAAAGGCTGCTTTCGTAAACCAGATTTTTTTTTAACTGATGTCCGGTCTATCTCCTGTTCCCGAAAATGCTGAGAACACATTTTGCTATGTTTCGTGGGTTTCCAATCTTTTCTTCTCACAGCTTTCGCCCACTGAGCTTTCCGGGATGAACTGATGGGAAATTTAAAGCCGAATGATAGGAATACGACCACTACACTAAACTTATACGACCACTACACTAAAATTAAACAGCACAACCAAAACTTACAGTTTAGTCCATAATCAGAACCGTTACTACAACTCTTAAACGACACAAACTGATATTTTTGATCTACACATTTCCACCAGAAGCTAATGTTTGGCGCAACTAACATGGCGAATGTCTGCGTCAATGTCGTGAAGTCATGGCATCTGTGTTCATTATACCTCCACCAAGTTAACTACTGGACAGCGATTATTTGTTTTGTAAACGTGGTAGAAACATTACCATAATTACTACACAAGCGAATCTTAATGTTGTTTCGCAATTTTTTGTGCAATCACCGACTAAATCTCGATAAAAACGTCGAAGTAGTATGTAATTGCAAGGGCAAGCCTGCGAAGAATTTAGGAAAATCTGAAATTGAGATTATATAGGCCTACTTTACTTCAAGCCCTAAATGAAGATGGTCCGCACAGGCATATAAAATTCCACGAGTTGTATGCATGCCGACAAGAAGTCGATTCCAAGTTTTTGTTCTTTGGCGCAACGATGTGACTTACAAGGTGAATGGCAGTATGAACAGATAAAACTGTGCCGACTGGGATTCTACGAATCCACATCTGGCGATGCAGTCTGAGTAAAAACGATACTGTCAGTTCTATAAATTATCTACCTATACGTAAAGAAATGTTGCTAAACTAGAGAATAGTTCACTTTTTAAACTTCTGCAGCCGGTTAAGGAGAAGATGATATGGCAATAAGATGGAGCACTCCTGCATTTATTGAGTTGTTCTGAGAGACTTTTCTAAATGAAAACCTTGATGAACGTGTTGGCAGACGGGGTGGTACCACTGAATGGTCTGCATAAACCCAAAATACCATTGCCCACGGATTTTTCTGTCTGGCGTACACTAAAAAAAGAGGTTCATTACGTGAAGATTCGTGATGTTGACTATTTGAAGGAACGAATCAAGTTAGAATTTGAAAACCTACAGTCCCAGAAGACATGTGACGGACTGGTAAATCAGTCATGAAAACTTTAGTGTTATCTTGGAACTGCATGGAAACCACTTTGAGCATCTTTTGTACGTTCACTGAACTTTATATGTATTTATGTACTGATAGCAAATTTGTATTTTCATTTGTTAAATATTACACCCCACGCATTTGTGTCACTGACTTACTGCCCACCCTGTATTCTGTTAACTTGGCACCCAATGACATTTCTTCTTAACTTTGATGAAGAAACCATTGCGTAACTGCATTTCCAGAAAGGCGACGATGTGATTTTTGAGATTGAAAGCTTCCTGAACAGCCAAAATGTAGACTACTACAACTAATGCTTTAAATGAATTCGCAATTGCGTATGAAGACAACCATCAGCTGTAGAATGGAATGACGACAATGAAAATTTGTGACGGACCGGACCCGAACCCGGATTTTCCAATTTTCGTCAGCGATCCCCTTACCACTTTTTTAAATCTCATATTGTTCGTTATTGGTCATTGTATTTGTTCGGACCGGACGTCCCATGACGCTTGTTCAAGATCATCGTTGATCCATTGACTCAGGTGTTTTTATTATTATTATTATTATTATTATTACAGACGGCAGCTAACCCTCCAACCGAACCATAACGTATATTACCGTACACGACAGACGTTGTGCTTTAAAGTTGCCTGCCCGATATCGGCCGATAAATACGATATTGCAGTGCCTAACACAAGAACTGCAATATCGTACTACGAGGGTCACTCCAAAAGAAATGCACACTATTTTTGTAAAAATACAGTTTTCATTCTGCATGTGTAAAAGTTTTACAGTGTGTTTTCAAACTTAGTTCAACCTGTTCCCGTCAGTGGCGCCGTCACAGCATGTCTTCAAGATGGCTGCTACACTTGAGGTTCGTCAGAAGCAACGTGCTGTCATGGAATTCCTGTGCCGTGAAAGCGAGACAGTGGGAAACATCCACAAGAGGTTGAAAAAGGTGTATGGAGATGCTGCTATCGATCGCAGTAAAGTTAGTTGGTTATGTGATGAAAGCGGGCACGGCAATATTGAGGATTGTCCTCGCAGCGGCAGGCCTCGTACTGCACACACTCCAGACAATGTGCAGAGAGTTAACGAATTGGTGACTGCTGACAGACGCATCACAGTGAACGAATTGTCACGCTATGTTGGGATAGGGGAAGGAAGTGTTTGCAGAATACTGAAAGTGTTGGCGTTAAAAAAGGTTTGTGCCAGGTGGGTTCCCAAGGATGTTGACAGTGGCTCACAAAGAAACAAGAAAAACGGTATGCAGCGAACTTTAGGAACAGTACGAGAATGGTGGAGATGAATTTCTTGGAAGAATTGTGACAGGTGATGAAACATGGCTCCATCATTTTTCACCAGACGAAGAGGCAATCAATGGAGTGGCATCATGCATACTCACCCAAGAAAAAAAAATTCAAAACCACAGCTTCTGCTGAAAAAGTTATGTCCACGGTGTTTTTCGATTCCGAAGGACTCTTGCTTGTGGACTTCATGCCAAGTAGAACCACCATAAATTCTGATGCATACGTGACGGCACTGAAGAAACTTCAAGCTCAACTGAGTCGTGTTCGACCACATTGGCAAAAGCAGGATGTTTTGCTGTTGCACGACAATGCACGGCCACATGTCAGTCAAAAAACCATGGAAGCGATCACAAAACTCGAATGGACAACACTGAAACACCCGCCTTACAGTCCTGACCTGGTTCCATGTGACTATCATCTCTTTGGGAAACTGAAAGACTCTCTTCGTGGAACAAGGTTTGAAGATGATGACTCCCTTGTGCACGCTGCCAAACAGCGGCTCCAACGGGTTGGTCCATAACTTTGCCGTGCGGGTATACAGGCGCTGGTTCCAAGATGGCGTAAGGCAGTTGAGAGAGATGGAAATTGTGCGTAGAAATGAAAATACTGTTCCTAAAGGACGTATCTACACATTGTAAAATTTTCAAACATGTAGAATAAAAGATGGATTTTAAAAAAATAGTGTGCATTTCTTTTGGAGTGATCCTCGTATAACTAAGGTCTCAGTCTGAAAAAATGCGTCGTACAGAGGGCTGGATAGAGTTGAAATTCCATCACCAGGTCACGTGATGCTGCCTGATTTTTTTTCATGGTGACAATAAACATGTCACTTCATGGTCACACGACAAACGTTTAAGTTGGCAGTATGAATAATGAACAAACGAGGAACGAGAGACGCTACATTTTCTGAACCAATTATAGCAGTGGGAACGTAAGCCGTTTCCGACTTCAGCACCCAAATTGGTGGCTTCCGCGTACGTGAACATTGTGTGTTAGTGGGCGACCACCTGCTTATAGCTGTGTTGCGATACCACCCCGAACGCAGTTTTTGGTTATTAAAAAATTTCGCCAAAAAGACGTCATCCACAAGTGGAGCGCCGCAAGTCAGACTTCATAATTGCTACGAAGGACGCTTGAGTTTACGTGCACGAAAAAGAATTAGTCGGCATAAAAGTTTTCTGGGTATGAATAGACCCAGAAGACGATCGCTGCAACCGTGGGCGAAACGTTGGTTTTTCTCCAGCGGCAGTAGTTTTATACATTATAACGCGGTAGCATACCCATAAAACTTTGACTCTGGCCGCGGAAGCCGACGCAATTATATTACAAAAAGAATTTGTTTCTGTTTTACTGTTTACGGTTTTAGAGTGAACAACGTAAACTCAAGGACTCAGTATAAGAACTGTGATAACGGAAAGGGTGCTACTTCAAGGATATGGATTACGCGATACTGGAGAGAACCGTCTGGAACAAGACCCTGTGAAGAAAACAGCGTATTATTAAGTACCCGGAAAAAAACTCACGTAGTTACAGATGCGGTTCGCTGGCATAATTTCTGGATTAATTGTGGGAAACAATATCCAACTACAGCAAAGCTGTTAATTTCTTTACAAGAAGGTGGATTTTTATCGGGAGGATGGGGATGAACATAACTTAAAATGGTATTGAAAAGTATGGACTTCCGCTTTAAAAAGTTAGACGGACGAAAACTTGCTCGAAAAAGCTCAAGTCGTTACGGCTCGTAATACCTTCTTAAATAAAATGATAGGAAAGGATATTCATCCAATTGTATGTTTAGATGAACCTGGGTCAACTCTGTAAAGCAGTTGATAAACGCTGGACAGATGTCACTGCGAACAGGAGCAATCATCAGCAATCGGTAATGTGGCCCATGCAGATTCTTCAAACGGTTTTGTGCATGAAAGACTTAAGTTTCTAGATCGAGAACAAACTGTGACTACCATGAGGATATGGACAATCCAGGACTTCTACAGTGGTTTAAAGAATTGTTTGCTGCAGTGTAGTGCTCCGACTGTGATTGTAGTGGACAGTGCATCTACCCATTCAGTGATAATAGAAAAAACACTTAAAACTAGTGACTGTAAATAAAGTATGCCGTAGTGATTCCTGGCGACAGACATTAATTACTTCGGATAGGAAGATGACAAAGATGCTATTATATACACTTTTGAAACAAAATAGCCTAAAACACCTACATATGTTGTACGATGAAGTTGCAAGGGAGTACTGTCATGTGGTAATTTAGTCTGCCACCTTAAAACCGCCACTTCTACCCAATTGAATTTGTTTAGAGTGATGTTAAGGCTAACATTCGAAATAATAACAAGTCTTTTGCAAATAATAACAAGTGTTTTGCAAGAAATGGAAAGGCTATTATGCGAAAGTCTTTGTACCATATACACCACCTCATGGAGGAAGAAAGTAGAGCTTGTTGAAGTTATTCGAGGCTACATATTATTGATGGTACATGGTTTACACGTGAGAATGAACAAGTAATGATTTCTCTCTCGATGATGATGATGATGGTGACGACCGTTTTGGCACCGATTCGAATGGTACTGATGATGGAGAATTGGATGGAACTGCGCCACTGTCATCGTAAGTTAGTGAGTGTAAAGTTACAAATTTTACTTCTTTATTTTGTAATCTATTTCTTGGATTTTACATTTTATACTTATTGTCCAAGGCATGTGTCCAGAACTAATTCTTTCACTCTGTAATAGAGTATGATCTGTTCCATTATTTCGTTCTACGACTGTCTGTAGCGTTTCCTTTGTTACGCTTAGGTATGTAGAATTGTATGACGTTTTGTATGCAGCTATTACGGTAACAATTCCAAACGGTTCTCATAGACACTCTCATTAACTTCACTTGTTATTTACTTATTTCACGGTTCCATATATTATCAAAGCCTATCAGGGTGGCTATTCAAACCTGAAAAAAAAAAAAAAATTCCTGAGAATTCCATGTGTAAGGAGGAAGATGGTGTCAAGAAGCTCCTGCTAAATTAATGTTGAGCGATGGGTGGTGGGGGGGGGGGGTGGGGAGGGGGGAGATATAACAATAATGACTTTTCTTTATTTGCTCTCATGTGAGATATGCTAGCCAAAGCAATAGTTTAACTGCAATTTTCAGACATAGATAATTTATATGGAATTATATTCATGTAATTAACACACTTTGAAATATTAAGTATTTTAAAGTTTGTGATTTATAAAACTCAGTAAAATTAAATTTCAATGCTAGGTTAAAAAAGCAGAATTCCCTGCGATTTTATGAAATGCCCTGCGATATCCCTGGTTTTTCCAGGTAAAATGTGATTCCCTGGGAAGTGCAGATTTTCCTGAATAATTGCCACTCTATTATTATTATTATAGTTGCTATATCCGAGGTCAGAAACATGTTCTTTGTTATGCTTACGTATAGTATACATTTTAATGCGACAGCTTATACAGGGTGTCCCAAGAGGAACAGTGAATACTCAGGGATATGATACGAACTATCATTCGAAGCAAAAAAGTCGAGTAAACAGGGGGTCCAAAGTGCATACCTGAAGATCTATGAGCAGTTCTTCATCGTCGGTATTGTGAAACAAATTTCTACTCCTGCAATCCCTTTGCTTTCCATGTTTTGGGAGGCAGTACGAACCAATACAAGAAAAAATTTTCTACTAAACACTGGCTCTAGAATGCATACTTCAAGACCTATGGGTTATTGTTTATTTTCGATGCAGTGAACACGTTCCCTCTAATAATGAAAAAGTACCCATAGCTATTGAGGTGTACACATTTTAGAATCCGTATTTACTAAACACTTTTTTCTTGTTTTGATCCGTACTACCTCTTCCCAAAGTATGGAAAGCAAAGAGTTTCGTTCCTTTCATATCCCTGACTACTGACCATTCCTCCTGCGCCATACTTTTTAAACTACATTTAAAAAGCAAACTCGGGATTTATCAGTTGTGGGCTTGTGCGGTGACAGTTACTGGAACCTGGCAATTGCAGCATAGTCAACTACACGAGCGGATGTTTCAGCGGCCCTGGAAAACTTTATGATCAATGTGATTCTTCACGTTTTCCCAGAGAAATGAAAATTCAATGAGGTTACGGGATTACCGCAGGATGACTGCCACATCTTGCCTCGACATTTCAGCTGACAACCATTCACCCATGCTCAGGTGAGTGTTTAACACTGGAGATCGTTGGTGCATGCCGCTAAATACTATTGTTGTTGTTGTTGTTGTTGTGGTCTTCAGTCCAAAGACTGATTTGATGCAGCTCTCCATGCGGCTATATCCTGTGCAAGCCTCTTCGTCTCCGAATAACTAATGTAGCCTACATCGTTCTGAATCTGTTCACTGTATTCATCTCTTGGCCTACCTCTATGATTTTTACCCTCCATGCTTCCCTCCAATTCTAAATCGGTGATCCCTTGATGCCTCAGAACATGCCTGATCAACCGATCCCTTCTTCTAGTCAAGTTGTGCCACAAATTCCTCTTCTCTCCAATTCCATTCAGTACCTCCTAATTAGTTATGTTATCTACCCATCTAATCTTCAGGATTCTTCTGTAGCACAACATTTCGAAAGCTTCTATTCTCTTCTTGTCAAAACTATCCATGTTTCACTCCCATACATGGCTACAATCCATACGAACACTTGCAGAAAAGGGTTCTACGCTCGATGTTAACAAATTTTCCTCCTTCAGAAACGCTTTCCTTGTCACAGTCAGTCAACATTTTATATCCTCTCTACTTCGACCATCATCAGTTATTTTGCTCCCCAAATAGCAAGTCTCGTCTACTACTTTAAATGTCCCATTTCCTAATCTAATCCCCTCAGCATCACCTGATTTAATTCCACGACATTCCATTATTCTTGTTTTAATTTTGTTGATGTTCATCTTACATGCTGGTTTCAAGACACTGTCCATTCCGTTCAACTGTTCTTCCAAGTCTGTTGCTGTCTCTGACAGAATTTCAATGTCATCGGCGGACTTCAAGGCTTTTATTTCTTCTCCCTGGATTTTAATTCCTACTCCAAATTTTTCTTTGTTTTCTTTACTGCTTGCTAAATATACATATTGAATAACATCGAGGATAGGTTACAGCCCTGTCTCACTCCCTTCTCAATCACTGCAACCCTTTTGTGCCTCCCGACTTATAAATGTCATCTGGTTTCTGTACAAATTGTAAACAGTCTTTCCTTCCCTGTATTTTATCGCTGCCACCTTCAGAACTTGAATGAGAGTGTTCCAATCAACATTGTCAAAAGCTTTCTTTAAGTCTACAAATGCTATAAACGTAGGTTTGCCTTTGCTTAACCTATCTTCTATGAGAAGTCGTAGGGTCAGTATTGCCAGCTGGCCGGTGTGACCGAGCGGTTCCAGGCGCTTCAGTCTGGAACCGCGCGACCGCTACGGTCGCAGGTTCAAATCCTGCTTCGAGCATGGATGTTTGTGATGTCCTTAGGTTATATAGGTTTAAGAAGTTCTAAGTTCTAGGGGACTGATGACCTCAGATGTTAAGTCCTACAGTGCTCAGAGCCATTTGAACCCTTTTTTTCCAGTATTGCCTTATGTGTCCCTAAATTTCTACGGAATTGTTCGATAATTTTCACACCTATCAGCACTTGCTTCTTTTGGAATTGGTATTATTATATTCTTCTTGAAGTCTGAGGGTATTTCGCTTGTCTCATACATCTTGCTCACCAGATGGAAGAGTTGCTGGTTCCACAAAGGCTATCAGTAGTTCTAACGGAATGTTGTCTACTCGTGGGACCTTGTTTCGACTTAACGTCTTTCAGTGCTCTATCGAATTCTTTACGTAGTATCATATGCTACATACTATATACCAACATTTGTTGCGGGGGTTAATGCACATTGTTTACCGCTTTCTCCTCAGTCACGACAATCTGCCTCATATCTTTTATCACTGCGACAGCAGCGCGCCAAGCGGCCAGCACGTGACATTTCTGAACACGATGCCAGATGACTGCGAATTATATGTTTTATATTGATTTGTAATATATTTTTTACAATAGTGGGCGTATTTTGTGCCACAAAAATCGACATAACAAAAACTGACACCACGTTTGTCATACTCTAGTTTCCTAAATACCATGGGAAGTACGAAGAGTACAAGACAGTTCATTTACGATACTCTTACAACGTACAGATACTTACAGAAGAGTATAATCTTCCTTTAATAACAAAAAATTGCTAGTAAACAATGGAAGACCTGACTTTTGGCAGAAAGACGTCTGCCCAACAACGAAAAGTTTTGTTCGCTACACTTCCAGCCAAATCAGCGAATGTGGATCGTAGGAAAATTGTATGGAATGTAATACCTACATTATTCAACGTACCAAATAAACAAGCACAACTGCAGCTAAAGGAAAACCGCACAGGTAATGTAATAAAATGTCAGAAAGCAATAAAGGCTGTTTCCCAACAAAGAAGAAACCAGTCCCACAAATTTTCGCAAGCTTATTTCTAACAGGTGTTGCAAGGTACGTGCCATCATGGGAAAGTCACTAACTTTTCTAAGCTAGCTTGCTAAGCCCAGACCATAAACCACTTTAGACGGGTTCAAACTACACGGTTGCCCGCGGAGCATGATGGGTATTATTATGCACTGTATGGTTTCGTTTGGTGACAAAGCCCATTTTCATTTGGATGGGTCCATCAACAAGCAAAACTTGCGCATTTTGGGGAGTGAGAATGGGCATTTCGTGATGGAGAAGTCTCTTCACCTTCAACGGGTAACTGTGTGTTGTGCAATAGACATGGAACGATTGGTGCGATATTCCTCGATGGCACGGTGAGTACCGAACGGTACGTGTTGGTTTTGGAAGATGATTTCATCCCCATTATCCGAAGTGACCGTGATTTCGACAAGATGTGATTCGCGCTAGACGGAGCTCGACCCCACCGAAGCAGGAGTGTGTTTCATGTCTTGTAGGAGCACTTTGGAGACCCAGAGGCTACTGGCACAGGCCTCGATTGGCCGCCATATTCCCCAGGATCTGAACAAATGCGACTCCTTTTTGTGAGGCTGTATTAAAGACAAGGTGTCCAGCAATAACCCCAAAACCATTGCTGGGCTGAAAGTAGCCTTTCAGGAGGTCATCGATGTTCCGACACTTCAGCGGTTCATGCAGAATTTCGCTATTCGTCTGCGCCACATCACCACCAATGATGGCAGGCATATCGAACTTGTCACAACCTAAATCCGAATATCTGTAGTGACGTTTACGTGTTGAATAAAGTGTGTGCACGCCGTAGTTTCTAACTAATTTAATTTTTTTATGTAGTTCAGTAACTGTCACCCAGTATTTGCAAACAATGTACTCATTTAAGAAATCCCCACATTTCATTCATCGTAATCGATGTTTCTCGAAAGTCTGCAACTGTGTCTTTCGTGATTTAACTAATGAGATACTACGCTATAATCACGTGTTTTTTTTTTTTTTTCATGCTTAACATGATGCGATTTGTGAATTTATGTTCTCATTATCAAAAGCAAATATTTACATAGGTATTTAGTGTCATGTTTGTAAGTGTTTTGTTCTGCCCCTCAAGCCCAGCAGCTGTATTTTTGCAACTTATTGCAATCGGCAAGTCGGACAGATTTATTTTGTCCGATTTTTCGAAACCATCATATAAAATACCTATGTTTAAATTTGCACTTTTATTTTAATCATGAAACGCATTTCTGCTATGGTGGTTGTCTCATGATTAGGTTAAGATTTTTAGCAGCAAGCGAAAGCTATTCCAGCTTGCAATATAGCACCCGAATAACTCAGTATATATTTCGCACATTATCCAGAAACTGGAGCTAAAATATAAATGACTTAAGGAGAAATTTATGAAGGTAGGTCAGGCTATTCGGAGCACATACAATTGCACCAAAAAGTATTGGCACACGTGATTATTTATCGTTGCTGGTTACAAACGCCGCACCTTCTGATACACAGCACATGTACGTGCTACCTAACATACCTGACATTACAATTCTGCCCACAGTGCCTACCATTACAAAAGAAATGCAGTGTTAAGGGCAAACATATATCTTCTCTGCACACAAAAAGTATTGGCACAGAGCGTGGCTTCTCAGTATATTGCTGGGTTTTCAGGTACCGTAACGCCATCTGCTGACGCAATAGACACTGCGTGTTGTTGACGGCCCAGACGCTAGTATGTTGCTGTATTCCGCGATAGTGCTCACCATGGTGCCGAAGAAGACGGAACATTCAGTGGCGTTGCGTGGAGTGGTATTGCTCCATTCACAAGGGAGAAGTTATCGACAAATCGGAGCAGAGGTGTCTGTTAGCTACACCACGGTACGAGCCATCATTCATAAATATAAAGAGACTGGAACAACAGTGAATTAGTGTCGTCCTGGACGTCCAAAAGTGCTTACAACCCGGGGCGTCGCCGCATCAGCGCACTTGCTGGGAAGGAACCTGCTACAGGTGCAGCAGCTAATGCTGAGGTTGTTCAGACAACATCCGACAAGACGGTTAGTGTTCAAACTATACGGAATGTTTTGAATGAGGCTGACCTGCATCGACGTTATCCCAGGAAAAAACCTACATATCGGAAATTAACCGGCATAAACGCCTGCGGTTTACCAAGGACTGCATCAGCAAGCCGATGGAGTTTTGGAACACTGTGATATTTAGCGACGAATCGAAGTTCAACGGGTTCGGATTTGATGCAAGAAAGAAAGTTTGGCGTAAGCCGAATACGCACCTCGACATCAAACACATGCATCCCACAGTCAAATACGGTGGGGGCTGTATCATGGTTCAAATGGCTCTGAGCACTATGGGACTCAACTTCTGAGGTAATTAGTCCCCTAGAACTTAGAACTAGTTAAACCTAACTAACCCAAGGACATCACACACATCCATGCCCGAGGCAGGATTCGAACCTGCGACCGTAGCGTTCTCGCGGTTCCAGACTGCAGCGCCTAGAACCGCACGGCCACTTCGGCCGGCGCTGTATCATGGTCTGGGGCTGCATGGCGGCGTCCGACGTTGGAAATCTAGCTGTAATCCACGGCACAATGGATCGTATGAGATACATCGACGTGTTGCGAGGTGATTTACACGCTAGCGCAGACATTGAGCCTTACACCGCCATGAAAACCCGGAAGCGGTTACTGTACAATTCCACCAGAAAGGTTCTAACACCACCTCAGAGCCCTGATTTGAGCCCCACTGAGAACCTGTGGGCTCATCTTGACACACAAGTCAGAAAAAGGCGTCCGTCCAGTAAAAACGACTTAGAGAAAGTGCTCCTGGAGGAATGGTCGAAAATTACCCCTGATATCACCCGGAATTTAACAAAAAGCATTCCTAGGCGTTTACGTGCTGTTATAGATGCTAAAGGGATCCACACTAGCTATTAGAAGGTGAACATCAATGAAGAAAACGAACACACTCTCCGATTCATACGCGTGTGCCAATACTTTTTTGGATGCAGAAGAGCGATGTTTATTTTCATAACACTGTGTGCTACTTTACGGACAGGTGATTTGGACATATTTGTAACCTATGTAATTTAAAGTGGCACGTGTCTGGGTTCTGTTCTGAAATATACCGGGTGATCAAAAAGTCAGTATAAATTTGAAAACTTAATAAAACACGGAATAATGTAGATAAAGAGGTAAAAATTGACACACATCCTTGGAATGACATGAGGTTTTATTAGAACTGCCCCATATTGCTAGACGCGTGAAAGATCTCTTGCGCGCATCGTTTGGTGAGGATCGTGTGCTCAGCCGCCACTTTCGTCATGCTTGGCCTCCCAGGTCCCCATACCTCAGTCCGTGCGATTACTGGCTTTGGGGTTACCTGAAGTCGCAAGTGTATCGTGATCGACCGACATCTTTAGGGATGCTGAGCGACAACATCCGACGCCAATGCCTCACCATAACTCCGGACATGCTTTACAGTGCTGTTCACAACATTATTCCTCGACTAAAGCTATTGTTGAGGAATGATGGTGGACATATTGAGCATTTCCTGCAAAGAACATCATCTTTGCTTTGTCTTACTTTGTTATGCTAATTATTGCTATTCTGATCAGATGAAGCGCCATCTGTCGGACATTTTTTGAACTTTTGTATTTTTTTGGTTCTAATAAAACCCCATGTCATTCCAAGCATGTGTGTCAATTTGTACCTCTCTATCTACATTATTCCGTGATTTATTCAGTTTTCAAATTTATACTGACTGATTTTAAGAAGATTTTAAGAAGAATATAATAATTCCAATCCCAAAGAAAGCAGGTGTTGACAGATGTGAAAATTATCGAACTATCAGCTTAATAAGTCACAGCTGCAAAATACTAACACGAATTCTGTACAGACGAATGGAAAAAGTAGTAGAAGCCAACCTCGGGGAAGATCAGTTTGGATTCCGTAGAAACACTGGAACACGTGAGGCAATACTGACCTTACGACTTATCTTAGAAGAAAGATTAAGGAAAGGCAAACCTACGTTTCTAGCATTTGTAGACTTAGAGAAAGCTTTTGACAATGTTGACTGGAATTCTCTCTTTCAAATTCTAAAGGTGGCAGGGGTAAAATACAGGGAGCGAAAGGCTATTTACAATTTGTACAGAAACCAGATGGCAGTTATAAGAGTCGAGGGACATGAAAGGGAAGCAGTGGTCGGGAAGGGAGTAAGACAAGGTTGTAGCCTCTCCCCGATGTTGTTCAATCTGTATATTGAGCAAGCAGTAAAGGAAACAAAAGAAAAATTAGGAGTAGGTATTAAAATTCATGGAGAAGAAATAAAAACTTTGAGGTTCGCCGATGACATTGTAATTCTGTCAGAGACAGCAAAGGACTTGGAAGAGCAGTTGAATGGAATGGACAGTGTCTTGAAAGGAGGATATAAGATGAACATCAACAAAAGCAAAACAAGGATAATGGAATGTAGTCTAATTAAGTCGGGTGATGCTGAGGGAATTAGATTAGGAAATGAGGCATCTTACTTAAAGTAGTAAAGGAGTTTTGCTATTTGGGGAGCAAAATAACTGATGATGGTCGAAGTAGAGAGGATATAAAATGTAGGCTGGCAATGGCAAGGAAAGCGTTTCTGAAGAAGAGAAATTTGTTAACATCCAGTATTGATTTAAGTGTCAGGAAGTCGTTTCTGAAAGTATTCGTATGGAGGGTAGCCATGTATGGAAGTGAAACATGGACGATAAATAGTTTGGACAAGAAGAGAATAGAAGCTTTCGAAATGTGGTGCTATAGAAGAATGCTGAAGATTAGGTGGGTAGATCACATAACTAATGAGGAAGTATTGAATAGGATTGGGGAGAAGAGAAGTTTGTGGCACAACTTGACCAGAAGAAGGGATCGGTTGGTAGGACATGTTCTGAGGCATCAAGGGATCACCAATTTAGTATTGGAGGGCAGCGTGGAGGGTAAAAATCGTAGAGGGAGACCAAGAGATGAATACACTAAGCAGATTCAGAAGGATGTAGGTTGCAGTAGGTACTGGGAGATGAAAAAGCTTGCACAGGATAGAGTAGCATGGAGAGCTGCATCAAACCAGTCTCAGGACTGAAGACCACAACAACAACAACAACTGACTTTTTGATCACCCGGTATGTTTCGTTTAATCTACAACCACTGAAATGTAGCTGTGCAAATACTTTTTGGTGCGATTGTATAAATACATTTATTGCACTTACGCTGATAACCCAAAACATAATGACCACCGCCCATTGCGACGTTGGATGCCACAAAAAGTACGTAAGCGGACAGGATACGGACGGGGGATCATGCTAGCTAAGAGATGGGCTGCAAATGGGGAAATCCATAGAGATGACAATGACAATGGGCAGATTATTATTACAGAGCCTGTGAACGAGTTTCTCGAAAATAGGGAAGCTGGTCGAATATTCACTTGCTTCTGTCGTGAGTATCTACGGAAACAGGGAAAAGAAAATGAAACTACCACTAGAAGGAGATTTTCACTCTGCAGCGGAGTGTGCACTGATATGAAACTTCCTGGCGGAAGGTTCGCAGGAGAGCTTCTGTAAAGTTTGGAAGGCAGGAGACGAGGTACTGGCAGAAGTAAAGCTGTGAGGACGGGTCGTGAGTCGTGCTCGGGTAGCTCAGTTGGTAGAGCACTTGCCCGCGAAAGGCAAAGGTCCCGAGTTCGAGTCTCGGTCCGGCACACAGTTTTAATCTGCCAGGAAGTTTCAAACTACCACTAGGCGCTAAATGGTGGGACTTCCGCGATTCTTGACAGAAGGTGGAGTTCGGGGCTTGTGTGCTCTGTAAAGTAGGACAGATGGTGATCTATGGCATCTCTGCCCAAAGAGCACAATGCTGCACGCACAAGTGTTTCGGAGCATACCGTTCATCGTACATTGTTGAACATGGAGCTCCGCAGCAGACCACCCGTACGTGTTCACATGTTGACCCAACGACACCGTAAATTACGATTGTATTGGGAACGGGACCATCGGGATTCGACCGGCGATCAGTGGAAACTTGTCGGCTCTTCGTGTGAAGAACATTTTTGCTACTAGGTCGATGGTCGTCTCCACAAACGCGATCATCGAGGTGAAGGGTGGCTCGAAACGTGCAGCGCGCCACGGGCGCAGACTGGTGGGATATCATGCTATGCGAGACATTCTCCTGCGCTTGCATGGGACTTGTGGCAAAGACACGCTCACAGCTGGGAACCACCTCCATTACTTCATGCTTGATGTCTTCCCTGCGGCGATGTTATCTTTCAGCAGTATATTGTCTGTGTCTCGGAGCCAGAACCGTGCTAAAGTGGTTTTGATGAGCATTATAGCCGACAGGTGTGGCCAAGCGGTTCTAGGCGCTTCAGTCTGGAACCGCGCGACCGCTACGGTCGCAAGTTCGAATCTTGCCTCGGGCATGAATGTGTGTGATGTCCTTAGGTTAGTTAGGTTTAAGTAGTTCTCAGTTCTAGGGGACTGATGACCTCAGATGTTAAGTCCCAAAGTGCTCAGAGACATCTGAACCATTTGAGCAATCTATTGAACTCACTTTGATGCCTCGGCGACCAAATTCGCCTGAGGTAAATCGTATGGAAACCATCTGTTTCGCAGATCAGCAACCCGTTATTTTCGCGAATAACATGACCTGTGCGTAGACATCTAATGCCACACACCTCCACAAAGCTACCAACAAAATGTCGGATCCCTGATATGCAGAATCAGTGACGCATTTCATTCCGAAGACGGACAAACAAGCTACTAAGCCGGTGGTCATAATATTTTGGTTCACTAGTGTAAGTACTCTTCATTGACAACATTTCGCTTTCCGCTTCTCCACAGACTCTGTACTCTAATTTCACTCTTACAACATCCACAGTGCGATCATTTCGAATGTAACTTGATAGCTGCAGCTATTTCTTTACAAAATCCTGCTTACTGCGGTTCGTGTTGCCAGCGTGCTGCGTAATCACTGTAGTGGTAGCTATGCACCAAATATAGTTCGCGTCTTGCAGGTTCAAGGCACTAAAGCAAACGAAACGACACACAAAGGTAAACTTTGACCATAACTATACCTAAATTCCGTAGAGCTTACCCCCATGCTCTAAATTTTATGAAAGAACATTGGTTGGTTGGTTTTTGGGGGAAGAGACCAAACAGCGTGGTCATCGGTCTCAGAAAGAACATTGATAGAAGCTTTCCTAGTACACCATCAAAGATTGGATCAAAGGGCTTTGATCAAACATCTTTTGCAGTGTAAAACTAACCTTACATTCAAACAAATTCTACCTCTGTACATCAAAATATGCACAATGACAATGCGAATTAGACTTGGCCACTGTTTCTATGTTTCGATACAGTGTATCGGTACGTGGAACTGTTTCAGTGTTTCGGAACGGCTGTGGTTCACTGTTTCGAAACAGTGGTGTTTCATTCTGCCCCTGTCTCGGATAACCGGACCAGATTCGATCTCGAGCCAGACACAGAAACTGTATCGTTGTTTCAAAATAAGGCTGTTTCAGTCCACCTGTGCTTGTATCGAAACAGTGATGTTTCATTCCGCCCTGTGTCGGACGAGATTCGGGCTTGGCACAGGTACTGAAACACAACATAACGCTTCATGAAACACTTTCAGGAGTGTCGAAATCTTTTTGACAAGCAATAGCGTGAAGCTGAAGATATCCGAAAATAAAGCTTCGTTTCTAGCTAACTGTCCTATTACGAAATGGCGTAACATCTGCTTTATAAACACTAACCAAACAATAAAACAACGCATACTATTCACATTCAAAATGATAAATATGTGAAAATCATTCAGTTAAATTACACTTTTTTATAACATACGCTTCTCTGTTCATGTACAGTAATCACATTAAGAAACGCAAATAAGCCTACAACATTTTGAATAAAAAAAAAGGTTCAAATGGTTCAAATGGCTCTGAGCACTATGGGACTCAACATCTGAGGTCATCAGTCCCCTAGACTTAGAACTACTTAAACCTAAGGACATCACACACGTCCATGCCCGAGGCAGGATTCGAACCTGCGACCGTAACAGCTGCGCGGTTCCGAACTAGAGCGCCTAGAACCGCACGGCCACCGTGGGCGGCAATAAAAAAAAGGCGTAGAGTGACAGTTATTAGACATATATATAAATTTGATGTAGGTATAATTGCAAGCAATCTGTTTGACGTATCACTGATAGTGTAATGGTGAACAGGAAAGGCTGGGAAGCATGGTGAATTTATAGTAACGGTTCGAAAATCCTTGAAAGACAAAAATTTTTTCTGTTATACTTTGTTATTTATTCGAATTATTTGGCGTTATTTGTGAGTCTATAGTCACTGTGCCTATTATCCACAATGATTCCCTTTGTGTGAATGGAAATTAGCAGGATGGGTATATTACCCATACTAACAGAATATGGGAATCCCAGTAGCATATCCGTTGTTTCTGCAGTTTGCTCCCACTTCCAGTTCCGTTTGTGGTAGTTCTAATCTTCAGCTATGGCTGTCCTCAGCCAATTGAAAAGTATGGAAGTCACACGACACGAAAGCAGCGCATTTGCTGCAGGAAATACGAAACTGCCAAGACACCTAAGTGGTAGCTTCATGCTTTCTGCGATATGATTAGCGCTCTCGCACCTCATTTGTGTTTATATGGACATACTTATAGAGTAGACATTCAAGATGATAAAATGTGTAGGTTTATTAGATTACAAAACACAGACTGTTTCATTGTTTCGAAACAGCGTATCGAAACATTACATTGTACTGTTTCATTTGTTTCGAAACAGTTACGTGTTTCAGTTTGCCCATCTCTAATGCGAATACCAAACGCTGAGCGGCTGATCCCGGCGGAGGTTCGAGTCCTCCCTCGGGCATGGGTGTGTGTGTGTTTGTCCTTAGGATCATTTAGCTAAGTAGTGTGTAAGCTTAGGGACTGATGACCTTAGCAGTTAAGTCCCATAAGATTTCACACACATTTGAACATTTGAACCAAACGCTGAGCAAGTGAAGAATCACTTAAACCAATCGTATATGTAATTGTACACGACTCGTGTACCGTATATTCGTTAGAGTTCTGCACCTGATAATAGATAACGATTTCTAAAATACGGTCAGGTTCTATCTGCAGATACAAATAATATTCAAGGTCGTGTGTATAAGCAGTTCCGGCTATGACATTGCTCCTTTGCGATCCGAATTACCGTTTTATTTTGTACCGTCACCGAGAACCGTCATATTTGAGACTGAAGAAAAAATTTGTATACGTCTGCCCAAAAATACGGTAAGCTTAATTTTTTACGGCAAAGGTGGATCGTCTTTTACGTGAAATAAATTTATAGGTTATCCTTAAAATGATTTCCTTAAGACAGCTTGGCCAGTTAAAAGATTGTGACTACTGCGCGTTACACGATCAAAGACGCGACGCCGAAAACGTGAATCAACAATTGCATCTTGCTCTCTGCGTTTCACCGACGTGCGGCACAACCGTTGTTTACGCGTGCAGAAGTAGAAGTAGCTTCAACACTGAACAGTGTTTACGGGATTAATTATTTACAAGCCATTACTTTTCGACTTTGTGAATGTGTTGCACCCATAAACTTTTTAAAAAGAGCTTTTACAATCTTACTATTGAAAATCGCACTCGTTTACATGAACTTTCCTACCCGAAATTGTCGGCACTAGACCTTTGCCAAATATTTACAGTCCATCGTGATGGGCAATACTCTTTATAGACCTTCGCCGGATGTGTCTTATCTTCGAAGGTACTATATGCAGTGCGTGCAGTCACGAGCGCGATATCGTATAGTAAGTTCAGATTGAAATACACACTCTCTCCTCTCTCTCACACGCAAACACACACACACACACACACACACACACACCTTATACATTCAAAAACCGTGCACTAGGTAAATATACTAAATCACCAAACTACTGTACAACAGAACATTCCACAGAACTAGCAGAACGCAGAACAAATAATTATCACAGTAAGCCTAAGATTGTTAGCCCTCTTTCAGAATAACTTCATATTTTGTTCCACAAACAGATGCAAAAACGGAAAAGAATAATTATTAGAATTTTACGTCCAAGTGGCGACGAGATAATCAGAGATTGAACAGAAGCTCGAATTCGGGACGGAAATTGGTCGTGTCCTTTTAAAAAGGAACCTCGCTTGGTCCACACAGATAGAAATCGTGTGATAAACGCAAGTAACCCATACTTGTAGACGCGCGGCACATTGGACTTATTTCCATTTTGAGCGAATTAAACAACTTGCATGATTATATATGTGAGTAATAAATGGCGGCGACGTGTTTTCTGTCATCATAATCCTGATTTTCACCAAGGCCATTCACGAAAACGTTTTCCCCTGCGTCTCATTGCGAGGTGTTGCCAGCACTGCAAAACACAAATCGAAAAATTTGTGTACTCGTTACCTAAACAATGTTGTTACAGTATGGTTTTAGTAACGAAGATATGGAAAGCTATCATTACCGTTGAAGCATCTGCCAGCGTCCCCAGTGCCTGATTTTTATTAAAAGTGAATGTTAGGATGGCAATTCGAATCCGTTTCCTCCCGGATTTCAGCCAATTGTTTTCATCTGTATGTCGCTCGCTAGCGTCGAAAATTTGTTGCAGTCAGTTTTAATTGTACAATAATTTGCAGTTACACAGTTTCAATCCGAAAATAAATTCAGCGGACCACTTTTGCAGAAAAAATGTATTGCCAAAGTTAACCTTTTGTCACTACGAAACTACGTTTAAGACGAAACGGAAGATATCGTTTCGGATTGGCTCCGAGGAAGAAAGTTGTACAAATAATAGAGAAATGTTAACTAATTTCATACACTAGAAACGGCAGCGAAAGGAAATACATTCCACCTCAAACACGGTTTGGGACTGTATGTTTTAAACAGGCGTGAATATCCGGAGTAATTTAAGTAACTGGAAACGGATAACTGTGTATGGTTTATCAATGAAGACCCAGCACTGCAGCCCTCACATAAGCGTGAGCTTCAGCAAAACAAAACAAAATAAAAAATTTTATTTGTGAGGATCCGCAGCCTCCAGATGCTTAATAATCGTAATCATGGTTAGTAGCAGGCTGTCATGCGGTGTTTATTTAATCGCGCGATTGGCTAATTTCGGCTAAGCGTTATTGTCAAGTACCTGTAAAAAAACAACACACAAAGCGACCTGTTGGTTTTACAGCTGCTTGACAATGAGGCTTAGTCGAATTTAGCTAATCGCACGATTAAATAAACATCGCATGACAGCATACTACGGACCATGTTTACGTTTATTACAACAAACCAAGTCTTCTCGTCATGCACATGGCAAAAAAAAAAATACCAAAGACCATGACGTCTCCCAGTCCATCCCAAGAAACAAGGAAGACGCTAAACAAATGGCTATCAACTACATGACCTTGGCCTTGATATCTGGATGAATCATACAATTCAGTCTTCGTAACATTGTTTTGGTTTGCACAAACAAACGGTTTCGGCTTTACAGCCATCATCAGATCTACAAGAGAAAAACGAAATAAAACAGAAACTGATTATAAAATGAAAATGTGACCAAGACTGAATTCTACGATTTACTTTACGTTAGTAAATAAATTAATTGCTATTCACGCAGAAGCAGCGCACACACCGGTGTTAACAGCACAAGCGCTGATGCCGTCAACTGTTTTCCTCTGCTGCCGAAACGTCTAATATCATTTGCGCGCTGTTACTTACAGTGCTGTCGGTTTATCGCTGGACGCCGAGACGCAAACGCTTCCTCCTCGACACGCCTCCGGTTGGTGCGTCACATGCCACAGCGCCAACCGCTTGCATTGGTAGACAGCTGCGTACTGCCGCTGCTCTACGCTGTTACTGCACTCGGCGCGATGCGTTGACTAAGCTGCGCTCTAGCAGCCGGCTGCTCGCTCGGCCGGCAGACATTTTTTTTTCCTTTGTCCACGCTGAAGTCGATCCCAGGTTATATCTGCTCCTAGATCCCACTTCATATTATTAAATCCGTAGCGCGGCACTGGGCGACGGAAGAAATTAAATGGTGCTTTTGATAATCATTTTGTGGTCGAAGCTCTTTCCTTGTCAGCGTTTACTATCTGTTGAACAGCATATAAAGATTTTATGCATTATGATATTTACTAGTTTTTTTGAGATTTACATTACTGTAGGTATTGACATAAATATTTACAGCCGGCCGAAGTGGCCGTGCGGTTAAAGGCGCTGCAGTCTGGAACCGCAAGACCGCTACGGTCGCAGGTTCGAATCCTGCCTCGGGCATGGATGTTTGTGATGTCCTTAGGTTAGTTAGGTTTAACTAGTTCTAAGTTCTAGGGGACTAATGACCTCAGCAGTTGAGTCCCATAGTGCTCAGAGCTATTTGAACCATTTGAAATATTTACATGAAGAAACAATACACACATTATTATTACATATTGGTGTTCACAAGTCTGCTGTCTGTTGTACAGCTGCACTTAATAAGCGTTTAACAATGTTTGGGTACGTAATGCCTCACTTTTTAAAAAAATTTTAGGCCCAGTTGATATTATAGCTTTTTTTATTCTATGCACCATTGTCGTTAAATTATGTTGTTTTGTAAACAAAGATTGGTTATTTTACTCTTTGACTAGCAGTTTTGTAGATTACAGTACTGTTTGTCGAAAAATGTGTTGAAATGTATGCCGATTGTGTTTAGGATCTATGAAAAGGTGACTGGTTTTCGTGTTACTTAGTAGAAGGGCATTGGATAAAGGAAGAAATTAAATAATAGCCCTCTTATTGCGACCACAAAAAAACATTATCACTTAGAGCAGGCCGACATATCCACTCACCAACTCCAGTAGCACTATAAACACCATCACACTGACCACACATTTTTCCCCCGCCCTACACACAGCCACTCCCACGCACGAAAAAAAAAAAACAACGCCCACGTCCACTCACGCTCTAGTGCGGATATATCAACATCCTACCGCTTCCCTCCTTCCGCCCCCCCCCCCCCACATAGAAACAGCCGGATACAAAAAATAAAAAAAAACAGCTGAAATAGCACACCCGACAATAGGTATGCTGTTACCGTCACAAAAACAAAAGACCATCACACTCCGCACGAAGGAACCACATGACGCGTAAAGCTACGCAAAAGAGAATATTTTCTGGCTAGTGCAATGCGATGTGTTGAAAACTGACACCCGTTAAGCACCGAGCGAGGTGGCGCAGTGGTTAGCACACTGGACTCGCATTCGGGAGGACGACGGTTCAATCCCGCGTCCGGCCATCCTGCTTTAGGTTTGCCGGCCGAAGTGGCTGTGCGGTTAAAGGCGCTGCAGTCTGGAACCGCAAGACCGCTACGGTCGCAGGTTCGAATCCTGCCTCGGGCATGGATGTTTGTGATGTCCTTAGGTTAGTTAGGTTTAACTAGTTCTAAGTTCTAGGGGACTAATGACCTCAGCAGTTGAGTCCCATAGTGCTCAGAGCCATTTGACCCATTTTTTTGCTTTAGGTTTTCCGTGATTTCCCTAAATCACTCCAGGCAAATGACGGGATGGTTCCTTTGAAAGAGCAGGGCCGACTTCCTTCCCCGTCCTTCCGTAATCCGATGAGACCGATGACCTCGCAGTTTGGTCTCTTCGCTCCAACCAACCAGTTAAGCGGGAACGCGGGCGGTTCTGTACTCGTAATTCGTGCCAGTAAACCCCCCATTCTTTAAACAGTCGAAATCACCTGTTTAAAAACAGTTTCAAACGTCTGATTAATTTACAAATGAGTTAATGTGTCAAATGTTAGACGTTAAGCATGTAAGCTATAAAGATTTTAGGAAAGATTTGAAATTGTGCTGAACGTTTTTTGGAAATCGCCAACTGTTCTCAGTATGAGATGATGAATGAATATAGTCCGCGTAATTTCCTCTCCATTTTAAGGAAAAGCAAGTTTCTCAAGCATCGCGATGTTTACTGGGTCAACTCTCCTGAACTATGTGTCGTACAGTGATATAATTTTGTTTAGTCGTGTCTTTAGATACTGTCTGAAACCATTGTTGCGAATAGAGTCGACAGTAAGGAAGTAATAAATTACGTTGTCGTGTCTGATGCTGACGTTTTAGTACATGAACAGCGAAAATCATCTTTTTCTGCGGATGTCACCAACAAAAGCTTCGTAAATATTTCAGATTATGTGCAATGTTCGCTACTTGCCCCCCTTCTTGCAGCGGTGTACCGTAGGTCTCTAGAAGAGCGTAGCGTTCCAAAGGATTGGAAAAGACCACAGGTCATCCCCGTTTTCAAGAAGGGACGTCGAACAGATGTACATAACTATAGACCTATATCTCTAACGTCGATCAGTTGTAGAATTTTGGAACACGTATTATGTTCGAGTATAATGACTTTTCTGGAGACTAGAAATCTACTCTGTAGGAATCAGCATGGGTTTCGAAAAAGACGGTCGTGTGAAACCCAGCTCGCGCTATTCGTCCACGAGACTCGGAGGGCCATAGACTCGGGTTCCCAGGTAGACGCCGTGTTTCTTGACTTCCGCAAGGCGTTCGATACAGTTCCCCACAGTCGTTTAATGAACAAAGTAAGAGCATATGGACTATCAGACCAATTGTGTGATTGGATTGAAGAGTTCTTAGATAACAGAACGCAGCATGTCATTCTCAATGGAGAGAAGTCTTCCGAAGTAAGAGTGATTTCAGGTGTGCCGCAGGGGAGTGTCATAGGACCGTTGCTATTCATAATATACATAAATGACCTTGTGGATGACATCAGAAGTTCACTGAGGCTTTTTGCGGATGATGCGGTGGCATATCGAGAGATTGTAACAATGGAAAATTGTACTGAAATGCAGGAGGATCTGCAGCGAATTGACGCATGGTGCAGGGAATGGCAATTGAATCTTAATGTAGAAAAGTGTAATGTGCTGCGAATACACAGAAAGATAGATCCCTTATTTAGCTACAAAATAGCAGGTTAGCAACTGGAAGCAGTTAATTCCATAAATTATCTGGGAGTACGCATTAGGAGTGATTTAAAATGGAATGATCATATAAAGTTAATCGTTGGTAAAGCAGATGCCAGACTGAGATTCATTGGAAGAATCCTAAGGAAATGCAATCCGAAAACAAAGGAAGTAGGTTACAGTACGCTTGTTCGCCCACTGCTTGAATACTGCTCAGCAGTGTGTGATCCGTACCAGATAGGGTTGATAGAAGAGATAGAGAAGATCCAACGGAGAGCAGCGCGCTTCGTTACAGGATCATTTAGTAATCGCGAAAGCGTTACGAAGATGATAAACTCCAGTGGAAGACCCTGCAGGAGAGACGCTCAGTAGCTCGGTATGGGCTTTTGTTGAGGTTTCGAGAACATACCTTCACCGAGGAGTCAAGCAGTATATTGCTCCCTTCTACGTATATCTCGCGAAGAGAGCATGAGTATAAAATCAGAGAGATTAGAGCCTACATAGAGGCATACCGACAATCCTTCTTTCCACGAACAATACGAGACTGGAATAGAAGGGAGAACCGATAGAGGTACTCAAGGTACCCTACGCCACACACCGTCGGGTGGCTTGCGGCTAAAAACGCTCAGTCTCCAATACTGGATGAAACTAGTCCGGGTATTTGCGCGCCGACAGTTCCGCTGCCTCATGACAGACAGACAGTTTGTGGCTGTAATACCTGTCTTACCATGTCAAACTTTTAACTTAACACTCAAACGGAGTTTTCGATGACAGTGAAACTGTATACCCCTGCCATTTCCTTTGTTGATCATTCTGTTGTTTCTTTTCGGCAGCTGGTAACAAACCTACAGAGAAACTAGAAGCAATGTCGAGCCGTCCGCTTTCTCGGTGTACAGTTGTAAGGTTTGGGTAGTGCCATTATTGACCACTCGACACCGTAAGTGTTTCTGTTCTCAATGTGGTCAAAATTTACGTGGCAGTTAAATATCATTTTATTTTTAAGCTTAATTAGTGTTTTCATTTATTTTCAGATTTACTACGGCTTCGAGTTCTCATTCACTTACGTCAGAGCTTGATCCAAACTTTCTGGACTAGGAGGAAAATGTTAGGAGAACATGCAGATGGTGATGCAAATGAACTTGAAGATGAAAATGTCCTTTCTCACAATAATCAACACGTGCTCCCCATGCCAGCGAGGAAAAGGCCAACCAGTATTGTATCTCTGCAGTCGTCCTGTTTGCCGAACCTGTCGTACAGTGATGTGTAGGGTGACAAATATTGAACTATATGAAATAAAATCATCATAACTTGTGAACGGTTTGCATTGGGAAGTTCAAACTGTACGGTTGGCCGCGGGGCTTGATGGGAATTGGTGTGGTTTGGTTTAGTGATGAAGCCCAGTTTCATTTGGACGGGTCCATCAATAAGCAAAATTGCCGCATATGAGGGACTGAGAATCCGCATTTCGTCATCGTCACCCTCAACGGGTGACTGTGTGGTGTGTAGTGTCCAGTCACAGAATAATCGGTGCGATATTCCTTAATGGCACGGTGGCTACCGAACGGTGCGTGAAGGTTTTGGAAGATGATCCAAAGTGACCCTGATTTCGACAAGATGCGGTTCACGCAAGACGGTGCTCGAACCTATCGAAGCAGGAGAGTGTTTGATGTCCTGGAGGAGCAGTTTGGGGATCGCATTCTCGCTCTGCAGCACCCAGAGACACCATAGGCATGGGCCTCGATTGGCCGACATATTCTCCGGACCTGAACACATGCGACTCTTCTTTCGTGAGGCTATATTAAAGACAAGGTGTTCAACAGCAACCCCAAAATCGTTGCTGAGCTGAAAACAGACATTCAGGAGGTCATCGGCAGCATCAATGTTCCGACACTTCAGCGGGTCATGCAGAATTTCGCTATTCGCCTGAGCCACATCATCGCCAAGGATGGCAGGCATATCGATCATAACCTAAATCCGAATAAAATGGTTCAAATGGCTCTGAGCACTATGGGACTTAACATCTATGGTCATCAGTCCCCTAGAACTGAGAACTACTTAAACCTAACTAACCTAAGGACATCACACAACACCCAGTCATCACGTAAATCCGAATACCTGTAGTGACGATTACATATTGAATAAAGTGTGTGCACGCCGTAGTTTGCAACTAATTTACGTTTTTTTCCATATAGTTCAATGATTGCCACTCTGTATAAAAACAGTGAAAGAACTTGGGTGAACATTGAACATTTGTAAAAAAAAAATGTGTATCAATTCATATGTGAAGTGCATTATCTGCTGCTTATTTTTCGCACCCAGTAAGTTGTTCTTACCCATTACTGTTTCATGTTATTTCTAATAAAATAAATTAGTCTGAGTTTTTATGTTTCGTTTCACTTCAATGTTATTCAGAGTTGCGTAAACATAATTTCCTTTTGTGATTTATTTTGAATTTTTTGTGTTAAACTGCTATTTTGCTTTCTAATACGTTATATACAAATATAGAAATTATGAATAAATAGTTGTAATGAAAGCAAAATAAATTACTTCCCGTTGCTAAAGCACAGTGGTATCATTTTGGACTCCACAACACCATTTGTGATAAATGGATTCACAATCCTGTTTGAGGGTTAAGATTATGCCTCTCAATGAGCACTCTATGGCAACATTGTAAATTTTTAAATTCGGTCCATAATTACGCAAAATATTGAAAATTAAACTTTTGCTGCCCCTGGAATCCGTTAGATATGCAACCGGCACATCGTCCTGGATTCCGGGGTAACTGCCCAGTAATAAAGGAGAGGCGTTCAACAAGTAATGCAAAACTTTTTTTCTCGATCATTTTCGCTTAAAAAATTCCGACTTTGTTGGAACATCGTTCAATATTTCCGCTTCAGCCCCTATAGTTTCGTGAAGTTCCGATTGGTGGCGCCATTATACGCAATCTTAAATGGCGTGTGTAACAGTGGTGCGTTCCAAGAAGAGAGACGTCATTGAGTTTCTTTTGGCGGAAAACACAGCATCGCAGATATTCATACGCGCCTGCAGAAGGTGTAAGGAGACCTGGCAGCGAACAAACGTACGGTGCATTGTTGGGCGAGGCGTCTGTCATGATCTCAACAAAGTCGTACAAAGCTGTCCGACTTCCCACGTGCCGGCCGATCGCACACAGCTGTGATCCTGCGATGTTGGAACGTGCGGACACTCTCATTCGAGGTGATCCAACTCCACGAAAACGCAAGGCCTCACACAGGTCTGCGCATCCGAGAGGAGCTCATAAAACCTCAATGGACCGTTCTTCCTCATCCAGTATACACCCAGGATCCCGCACATTCCGAGTTCCACCTGTTACGCCCTATGAAGGACACACTCCGCGGGAAGCAGTATATCAATGATGTGGAGGTTATTGATGCAGCAAGGCTTTTTGGCTTCGACGTCAACCAGCAGAAGGGTTTAATGCAGGGGTATAGGCCCTCAAGTAATGTAACGTAAGGTCGTCGCATTGAACGGAGATTATGTTGAAAAGTACGGTTTTGCAGCCAAAAGAGCAGGGAACAATATGTGCATTGCAATCCTGAATAAAACCAACCTGCTTTCAGAAAAAAAAGTATTGTAAATAATGTGAACACTCGATCTGACTCCTGAAGTGGGGATTTTCCCGTACGACGATTTCACGAGTGTACTGTGAATATCAGGAATTCCGTTAAACATCATAACATCGACATCGCAGCAGCCGGAAAAAGATCCTGCGAGAACGTGACCAACGACGACTGACGAGAATCGTTCAACGTAACGAAAGTGCAACCCTTCCGCAAATTGCTGAAGATTTCAATGCTTGGCCATCAACAAGTGTCGCTTGCGAAACATTCACCGAAACGTCATCGATATTGGGTTTCGGAGCTGAAGGCCCACTCGTGTACCCTTGATAACTGCACGACACAAAACTTTACGCCTCGCCTGGGCACGTCAACACCGATACTGGACGATTGATGGCTCTGAGCACTATGGGACTTAACTTCTGAGGTCATCAGTCCCCTAGAACTTAGAACTGCTTAAACCTAACTAACTTAAGGACATCACACACATCATGCCCGAGACAGGATTCGAACCTGCGACCGTAGCGGTCGCGCGGTTCCAGACAGTAGCGCCTAGAACCGCTCGGCCACCCTGGCCGGCGGACGATTGATGACTGGTCAGACGAGTCTCGTTTCAAATTGTATCGAGCGGATGGAAATCTACGGGTAAGGAGACAACCTCATGAATCTGTGAACCCTACATGTCAGCAGCGGACTGTTCAAGCTGGTGGAGGCTCTGTAATGGTGTAGGGCATGTCCACTTGGAGTGAGATGGGGCCCTTGTTGCGTCTAGATACGATTCTGGCAGGTGGCGCGTACGTAAGCATCCATTCATGCCCATTGTGCAATCCGACTGATTTGAGCAGTTCCAGCAGGACAATGCGACACCGCACACGGCCAGAATTACTACAGAGTGGCTCCAGGAACACTCTCCTGAGTTTAAACACTTCCGCTGGCCACCAGACTCCCCAGACATGAACATTATTGAGCATATCTGGGATTCCTTGCAACGCACTGTTCAGATGAGATCTCCACCCCTCTTACGGGTATGCGGACAGCCCTGCATGATTCATGGCGTCGGTTCCCTCCAGCACTACTTCAGATATTAGTCGATTCCATGCCACGTCGTGTTGCGGCACTTGTGTGTGCTCGCGGGGGTCGTACACGATATTAGGCAGATGTACCAGTTGCTTTGGCTCTTCAATGTAAAATCACAACAACACGGGCTAATGAGTATCTCTGACGGGGCAGGATGTGAGCTTGCTCTGCGAAGACTTTTCTTTCAGAGGGGCGGGAGTGCCGTGTAAACACAAGAAAAGCAGAAAATGATCATCTGCTAAGTCACAACGCGGACGAAAGGTTGTGTTGAGTGATCGTGACGGGCAGTCATTGAAGAGGATTGTGGGGAAAAATAAGAGAACGACATTTGAAAAAGTCTCTGCTGAAATGAATTTTGCACTCAAGAACCCTGTCAGCACCAAAACAATACGAAGGGATCTCTGTAAGGATGGAATTGCACGGTGAGCTGGAATTCCGAAACCACTCACCAGTGACACAAATCCCTGTAACAGGTAAACGTGGTGCCGGAGCCATAAAACCTGGGCTATGGAGCAATGAGCCTTGTTTCACACTGTTCTCAACTTCTGGCCAAGTTTAGGTACCAAGAGTGAAACTGGAGGGGGGAGTGTTCGGTGATGTTTTGGGCATCCATATCGTGATATTTCACGGGACTCATGGGCACTTAGCAAGGTCGCATTTCTGCCAAGGATCATGTGACCATTTTGGCTGATCAGGTCCATCCCATGGTAGAATGTTTGTTCACCAGTGGTGAGGCTGTCTTCCAACACGATAGGGCACCTGTTCACACAGCTCCCAACGTCCAAGACTGATTTTGAGCACGAGGAAGAACTGTCGCATCCCCGCTGGCCATCAGTCACCAGAACTCGATATTGTTGAGCCTTCGTGGTCTACTTCTGAGAGACAGATTCGTGATCGCCATCTACATCCATCATCCTTACTTGAACTTGTCATTGTTTTGCAGAAAGAAAGGCATAAGATGCCCTTGTGTTTCCATGTTTTTGTCCAACCCCTGTAGGTTTCATTGTGCTAAAAGACAAACTTTGTTCGCCGGTAGGGGTGGTCGTGCGGTTCTAGGCGCTACAGTCTGGAGCCGAGCGACCACTCTGGTCGCAGGTTCGAATCCTGCCTCGGGCATGGATGTGTATGATGTCCTTAGGTTAGTTAGGTTTAATTAGTTCTCAGTTTTAGGCGACTGATGACCTCAGAAGTTAAGTCGCATAGTGCTCAGAGCCATTTGAACCATTTGAACAAACTTTGTTTTTCTTGATTCTTAAAAGTTCTAAATCTTCATCTACACTGCGGAAGCCACCCTACATGTGTGGTGGAGGGTGCCCCTGGTACCTTTCCCCCTTCTCTGCTCCATTCACGAAGGATGCGAGGGAAGAACAATTGTCGATGGACTTCCACAATGAGGTCTCATTTCTCCAGTTTCTTTCGCCGTTAACATTTCGCGAGACATTTCTCGCGGGAGGCAAGACGTTGCCCAACTCCCCTGCGTACGTAAGCTCTCTGAATTTCAACAGCAACCTCCGTGGTACACAACGCCTGTCTTGTAGCGACTTCCACTGGAGGTGGTTGAGCATCTCGCCCTTACGGAACGATCCCGCGACAAAATGCGCAGCTCACCGTTGGGTGTTCTCTACCTCTTCTATCAATCCTCCTTGGTGATGATCCGATATCCTGGACGCTGCAACTGCTGCTGAGCAGTCGTGGTCGAGAAACCTGCAACACAGAAATTTCGACATTTAGTTGCGAAAGATGTAATTTTTCTTGTCTGCATGATGAACGTACACTGAAGACCCAAAAAAACTGGAACTCCTGCCTAATATCGTGTAGGACCCCCGCCAGAACGCACAAATGCCACAACACGACGTGGCATGAACTCGACTAATGTCTGAAGTAGTGCTGGAGGGAAATGACACCATGAATCTTGCAGGGCTATCCATGAATCCGTAAGAGTACGAGGGGGTGGAGATCTCTTCTGAACAGCACGTTGCAAAACATCCCAGATATGCTCAATAATGTTCATGTCTGGGGAGTCTGGTGGCCAGCGGAAGTGTTTAAATCATAAGAGTGTTCCTGGAGGCACTCTTTAGAAATTCTGGACGTGTGGGGTGTCACATTGTCCTGCTGGAATTGCTCAGATCAGTCGGAATGCACAATGGACACGAATGGATGCAGGTGATCAGACACGACGGTTACGACCGTGTCACCTGTCAGAGTCGTATCTAGACATATCAGGAGTCCCATATCACTCCAACTGCACACGTCCCACACCATTACAGAGCCGCCATCAGCTTGAAAATTCCCCTGCTGACATGCAGGATCCATAGATTCATGAGGTTCTCTCCATACCTGTATACGTCCATCCGCTCGATACAATTTGAAACGAGACCAGGCAACATGTTCCCAGTCATCAACAGTCCAATGGCGGTGCTGACGGGCCCAGGCCAGGCGTAAAGCTTTGTGTCGTGCAGTCACCAAAGGTACACAAGTGGGCCTTCGGCTCCGAAAGCCCATATCGATGATTTTTCATTGAATGGTTCGCATGCCGGCACTTGTTGATGGCCAAGCACTGAAATATGCAGCAATTTGCGGAAGGGTTGCACTTCTGTCACGTTTAACAACTCTCTTCAGTCGTCGTTGGTCCCATTCTTGCAGGATCTTTTTCCAGCCGCAGCGATGTCGGAGATTTGATGTTTTACCGGATTCCTGATATTCACAGTACACTCGTCAAATGGTCGCACGGGAAAATCCCCAATACATCGCTACATCGGAGATGCTTTGTCCGATCGCTCGTGCGCCGACTATAACACCACGTTCAAACTCGCTAAAATCTTGATAACCTGCCATTGTAGCAGCAGTAACCGATCTAACAACTGCGTCAGACACTTTTTTATATAGGCGTCGCCGACCGCAATGCCATATTCTGTCTGTTTACGTATGTATGTATTTGAATACGCATGCCCATACCAGTTTCTTTGGCGCTTCAGTGTAGTTGAGATAGCAACGAAGTAAGAATGGTTGCATGCACTAACATTATGTTTACACCAGTTACACGCCTATGTTTCAAGAACAGCTGTTATAAAAATATATCCTGCAACCACGGAAGAGCTTTTGCAGAAACGCTGTATCAAACGAGACGCTGGTACCAGCAGAAAGTTGCTGTGTCTTGCAAGATCCCCTCGCTCTAAACTAATACTGTTATTACTCGGCTTAGCCGTGAGTCCGTAGAGGCTGGTATATGTGACGTACAGTATAACTCGTCAGCATTTCCTCCAGGAATTTGCGAGTGTAAGTCGGACCTTCCTTGATCCGCCTTGTTGGGTCGCGTCGTCGGATTTCCTCCTACCTGTGCGCGGTGCAGCTCTCGTAAATGTCGTCCCGTGCAGATTCTTCATTGGCGCATTGGATGTCTCTGTCGATGGAAGCTAATTATCTGAAATTGCTGTCGATCAACTTTGGGGTATGTATTTACTCGAAATTAACATTCAGAATGCCGTAATATCACTTTTATTCATATTAGATCAATAATGAAACACTTATAGTCACAAACTACTCGTAACCGAGAGCATGTCTACCATCGAACAAGACAGGAAGAGCTCTTAACGACTTTGGCGGGCAGTCCGTATCTCTTACTAGTTTCGTCACAGTTCGTGGATTTCCGATCAAGTTCGTACTTACTAAGATATGCATTTGTTAATGAACGGGTGTGAATTTTAACGAGGCAAAATTATGATAAATAGTTTTAAACATCCAGAGGCTCCTCCTAGTATTCATGTTGTCATAAATGACTTTGATTATTAAATATAAATAAACAGAATTGGTGACTTTGGCGCCAAGATGGCGGTACTTCCCGTCATGTATATTTCCCAGGCTGACGGTTGTTGCTAAGGCCGGTATTACACTATCAAATTTCTTTGTCCAAAATCTTTGTCCAATATCTTTGTCAAAGATATTTGATAGTGTAATAGGGACTTTGTCAAATGTCGTCCAATATTTGATCAAATCTAGGGCCTCGCTGTATATTTTATCAAAGAAACCGCTTGTCTTCTGTTCACTGCAATGTGACACGTTACCACATGGAGCGCTAGCATCGCTGCAGCGTTCTGTCGTCTGTAGTGTTTTTATAACCATTGCCGGTAAATACAATTGGTGTGTGCCGACAACTACAAAATTAATAGAGATGTCTGAAGCTGATGAGGCGCTTTACAACGTGAGGCACCCTGAATACAAAAATAGATTAAGAAGATTGGAGACCTGACCTGACCTGACCTAACCTAACCTAACCTAACATAATATAACCCTCTCCTGTAGCAAGGAATCGGAGTGTTACAGTGAGCCTGTCTTCTGAAGATGTAGCAGTTCTTAAGTGAATATTGTGCTTTGTGATATGAGGATACACTTCATTGCGCACATACAGAAATGTATGCTCATCCATTCTTAAGTAATTGATGTACGACTTGACGTCTTCCACTGTAAGCTCACGTAACAAGTTTTGCTGAATGCTTTTATCGTGTCGTCGTAAAACCCACGGCTTCACCCAGATTAGATTAGTTTTTCGTTCCATAGATCCGTGCTGAGGAGATCCTCGTGGATGTGGAACATGTCGATTTTTTTAAGCTGAAATAACAATAGTAATAGTATGAATAAATACATCATTTGTTTCTATTAAAAATTTCGCCAATGGAGTAGAAGGAGTTGGCCAGTAAGTAGTAAGTCTTTCAGGCTCCTTTTAAACTGATCTTTATTTCTAACTAAATTTTTTATGTTTCCTGGCAAATTATTGAAGATGAGTGTTCCTGAGTAGTGGATCCCTTTTTGAACTAAAGTAAGTGCTTTTAAGTCCTTGTGATGATCATTTTTGTTCCTGGTATTGTATGTATGAACTGAGTTGTTTGTTGGAAAAAGAGATATATTATTTACGACAAATTTCATTAACAAGTAAATATACTGAGAGGCAGTAGTTAGTATACCCAGTTCTTTGAAGAGGTTTCTGCAGGACGTCCGTGAATTTACTCCACAAATAATACGTATTACACGCTTTTGTACTCTGAAAACTTTTGTTTGACTTCAAGATTTACCCCAAAATATTATCCCATATGTCATTATGGAATGAAAGTGGGCAAAGTATGCAAGCTTTTTCGTTTTTATGTTGCCTATGTCTGCTAACACTCGAATTGCAAATACAGATTTGTTAAGGGCTTTCTGCAGTTCTGTGGTGTGCTCCTCCCAACTGAATTTATTATCAAGTTGTAATGGTGGTGGTGGTTAGTGTTTAACGTCCCGTCGACAACGAGGTCATTAGAGACGGAGCGCAAGCTCGGGTTAGGGAAGGATTGGGAAGGAAATCGGCCGTGCCCTTTCAAAGGAACCATCCCGGCATTTGCCTGAAACGAGTTAGGGAAATCACGGAAAACCTAAATCAGGATGGCCGGAGACGGGATTGAACCGTCGTCCTCCCGAATGCGAGTCCAGTGTGCTAACCACTGCGCCACCTCGCTCGGTTTCAAGTTGTAATCCCAGGACTTTTAAGACTGTCAACCTGGTATGTATGGTTCCATTTTTCCCCCCACTTCTTTTCCGCATGTGCACACAATGCAATTGGGCTACGTACACCTGCTGTGGTTAATAACAAGTTGTTGTCAGCCATCTTGAACTTTGACGAAAAATTTGATGACAGTGTAATACACCTTCTAGCGCTACGTCAAAGATCTTTGTCAAATATATTGGACGGAATATTGGATCACATCTTTGATCAAATCTTTGACAAAGAAATTTGATAGTGTAATACCTGCCTAAGTTCCAGCGCCGAGCCCCACCCCACTACGCGCGACATATGGTCGCTTCGTCACCTAGCCAGCCAGCGTGGGAAATGCTCTCCGACTCTTGGCCGGCACCGGACTACAGCACTTCCTAACTATCGTGAATACATCAATAAGAGACAATAATTTATTAAAACTGCTAAAAATGCCTTCCTCACGCAAGAGGCACCTTACAGTCCGATGGAGGATTTGCAGACGGTCAGTGCAAGCTGTGAAAAATGATATGACGTGCTTCAGCAGATGAGAATTTCATTATCAGTTGCAGGTGATAAATTGTGTAACAATATACCGTTTATATAATCTGCTAACCATAAATCAAATCTGTATCTATTTTTACCCACTCAAGAGGGTGTAACATCATCGAAATATGTTTGGGAAAAAAAGAGAATGATGAGTAATATGCATTGTTTGAGTAAACATAGGTATATACCACGAATAGACGACTTACGTTTAACCAAGAAAATCGTTGATATTATAAACGCGATTTGAGAAAAAGTTCTGCAGGTAGCCGACATCTAGAAGGATCTCAGAAAAGGATTTCTCTGTTCGCTACGTGGACGGCACACATACAGGAGATTACCTCTCCCAAGGTTACGTCGACACAGCTAATCTTTTTCGTGACAAGGAACCAGTGGTCGGAAATATTTAGGTGGTCCGAGGTCTTGAGTCAGCAGTACGTGTTAGGGAGATATTATTTTATAAGCAGTAGATGTTTCGAAACAAAACAAATACCGAGCAACACTGACGTTTGTAGTACCACATTGAAAAACATTGTTCTGTGACGTGACCACGTATAGAGCAATTTCACACACTGTACAGTTTATGACTGTTTGTCAAAGATGGCATATTATACACTACTGGCCATTAAAATTGCTACACCACGAAGATGACGTGTTACAGACGCGACACTACGGTCGCAGGTTCGAATCCTGCCTCGGGCATGGATGTGTGTGATGTCCTTAGGTTAGTTAGGTTTAAGTAATTCTAAGTTCTAGGGGACTGATGACCTGAGATGTTAAGTCCCATAGTGCTCAGAGCCACTTGAACCACTACAGACGCGAAATTTAACCAACAGGAAGAAGATGCTGTGATATGCAAATGATTAGCTTTCAGAGCATTCACACAAGGTTGCCGCCGGTGGCGACACCTACAACGTGCTGACATGAGGAAAGTTTCCAACAGATTTCTCATACAGAAACAGCAGTTGACCGGCGTTGCGTGGTGAAACGTTGTTGTGGTGCCTCGTGTAAGGAGGAGAAATGCGTACCATCACGTTTCTGACTTTGATAAAGGTCGGATTGTAGCCTATCGCGAATGCGGTTTATCGTATCGCGACATTGCTGCTCCCGTTGGTCGAGATCCAATGACTGTTGGCAGAATATGGAATCGGTGGGTTCAGGAGGGTAATACGGAACGCCGTGCTGGATCCCAACGGCCTCGTATCACACACTAGCAGTCGAGATGACAGGCATCTTATTCGCATATCTGTAACGGATCGTGCAGCCACGTCTCGATCCCTGAGTCAACAGATGCGAACGTTTGCAAGACAATAACCACCTGTACGAACAGTTCGACGACGTTTGCAGCAGCATGGACTATCAGCTCGGAGACCACGGCTGCGGTTACCCTTGACGCTGCATCACAGACAGGAGCGCCTGCGATGTACCTGCGATGGTGTACCTGCGATGGTGTACTCAACGACGAACCTGGGTGCACGAATGGCAGAACGTCATTTTTTCGGATGTATCCGGGTTCTGTTTACAGCATCATGATGGTCGCATCCGTGTTTGGCGACATCGCGGTGAACGCACATTGGACGCGTGTATTCGTCTTCGCCATACTGGCGTAGCACCCCACGTGATGGTATGGGGTGCCATTGGTTACACATCTCGGTCACCTCTTGTTCGCATTGACGGCACTTAGAACAGTGTACGTTACATTTAAGATGTGTTACGACCCGTGGCTCTATCCCTCATTCGATCCCTGTGAACCCCTACATTTCAGCAGGATAATGCACGACCGCATGTTGCAGGTCCTGTATGGGCCTTTCTGGATACAGAAAATGTTCGACCGCTGCCCTGGCCAGCACATTCTCTAGATCTCTCACCAATTGAAAACGTTTGGTCAATGGTAGGCGAGCAACTGGCTCGTCACAATACGCCAGTCACTACTCTTGATGAACTGTGGTATCGTGTTGAAGCTGCATGGGCAGCTGTACCTGTACACGCCGTCGAAGCTCTGTTTGACTCAATGCCCAGTCGTATCACGGCCGTTATTACAGCCAGAGGTGGTTGTTCAGGGTACTGATTTCTCAGGATCTATGCACCCAAATAGCATGAAAATGTAGTCACGTGTCTGTTCTAGTATAATATATTTGTCTAATGAATACCCGTTTATTATCTGCATTTCTTCTTGGTGTAGCAATTTTAATGGCCAGTAGTGTAGATTACCAGAAAACCCTCGATTCTTTGAACATGCGAACACCCGCGTATATAACAGCTTCAAACGTCTGATTACTTTGCAAACGGGTTAAGGTGTTAAATATTTGACGTTAAGTTAGACAGCTAGGGAAGAACACCAGTTTGTTGGAAATCGCTAAGTGCCCTCATTTTCAAACACTGGATGAATATAGTGTGGATAATTCGTGTTCCATTTTAAGCGAAAGCATGTTTATCACACGACTGAATGTTAATGATGCATTATCTCCTGAGTCTGTGTTCTACAATGATATAATTTTGCGATATATTCAGCGGAATATGTAGATACTGCCTGCAAAGTGTGTTGCGAATACAGTTAGTAATAAAGAAGTAACAAATTAAAACGTTATGTCTCATGATGAAGTTTTAATGTGCGCCATTTTAAGCAGAAGTTAGTTTTTTGCACATCTAAATGTCTATGACGTCATGTCTCCATGACTGTGCGTCGCACAATGACATACAGTGTGTTTGAAAAAGAGAACTCCCTAGTTTTAATGTGTCCTAGAATCTGTACAAAGTGACATACTCTATTGTAGTTTGTGGTGTTTGATTCATCAACTCTCCAAGTTGGGCTCCCTTGCAGTTGGCAGGTTTGCTTGACCTTGAGACGGCACCAGTGCTGTTTTTTTTTCTTCTGTTCCCTCAGTTCAGTCCAGGCGTGCGTGCAGTGCAGAGCAACTCAGCTACAAAGTGTACTCCGCAACAGAAAGCGCAGTGTGTTATTTGGCTTGTGAAGACTGAGTCATTGGCTAAAGTATTTTCGATTCCCGGCGGGGTCAGGGATTTTCTCTGCCTCGTGATGACTGGGTGTTGTGTGATGTCCTTAGGTTAGTTAGGTTTAAGTAGTTCTAAGTTCTAGGGGACTGATGACCATAGATGTTAAGTCCCATAGTGCTCAGAGCCATTTGAGCTAAAGTATTTCAAGGAAACCGGTAGTGTTTTAGAAGCAAAATCACCAGGTAGACCGAGAACTTCTGAAGAGGTTGTTGAACAGGTCCGTATTTCGTGTGTTTAGAGCCTGAAGAAGTCATTCGCCAGACATAGTCTACTATAAGGAGTGCCTAAAGGTATTGTGTATGATGTTGTGCGTAAAAGACTTAAGCTGCACGCCTAAAAATTGAAACTATTATATGAAACAAAATCTACTGATAAAATCGAAAGGTATGAGTTTGTTGATGATGATGTCAATTTTTCAAAAAAGATTCTCTTTTCTGATGAGGCTACATTTTATGTCAGTGGAACAGTTAATCGTCATAACTGCAGAATTTGGGGGTCAGAGCAATCCACAGGAAGTTATTCAGCATCAACGTGACTCTCCCAAAGTTAATGTCTGGTACAGTTTGATGGAAGATCGTGTGATTGGTCCTTTCATTTTCGTAGAAAAAACAATAAACGGGGTCGTTTACTGTGATATGTTCACAGAGTACGTCTGCGCCCAAATGGACGATATTGCGGCGGAAAAGGAGCTTGTGTTTTTCCAACAAGACGGCGCCCCACCTCATTACAGCAATCATGTGCCTGGGCTCTTGACACTCGCTTTCCATGAAGGTGGACAGGCAGACCTGGCCCAATACCTTGGCCACCACGAAGCCCAGACTTAATCCCACTGGACGTTTTCTTTTGGAGCCACATAAAAAATGTTGTGTGCAGTGAAAAGATCAGGGACATCAATCATTTACGGGAAAGAATCGTCGCGGCGATTGGGAGAGTTACACCTGAAATGTTGGTGAATACGTGGCGAGAAGTGAAATATCGTCTCGACGAGTGCAGGGCAACAAATTGATTCCATGTTGATGTTTACTAACACTAAACAAAACTTAAAGGAATTCTCTTTCATGATATGTACTCATTGACGTAATTTTTCATTAATTTCCCGATTAAATATATACATAAAATTAGGGAGTTCTTTTTCAAACACCCTGTAATTATGCAGGTACATTAAGTACATAATGTATGCAAACTAAGTTGCAATAAAGTGAATACTCAAGAAATAAATAGAAGCGTCATGTCTAGTGCCGAAGTTTTATTGCATGAACAGCGAATTTTTCCTTTCACCGTTTTGTGGGGGGTGTGAGCGAGAAAATTCGGTGAAGGTGTGAAATTTTATGTTAAGTTTGTTGGAAGTCGCGAACTGCTCTCGTTCTCAAATACTGGATGAATACAGTTCGGGTATTTGCGCGGAGTATTCTGGCTCAATACAAACACACAGCTGCTAACTATAAAACTCGTCTTATTGCGTTAAACTGTATCGTTTGTGAATAAATAGTTGTCGCTATTTAAGTTACAGCCCTCGTATATATGCAGATATCAGCATTTGAGAGAGGACGTGTAGTTCGACCCCAAGAAGCCGGTTGGAGAAATCGGCGGATCGGTCGACATTTCAATAGCAGTGACGCCACTGTTTGACGATGTTGATAGGTGGACCACGGCCGAACACAGCGTCAACAAGGAAGCGGTCGGCCGGCCAGAGTGGCCGTGCGGTTCTAGGCGCTTACAGTCTGGAGCCGAGCGACCGCTACGGTCACAGGTTCGAATCCTGTCTCGGGCATGGATGTGTGTGATGTCCTTAGGTTACTAAGGTTTAAGTTGTTCTAAGTTATAGGGGACTGATGACCTCGCAAGTTAAGTCGCATAGTGCACAGAGCCATTTGAACCATTTGAAGCAAGCGGTCGACCTGGAGAGACGAAAGAACGAGAGGACCGAGCACTCGTCAGACAGGCACTCAGAGCCTCGGATTGATCATTACCACCGATCTAAGGTGCAACTGGTGTTTCAGCAGGCACAAAGACCATTAATTGGCTCACAGAAAGGGATCTGAGAGCACCACTGACCTCTGTACACCAAGAAGCCCGTTTTCTGTCGTGTCGGGCAAATTCGGCCTGGAATTTCGTTGACTGGAGTCGAGTTGTCTTCAGTGATGAGCCTCGCTGCGAACTGAGCCCCGATGACCAGCAAAGACATATCATGGAGGCGGCCTGGACAGCGATGGGATACCACGCCGACTCCAGTGCTGTGTCCAGTTGCGCCGGGTTTCTCGGTTCAGGATCTAGGGCGCGTACAGATTCTCAATCGGATTTAAACCTGGGGAGTTTGTTGTCTGTGTGACACGTCGCATTGTCCTGCTGGTAGATACCAATGTGCCGGGAAAAAACAAACTGTACCTAGGGGTGGACATGGTCCCCAAGCATGGGCGTACCCAGCGAGGGGCAGGGGGGTGGGGGGTGGGGGGCAGCTGCCCCCCCTCCCCCCCCAGAAGATATTCGAACTCGTTCGCGCAGATCGGGGAGTAATTTTTTCGTCTTCGCCACGTTACTGTCGGCAGGGAAGTTAATAGAAATAATAAATTTAGCGATAAGCAATCCGCTCTCCTATTCGCAGGCATGTTACGTCGCCAAGGAACAGCGTATTCACTTGTAGGCAGTAAGGGATCATGACTATGTGAAGTTTCTAACGAACAACATCGTTTCGCCTACCATATTTAAATATAAAATGCTTTTCTGCTCCTAAACTATTAATTTTTTAGTTACAGCTTGACGCTTACTGTAGATTAATAGCAGTTGACGTGCAGATTATGACAAGCAGTAGATGGCTACATATTTAATGCAAGTGATTTATAAAATAATTTTTAGAACGTTCCACAAAACTGGTCATCACCGAAAAAACTATCGGGCACTTCAGTAAAAGCCCCATTAGGGCTGCCTGAAGCCCTTGCTCACTTGCATAATTTAATGAGTCCATTTTCTGGATTGTTACTAAGTGACGAAGAAAGAGTATTTAGCAAGAAATTATCGGCGGCTAGAGTGCTAGTGGAACGCACGTTCGAATTTTTGACGAGCAAGTTGCATATTCTCCCAAAGAAAAAAACTCCTTTAGAACACGAAGACATTGTTATTCAGTGCATCTCCTTATTTGACAACATATTAATCGATAAAGGTAGACTCAAAATCTCCCTTCAATTGAGTTTTTACCAGGACATAATCGAAAACAGCGCTTGGAAGCATGCTTTCAGAAGCAAACAGTGGAGCTTCAAGAAGGATGAGGAGCGGTGTTCAAAACCTGTCAACTGTCATTATTGCAAATTTACCTCATGAATCGTTTATTGAATATTGTAACTACTGGGGCTATCATTTCTTTATTAAAATGATAAAATTTGTATGTAACTCAGATAAGATAATATACCAAAGTTTATGCGTTTCTTGTCTGTAGTATTTTTGGTAGTTATTTATTTTAATTTTTTGTACTTATACAGTTCATTCCAAGCTTAGCATACCAGACATCTGTCGTGGCAGTGTTTGTTTTTCTGATCCCACAAGGCGGGATGTTGACGTACATATGGGACTTCCGATGTCCATCGCAAGAATTCGCATCCAACGATCGCACGAAACAAAACTCGGAGCTACCGTGCAGCACGGTTCTGCATTGCTGTGCTCAGCCCGCAGTCTAAACGGGCACCTCGCTGTGCTACCGTTCTTATATTTAAAATGTTTATTGAAAGCAGTTTTTCACTAGTTTACTGTTTTATTTAATAAGAAATGCTGCATGTTTTCACGGATTGTACAAGTGCATTCTTGTATTTAAAATGTTTATTAAAAGCAGTTTTTCACTGGTTTACTGTTTTATTTAATAAGAAGTGCTGTATGTTGTCTCGAGTCCCTGTTTCCTGAGACTAGTATGACCTCCCCCCCCCCCCACCCCCAGTTCAGATCCTGGGTACGCCCTTGTCCCCAAGAATATATATGCAATACTTGTGGCAATCCACTGGGTCTTTCCGAGTGACAAGATCACCCACAGGTTGCCACGAAAACATTCCGCAGGCCGTAATGCCCCCTGCTCCGGCATGGACGTCTTGTTGCGGTATTGGCGTGCAAAGTCCTGCCTTTGTCACTGGGTGCGTGAACCAGGCACCTGATGCGGAGACGCACACGCAGCAACGGTCGCCGAACGGTCGTTGAGGAGAAATTGTCGGTAGCCTATTGGTTCATCTGGCAGATCAGCTTGTAACACTACTTGTTTGTGGTTCATCGAGATTTTTCATACTTTTTTGCCTTAAAATTCTCGCATTTTGGTGCTATATTTTCTGTATATGTAAAGTAAAGTGTGCTATACTGGAAGTTGAAGTTCTTTGCACTGTATGTGAGTAATGTCTGTAAAATACTATGTAAATTGTTTGTTACGTTAAATACACTACTGGCCATTAAAATTGCTACACCAAGAAGAAATGCAGATGATAAACGGGTATTCATTGGACAAATATAATTTACTAGAACTGACTTGCGATTACATTTTAACGGAATTTTGGTGCATAGATCCTGAGAAATCAGTACCCAGAACAACCACGGCCTTGGTACCCCTGGGCATTGAATCAAACAGAGCTTGGATAGCGTGTATAGGCACAGCTGCCCATGCAGCTTCATTCAACACGATACCACAGTTCATCAAGAGTAGTGACTGGCGTATTGTGATGAGCCAATTACTCGGCAACCACTGACCAGACGTTTTCAATTGGTGAGAGGTCTAGAGAATGTGTTGGCCAGGGCAGCAGTCGAACATTTTCTGTACCCAGAAAGGCCCGTACAGGACCTGCAACATGCAGTCGTGCATTATCCTGCTGAAATGTAGGGTTTCACAGGGATCGCATGAAGGGTAGAGCCACGGGTCGTAACACTTCTGAAATGTAACGACCACTGTTGAAAGTGCCGTCAATGCGAACAAGAGGTGTCTATAACCGATGGCACCCCATACCATCTGGCCGGGTGATACGCCAGCATGGCGATGACGAATACACGCTTCCAGTGTGCGTTCACCGCGATGTCGCCAAACAGGGATGCGACCATCATGATGCTGTAAACAGAACCTGGATTCATCCGAAAAAATGACGTTTTGCCATTCGTGCACCCAGGTTCGTCGTTGAGTACACCATCGCAGGCACTCCTGCCTGTGATTCAGCGTCAAGGTAACCGCAGCCATGGTCTCCGAGCTGATACTCCATGCTGCTGCAAACGTCGTCGAACTGTTCGTGCAGATGGTTGTTGTCTTGCAAACGTCCCCATCTGTTGACTCAGGGATCGAGACGTGGATGCACGATCCGTTACAGCCATGCGGATAAGATGCCTGTCATCTCGACTGCTAGTTATACGAGGCCGTTGGGATCCAGCGCGGCGTTCCGTATTACCCTCCTGAACCCACCGATTCCATATTCTGCTAACAGTCATTGGATCTCGACCAACGGGAGAAGCAATGTCGCGATACGATAAACCGCAATCGCGATAGGCTACAATCCGACCTTCATCAAAGTCGGAAACGTGATGGTACGCATTTCTCTTCCTTACACGAGGCATTACAACAACGTTTCAGCAGGCAACGCCGGTCAACTGCTGTTTGTGTATGAGAAATCGGTTGGAAACTTTCCTCATGTCAGCGCGTTGTAGGTGTCGCCACCGGCGCCAACCTTGTGTGAATGCTCTGTAAAACTAATCATTTGAATATCGTAGCATCTTCCTCCTGTCGGTTAAATTTCGCGTCTGTAGCACGTCATCTTCGTGGTGTAACAATTTTAATGGCCAGTTTTCTCATGACATTTTTATTTAAAAATATTTGTATGTATAAACTGTTCATGTTGATGTAAATTTGACAATTGTAAGAAATGGTCATGCTTAGGAACAATGTGAGAAATAGGTGCTGTGTAAAAGCCAGTGTTGTTTTGTTTGAAACGAAAGTTGCTCTGGGGTGTGGAAAAGGTGGCAAGGGCGAATTGACGCGCTATCTAGAGTGTGGTCTGTAGCCAGCAATGATTGTGGCAACACCTTTATGGAGCAGGAGAAGCTTTGCCTGCAGATTTGCACAAAAATGCCTCACATGAAGACTGCAATCGGCTTACGGCATAGTTGCGAGTTATTGGGCTACTGTATGTAAAATTGAGCGACGCGTAGAAGATAAATTGAGCCCATACAGCAAGATACTTGCAGGCCGTACTGTGGATAGTGAAGCCGCTATAATTGTTCACGACACCCAACTTACAGCCACCAGCGTCAACCATTAATTTATACTGTGTTTTATTAGTGAATAATCATTCATGAACTTTAAAGAAAGTGGTTCACCCTGTTATTTCATCCTACTCATACACCTATATAGTGTTCCTTCCTGCTGTTTGATTAATCTGAGTATCCAGTTTTACAGACTTATGAAGCGCTTAGTTAATATAAAGAGGTACCATTTAAATTGTTTATGTGTAAATAATCAGATATGTGTGAGGGGCTAAATCCCGTAGTAATGAAAATTGCGTCTCAGTAGTGGAAGTGTGTGCCAACGGCCTTGTCACAGTGGTAATATCGGTTCCCGTCAGATCACCGAAGTTAAGCGCCGTCGGGCTGGGCTGACACTTGGATGGGGGACCATCCAGTCTGCCGAGCGCTGTTGGCAAGCGGGGTGCACTCGGCCCTTGAGAAGTAGCGGCTCCTGTCTCGGAAACTGACATACGGCCGGGAGAGCGGTGTGCTGACCACATGCCCCTTCATATCCGCATCCAATGACGCCTATGGTCTGAGGATGACACGGCGGCCGGTCGGTGCCGTTGGGCCTTCATGGCATGTTCAGGAGGAGTTTAGTTTTTAGTTACAGTGGAAGAGTGTAAATTGAATATAGTGAATTTAAATGTAATTTTGCATCATAAAGTTAAAGAGTTCATATATATTTTCATCCTGAGCAATAGTTAAAGAAAAGTTGTCTTAGTTGTTTCACTGAAACGCGTAATGAAAATTTTAGTTAGAACAATAACACGCCCATGCTTTAGTACATTACAGAGAAATAAAGTCAAACTATTCTTGTTTTAAAAGTTTTCTTAACTGTTGCAAAGTGTTATAGTAAAAATTTGTTTACGTAAAATTCAGTCAGAGTGAAGCAAAGTTATTAGAATCTATTAAATGACTATACAGAGTTAGTTCAAAGAGTAATAGCTTTTGAAAGTAAATATAGTAAGAAAGAGGTTTTCTTGAAGTGAAATGTTCCGTATAAAACGTGTGTGCGCTAGCATCTAAGTATTTTATTATTTAATCATATTGGTTATGGAAAGTGCTTTTCTGAAGCTCCGTCACGCGATCAGAAGCTGTCTTGTTACGGTCCGCGCGGCCCCTCCCGCCGGAGGTTCGAGTCCTCCCTCGGGCAGGGGTGTGTGTGTTGTTCTTAGTATCAGTTAGTTTAAGTAGTGTGTAGGTCTAGGAAGATGGATGGAAACCCAATTCTAAGCAAAGAAGGGAAGGCAGTAAGGTGGAAAGAGTATATAGAGGGTTTATACAAGGGCGATGTACTTGAGGACAATATTATGGAAATGGAAGAGGATGTAGATGAAGACGAAATGGGAGATAAGATACTGCGTGAAGAGTTTGACAGAGCACTGAAAGACCTGAGTCGAAACAAGGCCCCGGGAGTAGATAACATTCCATTAGAACGACTGACAGCCTTGGGACAGCCAGTCATGACAAAACTCTACCATCTGGTGAGCAAGATGTATGAGACAGGCGAAATACCCTCAGACTTCAAGAAGAATATAATAATTCCAATCCCAAAGAAAGCAGGTGTTGACAGATGTGAAAATTACCGAACTATCAGTTTAATAAGTCACTGCCGCAAAATATTAACGCGAATTATTTACAGACGAATGGAAAAACTAGTAGAAGCCGACCTCGGGGAAGATCAGTTTGGATTCCGTAGAAATGTTGGAACACGTGAGGCAATACAGACCTTACGACTTATCTTAGAAGAAAGATTAAGAAAAGGCAAACCTACGTTTCTAGCATTTGTAGACTTAGAGAAAGCTTTTGACAATGTTAATTGGAATAGTCTCTTTCAAATTCTGAAGGTGGCAGGGGTAAAATACAGGGAGCGAAAGGCTATTTACAATTTGTACAGAAACCAGATGCCAGTTATAAGAGTGGAGGGGCATGAAAGGGAAGCAGTGGTTGGGAAGGGAGTGAGACAGGGTTGTAGCCTCTCCCCGATGTTATTCAATCTGTATATTGAGCAAGCAGTAAAGGAAACAAAAGAAAAATTCGGCGTAGGTATTAAAATTCATGGAGAAGAAATAAAAACTTTGAGGTTCGCCAATGACATTGTAATTCTGTCAGAGACAGCAAAAGACTTGGAAGAGCAGTTGAACGGAATGGACAGTGTCTTGAAAGGAGGATATAAGATGAAAATCAACAAAAGCAAAACGAGGCTAATGGAATGTAGTCGAATTAAATCGGGTGATGCTGAGGGAATTAGATTAGGAAATGAGACACTTGAAGTAGTAAAGGAGTTTTGCTATTTGGGGAGCAAAATAACTGATGATGGTCGAAGTAGGGAGGATATAAAATGTAGACTGGCAGTGGCAAGGAAAGCGTTTCTGAAGAAGAGAAATTTGTTAACATCGAGTATAGATTTAAGTGTCAGGAAGTCGTTTCTGAAAGTATTTGTATGGAGTGTAGCCATCTATGGAAGTGAAACTTGGACGATAAATAGTTTGGACAAGAAGAGAATAGAAGCTTTCGAAATGTGGTGCTACAGAAGAATGCTGAAGATTAGATGGGTAGATCACATAACTAATGAGGAGGTATTGAATAGAATTGGGGAGAAGAGAAGTTTGTGGCACAACTTGACAAAAAGAAGGGACCGGTTGGTAGGACATGTTTTGAGGCATCAAGGGATCACAAATTTAGCATTGGAGGGCAGCGTGGAGGGTAAAAATCGTAGGGGGAGACCAAGAGATGAATACACTAAGCAGATTCAGAAGGATGTACGTTGCAGTAAGTACTGGGAGATGAAGAAGCTTGCACAGGATAGAGTAGCATGGAGAGCTGCATCAAACCAGTCTCAGGACTGAGGACCACAACAACAGGTCTAGGAATCGACGACCTCAGCACTTTGGTCCCTTAGGACTTCACCCACATTTTAACATTTGCAAATAGAATGACTGGTACAGAGCATGGGGAGAAGAATTTAAACATTTGCTGTTGTTTGGTAGGGCTGGGGACAGGATAGGTGACGTATACAGTTCTTCTATTGTGACAAGCAGTGCTTTATTGGAAGCTGTAATTCTCTGCTGTTGTTAATTTTAGATACAAGCTGTTGCTAGTTTTAGGAATTTTTTTTGATCACATTCTATGTTCGTTGAGTTGCAATTCAACAAATGTTCAATGGAAGCTGTTACCTTTTAGTGTTCTGTATATGAGTTCTAAGCTTCCTACAGCCCACATTCACTGACTAACAGCAATTATAAATTACTTAGTGGGTAAGCAGACTGGCTATATTTATTTTCCAGTGTTGGTGGTTTGTCTTCCAAGTCAGTTCTGCATTGTGTTGTTAGCTCGGTGTGCTATGCGAAGTCCTTGTCTCCACATAAGGCTGAATTGCTCTCCAGTTTTTCTTGGCAAGCACAGAAAATGAGAAGAGCTACAATGTCCAAAACGTTATTAGTGCCATGTGGTTAGGATTTTTAAAAAGTGACTGGTTGACTTCTTAAGTAAGAGAACCCAGTACGTTGTCCTCAATGGTGAGTGTTCATCGGAGGTGAGGGTATCATCTGAAGTGCCCCAGGGAAGTGTGGTAGGTCCGCTGTTATTTTCTATCTACATAAATTATCTTTTGGATAGGGTGGATAGCAATGTGCGGCTGTTTGCTGATCGTAATGTTTGAATACTCCATTAGTATTGTAGCGCTTGATAGAGTCACGTCGATTAAATATTTGTGCGTAACATTGCAGAGCGATATGAAGTGGGACAAGCATGTAATGGCAGTTGTGGGGAAGGCAGATAGTCGTCTTCGGTTCATTGGTAGAATTTTGGGAAGATGTGCTTCATCTGTAAAGGAGGCCGCTTATAAAACACTAATACGACCTATTCTTGAGTACTGCTCGAGCGTTTGGGATCCCTAACAGGTCAGATTGAGGGAGGACATAGAAGCAATTCAGAGGCGGGTTGCTAGATTTGTTACTGGTAGGTTTGATCATCACGCGAGTGTTACGGAAATGCTTCAGGAACTCGGGTGGGAGTCTCTAGAGGAAAGGAGGCGTTCTTTTCGTGAATCGCTACTGAGGAAATTTAGAGAACCAGCATTTGAGGCTGACTGCAGTACAATTTTACTGCCGCCAACTGAAATTTCGCGGAAAGACCACAAATATAAGATAAGAGAGATTAGGGCTCTTACAGGGGCATATAGGCAATCATTTTTCCCTCGTTCTGTTTGGGAGTGGAACAGGGAGAGAAGATGCTAGTTGTGGTACGAGGTACCCTCCGCCACGCACCGTATGGTGGATTGCAGAGTATGTATGTAGATGTAGATGAAGATGTAGTTTCGTGTATTTATGACCATTACAAGTATTTCACTTACCGGTGGCACTACGATGGCGAAAGAAGGTCTGCGTGCTATGCATATGCGAGCGTTTCATTTCCGCCAACAACGTTACGGAAGCTGGTCTTCCTGAATTTTTTTTCTTATCTGGACAGGGGGGTTCTTTTCCTTTCTGTCGTGGAAAACTCAGCTTCTTGCTGAACGCCAGTTCTATATGCATGTGGGCGGATGTATATATTGTCGGCAGCAGCTATGGTCAACCTTTGTCTGGAACGGTTCTCCGCAAGCGGTAAGAGCGCAGGCCCATCTACGTCGTCTCAGAACTGTAAATGGGACCGCCGCACGTTCAGTAGTATTGTCAAAGCGTCAATGTGTCTGACTCAGGGCGCGTATTGGCGTATTGCACAGCACTAGAAATACTGATGAGCAGCGTAGATGGCCCCATAAATATTCTCTGTATTGTCAATATATACTGAATATGTAGGTCAGGTTTCGACGGTTTGACAGTATTCTCCATGAACCAGCCACTCAGCATTAGTGTGCACTGTTTGTGTTTCCAATTTGTCTCTGTGTATCTCACTCCATAGATTCATTTTTCAAGTAGTCTTTTGACAAAAAAACAATTTTAACAGCCCCATAGAAGGACAGTCATTGTTTTAAACTACTTTAGGATCGTCAATGGAGGATTCCGTATAACATTGCTTTCTTCATTAGTTTGAAAATACAGTAGAACTTCATAAATTACGCAGCAGTTGGGAAAAACGCTTCCACTTCGTAAAATACCTCGTATATCTGCAATTACTTAAAAAAAAAAGTTTCACGTTAATTACCTGAATATATCCTTGCCACGCTGCTATTGCTTCACATGCGTACATAAAATTTTACAATTGTGCTTGGTGATATTACAAAACTAACCTTGAAGCATTCGAATGACATGCCTGTCGTCAGAAATCTAGAAATTTCTTCCAGTTTCTCGTCGACAGCGACAGATCCCTCATTAACGTACTTTCTTCTCTATTTTATTACCTATCGACCGAAAATAGCTTATGAAACCAATTGGGAACGTGGTCCTGATTTCAGTCAATAAATCAACATGCGAAGAGTCGCTCTACATCTACCTACATCTACATTTATACTCCGCAAGCCACCCAACGGTGTGCCACTGTCATTACCTCCCTTTCCTGTTCCAATCGCGTATGGTTCGCGGGAAGAACGACTGTCTGAAAGCCTCCGTGCGCGCTCTAATCTCTCTAATTTTACATTCGTGATCTCCTCGGGAGGTATAAGTAGGGGGAAGCAATATATTCCATACCTCATCCACAAACGCACCCTCTCGAAACCTGGCGAGCAAGCTACACCGCGATGCAGAGCGCCTCTCTTGCAGAGTCTGCCACTTGAGTTTATTAAACATCTCCGTAACGCTATCACGGTTACCAAATAACCCTGTGACGAAACGCGCCGCTCTTCTTTGGATCTTCTCTATCTCCTCCATCAACCCGATCTGGTACGGATCCCACACTGATGAGCAATACTCAAGTATAGGTCGAACGGGTGTTTTGTAAGCCACCTCCTTTGTTGATGGACTACATTTTCTAAGCACTCTCCCAATGAATCTCAACCTGGTACCCGCCTTACCAACAATTAATTTTATATGATCATTCCACTTCAAATCGTTCCGCACGCATACTCCCAGATATTTTACAGAAGTAACTGCTACCAGCGTTTGTTCCGCTATCATATAATCATACAATAAAGGATCCTTCTTTCTATGTATTCGCAATACATTACATTTGTCTATGTTAAGGGACAGTTGCCACTCCCTGCACCAAGTGCCTATCCGCTGCAGATCTTCCTGCATTTCGCTACAATTTTCTAATGCTGCAACTTCTCTGTATACTACAGCATCATCCGCGAAAAGCCGCATGGAACTTCCGACACTATCTACTAGGTCATTTATATATATTGTGAAAAGCAATGGTCCCATAACACTCCCCTGTGGCACGCCAGAGGTTACTTTAACGTCTGTAGACGTCTCTCCATTGATAACAACATGCTGTGTTCTGTTTGCTAAAAACTCTTCAATCCAGCCACACAGCTGGTCTGATATTCCGTAGGCTCTTACTTTGTTTATCAGGCGACAGTGCGGAACTGTATCGAACGCCTTCCGGAATTTAAGGAAAATAGCATCTACCTGGGAGCCTGTTTCTAATATTTTCTGGGTCTCATGAACAAATAAAGCGAGTTGGGTGTCACACGATCTCTGTTTCCGGAATCCATGTTGATTCCTACATAGTAGATTCTGGGTTTCCAAAAACGACATGATACTCGAGCAAAAAACATGTTCTAAAATTCTACAACAGATCGACGTCAGAGATATAGGTCTATAGTTTTGAGCATCTGCTCGACGACCCTTCTTGAAGACTGGGATTACCTGTGCTCTTTTCCAATCATTTGGAACCTTCCGTTACTCTAGAGACTTGCGGTACACGGCTGTTAGAAGGGAGGCAAGTTCTTTCGCGTACTCTGTGTAGAATCGAATTGGTATCCCGTCAGGTCCAGTGGACTTTCCTCTGTTGAGTGATTCCAGTTGCTTTTCTATTCCTTGGACACTTATTTCGATGTCAGCCAGTTTTTCGGTTGTGCGAGGATTTAGAGAAGGAACTGCAGTGCGATCTTCCTCTGTGAAACAGCTTTGGAAAAAGGTGTTTAGTATTTCAGCTTTACGCGTGTCATCCTCTGTTTCAATGCCATCATCATCCCGGAGTGTCTGGATATGCTGTTTCGAGACACTTACTGATTTAACGTAAGACCAGAACTTCCTAGGATTTTCTGTCAAGTCGGTACATAGAATTTTACTTTCGAATTCACTGAACGCTTCACGCATAGCCCTCCTTACGCTAACTTTGACATCGTTTAGCTTCTGTTTGTCTGAGAGGTTTTGGCTGCGTTTAAACTTGGAGTGAAGCTCTCTTTGCTTTCGCAATAGTTTCCTAACTTTGTTGTTGTACCACGGTGGGTTTTTCCCGTCCCTCACAGTTTTACTCGGCACGTACCTGTCTAAAACGCATTTTACGATTGCCTTGAACTTTTTCCATAAACACTCAACATTGTCAGTGTCGGAACAGAAATTTTCGTTTTGATCTGTTAGGTAGTCTGAAATCTGCCTTCTATTACTCTTGCTAAACAGATAAAGCTTCCTCCCTTTTTTTATAATTCTATTAACTTCCATATTCAGGGATGCTGCAATGGCCTTATGATCACTGATTCCCTGTTCTGCACATACAGAGTCGAAAAGTTCGGGTCTGTTTGTTATCAATAGGTCCAAGATGTTATCTCCACGAGTTGGTTCTCTGTTTAATTGCTCGAGGTAATTTTCGGATAGTGCACTCAGTATAATGTCACTCGATGCTCTGTCCCTACCACCCGTCCTAAACATCTTAGTGTCCCAGTCTATATCTGGTAAATTGAAATCTCCACCTAAGACTATAACATGCTGAGAAAATTTATGTGAAATATAATCCAATCACATAGGGATCGTGAGGATAAGATTAGAATAATTATTGTACATACAGAGGCATTCAAACAATCATTCTTTTTGCGCTCCATACCTAAATCGTGCAGGAAGAAACCCTAATCCCTAATAACTGGTGCAATGGAACGTACCCTCTGTCATGAACCTCACTGTGACTTGCAGAGCATATATATATATATATATATATATATATATATATATATATATATATATATATATATATATAAATAATGTCTGTTACTATGTAGATATAAACCTTCTATGGTGCGAAGTGTCCAAAATTACAGGAAATAATACAGTATTATGCAAGTTAGCGTACGGTGACGGCAGTTCTCCGTCTGCCAAACGACTAAAAGTCGTAATCACTATACCCAAGAGGTGCCACATTTATCGATAGCGCAAGGAACTCTGAAATTAAACAGTGGCCCCGGTGTGAATCACCCCTGAGATGGCTGACTAGCCATAAAGTTAATTTAATTACTTCAAACCCACAACAAAATAAATAACATTGTAGAGAATCACAATGGGTGTTGATGCAAAAAATTAGTAACAAGGATCTGCGGTATTACAAAGAGATTTATTAACTAATATCAAGGTCAAGAGAGAACAAACGTACAAACAGAATATTGATCTGTGTAACATTATATTAACATGAACTCAGGTTGGTAGCAATAGACTTGGGGAACTTAACCTGGAATTTGCGTGTAAATGAGACTGGCTACTGTGAGTGGACGGATGTCAATCTAGGGAAGCACACTCTGCTGTATCGTTCCACTGATTGGTCTCTCGCGTCAAGATACAATTAAGCATGCAATGGACACTGGGAGTGACTACTGTGATTACAAGGCTGCTACGAAGAAAGACGGCCGTGAAAACGATTGATAAGCTTCTGAATTTGCCGCAGCTGCACATCGTTAGGGTGATATGGCCGGTGAAAGACGAGACGATGTGGTCTGCTTGCGGAGGCTGCTGAATCGTCGTACTGCGGCAGATGACCCCACGTCTGCCGGTGATTGTCTCACATCCGCGAAAATATACACTACTGGCCATTAAAATTGCTACACTACGAAGATGACGTGCTACAGACGCGAAATTTAACCGACAGGAAGAAGATGCTGTGATATGCAAATGATTAGCTTTTCAGAGCATTCACAAAAGGTGGGCACCGGTGCCGACACCTAAAACGTGCTGACAGGAGGAAAGTTTCCAACCGATTTCTCATACACAAACAGCAGTTGACCGGCGTTGCCTGCTGAAACGTTGTTGTGATGCCTCGTGTAAGGAGGAGAATTGCCGAACCATCAAGTTTCCGACTTTGATAAAGGTCGGATTGTAGCCTATCGCGATTGCGGTTTATCGTATCGCGACATTGCTGCTCGCGTTGGTCGAGATCGAATGAGTGTTAGCAGAATATGGAATCGGTGAGTTCAGGAGAGTGATACGGAAAGCCGTGCTGGATCCCAAAGACCTCGTATCACTAGCAGTCGAGATGACAGGCATCTTATCCGCATGGCTGTAACGGATCGTGCATCCACGTCTCGATCCCTGAGTCAACAGATGGGGACGTTTGCAAGACAACAACCATCTGCACGAACAGTTCGACGACGTTTGCAGCAGCATGGAGTATCAGCTCGGAGACCATGGCTGCGGTTACCTTGACGCTGAATCACAGGCAGGAGTGCCTGCGATGGTGTACTCAACGACGAACCTGGGTGCACGAATGGCAAAACGTCATTTTTTCGGATGAATCCAGGTTCTGTTTACAGCATCATGATGGTCGCATCCGTGTTTGGCGACATCGCGGTGAACGGACATTGGAAGCGTGTATTCGTCTTCGCCATACTGGCGTATCACCCGGTGTGATGGTATGGGGCGCCATTGGTTACACGTCTCGGTCTCCTCTTGTTCGCATTGACGGCACTTCGAACAGTGGACGTTACATTTAAGATGTGTTACGACCCGTGGCTCTACCCTTCATTCGATCCCTGCGAAACCCTACATTTCAGCAGGATAATGCACGACCGCATGTTGCAGGTCCTGTATGGGCCTTTCTGGATACAGAAAATGTTCGACTGCTGCTCTGGCCAGCACATTCTCCAGATCTCTCACCAATTGAAAACACCTGGTCAAGCAACTGGCTCGTCACAATACGCCAGTCACTACTGTTGATGAACTTTGGTATCGTGTTGAAGCTGCATGGGCAACTGCACCTGTACACGCCATCCAAGTTATGTTTGACTCAATGCCCAGGCGTATCAAGGCCGTTATTACGGCCAGAGGTGGTTGTTCTGGGTACTGATATCTCAGGATTTATGCACCCAAATTGCGTGAAAATGTAATCACATATCAGTTCTAGTATAATACATTTGTCCAATGAATACCAGTTTATCATCTACATTTGTTCTTGGTGTAGCAATTTTGATGGCCAGTAGTGTGATAATATATCTAACACATAAGCAGGACTTACTACCATTAGCGTAACAACACCAGTGTACGCGTGCTATGACTTCTGACCAATCATCGCTTTTGAGTTTGTTTTCATCAGGTTTGTTATCATGAACGCAGTATAGTAAAACTAGAAAACGGCGTCTTACCGCGGGGCGGAATTCCTCTCTGGCCCATCTGTGGGTGCGCTGAATTTGTGTGTGTTTGTGTGTGTGACAGTATGTTATATTCGGGTGAGGGGAAGCTGTAAAAAACCGTGATTTCTCCCACCTCCCCCCGCCTTTCTCATAACCAAACAATGGATTCTTGCACCTGACACTAGCGCAGATGGCAGTCTCAGCTGACGAAGACCACAACAATAATAACTAGCAAACTTTGGCAGGAAGCGCTTTTGTTTGTTTTCCCAAGTAGTGTCGGGTCAGTCACCGGATGTTCGTCGCAGTACGTCGCACAGCTGACGCGGCTCACACAGCTAGTGGCCCCTCTGTGTTGTGTGTGTGTGTGTGTGTGGCGGGCTAGCTCGGACCCCTGCTGCAGACGCGGCACATCAAGGCGAGAGAGATAAGCGCTCGACGCTGCCTTATACGACTGCGCAGTGGGCAGGTCACGCACTTGCGTGCGCTTCAGAGAAGGCTGCCACGCCTTGCTACCGGAAGACTCTGTGCTTATCAACTCAATACTGGCCGTCTCGAAACTGCTCGGAGCGCCAAAACATTCAGTAAAGATCAAGTAATGGTTCGCTAATCCCACTGTGCACGAATGTGCAAAACGTCATTTTTTCGCATGAATCCAGGTTCTGTTTACAGCATCATGATGGTCGCATCCGTGTTTGGTGACATCGCGGTGAACGCACATACCAATTCGATTCTACACAGAGTAGGCGAAAGAACTTGCCCCCCCCCCCCCCCCTTTCTAACAGCCGTGTACCGCATGTGTCTAGAGGAACGGAAGGTTCCAAATAATTTGGAAAAGAGCACAGGTAGTCCCAGTCTTCAAAAAGCGTCGTCGAGCAGATGCGCAAAACTATAGACCTACATCTCTGACGTCGATCTGTTGTAGAATTTTAGAACATATTTTTTTGCTCGCGTATCATGTCGTTTCTGGAAACCCAGAATCTACTCTGTAGGAATAAACATGGATTCCGGAAGCAGCGATCGTGTGAGACCCAACTCGCTTTATTTGTTCATGAGACCCAGAAATTATTAGATACAGGCTCCCAGGTAGATGCTATTTTCCTTGAATTCCGGAAGGCGTTCGATACAGTTCCGCACTGTCGCCTGATAAACAAAGAGCCTACGGAATATCAGACCAGCTGTGTGGCTGGATTGAAGAGTTTTTAGCAAACAGAACACAGCATGATGTTCTCAATGGAGAGACGTCTACAGACGTAACCTCTGGCGTTCCACAGGGGAGTGTTATGGGACCATTGCTTTTCACAATATATATAAATGACCTAGTAGATAGTGTCGGAAGTTCCGTGCGGCCTTTCGCGGATGATGCTGTAGTATACAGAGAAGTTGCAGCATTAGAAAATTGTAGCGAAATGCAGGAAGATCTGCAGCGGATAGGCACTTGGTGCAGGGAGTGGCAACTGTCCCTTAACATAGACAAATGTAATGTATTGCGAATACATAGAAAGAAGGATCCTTTATTGTATGATTATATGATAGCGGAACAAACACTGGTAGCAGTTACTTCTGTAAAATATCTGGGAGTATGCGTGCGGAACGATTTTAAATGGAATGTTAATTGTTGGTAAGGCGGTTACCAGGTTGAGATTCATTGGGAGAGTCCTTAGAGAATGTAGTCCATCAACAAAGGAGGTGGCTTACAAAACACTCGTTCGACCTATACTTGAGTATTGCTCATCAGTATGGGATCGGTACCAGATCGGGTTGACGGAGGAGATAGAGAAGATCCAAAGAAGAGCGGCACGTTTCGTCACAGGTTTATTTGGTAACCATGATAGCGTTACGGAGATGTTTAGCAAACTCAAGTGGCAGACTGCAAGAGAGGCGCTCTGTATCGCGGTGTAGCTTGCTGTCCAGGTTTCGAGAGGGTGCGTTTCTGGATGAGGTATCAAATATATTGCTTCCCCCTACTTATACCTCCCGAGGAGATCACGAATGTAAAATTAGAGGGATTCGAGCGCGTTGGAGGCTTTCCGGCAGTCGTTCTTCCCGCGAACTATACGCGACTGGAACAGGAAAGGGAGGTAATGACAGTGGCACGTAAAGTGCCCCCGCCACACACGTTGGGTGGCTTGCGGAGTATAAATGTAGATGTAGATGTTAAGTCCGCAACTAACATTTTTACAACAGTAAGTCCATGAACCATGGATCTTGCCATTGGTGGGGAGGCTTGCGTGCCTCAACGATACAGATAGCCGTACCGTGGGTGCAACCACAACGGAGGGGTATCTGTTGAGAGGCCAGACAAACGTGTGGTTCCTGAAGAGGGGCAGCAGCCTTTTCAGTAGTTGCAGGGGCAACAGTTTGGATGATTGACTGATCTGGCCTTGTAACACTAACCAAAACGGCCTTGCTGTGCTGGTACTGCGAACGGTTGAAAGCAAGGGGTAACTACAGCCGTAATTTTTCCAGAGGGCATGCAGCTTTACTGTATGATTAAATGATGATGGCGTCCTCTTGGGTAAAATATTCCGGAGGTAAAATAGTCCCCCATTCGGATCTCCGGGCAGGGGCTACTCAACAGGACGTCGTTATCAGGAGAAAGAAAACTGGCGTTCTACGGATCGGAGCGTGGAATGTCAGATCCCTTAATCGGGCAGGTAGATTAGAAAATTTAAAAAGGGCAATGGATATGTTGAAGTTAGATATAGTGGGAATTAGTGAAGTTCGGTGGTAGGATGAACAAGACTTCTGGTCAGGTGAATACAGGGTTATAAATATAAAATCAAATAGGGGTAATGCAGGAGTAGGTTTAATAATGAATAAAAAATAGGAGTGCGGGTAAGCTACTACAAAAAGCATAGTGAACGTATTATAGTGGCCGTGATAGACACGAAGCCCACGCCTACTACAGTAGTACAAGTTCATATGCCAACTAGGTCTGCAGATGACGAAGAAATTGATGAAATGTATGATGAGATAAAAGAAATTATTCAGGTAGTGAAGGGAGACGAAAATTTAATAGTCATGGGTGACTGGAATTCGAGAGTAGGAGAAGGGAGAGAAGTAGGTGAATATGGACTGGGGATAAGAAATGAAAGAGGAAGCCGTCTGGTAGAATTTTGCACAGAGCATAACTTAATCATAGCTAACACTTGGTTCAAGAACCATAAGAGAAGCTTGTATACATGGAAGAATCCTGGAGATACTGAAAGGTATCAGATAGATTACATAATGGTAAGACAGAGATTTAGGAACCAGGCTTTAAATTGTAAGACATTTCCAGGGGCAGATGTGGACTCTGACCACAATCTATTGGTTATGAACAGTAGATTAAAACTGAAGAAATTGCAAAAAGGTGGGAATTAAAGGAGGTGGGACCTGGATAAACTGACCAAACAAGAGGTTGTAGAGAGTTTCAGGCAGAGCATAAGGGAGCAATTGACGGGAATGGGGGAAAGAAATACAGTAGAAGAAGAATGGGTAGCTCTGAGGGATGAAGTAGTGAAGGCAGCAGAAGATCAAGTAGGTAAAAAGAAGAGGGCTAGTAGGAATCCTTGGGTAACAGAAGAAATATTGAATTTAATTGATGAAAGGAGAAAATATAAAAATGCAGTAAATGAAGCAGGCAAAAAGGAATACAAACGTCTCAAAAATGATATCGCCAAGAAGTGCAAAGTGGCTAAGCAGGGATGGCTAGAGGACAAATGTAAGGATGTAGAGGCTTATCTCACTAGAGGTAAGATGGATACTGCCTACAGAAAAATTAAAGAGACCTTTGGAGAAAAGAGAGTCACTTGTATGAATATCAAGAGCTCAGATGGAAACACAGTTCTAAGCAAAGAAGGGAAAGCAGAAAGGTGGAAGGAGCATATAGAGGGTCCATACAAGGGCGATGTACTTGAGGACAATATTATGGAAATGGAAGAGGATGTAGATGAAGATGAAATGGGAGTTACGATACTGCGTGAAGAGTTTGACAGAGCACTGAAAAACGTGAGTCGAAACAAGGCCCCGGGAGTAGACAAAATCCCATTAGAACTACTGACGGCCTTGGGAGAGCCAGTCCTGACAAAACTCTACCATCTGGTGAGTAAGATGTATGAGACAGGCGAAATTCCCTCAGACTTCAAGAAGAATATAATAATTCCAATCCCAAACAAAGCAGGTGTTGACAGATGTGAAAATTACCGAACTATCAGTTTAAAAAGTCACAGCAGCAAAATATTAACGCGAATTATTTACAAAAAATTATGCAAATGGCTCTGAGCACTATGGGACTTAACTGCTGTGGTCATCAGTCCCCTAGAACTTAGAACTACTTAAACCTAACTAACCTAAGGACATCACACACAGCCATGCCCGAGGCAGGATTCGAACCTGCGACCGTAGCGGGCGCGCGGTTCCAGACTGTAGCGCCTAGAAACGCTCGGACACTCCGGCCGGCTAATTATTTACAGACGAATGGAAAAACTGGTAGAAGCCGACCTCGGGGAAGATCAGTTTGGATTCCGTAGAAATATTGGAACACGTGAGGCAATGCTGACTCTACGACTTATCTTAGAAGAAAGATTAAGGAAAGGTAAACCTACATTTCTATCATTTGCAAACTTAGAGAAAGCTTTTGACAATGTTGACTGGAATACTCTCTTTCAAATTCTGAAGGTGGCAGGGGTAAAATACAGGGAGCGAAAGGCTATTTACAATTTGTGCAGAAACCAGATGGCAGTCATAAGAGTCGAGGGGCACGAAAGGGAAGCAGTGGTTGGGAAGGGAGTGAGACAGGGTTGTAGCCTCTCCCCGATGTTATTCAATCTGTATATTGAGCAAGCAGTAAAGGAAACAAAAGTAAAATTTGGAGTAGGTATTAAAATCCATGGAGAAGAAATAAAAACTTAGAGGTTCGCCGATGACATTGTAATTCTGTAAGAGACAGCAAAAAGGACTTGGAAGAGCAGTTGAACGGAATGGACAGTGTCTTGAAAGAAGGGTATAAGATGAACATCAACAAAAGCAAAACGAGGATAATGGAATGTAGTCGAATTAAGTCGGGTGATGCTGAGGGAATTAGATTAGGAAATGAGACACTTAAAGTAGTAAAGGAGTTTTGCTGTTTGGGGAGCAAAATAACTGATGATGGTCGAAGTAGAGAGGATATAAAACGTAGACTGGCGATGGCAAGGAAAACGTTTCTGAAGAAGAGAAATTTGTTAACATCGAGTATAGATTTAAGTGTCAGGAAGTCGTTTCTGAAAGTATTTGTATGGAGTGTAGCCATGCATGGAAGTGAAACATGGACGATAAATAGTTTAGACAAGAAGAGAATAGAAGCTTTCGAAATGTGGTGCTACAGAAGAATGTTGAAGATTAGGTGGGTAGATCACGTAACTAATGAGGAGGTATTGAATAAGATTGGGGAGAAGAGAAGTTTGTGGCACAACTTGACTAGAAGAAGGGATCGGTTGGTAGGACACATCCTGAGGCATCAAGGGATCACCAATTTAGCATTGGAGGGCAGCGTGGAGGGTAAGAATCGTAGAGGGAGGCCAAAAGATGAATACACTAAGCAGATTTAGAAGGATGTAAGTTGCAGTAGGTACTGGGAGATGAAGGAGCTCGCACAGGATAGAGTAGCTTGAAGATCTGCATCAGACCAGTCTCAGGACTGAAGACCACAACAACAACAACAACAAGTGACCATAATTTTTTTTTGGTTCTGTCGGACGCAGTTTCAAAATTCTTACTTATAGCCGGAGCTTCAGAAACCACAATGAGAAGCCGGCCGGAGTGGCCCTGCGGTTCTAGGCGCTACGGTCTGGAGCCGAGCGACCGCTACGGTCGCAGGTTTGAATACTAGCTCTGGCATGGATGCGTGTGATGTCCTTAGGTTAGTTAGGTTTAATTAGTTCTAAGTTCTAGGCGAGTGATGACCTCAGAAGTTAAGTCGCATAGTGCTCAGAGCCATTTGAACCACAATGAGAAAGAAAAACAACAAAAAAACAAAAAACAAAAAAACGAAATTTCTAATTTCGTTTCTCGCCTACTTCACAATGCGTACTTGTGAATTGTTCTGTAAAACACCTAAATGAAGGTATTTTGAACCTTGTCTACCGGAGAACAATGGCTAATTCAGAATTAAGGCTATAAAGTAAATACGATGCGAAGCTGAAGTGTTTCATTAATCTCTGGTAGTGAAATATTACGACGATGTGGTTTTAGAACAAATTATTTGATAATTGCTGAAAGAGAGGGAACTTTAAGTTATCTGCTAATAAAAGTTACGCCACTTAATCGTCCAGGACTTGACTACAGTGAGCACGGACTTGAAATGATAATCAGAATTTAATTGCAATACCTATGTCGGGTATCAGATACCGCTGCACGCTGCGACATAGCTGTTAACTATTATCTCTGGTAAACACAGCAAGGAAACTAACAGCACTATTAGCATACAATCGTCTATTCATTCTCTCAGCGACCACACCGGTACCGAAACGGAAGATAACAAGAGAGAAGGCCGAAATACTGAATTCGGTCTTCTGAAGCTGTTTCACCGCGGAAGATCGTAACACTCCCCCTCCTTTCAGTCGCCGTACGAACATCGAAATCGCAGACATTGGATAACCGCTCGCGGAATTGAAAAACAGCTACAATCAGAAATGGTTCTGAGCACTATGGGACTCAACTGCTGTGGTCATCAGTCCCTAGAACGTAGAACTACTTGAACCTAACGACCTAAGGACAACACACACATCCATGCCCGAGGCAGGATTCGAACCTGCGACCGTAGCGGTGGCGCGGTTCCAGACTGTAGCGCCTAGAACCGCTCGGCCACTCGTACCGGCCTGGCTACAATCGCTTAGTAGCGGAAAGGCTTCAGGACCCAGATGAGATACCAATAAGATACTATTAATATTATGCGAAAGGACTTGCTCCCCTTCTAGCAGTAATTTACAGTAGATTGCTTGACCAACGAAAGGTACCTAACAACTGGAAAAAAGTGCAGGTCATTCCCTTTTTTAACAAACGCCGTAAGGCACATCCACACAGTTGTAGACATATCGTTCACGTCAATCTGTTGTAGAATTATGGAACATGTTTTATGTTCAAGAATTATGACGTTCTTGGAAAATGAGCATCTCCTCTATAAGAATCAACATGGATTCCACAAACAGAGCTCCTGCGAAACTCAGCTCGCTCTGTTCCTCCATGAGATCCACAGCGCAGTGGACAACGGCGCTCAGGTTGATGCCGTGTTCCTTGATTACAGTAAGGCATTTGACACCGTCCCGCATTGCCGTTTAATGGAAAAAAATGCGAGCTTAGGGAGTATCAGAGCAGACCTGCGATTGGATTCAATACTTTCTTGCAGATAGAACCCAACACATCGCTCTTAACGGGACTAAATCGACAGATGTAAAGGCAATATCCGGAGTACCACATGGAAGTGTTATAGGGCCGTTGCTGTTTGCCATATATGTAAATGATCTAGGAGAAAGCATCGGATGCTCTTTAAGGCTATTCGCAGATGATGCAGTTGTCTATACAAAAGTAGCTACGCCAGAAGATAGTAAGAATTTGCAGAACGACCTGCGGAGAATTGATGACAGGTGCAGGCTCTGGCAGTTGACCCTGAACGTAAATAAATGTAACATATTGCGCATACGTAGGAAAAGAAATCCACTACTGTACAGCTGCACTATTGATGACAAAAAGCTGCAGACAGCGTCTGCTGTAAAATATCTAGGCGTAACTGTTCAGAGCGACCTTAAGTGGAATGACCACATAAAACAGATAGTGGTAAAAGCAGACACCAGATTCTTAAGGAAATGTAACTCACCGACGAAAGAAGTGGCTTATAAGGCGCTTGTTCGCCCGACTCTTGAGTATCGTTCATCTATCTGGGATAACTACAGGTAGGACTTATGGAGGATTTAGAGAAGATCCAACGAAGAGCGTCGCGTTTCGTCAGGGGATCGTTTAGCTGGCGAGAGACTGTTATGGAAATGCTAAACAAACTCCACTGGCGGGCGTTACGAGAGAGACGTTGTGCATCACGGAGAGATTTGCTATTGAAATTTCGGGACAGCACGTTTCAGGAGGAGTCCGACAACATTTTTTTTTTTTTTTTTTTTTTTTTTGGTCGTCAGTCTACTGACTGGTTTGATGCGGCCCGCCACGAATTCCTTTCCTGTGCTAACCTCTTCATCTCAGAGTAGCACTTGCAACCTACATCCTCAATTATTTGCTTGATGTATTCCAATCTCTGTCTTCCTCTACAGTTTTTGCCCTCTACAGCTCCCTCTAGTACCATGGAAGTCATTCCCTCATGTCTTAGCAGATGTCCTATCATCCTGTCCCTTCTCCTTATCAGTGTTTTCCACATATTCCTTTCCTCTCCGATTCTGCGTAGAACCTCCTCATTCCTTACCTTATCAGTCCACCTAATTTTCAACATTCGTCTATAGCACCACATCTCAAATGCTTCGGTTCTCTTCTGTTCCGGTTTTCCCACAGTCCATGTTTCACTACCATACAATGCTGTACTCCAGACGTACATCCTCAGAAATTTCTTCCTCAAATTAAGGCCGGTATTCGATATTAGTAGACTTCTATTGGCCAGAAATGCCTTTTTTGCCATAGCGAGTCTGCTTTTGATGTCCTCCTTGCGCCGTCCGTCATTGGTTATTTTACTGCATAGGTAGCAGAATTCCTTAACTTCATTGACTTCGTGACCATCAATCCTGATGTTAAGTTTCTCGCTGTTCTCATTTTTACTACTTCTCATTACCTTCGTCTTTCTCCGATTTACTCTCAAACCATACTGTTCATTCCGTTCAGCAGATCATTTAATTCTTCTTCACTTTCACTCAGGATAGCAATGTCATCAGCGAATCGTATCATTGATATCCTTTCCCCTTGTATTTTAATTCCACTCCTGAACCTTTCTTTTATTTCCATCATTGCTTCCTCGATGTACAGATTGAAGAGTAGGGGCGAAAGGCTACAGCCTTGTCTTACACCCTTCTTAATACGAGCACTTCGTTCTTGATCGTCCACTCTTATTATTCCCTCTTGGTTGTTGTACATATTGTATATGACCCGTCTCTCCCTATAGCTTACCCCTACTTTTTTCAGAATCTCGAACATCTTGCACCATTTTATATTGTCAAACGCTTTTTCCAGGTCGACAAATCCTATGAAAGTGTCTTGATTTTTCTTTAGCCTTGCTTCCATTATTAGCCGTAACGTCAGAATTGCCTCTCTCGTCCCTTTACTTTTCCTAAAGCCAAACTGATCGTCACCTAGCACATTCTCAATTTTCTTTTCCATTCTTCTGTATATTCTTCTTGTAAGCAGCTTCGATGCATGAGCTGTTAAGCTGATTGTGCGATAATTCTCGCACTTGTCAGCTCTTGCCGTCTTCGGAATTGTGTGGATGATGCTTTTCCGAAAGTCAAATGGTATGTCGCCAGACTCATATATTCTACACACCAACGTGAATAGTCGTTTTGTTGCCACTTCCCCCAATGATTTTAGAAATTCTGATGGAATGTTATCTATCCCTTCTGCCTTATTTGACCGTAAGTCCTCCAAAGCGCTTTTAAATTCCGATTCTAATACTGGATCCCCTATCTCTTCTAAATCGACTCCTGTTTCTTCTTCTATCACATCAGACAAATCTTCACCCTCATAGAGGCTTTCAATGTATTCTTTCCACCTATCTGCTCTCTCCTCTGCATTTAACAGTGGAATTCCCGTTGCACTCTTAATGTTACCACCGTTGCTTTTAATGTCACCAAAGGTTGTTTTGACTTTCCTGTATGCCGAGTCTGTCCTTCCGACAGTCATATCTTTTTCGATGTCTTCATATTTTTCCTGCACCCATTTCGTCTTAGCTTCCCTGCACTTCCTGTTTATTTCATTCCTCAGCGACTTGTTTTTCTGTATTCCTGATTTTCCCGGAACATGTTTGTACTTCCTCCTTTCATCAATCAACTGAAGTATTTCTTCTGTTGCCCATGGTTTCTTCGCAGCTACCTTCTTTGTACCTATGTTTTCCTTCCCAACTTCTGTGATTGCCCTTTTTAGAGATGTCCATTCCTCTTCAACTGTACTGCCTACTGCGCTATTCCTTATTGCTGTATCTATAGCGTTAGAGAACTTCAAACGTATCTCGTCATTCCTTAGTACTTCCGTATCCCACTTCTTTGCGTATTGATTCTTCCTGACTAATGTCTTGAACTTCAGCCTACTCTTCATCACTACTATATTGTGATCTGAGTCTATCTGCTCCTGGGTACGCCTTACAATCCAGTATCTGATTTCGGAATCTCTGTCTGACCATGATGTAATTTAATTGAAACCTTCCCGTATCTCCCGGCCTTTTCCAAGTATACCTCCTCCTCTTGTGATTCTTGAACAGAGTATTCGCTATTACTAGCTATAACTTGTTACAGAACTCAATTAGTCTTTCTCCTCTTTCATTCCTTGTCCCAAGCCCATATTCTCCTGTAACCTCTTCTTCTACTCCTTCCCCTACAACTGCATTCCAGTCGCCCATGACTATTAGATTTTCGTCCCCCTTTACATACTGCATTACCCTTTCAATATCCTCATACACTTTCGCTATCTGTTCATCTTCAGCTTGCGACGTCGGCATGTATACCTGAACTATCCTTGTCGATGTTGGTCTGCTGTCGATTCTGATTAGAACAACCCGGTCACTGAACTGTTCACAGTAACACACCCTCTGCCCTACCTTCCTATTCATGACGAATCCTACACCTGTTATGCCATTTTCTGCTGCTGTTGATATTACCCGATACTCATCTGACCAGAAATCCTTGTCTTCCTTCCACTTCACTTCACTGACCCCTACTATATCTAGATTGAGCCTTTGCATTTCCCTTTTCAGATTTTCTAGTTTCCCTACCACGTTCAAGCTTCTGACATTCCACGCCCCGACTCGTAGAACGTTACCCTTTCGTTGATTATTCAATCTTTTTCTCATGGTAACCTCCCCCTTGGCAGTCCCCTCCCGGAGATCCGAATGGGGGACTATTCCAGAATCTTTTGCCAATGGAGAGATCATCATGATACTTCTTCAATTACAGGCCACATGTCCTGTAGATACACGTTACGTCTTTAATGCAGTGGTTTTCATTGCTTTCTGCATCCTCATGTCGTTGATCATTGCTGATTCTTCCGCCTTTAGGGGCAATTTCCCACCCCTAGGACAAGAGAGTGCCCTGAACCTCTATCCGCTCCTCCGCCCTCTTTGACAAGGCCGTTGGCAGAATGAGGCTGACTTCTTATGCCGGAAGTCTTCGGCCGCCAATGCCGATTATTTATCAAAATTTAGGCAGTGGCGGGGATCGAACCCGGGACCGAAGACGTGTTTGATTATGAATCAAAGACGCTACCCCTAGACCATGGGTTCACCCCGACAACAGATTCTATGTGATCTAAAGTATGCTGACACCTGGCTGAATACGACTTACAAGTTCGTGGCGCCCTCTGTCGGTAAAGCTGGAATTCAATATGGTGTTGGCCACCCTTAACCTTGATGACAGCTTCCACTCTCGCAGGCATACGTTTAGTCAGGTGCTAAAAGGTTTCTTGGGGAATGGCAGCCCATTCTTCACGGAGTGCTTCACTGAGGAGAGGTATCGATATCGGTCGGTGAAGCCTGACACCAAGTCGACGTTCCAAAAACATCACAAAAGTGTTCTTTACGATTCATGTCAGGACTCAGTGCAGCCCAGTCCATTACAGGGATGTTATTGTCGTGTAACCACTCGTCCACAGACTGTGCTTTATGAACAGGTGCTCGATCGTGTTGAAGGATGCAATCGCCATCCCCGAATTGCTCTTCAACAGTGGGAAGCAAGAAGAGGGTTAAAACATCAATGTAGACCGGTGCTGTGATAGTGCCACTGAAATCAACAAGTGGTGCAAGAACCCTCCATGAAAAACACGACCACATCATAAAACCACCACCTCCGAATTATACTGTTGCCATTACACACGCTGGCAGATAACGTTCACCGGGCATTCACCATACCCACACCCTGCCATCGTATCGCCACATTGTGTACCGTGATTCGTCACTCCACGCAACGTTTTTACACTGTTCAATTGTCCAATGTTTACGCTCCTTACACAAAGCGAGGCGTCGTTTAGGATTTACCGGCGTGATGTGTGGCTTATGAGCAGCCACTCGACCAGGAAATCCAAGTTTTCTCACCTCCAGCCTAATTGTCATAATGGTTGCAGTGGATCCTGATGCAGTTTTGAATTCCTGTGTGATGGCCTGGATGAGTGTTTGCCTATAACACGTCACGAACCTCTTAAACTGTCGGCGGTCTCTGTCAGTCAACAGATGAGGTTGGCCTGTACGCTTTTGTGCTCTACGTGTCCCTTCACGTTTCCACTTCGCTATCATATCGGAAACAGTGGACCTCAAGATGTTTAGGAGTGTGGAAATCTCGCGTACAGACGTATGACAGAGTGACACCCAATCATCTGACCAAGTTCGTAGTCCTCGAGTTCCGCGGAGCGCTCCATTCTGCTCTCTCACGATGTCTAATGCTAGTGAGGTCGCTGATATGGAGCACCTGGCAGTTGGCGGCAGCACAGTGCATCTAATATGAAAAACGTATGTTTTTAGGGGTGTTCAGATATTTTTGATCACATAGTATATTACTGACCCCCCACATCATAAATCTCGTGTATTGACCACGAGAAGAAAATTGAGAAACTGGAGCCAATACAGAGGCTTACCGACAATTATTCTTCCCACGCACTATTCGCGAGTGGAGCAGGGTTGGAGGGATCAGAAAGTATTACCGAAAGTACCCTCCGCCACACATCATTAGGTGGCTTGCAGAGTATGATTTAGATGTAGATGTAGATACCGAATTCTGGATGAGTGTTTGCCTATAACACGTTACGAACCTCTTCAACTGTCGGCGGTCTCTGTCAGTCAACAGATGAGGTTGGCCTGTACGCTTTTGTGCTCTACGTGTCCCTTCACGTTTCCACTTCGCTATCATATCGGAAACAGTGGACCTCAAGATGTTTAGGAGTGTGGAAATCTCGCGTACAGACGTATGACAGAGTGACACCCAATCACCTGGCCAAGTTCGTAGTCCTCGAGTTCCGCGGAGCGCTCCATTCTGCTCTCTCACGATGTCTAATGCTAGTGAGGTCGCTGATATGGAGTACCTGGCAGTTGGCGGCAGCACAGTGCATCTAATATGAAAAACGTATGTTTTTAGGGGTGTTCAGATATTTTTGATCACATAGTATATTACTGACCCCCCACATCATAAATCTCGTGTATTGACCACGAGAAGAAAATTGAGAAACTGGAGCCAATACAGAGGCTTACCGACAATTATTCTTCCCACGCACTATTCGCGAGTGGAGCAGGGTTGGAGGGATCAGAAAGTATTACCGAAAGTACCCTCCGCCACACATCATTAGGTGGCTTGCAGAGTATGATTTAGATGTAGATGTAGATACCGAATTCTAATTGCTAATTTTGAAATTTGTTAACGAAAAAGGAAGTAGATTTTGTGCCTATAGCAAGAGCGACACAGAATCTGCGATCAGATAATATTTAACTCTTCGGATGACAGTGAGATAAAGAAATAGCGAAATAGCAGTCACGCTCTTGATAAAGCAATGGGAGGAGTAATTCTCCCGCTAGCCCACAGATATTACGCTGCTGTCCCACGCCAGAAGGGTCTAGCATTTCTGTGTGGCTCGACTTAAAAATAGTCGACAGCAACCCTTTCCAACAAGTTGCCGCCGTTCGTTGAAGCTTACTGGCTTCCTCTGATGTGCCGACAGCGCACACTGAAAGAGCTGCGCCGTCGCACAAACGCCTCTGAGTTGAGCGGCGCAGCTTGAAGGCCAACATTCGGCACATCAAAGGGAGTGGTTCGTTTCTGCGCGTTGCATTTGGACAGGGTCTGAGTCATCATTCGCGCGCCCCATTGGAGGCTGGTTCACAGGGTGTATGTGTGTGTGTGTGTGTGTGTGTGTGTGTGTGTGTGTGTCATTAATACTGTGCTAAATAAACAATTTAGACTGCAACAACAGACAATTTAAACAGCTCATAGAACGTCACAGAGGAAAGTGCTATAACTATAATATTAAAAAAAAGAAGCAAACAATGTTGAAGCATGGTCTGTTGTATGGGATGCAGAATGGAACAAGTGAATAACAGGATAACCTCCATATTGCCTTACTTGGTCTGTATTGAAGAGATATACATGTGTTCAAAGAGACAGTCCTCAGACTGTGCATCTTGTTTCTGCCCTCCACCTTCCCCAAAACAGTTCTCTTGCACAACACCTCTGCCAGACTCCATGCCGTTCCCAGTCATCATTACGCCCTCCACAAAAATTTCAAGGTCATTCTCCTACTGCTGTTCTTATTGAGGAATAAACAGACACGAGAATTTCGCGTAAACCGTAACGCGACAAATAACGCGAAATAGGCGGTTTTCACCGACATAATGCGAAATCTGTATCTACATCTACATGAATACTCTTCACATTTAAGTGCCTGACAGAGGGTTCATCGAACCACATTCACAATAACACTCTATTATTGGTTTAAATGGTGCAAATGGCTCTGAGCACTATGGGACTTAACATCTGTGGTCATCAGTCCCCTAGAACTTAGAACTACTTAAACCTAACTAACCTAAGGAAATCACACACATCCATGCCCGAGGCAGGATTCGAACCTGCGACCGTAGCAGTCGCGCGGTTCCGGACTGAGCGCCTAGAACCGCTAGACCACCGCGTCCGGCTCTCTATGATTCCAATCTCGGACAGCGCGCGGAAAAAACGAACGCCTATATCTTTCCGTGCGAGCTCTTATTTCCCTTATTTTATTATGATGGTCGTTTCTCCCCATGTACGTCGGCGTCAAAAAAATATTTTCGCATTCGGAGGAGAATGTTGGTGACTGAATGTCGTGAGAAGGTTCCGCCGCAGCGAAATAAGCATTCGTTTTAATTATGTTTACCCCAAGTCCTGTATTATGTCGGTGACACTCTCTCCCCTATTTCGCGGTAATAGAAAACGTGCTGCTCTTCTTTGACCTTTCTCGGTGTACACCTTCAATGCTATCTCATAAAGATCCCAGACCGCGCAACAGTGCTCCAGAAGTGGACGGACAAGCGTAGTGTAGACAGTGTCTTTAGTAGACCTGTTGCATTTTCTAAGTGTTCTGCCAATAAAACGCAGTCTTTGGCTTGCCTTCCACACATTTTCTATGTGTTCCTTCCAATTTAAGTTTTTTGTAATTGTGATTCCTAGGGATTTAGTTTAATTTACGCCCTTTAGAATTTTCGAAATTTGTGATAAGATCTTAGGGACCAAACCGCTGAGGTCATCGGTCCATAAGCTTACACACTACTTAATCTAACTTAAACTAACTTACGCTAAGGAAAACACACACCCACACCCATGCCCGAGGGAGGACTCGAACCTCCGACGGGGGGCGATCTTTAGATTTGACTGATTTATCGTCTAACCGAAGTTTAACGGATTCCTTTTACGACTCACGTGGGTGACCTCACACTTTCCGTTATTATGGGTCAATTGCCAATTTTTGCACCACACAGATATTTCTTCTAAATCATTTCGCAATTTGTTTTGATCTTCTGATGACTTTACTAGTCGATAAACGACAGCGTCACCTGCAAACAACCTAAGACGGCTGCTCATACTATCTCCCAAATCGTTTATATAGGTAAGGAACAGCGAAAGGCCTATAACATACCTTGGGGAACGCCAGAAATAATTTCTACTTTATTCGATAACATTGCGTCAATTACTACGAACTGTGACCTCTCTGACAGAAAATCACGAATCTAGTCACATAACTGAGACGATATTTCATTAGCATGCAATTTCACTGCAAACTGCTTGTGTGGTACAGTGTCTAAAGCCATCTGGAAATCTAGAATCCGGAATCAATTTGAAATCCCTTGTCAATAGCACTCAACACTTCGTGTGAGTAAAGAGCTAGTTGTGTTTCACAAGAACGAAGTTTTCTAAATCCATGTTGACTACATCAATAGACCGTCCTCTTCGAAGTAATGCATACTGTTCGAATACAATGTATGTTCCAAAATCCTGCTGCATATCGGCCTTAATGATATGGACCTGTAATTTAGTGGATTACTCATACCTTTCTTGAATATTGGTGTGACCTGTGCAAATCGGTGGTTCTTAAAAAGTATCGTGAAAAGTGACATTTTTCCCCGTTCCGTACAAATCTTCATATGGAGGTAACTGTTTACTGGTGTTGCTCACTATGGCTATTTAATATTGAAATTGGATCTTGATTTTTGCTTTCAAGGCTGAGGTACACGTATAATCTTAAAATGTTAGTTCACTTGTTTCCTGTTGAATAAAATACTATCTTGACGTGACATCAGCCAGTAAAATCTTTATATGCTGAAAACATATTTTCTGACACTTTTGTACGAACATCGCGTTTTCCAGAGATCATTAATACGGTACATTAATTAAACTTGTATTTTCTTGGTGGCAATCACAAAGCAAAACCCACAAATACAGCACTTTTAACTCTGCAAACACCTAAATCAACACGATTCCTCCTTGTTTTGCTTCTATCAGTCACTGAGGCTACGCTGCAGATCAGGCTGGCACCAAAGACATCATTTTGCAAAATACAACCTTGAGCAAATGCTGCGAAAACTATCAGTGTTCTGTTACACCGCCAGAAACACGTTTGCGTTAGATGTCGTGCGCTGTGATTGGTTGATAGAAGTAAACTGGATGCCATGTTGATTTACGTGTATGTGAATTGTGAAGCAGACATGCCATATTTGGAGGTTTCCGAATTAAACTTTTATCTTACTACAATATGCAGTGCAGTTGATGACCAAAGGTCTCTACAAAATTCCTACTACTTGGTACGATTATTTAAATGTAATTTAACTTCTAGGTGATGTAAATAAATATAATTTGTCACTTATCTGTTAATTTTGGGCATACAACTGAAAAACAATGAAATACGAAAAAAATATAGAACGCTGTAGCCCGGGACAAGTACCTACCGACAAGAGGGTGCCCCGTCCTTTTACCATCAAATCGTTTCCCATATCTCGTTTCTCACAATATTTCCCCTCTGCACCACAGCCCCCCCCCCCCCCCCCATCCTGGCCACTGTCTCCCACTAATTCCAGAAGTAGTGTAGTTTCACTGGTTGTAAATGGCAGTGCTTGTAATTGTGGATGTGGGAGTAGGTACAGTGTGAAATTATCCCGCATAGTTCTAAACAGCAGCAGCTTACACTCCACATATGCTGAGCGTGTAATGTCCCACAACGTCACTCAGCAAAAGTACAATACTCCCTACGGGGAGTTGTAGTGTTTCATTGTCTTATTATGTTTAACGTATATTTACACCAGTATTAGTTATAGGTAACTATTCTGTATACATCGCCATTACTGAAAAGCGGCCGGCCGCGGTAGTCAAGCGGTTCTAGGCGCTCAGTCCGGAACCGCGCGACTGCTACGGTCGCAGGTTCGAATCCTGCCTCGGGCATGGATGTGTGTGTTGTCCTTAGGTTAGTTAGGTTTAAATAGTTCTAAGTTCTAGGGGACTGATGACCACAGATGTTAAGTCCCATAGTGCTCAGAGCCATACTGAAAAGCCAAACACAAATTTATTTCTTCAAACATAAACGACGCCAAAATGCCCTCCGTAATCGGTAATGAACTGCTGTAGACGTTCACGGAAGCTTCTCATGACGTTCTCAATCATTTCTTGAGGACTGGTCTCTATCTCTTCAAAGACTGCGGCTTTCAGATTGTAAGGTGTCTCGTACGTGAGGAAAACATTTTTACCAATTTTAATAAATTATTGTCTCTTATTGATGTATTCACGACAGTTAGGAAGTGCTGTAGTCCGTAACCGGCCATGAATCGGAAAGCAATTCCCACGCTGGCTGGCTAGGTGACGAAGCGACCATATGTCGCGCGTAGTGGGGTGGGGCTCAGCGCTGGACCGTAGCAACAACCGTCAGCCTGGGAAATAACACATGACGGGAAGTACCGCCATCTTGGCGCCAAAGTCAGCGATTTTGTTTATTTATATTTAATAATTAAAGTCGTTTAGGGCAACATGAATACTAGGAGTTTTGCCTCGTTAAAATTCACACCCGTTCATTAACAAATGCATATCTTAGTAAGTACGAACTTGATCGGAAATCCACGAACTGTGACGAAACTAGTAAGAGATTCGGACTGCCCGCCAAAGTCGGCAGTCGGCGTTAAGAGCTCTTCCTGTCTTGTTCGATGGTAGCCATGCTCTCGGTTACGAGTAGTTTGTGACACGAGTGTTTCATTATTGATCTAATATGAATAAAAGTGATATTAAGGCATTATGAATGTTAATTTCGAGTAAATAGATACCCCAAAGTTGATCGACGGCATTTTCAGATAATTAGCTTCCACCGACAGAGACATCCAATGCTCCAATGAAGAATCTGCACGGGACGACATTTACGAGAGCTGCACCGCGCACAGGTAGGAAGAAATCCGACGACACGACCCACCAAGGCGGATGAAGGAAGGTCCGACTTACACTCGCAAATTCCGGATGGAAATGCTGACCAGTTATACTGTACGTCACATAGACCACCCTCTACGGACTCGCGGCTAAGCTGAGTAATAACAGTTTCAGTTTAGAAGCGAGGGGATCATGCAAGATGATCAGTATTGTGGAGCCGCCGAATACAAACTTTGTTGTTGTGATGGCGCCACGGAAAAAAAATCAGGAGCTGAAAGATCAGATGATCTCACTGGCCATGGTGTATCAGCCGTTCGGAGGAGAAATCGAAGTGGGAACTGGGTCCACGAGCTGTAGCCCCGACTTGCCGGGACCATATCGTGTTGACACCCTAATGTTCGAGCTGCTTCGCAATGGAGAGCTTATTAATCATGACCATATACAGCTTGGAATTGACACTTATTTGTCGGCCTTTGTTATCTCGAGAAAAAAATATAGTGTTACGATTCCAATGGACGGGTAAGATGGTTATTTTTTGATTATGTCATTGGATGTGTTAACATTTGTAAACGAAAATGATATATACGAAGAATTATGGTCTGAGAAACGGTTATTAGGTAACAGTATCTGTCTCTGCGACGGCAGCACTGTGGATGATACAGTGCAATGCATGAGCGTGTTTTTGGAATTATATGAGTTGCAGATTTATTATGAGGAGAAATGATGACTCAGAACAATGGTCGGATAGCATACGGACATAAAAAAGGTTTTTGGAATAAAGAACAAGGTATTATTTGATGGGGTAAAAACTTTATTCTTATTTTTGTAGACTTGTATTATTGGTCCACTTGACCCTCGTCATATCGAGATTTGATAATTATTCTATTGATTGATCTTCTGAGTTAATTTACTGTACCATGGAAGTTATTAGATTAAATGAGTTTTCGTATGAGAGTCTATAATTGTTTCCTTCCATAAGTTCCTTCTTAACTGAAATTTCAGTACTTAGATGTTGAGTCATTTTTTTCATTGGCATTCTGTGCCGAGATTGTGAACCCAGTTTCCGTGGACCAATTGTAGTTAGTTTTTTGCAGTAATTTTTTAGCCGTTGCGGAGTCTTGCTATGTTCCTGTTTTTGCCAGTACTTCATTTTGCAGTTGAGATTCACATTATGTGATTTTTTTCGTTTCCTTTGCGCAATGTAGGTTCTGTAATTTTCCTTATTTTACTGGTGCCATTTGGCAGTGCAGAAATTTTCGTGTGTTTCAGGTAACATCCGTATACAGGTCGACATCACAGTTTTTTTATACGATTACGTTTGTTTCACATAGTTCGTATTGATCAAGTGTACTGTGCGTGAAATTATTGGTTTGCTTATGAAAGAGATCGGTTTTCATATACACAGGATTCTTTGTTGTATTTACGACAGCACACATACAAGTAGAGGCTACTCATAACTGTACAATAGCACACCAGACGACCATCTTTGGTCTACCCTGGGCCTTTTCAAGGAAAAGCTACGGGTATGTATCCGAGTAATATTGGAACTTTTATTTATTGAGAAACCCACCCAGATGAAAGTTTGCTTCATTAGATACCTTATGATTTGTCAGAAATGCGTCACCATAATCACTTCTGTCCACTAACGTAGTGATGAAATTGCGCATACTCTCTTTTTATCTTCCTGCTGAAACCGTTGAGCCACTAGCAGTGAGATGGAAACTTTAAAGCCTGTTTCACAGTCCTGTGGAATTTGTAACGTTCCAGAATGTCGACGGAGATAACGCTGTGGGCTTCGTTACAGTGCTGCACGAACTCATCAGATTTTTCCAGCGTTCAAACTGTCTTTTCACGTCCCTAATGCTTCACACAGGTTAAAGAACCCGCCTCAGGCCACTGTGTTATCCACTTGGATATTGTTATCCTATCTAGCAAGCAGACTAAATCGCAACCGGATTCTTTTATTTTTTTTTTAATTTGTGGTACGTGAAGTTTAGAAATGAAATGTCAGTCCACCAAAGCAGTTCGATGCAACTGTAAAAAAATCACGAGAAAATCGACTTTTGAAGTTCCTCGAGCGCGTTTAGAGCCAGGTCGCATTTTTCGTATGGTTCCGTGGCTCTGTGGTAGGATGCTCGCCTGCCACATGGGTCGTGACTGTCGCTCGATTCCTGTTTGAGGTAAAATTTTAAACAAAGACGCATGTGTGAATAAGCATGAATTACATACGAAGGTCAGTGAAATACAAACTGAACTTTCGCCACAACGGGACCGTGGAACGGTTTCATTCAAAAGTAATCACCACATGCGTTTAAGATATTTTTCCTGCAGAGAGACGAGGCGATCAGTTTCGTTTCGTAGACCACTGCCGGTTAGGACGACGGATCCATAACCGCACCGGTTCTTGCACTTCTCGTCCGACCAAAACCGTGCACTTCTCGTCCGACCAAAACCGAAGTTCACGCATATTTATCTGCAGCGAAGGAGGAAAGAGCAACTGATCCCTCTCGTCTCCCTGTGGGATAAATGTCTGGTATTCGGTTTTCGTTTGACTGTCCCTAATATTTAAACAACGTAGGTATTTGGACTGAAAAAAAAGAATCAATGACCGAAACTACATTGAAAACCGATAGAAACTGGTACAATTGCCTAATATCGTGTAGAGCTCCCGCAAGCACGTAGAAGCGCGGCAACAAGACGTGACATGGATAGACTAACATCTGAAGTAGGGCTGGAGAGAATTGACACCATGAATTCTGCGGGGCTGTCCGTAAATCCGTAAGAGTACATCTACATCTACATCTACATTGATACTCCGCAAGCCACCCAACGGTGTGTGGCGGAGGGCACTTTACGTGCCACTGTCATTACCTCCCTTTCCTGTTCCAGTCGCGTATGGTTCGCGGGAAGAACGACTGTCTGAAAGCCTCCGTGCGCGCTCTAATCTCTCTAATTTTACATTCGTGATCTCCTCGGGAGGTATAAGTAGGGGGAAGCAATATATTCGATACCTCATCCAGAAACGCACCCTCTCGAAACCTGGCGAGCAAGCTACACCGCGATGCAGAGCGCCTCTCTTGCAGAGTCTGCCACTTGAGTTTATTAAACATCTCCGTAACGCTATCACGGTTACCAAATAACCCTGTGACGAAACGCGCCGCTCTTCTTTGGATCTTTTCTATCTCCTCCGTCAACCCGACCTGGTACGGATCCCACACTGATGAGCAATACTCAAGTATAGGTCGAACGAGTGTTTTGTAAGCCACCTCCTTTGTTGATGGACTACATTTTCTAAGCACTCTCCCAATGAATCTCAACCTGGTACCCGCCTTACCAACAATTAATTTTATATGATCATTCCACTTCAAATCGTTCCGTACGCATACTCCCAGATATTTTACAGAAGTAACTGCTACCAGTGTTTGTTCCGCTATCATATAATCATACAATAAAGGATCCTTCTTTCTATGTATTCGCAATACATTACATTTGTCTATGTTAAGGGTCAGTTGCCACTCCCTGCACCAAGTGCCTATCCGCTGCAGATCTTCCTGTATTTCGCTACAATTTTCTAATGCAGCAACTTCTCTGTATACTACAGCATCATCCGCGAAAAGCCGCATGGAACTTCCGACACTATCTACTAAGTCATTTATATATATTGTGAAAAGCAATGGTCCCATAACACTCCCCTGTGGCACGCCAGAGGTTACTTTAACGTCTGTAGACGTCTCTCCATTGATAACAACATGCTGTGTTCTGTTTGCTAAAAACTCTTCAATCCAGCCACACAGCTGGTCTGATATTCCGTAGGCTCTTACTTTGTTTATCAGGCGACAGTGCGGAACTGTATCGAACGCCTTCCGGAAGTCAAGAAAAATAGCATCTACCTGGGAGCCTGTATCTAATATTTTCTGGGTCTCATGAACAAATAAGGCGAGTTGGGTCTCACACGATCGCTGTTTCCGGAATCCATGTTGATTCCTACATAGTAGATTCTGGGTTTCCAGAAATGACATGATACGCGAGCAAAAAACATGTTCTAAAATTCTACAAGAGATCGACGTAAGAGATATAGGTCTATAGTTTTGCGCATCTGCTCGACGACCCTTCTTGAAGACTGGGACTATCTGTGCTCTTTTCCAATCATTTGGAACCCTCCGTTCCTCTAGAGACTTGCGGTACACGGCTGTTAGAAGGGGGGCAAGTTCTTTCGCGTACTCTGTGTAGAATCGAATTGGTATCCCGTCAGGTCCAGTGGACTTTCCTCTATTGAGTGATTCCAGTTGCTTTTCTACTCCTTGGACACTTATTTCGATGTCAGCCATTTTTTCGTTTGTGCGAGGATTTAGAGAAGGAACTGCAGTGCGGTCTTCCTCTGTGAAACAGCTTTGGAAAAAGGTGTTTAGTATTTCAGCTTTACGCGTGTCATCCTCTGTTTCAATGCCATCATCATCCCGTAGTGTCTGGATATGCTGTTTCGAGCCACTTACTGATTTAACGTAAGACCAGAACTTCCTAGGATTTTCTGTCAAGTCGGTACATAGAATTTTACTTTCGAATTCAATGAAGAGCGGGATGGAGATCACTTCCGAACAGCTTGTTGCCGGGCATCCCATATATGCTCAATAATGTTCATATCTGAGGAGATTAGTGGCCAGCGGAAGTGTTTAAACCCAGAAGAGTGTTCCTGGAGCCACTCTGTAGCAATTCTGTACGTGTGGGGTGTCGCATTGTCCTGGTGGAATAGCCCAAGTCTGTCGGAATGCACAATGGACTTTTATGAACGCAGGTGCTCAGGCAGGATGCTTATGTACGTATCATCTGTCAGAATCGTACCTAGACGTATCAGGGGTTCCATATTAATCCAACTACACACGCCCCACACCATTACAGAGCCTCCACCAGATTGAACAGTCCACTGATGACATGCAGGGTCCATGGATTCGTAAGGTTGTCTGCATACCCGTACACGTCCATCCCCACGATACAATTTGAAACGAGATTCGTCCCGACGAGGCAACATGTTTCCAGTCATCAATAGTCCATGGTCGCTGTTGACGGGCCCAGGCGAGGCGTAAAGCTTTGTGTCGTGCAGTCAAGGGTATACAAGTGGGCCGCCGGCTCCGAAAGCCCATATCGATGATGTTTCGTTGAATGGTTCGCACGCTGACACTTGTTGATGGCCCGACATTAAAATCTGCAGCAATTTGCGGAAGGGTTGCACTTGTGTTACGTTGAACGGTTCTCTTTAGTCGTCATTGGTCCCATTCTTGGAGGATCTTTTTCCGGCCGGAGCGATGTCGGAGATTTGATATTTTACCGGATTCCTGATATTCACGGTACACTCGTGAAATTGTCGTACGGGATATCTCCACTTCATCGCTACCTCGGAGATGCGGCGCCCCATCGCTCGTACATCTACTATAACACGACGTTGAAACTCACTTAAATCTTGATAACCTGCCATTATAGCAGCCGTAACCGACCTCACAAACTACGCCAGACGCTTGTCTTATATAGGCGTTGTCGACAGCGGCGCCATAGTCTGCCTGTTTACATATCTTCGTATTTGAATACGCAAACCGATACCGTTTTCTTTGGCTCTTCAGTGTAGATTCGAACCAGTCTTCAGCGATTACCAATGTAGAGCGCTATTTTTTTTTCTGTCGTTATTTAGTTTACGCTTCACGACAATGCTCACAGAACATGGCACCTTTGCTGAAAAATATGTGTCAGCTGGGAATCGAACCTACGCTTCCCACGTGACAGGCGATCGTTCTATCACAGAGCCACACTGCCTGTGGAAAAAAAAAGGTGTTACATCAAGGTATAAAGGCGCCCAGAAAACTTCAAAGTCGATTTTCTCGAGAATTCTTGAGCGTTGCCTTCAACTGCTTTGTATGACTGATATTTGAGTTCTGAACTTCACACACCATAAATAAAATTTAAAAAATACAAAAATCACACTGCCGTTTAGTTTCCCTGTGAAATGGTGGTCCCTTCCGCGGCGTATTGTGCGTTGGACAGGCACATTGCTCTGCACACGATAGGATTCCCCCACTGCCTCAGTACGCACCTGCACCGGCCAGCGTTCCGTATGGAACCAAGGGAGGTGGCGCAATGGTTAGCGCACTGGACTCGCATTCGGGAGGATGACGGTTCAGTCCCGCGTCCGGCCATCCTGATTTGGGTTTTCCGTGATTTCTCCAAATCGCTGCAGGCCTCGGTGGTTCCTTTGAGAGGGCACGGGCGACTTCCTTCTCCATCTTTACCTAAACCGATGAGACCGATGATCTCGCTGTTTGTCTCCTCCCCCACCCTCCTCCCCAAACCAACCCGACTGAACTGGCTGGCTTACTCTGTTGGTCCGAATACATCTGGTAGGGGGCGTCATGCAGGCCGGGTGGCCAGTTGAAATGTAGTATTTCCCTTGGTGCATCCTGTAGAAACAGAATTCGTAAAATTTAAATCCATACGTCAGCATTCACTAATGCACAAAACATTTTCGCGTATTGAGGAGAATAGCAAGTGGAACAGACGTCAACGCCCTGTTCAGGTGCGGATATCCCAGGGGCCGAATAGATTGCAAGCGCTAATTGTTCGCGAGCGTGTAAGTTGTGGTGAGTTGCTCCGCGTGAACCACCTGCTTTCGGTTTTCCCGGCAAACACAAGGGGTCGCTCAGGCGCAGTTAGGATGGTATGGCGTCCAATAAATTGTGCCCGGAAAAGGTCGAGAAGACTTCCACTAATTCCGCCATCACCCTGTCCGAACTCAGAAACATCCCCAGCAGGTAGGGGAGCGGAGTGCTCTAAGAAAAATAGAGACGCGTATAGCGCGTGTGGCGCGGCGCAGCGCGCATTTCTGTGACTTCACAGGTTCAATAGAACCGCGCAAATTGTGACGCGACACGACTGGGACGCTACAAGCCCCTGCGCAAGGTCGCGCGGCGTTGTGGTTGTGGCACAGTTTCTCGCGCCGCGCGCCTCGCGAGCATTGCCGGAGGGGTGAGGCAGGGAACGGGAAGGCAGTCCTGCCGTATGCTCCCTTCGGAATGGTGCATATGGGCAGCGGAAGTACAGCCCATCCGAAAAATACGGTCTTACAGTATACTGAATTTTATTGTCACTGAGATGGGTTTCCTTTTTCGCCGTTTAAGCGCTCCATCTTTTTTCGTTAGTACATAATAGTTTTCAGATGCGTATATGTGTATACTTTCTTGTCTGTTTATTCTTCTGCTTAGAACAATGCACAGTTCAATAACTGGTGAGCCATTAGCCACTGGAATTATACACTACTGGCCATTAAAATTGCTACATCACGAAGATGACGTGCTTCAGACGCCAAATGTAACCGATAGGAAGAAGATACTGTGATATGCAAATGATTAGCTTTCCAGAGCATTCACACAAGGTTGGCGCAGGTGGCGACACCTACAACGTGCTGACATGAGGAAAGTTTCCAACCGATTACTCGTACACAAACAGCAGTTGACGGGCGTTGCCTGCTGGAATGTTGTTGTGATGCCTCGTGTAAGGAGGAGAAATGCGTACCAACACGTTTCCGGCTTTGATAAAGGTCGGATTGTAGCCTGTCGCGATTGCAGTTTACCGTATCGCGACATTGCTGCTCGCGTTGGTCGAGATCCAATGACTGTTAGCAGAATATGGATTCGGTGGGTTCAGGAGTGTAAACGGAACGCCGTGCTGGATCCCAACGGCCTCGTATCACTAGCAGTCGAGATGACAGACATCTTATCCACATGGCTGTAACGGATGATGCAACCACGTCTCGATCCCTGAGTCAACAGATGGGAACGTTTGCAAGACAACCACCATCTGCACTAACAGTTCGACGACGTTTACAGCAGCATGGATTATTAACTCGGAGACCATGGCTGCGGTTACCCTTGACGCTGCATCACAGACAGGAGCGCCTGCGATGGTGTACTCAACGACGAACCTGGGTGTACGAATGGCAGAACGTCATTTTTTCGGATGAATCCAGGTTCTGTATACAGAATCATGATGGTCGCATCCGTGTTTGGCGACATCGCGGAGAACGCACATTGGAAGCGTGTATTCGTCTTCGCCATACTGGCGTGTCACCAGGCAAGATAGTATGGGGTGCCATTGGCTACACTTCTGGGTCACCTCTTGATCGCATTGACGGCACATTGAACAGTGGACGTAACATTTCAGATGTGTTACGACCCGTGGCTCTACCCTTCTTTCGATCCCTACGAAACCCTACATTACGGCAGGATAATGCACGACCGCATGTTGCAGGTCTTGTACGGGCCTTTCTGGATACAGAAAATGTTCGACCGCTGCCCTGGCCAGCACATTCTCCAGATCTGTCACCAATTGAAAACGTCTGGTCAATGGTGGCCGAGCAACTGGCTCGTCACAATACGCCATTCACTACTCTTGATGAACTGTGGTATCGTGTTGAAGCTGCATGGGCAGCTGTACCTGTACATGCCATCCAAACTCAGTTTGACTCAATGCCCAGGCGTATCATGGCCGTTATTACGGCCAGAGGTGATTGTTCTGGGCACGATGTATCAAGATCTATGCACCCAAATTGCGTGAAAATGTAATCACATGTTAGTTCTAGTATAATACAGGGTGATTCAAAAAGAATACCACAACTTTAAAAATGTGTATTTAATCAAAGAAACATAATATAACCTTCTGTTATACATCATTACAAAGAGTATTTAAAAAGGTTTTTTTTTCACTCAAAAACAAGTTCAGAGATGTTCAATATGACCCCCTCCAGACACAGGAGCAATATCAACCCGATACTCCAACTCGTTCCACACTCTCTGTAGCATATCAGGCGTAACAGTTTGGATAGCTGCTGTTATTTCTCGTTTCAAATCATCAATGGTGGCTGGGAGAGGTGGCCGAAACACCATATCCTTAACATACCCCCATAAGAAAAAATCGCAGGGGCTAAGATCAGGGCTTCTTGGAGGCCAGTGATGAAGTGCTCTGTCACGGGCTGCCTGGCGGCCGATCCATCGCCTCGGGTAGTTGACGTTCTCTGTAAACTGTTTATACCAACGTTTAATACACCACCTATCAGGAGGTTTAACACCATACTTCGTTCGAAATGCACGCTGAACAACTGCCGTCGATTCACTTCTGCCATACTCAATAACACAAAAAGCTTTCTGTTGAGCGGTCGCCATCTTAGCATCAACTGACGCTGACGCCTAGTCAACAGCGCCTCAAGCAAACAAATGTACAACTAAATGAAACTTTATAGCTCCCTTAATTCGCCGACAGATAGTGCTTAGCTCCGCCTTTTGTCGTTGCAGAGTTTTAAATTCCTAAAGTTGTGGTATTCTTTTTGAATCACCCTGTATATTTGTCGAATGAATACTCGTTTATCATCTGTATTTCTTCTTAGTGTAGCAATTTTAATGGCCAGTAGTGTAATTACAAATGAAATAAGTGAATTGTGTAATTGACTGTTGCATGTGCTGATTTCTGTGTATTTTTCTACTGCAACAATTGCTGTAAACGAAATAAAACAATTATTTAAAACTTTCACATTTTTTTCTGTATATTGTCTCGATCGCATGTAACATTAAAAAATTATTTACAAAGCTGAAAGGTGGCTACACTGAGCCACAGCGCCAGAGATTGCTCCAAAAGAGTATTATTCAGCCGCCTCCGCTGGCAGTTCTTGTCGAGAAGTCGTAGTAGGCAGTTTTTGTTGAGATGTGGTGGTGGAGAGTGCTTGTTGAGATGTAGCAGTGGAGTCGTCGTTGAGAAGTTCCCATGGAGAGTGCTTGTTCAGATGTTATCATATTGTTTTGATGGGCTAGACACCAGATGTTGTTGGATTGGGGATGCTGTAATGATTAGAGTGTGCTTTTCGTCAATATATATGAAGGTAAAAAAAATCCTTTTCTTATTATTTTAATGTCTTAAACAATAATGCCTCTTGGTCACAGGTTCAGTCAACAAAGTATCTGGCTTGTGTTCTTGTATTAGACTGTATTTCTGGTTTCTATGTGCAATTGTAGTAATTCAGGTTTTTTTTAATTACTTCAGTATAAATGGTGTTTAAAACATCTGGTCTTATTGAGGAAGAACCGTGCCGGATGTGTACGTTGAATCACACTTCCACACACAGAACAGCTACACTTGTGCCTTGTTGTTTCGTAGCTTTCATAGTTGCTGGGGACTTCATTAATTAATTGTGTTAACGGAAGTTTTCTCTCATTCTTTGTTGTTGTTCTATGCAGTCATATTGCATACTAATACTAATCAGGCCAACCGTTTACGAGACAGCGTAACCGAACAGACAGCCACTAAAAATATTTGCATTTTATTTAAGCAAATAAATCTATTTTTTATAAACCAAATTTATTCAGCCAGAAATATAAAAACTGAAATTAAATTCATAATATTTTTATCTCTCCTATCAGCCCCCATGCACATGGCGACCGCTGCTTAGGATCGTCCCTTGGAATTCTTCTGATTGTAAAAATAGCAGATAGTAGGATTGTTGTAGTAATTTGTAGTTTAGTAATTGTAGTCTATATTGCATGTGTAGATTTGGTAAATGTCATTCTTCTAATGGTATTTTTTTTTTTTGCAGAATTTAATTTTTGTTGTCTTGTATACGGGTTTGACAATTTTGTGCAATTATGAAGATTTCAATTGTTCGTTAATCGTGTGTGGGGGAAGCATTTCGTGTGAATGATATTGTTGGTGATAAAGTGTCGTTGTTTGTAATTTTCATATAGTGACGAGTTTTGTATGTTTTGTAAATGATTACGCGATCGATGAAAAAGGCAAAAATGATGAATAGTGAGAATGACGAAATTGTTAACATGGCGAACTCGCCAACACAGGAGAACAGGATGATGAATAATGAAGTTGAAAACAATTTAATAAGTCGGGAAAATAGTCCGGAACCAATTCAAAATTTTTCACAATCAAAAAATTTTCAGAATTCGAGATTAACGACAGAAGATTCTGGAATAGTATCGAACACAGATAGCCTTACGGCTATGTCGAAAGAAGTTAGTTTTATGGGAAATGTTAAGGGGCGAAAAGAATTTCGAACAAGCAGCAGTTGATGAGTGCAATATTAAATTTGGGATCACGGTTAGAAACTGATATGGGAACAATGGAAACACGTTTAGACTCACTGGGATCACAAATAGGAACAATTAAAACAGGGATAGGAACAATTAAAATTGATATGGGAACAATGGAAACACAGTTAGGATCTGAATTAAAAAGAGAGATGGGAACTTTGGCAACACGGTTAGACTCACAAATAGGAACAATTAAAACAGAGATGGAAACAATGGAAACATGGTTAGATTCACGGATAGGGACATGTTTCAAAAACATGAAAGATGAATTAAAGAAAGAAATTAGAGAAGAAGTACAACCGATTTTGAATTCTCACAATAATAGATTAATTTCAATAGAAATCAGATAAAAGGAACAGGATAGAGAACAGGAAGAAAGAGATCGCGTGATAGTACAAAAATTTTCAGAGTTTAATTTACAACGTGCACACGATAAGGAAGAAATACTTGAAAGAATCGAGGAATCCGTACCAAATGACAGAATAAATAACCTAACACAACAGTATGACCAGTTAACTACTAAATGTGTCAATACTGAGACCCGAGTCGCGACACTTACGGAAGACGTAAATAAACAGAAAGAACAAATAGGTGACTTATCGGAAAGAGTTGAGGAGATTGCAGATAAATTGACAAGTCTTAGTTTAAATGGGGACAGAGATTCAGATGATACAGCTCCATTGCCATTTGCAGAAACCGAAGAGTACCAGAACATAAATAAGCATGTTGAAAAACAGGGAAAATTTAATGAACGCGTTAAAAGGGAATTTGAGGCATTACAAAAGCAAGTCAAACAAATTGAAGGCGAAATCGTAGGAAAAGACAGCAGAAGAAATTTAGAATCACAGATAGCAGAGGGCTTTGAAGACAATAATTTATTTCATTTACGGGATGCAACAAGAGAGCGCCAGGCGCGCGAACTTGACAATAATCGACATTCTAACTGGGACAGACGCGGTAGGTCTTTGTCGCCACGAGGAGAAAACTTTGACTATAAACACTTCTTAACTGTTCGGAAATTTAAGATCTTTCGCAATTCTAAGAACGACATACATCCATGTTCATGGTTAGATCAATTTATGTACGCACTTCCACCAAATTGGCCACTAAGTCACAAACTGGAATTTATGTGTGGATATTTAGAAAACGAACCGGCGACGCGCATGCGCGCACGTATTAGAGATTGTAATAATCTAAATGATTTTTATCATGCATTTCTATCGGCATATTGGTCCGAAAACACGCAAGACAGAGTCAAACTTAGTCTTATGCAGCGTAATTTTAAACAGTCTGAGTTCCGCACGCCAGCAGAATACTTTGAAGACATGATTCGAAAGAATCAGTTCCTTTCCAACCCTTATAGCCCGACTGAATTAATTCGCATTTGCCACAATCGATAAGACAAATTTCTTTAGCCGGAAGATGTAAAGACGACATTGAGACTTTTAAGACTTTGCTACAAGAACTTGAGTATGACAACGACGACGGGACTTCTTGTAATTTTTTCAGTAACAGTAATTACAATAGATTTTCAGAGAAAAGGGATAGTGATCGGAACGGGCGTTATATGGGTAATTTTGAGAATGGCAGACGAAACAGACAGGACAATAGATACCAGCCTTATGACAATAACAGACGTTCTAACAGAAATTCCACAGACAATTATAATAACGGTAATTCCTACCGGAATGATCAATCATACGGAAACAGTAATCGGTATCATCAAGACAGAAATTATTCATACAATAATAGAAATTCTTACTACAGAAATAACCAGGGTAGTAGATCTAACAGTAATTTCAGAAGTGACAGTCGAAATTACACAAGAAGCAGTCATGCAGACAGACAGGAAAATAGAAATTTTAATAACAGGCACAACCAAGAATTTACATCTAACAGACAGGAGGGACCTAATTGGCATCCTCCACGTTACAGAAATTCCGAGAGACAAGTGCAAATCGTAGAAATTGATCCGCGAAATGACGCGAATAATCAAAGACGTGACGTAAACAATCGACAATGACTTGCAGCTTCGGCTTCTGGCAGCAATATAGACGGTTCAGAAAGTAATGACACTACGACTTTACACTACATACGCCTGGAAGATATGAGAGACATTTTGCTAGACGAAAAGGAAAATAATGTAGACGCATTTTTACATCCTGTTATTGAAGTATGTGTGGGTAAGAATAAGTTCACAGCGGTTTTAGATTCTGGGAGCCCATTGAATGTCATTATTGAATCAGTTTTTCGTATATGTGTAAGAACTATTGCTTGTCCTGTGTTACCTGTTTCTAAAACTACAAATCGAGGCGCTATTTCTGGAAAAAGTGTGGAAGTCAAACAACAGACCAACTTAAATTTCATTTGTCAAGGATACGAATTTTCTGCTAATTTTATTAGTGTTCCATTACTCAGTACACAAATTATATTAGGTATGGAGTTTCTTAACACACGTAAGGCAATTTTGAACTTTAAAGAATTAAGTGTGAATTTGACTGTTGCCGGAATGCCGAAAAGTTTGAAATTTTTCGAGTGTTTAACAAAATCTGAATCAGACACAAAATGTTTAAGGTTTCTTACTTCTGATGTTTTCGCTGAGCATTATGACGACAATGTGTTCATTCATGACAATGACAATAGATACAGAGACGGGATGGATGATATAATTAATAGCCAAGAATTAATTAATGAAAAGGTTAAGAAAGCTGAAGTGCCAGATGACGTTGCAAGAGAAGAACTGCACCAAATTTTGACTTCACATGCTACAGTATTTAGTCATCACACAGGAACTATACAAGGCTTACAATATTTATTTAAAGTAAAAGAACACACACCATTTCGGGGGAAAACGTACGCTATTCCTTTGGCTTACAGAGACAAGGTTAAGAGTGAACTTCAATACATTTTAGATCAAGGCATTATTGAGCCAGCAGTCAGTCCTTATACCAGCCCATTACATGTCGTTCTTAAAAAGGATGGGTCAATTCGTTTGGTTCTGGATTCCAGACCGATAAATAATATCATCATTCCTGAAACTGACCGTCCACAAAATTTAGATGAAATTCTTCAACATTTCCATGGAATTAAAGTTTTATCCACGATTGATATGCGCGTAAGTTTTTGGCAAATAGAACTCCACCCTGATTGTAGAAAATACACTGCCTTTTTAGCCTTTGGTAACTGTTACCAATTTCGGAAATTACCGTTTGGACTTACTGTATCTTCAGCAGCATTCATTCGTAGTTTAAATGAAATTTTACCTGTTTATCTTCGTGACAATATTACTTCATATGTTGACGATATTCTTATTGCTAAAAGTTCTTGGAGTGAGCATAACTAAATTTTGGATTCATTATTACGTATTTTTGCAAGAGTTGGCATTACAGTGAACTTGGAAAAATCTGAATTTGGTCGTTCTCAGGTGAAATTTCTTGGTCATATTATTTCTACAGAAGGTATTCTTCCTGATCCAGATAAACTAGATGCTATTCGTAATTATGCTGTTCCTACCACAAAACGTGATGTTCGGAGTTTCCTTGGTGTCTGTAATTTTCTTAGACGCTTTGTTAGATTGGACAATTTGGCCACACCTCGTTTATGTGAACTTTCTGGAAAGAATTCTAATTGGTGTTGGGATGAGGAAGCTCAGTCAGAATTCGAACAACTTCGTGATGCTTTAGTTGCTGCTCCACTTCTTTCACATCCGGATTTATCTAAAGATTTTTGTTTGGCGACGGACTCGTCATACAAAGGCCTAGGTGCACATTTATTTCAAGAGATAGAAGAAAACTGCGTTGTAGTATAGAAGACTATTGCATTTGGAAGTCGTGTTCTCTCTAAATCAGAAAAGAATTATTCGATTACGGAACTTGAAGCCTTGGCTGTTATTTGGGCTTTCACAAAATTTTGGACATTTTTGTATGGGACACATACTAAGGTTTACACCGATCATCGAGCTCTGGAATTTCTTATGTCAACAAAATTAACTCATGGAAGATTGTCACGATGGGCGCTGTATCTACAGGAATTTGATTTCAGTATTGTTTACATACAGGGCTCTTCAAATATTATTACTGATGCTTTATCACGTGCACCTATGGGTTTGAAACAAAGTGCTGAGGAGGACTGCAAGGAAAGCAATTATTGTTTGATGTATATTCAAGGTGTTGCGCTTAAGAATTTTATTTCGTCTTCGCTCCAGGATATCGCTAAGGAGCAAAACAAGGATCCAATCTGGAAGGACATTAAGGAGAAGTGGAGGAGAAAGGAAAGCGTAGCGATCAGACAGTATTATTTAGTTCGCAATGATATTCTTTTTAAACGAAAATCGGTCGACAAGTCTGTTTGGTTAGTTTGTATTCCTGATGAGTGGGTCAATAAATTGATTTGGTATACACATTTCAGTTATGCACACTTTGGTCCCAGAAAATGCTTTCATAAATTACGAGAAAATTGCTACTTCAGTAATATGGAAAAACGTATTCGATCTGTTCTTGCCAAATGCAAATTATGTCAAAAGGCTAAGCCGCCAACTATTTCTCACAGAGCACCGTTGTTTCCTATCATTCCAGCGAAATTAAAGGAGATGGCTGCAGTCGATTTGTTCGGTCCAGTGGTTCGTTCTACTAATGGTTTTGCATACATTTTGGTAGCAGTGGAACTGACATCAAAATATGTGTGTTTTACACCTTTACGCAAAGCAACAGCTCGTTCAGTATCTAATGCTTTCATCAAATATTTTCTTAAAGAGGTGGGTCATGTTGATAAAGTTATATCAGATATTGGATCACAGTTTCGTTCTAAAATTTGGCTTCGTACTCTACGGCGTCGTAAGATTAAACCAATTTTCATTTCACTTTTTCACCCTCAATCTAACGCTTCAGAGAGATGGATGAAGGAAATCAATAAATTGTGTTGACTTTATTGTCATCAGAATCACAGAACGTGGGATCAGTATCTTCATATTTTTCAAAACATTCTTAATGAACTCCCTAATGATTCAACTTCTTTATCGCCTATATTGATATTAAAAAATAAAGCACCGACAAATCGCATTTCTGAAATCGTTCCTTTTCCGCCTTCACGGAAACTGCGGCATTCTGAAGTTGCCAACTTGGCTCTACAAAATATTGCGTTTGCGGCTGCTAGAAGAGAGAAATCAGCTAAACGTACTGGTCGTTTAAAAAACTTGTCAGTTGGTCAAAATGTGTTAATTAAGTCTCACCGTTTGTCTCACAAAGGAAAGGGCTTGTGTCGCAATTTTTTTCTGCTTTATAACGGTCCATATAGAGTTCGCAAAATTATTCATGATAACACTGTTGAAGTAGAAACTCTTAAATCTCGACGCTCTAAGGGAATATATCATATATCGAACGTTAAAATTTTTGTGGAGTGACATACTTTCGAGAAACCAACAGTTATACGTAAACATGCAGATGGCTCTGAGCACTACGGGACTTAACAGCTATGGTCATCAGTCCCCTAGAACTTAGAACTACTTAAACCTAACTAACCTACGGACAGCACACAACACCCAGTCATCACGAGGCAGAGAAAATCCCTGACCCCGTAAACATGCAGAGAATACAAGGATACCGCGCTGTGTTTTGGCGGCGGCACATACTCAAAGCAACAGTCACGTCTGCGCGCCGCACAAGGCAGTCGTTGACCGCAAACAACTACTTCCTACGTCAAGCGTACCTACAGCTGATCGAGCGTCACGCGTACCTATAGTCTGATTTAAAGTAGTTGTCACTTGACAGGCAACGGGCTGCAGGGCTCCCGCTACCAATAAAGCAATGGCAGCCGGCGCTGTCGGCTGCCACTGCGTTGCCACTTCGCTCTGCTGAGCTGACTAAAGCCGTCGGCACACGGACCGTGCATCCGAACGTTGAGCGTTGAGCGTGCCGAGATCCTGACGCCATAGCGTGGAATAACACGTTCGGGAGTCTTTCCGAACGTGCAGAGCAATATCTGGCATGCCAGATATTCTGAGCGTGCGTCTGAGCATTGACCAATGAGATGGCACAACGCCACCTACGTCACACGCACGCCGTATCCCTTCAGTACAGATTTGTGAGGCGCCATATTGCATTCATTTCAAGCCTATGTGTGTGTATGCCGTTTCTGAGCACCAGCAAATTGAGAATCACTAAAAGAACTCGTTGTTAACTGTGTGATTCTTTCCAATGAAATAATGAGAAACATCATATTCGTGGCAAAAGAATTATTGTAACTTGCGTATTATGAGAGCAGGCTATTTGAAGCCAGCGACACACTGAAGATCTACCAAAAACGCATTGTTCTTGGTACAATTTGTTGTAATTAAACTTCAATTAGTAACATATCTACGATTAAGGTTTTCTGCACGAGCTAAGATACTATGATTGTTGCCATCTGCAGTATGTTATTGCTGTAGCGTAGTGTTTAGCGTCACTGCCCCCTGCAGATTATTTTGATGGGGCGGTGGTTCGTGTCTTGCCACTTCCAAATTTTTTTCCTAACATTCGAGTTTTTATTGGGTTCTGATACTTTATTATTAGTTTAATATAAGTACATACTATAATATTTGACGTTATGTAAATATAAGTTCACCTTTTTTTGAGGGATGACTTCGTTCGATTGGCTTAATCTACAGGACAGCTTGCGCAACTTGTATAAAGATATTTTGCTCCTTTTTCTTTTACGCTTCGTAATTCACGTGTTGGCAAGATTCTGCTACTATGTAGGAACAGTTATCAAGTAAGACTGACCTTGTGAATTTAATAAAATGTGGGAATGATGAAATAATGTTTATCTTATGCGGAGAAGCATTCCAAATTTGTACCGCACTGTTTGTAATGGAACTTTTATGAGGCTGTGTCCTTATTGATTGGACATGGTACTTTCATTTTCGTGGATTAAGGAGGAAAATGTGTGTTTTAATAGAGCCAACGTGGGAATTTTACGCTCGCCCGTTGAGTAATCAGTGTGATTTAAGAACTAGAAAAATCCCTCAACTGCCGCTGGGGTGCGTTGCGATCGCGTATACCACGTTGGGGCCCACGTACCGTACGCACGAGTCGCATCGTTCCTGAGCGTTCAGCAGCACTTTGAACTTGGCACGCTCAACGTTAACGTTCGGCAGCACGGTCCGTGTGCCGACGGCTTAAGGCAAGGCATTGTGACAGCCAGTCCTTAGCGAGTTGTAGACGTGCGGGTGAGAGATTTGAGTGACTTGTAGCTTCGCGTGTTTACGATGTCTGATGAAAGCAGTCGCAAGAGAGGGAGGCCGAGGCTGCACACTCCTCGGAAACCTCCAAAAACTGGCGGACATGGCGTCGTTATACACGTGAATACGTGTGTTCCTTAGGGGACTATTTTGAGAGAGAGAGGGATGCAGAAGGGCCTCTCGTTCCTTTGGATAAGATGGTGGACCGAACTGCAGCTGCTCTGCAAGTTAACGAACGATCAGTAATTAGAATCTGCAAGGAGAAATTCACGAAAGAATGATTCACTAATCATCTAAATTGGAGACACCTGGGAAAAAGAGGCGACTAGAGAAGAGGGTCACAAAACTTGACTCTTTTCAGGAAGATGCCATTCGCCGTCAAATATACGCATTTTTTTCGAGGAAATAGTATCCAACATTCAAAAAACTACATGCTACCCTCACAGCGGCTGACCTGTTCCAGGGTAGTAAATCGTCTTTGTTAAGACTCGTGAAAATGTTAGGATTCCGCTATAAATCCATCTATGGCAGAAAGTTACTAATAAAACGCAGCCTGGCGATGCCGCTTTCTTAGAGAATTAGTGGGGACGAATTTTGATGATATCGTTTGGCTTGATGAAACGTGGGTGAATGTAGGACACAGTTTAAACAAAGGCTGGACAGACGGTACGATCAGCGGTAGTATGGCAGCGCCGATCGGCAGAGGCAAAAGGATAATTGTAGCACATGCCGGAAATTCAAAAGGTTTCATTCCAAATTGTCTGCTGCTATTCAGTTCAAATAAGACCTCCGAGTACCACGAAGAGATGAACCACAATACTTTTGTGAAATGATTTGAAGACTGTGTGCTCCAGTACTTAACAAAAAACTCTGTCATTGTTATGGATACGCTCCTTATCACTCAGTAATACAAGATAAAGCACCCACAAAGGCAACGAGGAAAAGCGACATTGTTAGCTGGTTACTGAAACATAAGGTACAGTTCGACAGTAATTTGACAAGGGCAGAATTATTAGAACTTGTATCGCAACACAGGCCAAAGAACTGGATTTACATTGTGGATGAAGTAGCAAAAAAATTGCGGGCATAAAGTGCTCAGGTTGCCTCCTTTCCATTGCCATTTCAACGCAATAGAGCTGATTTGGGCTCAGGTTAAACGGCATATTGCTGCAGAAAATAAGAAATTCACATTAACCGAAGTGGAACGCCTTTTGAAAGAGGCAGTTGAAATTGTGACATCGGAAGACTGGCAGGAGTGATACAGGACGCACGGAACAATGAAGGTATCTTACAACAAAGTGTCGAAGACTTGATTATATCTGTCAATACGAGCAGCGACACGGATAGTTCCACTGACTCTGACTATGAATTAAGCGGTGTTTTCGCATTGTCTGATTAGTGTGTAGTGCACTTACTGCCATTAAATAGTGTGTTTGTGAATTTATTTCGATTAATTCTTATTCTTGTTGTGAGACTAAGAAATACTGTTTGGTCAGCTCTCGTCATCTCCTTACTGTAAGTTAGACTGAATTTTAATTCTATTTCACTTTGTATATACACCAAGATGTTATTCAATGTGTGTAAGAGTTTTCGAGATTTGCAATCTAAAGAAGAAAACTTTTACGGAAGCGAAAATTTCTCACACTTAAATAGTTAATGTAACAACGGCCCTAATTAAAATTAAGAAAAGATATTTGATATGCTTATAGATACCACTGAGACCGATACTGTACGTACATTTCAAAATATTTACATAATATTTATAGGAGATAGAGATTTTAAACGTCATACTTGTTTCGAGCTCAGTACTGATAGGGTTCCTTAAATACGCTGTTTTCAGAAATTTATATACAGGAAACGTAATGCACTACGAAAACTTTTAAGGATTCTTTGCCGAGTGCATTATTTCGGTAATGAATGCAAAAAAATATTCTGCTGTGGCACCAATAGTTTTTCAGTAATGACGTGATAAGTTAGAAGCTGTTTGCGAAATCGAGAATTTAAATGGTTTCAAACAAAATAACGTAACTCTTGTCCTAATTAAAATTAAGAATAGATATTTGACAGATTGAGAGACATTGTAGAGATATACATCATATGTGGGTTTGAAATTTTTTACTTACTATTTGTAGGAGATACAGGCTTTAAAACGATTTTCTATCGCCGGGGGTAGCGATGCGCTGAGGCGGCTGCCTCCAACCAGTGCTTGACGTGACAACGCCGCAACTTCGCAGCGCAAATGTCAAGTGACAACTACTTAAAATCAGACTATACAGCTGATCGAGCGCTCAGTGCGAATGCACTGACAGCCGTAAACAAATACACAGTCTAATTTCTCCGAATAAATTCAGTATAAAGCTATAGTGACTTGATAAATTATGTTATTAACATTCAGTATTTTTCAGGATACGGTTGTATAAAATATTTAAGACCTTCAGGTAAATTCTGTGTGTGTCCGACGTTAAGAGGACTTGCTATCGAGAAAATTTTCAGGAAGAATGTAATTTCGAAGAAGAAACTAATAAACTGAAAAGGTAACTATTAATTAAGCTTATTTTTCAGGTAACATATTTCCACTTGGTACGTACTTTAGACGTAATTTGCTGCTCGCGATTACGTGATTTATACTTTGTGTTATCTGATTTTGACAATGATTGATTAATGAACAGGGTTGTTAATTATGTATATTATGCATCGCTTGGCTGCACTGCTTTTTCACTGATGTCACTTTTTTTTATTATGTGCCTGCTGTGCTTATTTATTTAAATTATAATTGTCACCTGATTCATTGTGCTGATATGGTTATGTAGTAGGTTATACTTTGTGATGTATCTGCTAGCGCCTTCATGTTTTCTTACTAAGATGACATATGAACATTTATTTGCTTATGCTGATATGATGCTAATGACCTGTTTATTATGTAAGATATATATTTGCTGCTTTGCGTATGGATTGCATATTTACACATTTCTGTTTTGTTGTCACAACTACTATTTAATTTGGTATATAGAAATGCTGATATACTGTGTACAAACATAGAGTTTAGGTCACACTATGGTATTAATTATAGATTGTTCGCTTGGCAGAGCCTCGTGGTAGGAATTGTGCTGCATCCACTTGTTGACATTCTGTTCTCTACTGGTATATTTACTCGCTATTGCATGTTTTGCTTACGCTCAGTCCTTTATATTTTAAGATAAGAAAATGAACTGCTATAATTCTACGAGCGACATTGGTACAAGGAACTTCGTTGAAGTCACATGAGCTGGAGGTTTTTATGGAAGCTATATAAATTTGTGCTAGTAGAAAGGAAGCTAACGACATGACATACCAACACTAGGTTTAGACCATTGACAGTTATTACACTCCATTCTTCGTGAGCAATTGAAATAGTAAGTGACACTTGACACAAGAAATACTCCACATGTTTGCTTCTGTTTTGCCATGATTCTTGAAGTGGTGTACACACTGTGAAATATTATGATCATTCACACTCCGTAATCGTACTTACCTACTAAAAGTTCTTCGAACTAAAGGCTGTTAGAGGTCATGTATGTATTTCTTTTATTTAATGATGGAACAAGGTAACCAAATGTATTTTATAACTCATAATGAGTAGAAGATATGGGTCAGATGGATTACACAGAGGTTGTGTGTGGACATTGTGTCTTCGGATTGTATGGGATGATGAATTGAAGTTTGCACTAGAATTTTATCTGTACTTGTTCGAGGAGACTGACTAGAGGAAAGAGTTGTTATGGAAGTGAAATGATATTGGCAATAAGGTTTATATGTGTCGACGTATTGAAGAGGTATTATTGAGTTGTTGAGATTATGTGAAGTTGATGATTATTGGAGTTTTGGTGGACAAGAGGTAAGGTAAATGATATTGATGATAAGGTTTATATGTATCGACGTAAGAGATATTATTGAAGTATTGAGATTATGTGATGCTGATGATTATTGGAGTTTTGATGGATAAGAGGTAAAGTAAGTGAGGAGAATATTTTTTTTTTTTTTTGGTTTATATGGAACAAGGAGGATGAAGATGGCAGACTAGAACACTCAAGTAGGAAGAAGATTGTCTACACACACTTTGTTAAATCAATAAGCAGTATATACTTTTTTTTTGGAGAGAGGAAGTATTTGCATATATTGGCAACTGTACATTTGATTTGGCTTGGCAAACATTGGTCTTGACATGATGACTATGACGTTGACTAACTATTATTGACTGTTATACATTGCTGCCACTACTACTTGATACACATGTCGAACATCATATCTTTGACAGAATTGCATTTACACAGTTAACACTATTCAATTACACAGTAGTACTTAATGTGGATGAAAGGTGAGTGAGTGTGTTTTGTGTGTTTTCCTTTCCTAATCCCAAATAATTGGTACCGACCTATCTCCTAAATATTATTTTACTTGTTTGTTGGGGCTTGCACTGACACCCATAAATATTATAGGTTTACTGTTATTTGTGTATTTGTAATATTTAATATGACAATTATCTGATATCATTTGTGTGTTTATTATAATTTGTATGTTTAGTGTAAGAGCATTGATGATAATTTTGTAAAAGCAATTGTGTGTGCATTCAAACTGTTGTTCGTGCCTGCACCTGTTCAACATTGCTGGGTGCCACTGATGGAACTGCTACTACTGATGATGTCACTTGTTGCTGTCTGCACCTGTTTAACATTACTGGGTGCCACTGATGGACTGCTTCTACTGAAATGATGTCGCTTGTTGGTGTTCGCACCTGTTCAACATTGCTGGGTGCCACTGATGGACTGCTTCTACTGAAATGATGTCACTTGTTGGTTTCTGCACCTGTTCAACATTGCTGGGTGCCACTGATGGACTGCTTCTACTGAAATAATGTCACTTGTTGGTGTCTGCACCTGCTCAACATTACTGGGTGCCATTGATTGAATAATACTTATGTAAACTATTATGTAAAATCACATGTATGAAAGCATTTGTATTCCTTACTGTATTTTATATATTAGGTTATGGAACGGTCAGTGCAAAGCCAAAATTTATTTAGTGAAGTGATATTTACTTATTAATATTATCTTTTATTTTTGTCTGTATTTTTTTTGGACGAATTTGGTGGTATTTTCACCACCAATGCTGGCAAAAATACCATCAAATTCTGGCCCGTGGAGGAGGGGCATATGAAAGGTAGCTACACTGAGCCACAGCGCCAGAGATTGCGCCAAAGAGTATTATTCAGCCGCCTCCACTGGCAGTTCTTGTCGAGAAGTCGTAGTGGGCAGTGTTGGTTGAGATGTGGTAGTGGAGAGTGCTTATCGAGAAGTCGTGGTGGAGAGTGCTTGTTGAGATGTAGCAGTGGTGAGTCGTTGTTGAGAAGTTCCCATGGAGAGTGCTTGTTCAGAACTTGTAGTATTGTTTTGATGGGCTAGACACCAGATGTTGTTGGATTAGGGATGCTGTAATGTGCTTTTCGTCAATATATATGAAGGTAAAAAAAATTCCTTTTTTAAATTTATTTCAATGTTTTAAACAATAATGCCTCTTGGTCACAGGTTCCGTCAACAAAGTATCTGGCTCGTGTTCTTGTATTAGACTGTATTTCTGGTTTCTATGTGCAATTATAGTAATTCAGGTTTTTTTTAATTACTTCAGTATAAATGGTGTTTAAAATATCTGGTCTTATTGAGGAAGAACCGTGCCAGATGTGTACGTTGAATCACACTTCCACACACAGAACAGCGACACTTGTGCCTTGTTGTTTCGTAGCTTTCATAGTTGCTGGGGACTTAATTAATTGTGTTAACGCAAGTTTTCTCTCATTCTTTGTTGTTATTCTATGCAGTCAGATTGCGTACTAATACTAATCAGGGCCAACCGTTTACGAGACAGCGTAACCGAACAGACAGCTACTAAAAATATTTGCATTTTACTTAATTAAGCCCCCATGCAAAGTAATAGCATAACTGTAGCACTTAAGGCATTATAATGCTTTCGGTTTGTCTGATTCTCAAATCATAATATGGTAGTTAAGCTACTGCAACTAGTGGTCATCACTTTGTAAATAATTTTTTAATGTTAAATGGGATTGAGACAAAATATAGAAAGAAATTGAAAGTAAAAAAAGTTTTATAAAACGTTTTTAAAATGTTTGTGATTTTACAATTTGTTATCAACTTACGATCGCTTCTTCCTATTTTCACAATGTCAGATAAATTCATTTACTTTTTGCAGTTCCTTGCCGAAATTCGTTCGGTACGAACTGACTGTTCCGGGTCTCGTCAGGAACTGCCGTCAATTGCGCATTGCTACCCTTACACTGTACAATACATCACGCAGTATATTGAGAGTGTATCAATATTTTTAAAGCTCAACAGTTTCCTGCTGTACACTGCGAAAACCGTCAACACCACACTTGAAACTGTCAATATTATTGCGCAGTGATCAGTATTGCGCAATAAATATTGAGCGTGTGAGGCCCCTGCATGGATCAACCGCTACAACAGAGCCAACTCAATAGAGGAAACACCCAGTGAAAAGTCAATAGAAGAAAATACACTGGCTGAAAAAGAATATAGGATCCTATTTCAGCGTAACTTCGCACACCTGCACGACTCCAGCGGGTATCTACACCGAAGCGCCAAATAAACTGCTACACCTGCCTAATATCGTGTAGGGGCCCCGCGAGCGCGCAGAAGTGCCACAACACGACGTGGCATGGACTCGACTAATGTCTGAAGTAGTGCTGGAGGGAACTGACACCATTAATCCTGCAGGGCTGTCAATAAATCTGTGAGAATACGAGGGGGTGGAGGTCTCTTCTGAAAAGCGCGTTGGAAGGCATTCCAGAAATGCTCAATAATGTTCATATCTGTGGAGTTTGGTGGCCAGTGGAAGTGTTAAAATTCAGAAGAGTGTTCCTGGAGATACCGCTGCTGTAGCAATACTGGTCGTGGGGGGTGGGGGTGGGGGGGTGTCGCATTGTCCTGCTGGAATTGCTCAGGTCCGTCGGAATGCACAATGGACATGAATGGATGCAGGTGATCAGACACGATGCTTACATACGTGTCACCTGTCAGAGTCGTATCTAGACATATCAGGGGTCCCATATCACTCCAACTGCACATGAACCACGCCATTAGAGAGCCTCCACTAGCTTGAATAGTCACCTGCTGACATTCAAAGTCCATATATTCATGAGCGTCCCCCCATGAACCGTGGACCTTGACGTTGTTGGGGAGGCTTGCGTGCCTCAGCGATACAGACGACCGTACCGTAGGTGCAACCACAACGGAGGGGTATCTGTTGAGAGGCCAGACAAATGCGTGGTTCCTCAAGAGGGGCAGCAGCCTTTTCAGTAGTTGCAGGGGCAACAGTCTGGATGATTGACTGATCAGGCCTTGTAACACTAACCAAAACGGCCTTGCTGTGCTGGTACTGCGAATGGTTGAAAGCAAGGGGAAACTACAGCCATCATTTTTCCCGCGGGCATGCAGCTTTACTGTATGGTTAATGATGATGGCGTCCTCTTGGGTAAAATATTCCGGAGGTAAAATAGTCCCCCATTCGGATCTCCGGGCGGGGACTACTCAAGAGGACGTCGTTATCAGGAGAAAGAAAACTGGCGTTCTACAGATCGGAGCGTGGAATGTCAGATCCCTTAATCGGGCAGGTAGGTTAGAAAACTTAAAAAGGGAAAAGGATAGGTTAAAGTTAGATATAGTGGGAATTAGTGAAGTTCGGTGGCAGGAGGAACAAGACTTTTGGTCAGGCGAATACGGGGTTATAAATACAAATTCAAATAGGGGTAATGCAGGAGTATGTTTAATAATGTATAAAAAAATAGGAAATCGGGTAAGCTACTACAAACAGCATAGTGAACGCATTATTGTGGCCAAGATAGACACGAAGCCCACGCCTACTACAGTAGTGCAAGTTTATATGCCAACTAGCTCTGCAGATGACGAAGAAATTGAAGAAATGTATGATGACATAAAAGAAATCATTCAGGTAGTGAAGGGAGACGAAAATTTAATAGTAATGGGTGACTGGAATTCGATATTAGGAAAAGGAAGAGAAGGAAACATAGTAGGTGAATATGGATTGGGGTGAAGGAATGAAAGAGGAAGCCGCCTGGTAGAATTTTGCACAGAGCACAACTTAATCGTAGCTAACACTTGGTTCAAGAATCATAAAAGAAGGTTGTATACATGGAAGAAGCCTGGAGATACTGACAGATTTCAAAAATTGGTTCAAATGGCTTTGAGCACTATGGGACTTAACTTCTGAGGTCATCAGTCCCCTAGAACTTAGAACTACTTAAACCTAACCTAAGGACATCACACACATCCATGCCTGAGGGAGGATTCGAACCTGCGACCGTGGCGGTCGTGCGGTTCCAGACTATACCTTCTAGAACCGCTCGGCCACCCCGTCCGGCGACAGATTTCAGATAGATTATATAATGGTAAGACAGAGATTTAGGAACCAGGTTTTAAATTGTAAGACATTCCCAGGGGCAGATGTGACTCTGACCACAATCTATTGGTTGTGAACTGTAGATTAAAACTGAAGAAACTGCAAAAAGGTGGGAATTTAAGGAGATGGGACCTGGATAAAATGACTAAACCAGAAGTTATACAGAGTTTCAGGGAGAGCGTAAGGGAACAAATGGCAGAAATGGGGGAAATAAATACAGTAGAAGAAGAATGGGTAGCTTTGAGGGATGAAGTAGTGAAGGCAGCAGAGGATAAAGTAGGTAAAAAGACGAGGGCTAATAGAAATCCTTCAGTAACAGTAGAAATATTGAATTTAATTGATGAAAGGAGAAAATATAAAAATGCAATAAATGAAGCAGGCAAAAATCCCAAAGAAAGCAGGTGTTGACAGTTGTGAAAATTACCGAACTATCAGTTTAATAAGTCATGGCTGCAAAGTACTAACGCGAATTCTTTACAGACGAATGGAAAAACTAGTAGAAGCCGACCTTGGGGAAGATCAGTTTGGATTCCGTAGAAATATTGGAACACGTGAGGCAATACTGACCCTACGGCTTATCTTAGAAGCTATATTAAGGAAAGGCAAACCTACGTTTCTAGCATTTGTAGACTTACAGAAAGATTTTGACAAAGTTAACTGGAGTAGTCTCTTTCAAATTCTGAAGGTGGCAGGGGTAAAATATAGGGAGCGAAAGGCTATTTACAATTTGTATAGAAACCAAATGGCAGTTATAAGAGTTGAGGGGCATGAAAGGGAAGCAGTGGTTGGGAAGGGAGTGAGACAGGGTTGTAGCCTCTCCCCGATGTTATTCAATCTGTATATTGAGCAAGCAGTGAAGTAAACAAAAGAAAAATTCGGCGTAGGTATTAAAATCCATGGAGAAGAAATAAAATCTTTGAGGTTCGCCGATGGCATTGTAATTCTGTCAGAGACAGCAAAGGACTTGGAAGAGCAGTTGAACGGAATGGATAGTGTCTTGAAGGGAAGATATAACATGAACATAAACAAAAGCAAAACGAGAATAATGGAATGTAGTCGAATTAAGTCGGGTGATGTTGAGGGTATTAGATTAGGAAATGAGACACTTAAAGTAGTAAAGGAATTTTGCTATTTGGGGAGCAAAATAACTGATGATGGTCGAAGCAGAGAGGATATAAAATGTAGACTGGCAATGGGAAGGAATGCGTTTCTGAAGAAGACAAATTTGTTAACATCGAGTATTGATTTAAGTGTTAGGAAGTAGTTTTTGAAAGTATTTGCATGGAGTGTAGCCATGTATGGAAGTGAAACATGGACGATAAATAGTTTAGACAAGAAGAGAATAGAAGCTTTCGAAATGTGGTGCTACAGAAGAATGCTAAAGGTTAGATGGGTATATCACATAACTAATGAGGAGCTGTTGAATAGGATTGGGGAGAAGAGAAGTTCGTGGCACAACTTGACTAGAAGAAGGGATCAGTTGGTAGGACATGTTCTGAGGCATAAAGGGATCACCAATTTAGTATTGGAGGGCAGCGTGGAGGGTAAAAATCGTAGAGGGAGACCAAGAGATGAATAAACCACGCAGATTCAGGATATAGGTTGCAATAGGTACTGGAAGGTGAAGAACCTTGCACAGGATAGAGTAGCATGGAGAGCTGCATCAAACCAGACTCAGGACTGAAGATCACAACAACAACAACATATTCATGAGGTTGTCTCCATAAAAAAAAAAAAGTTCAAATGTGTGTGAAATCCTATGGGACTTAACTGCTAAAGTCATCAGTCCTTAAGCTTACACACTACGTAACGTAAATTATCCTAAGGACAAACATACACACACCCATGCCCGAGGGAGGACTCGAACCTCCGCCGGGACCAGCCGCACAGTCCATGACTGCAGCGCCCTAGACCACTGTCTCCATACCCGTACACGTCCATCCGCTCAATACAATTTCGAACGAGACTCGTCCGACCAGGCAACATGTTTCCAGTAATGAACAGACCAATGTCGGTGTTGATGGGCCCAGGCAAGGCGTAAAGCTTCGTGTCGTGCAGTCATGAAGGGTACACGAGTGGGCCTTCGGCGCCGAAAGCCCATATCGGTGATGTTTCGTTGAATGGTTCGCACGCTGACACATGTTGATGGCCCAGCACTGAAATCTGCAGCAATTTGCTGAAGGGTTGCACTTCTGTCACGTTGTACGTTTCTCGTCAGTCATCGTTGGTGCCGTTCTTGGAGGATCTTTTACCGGCAGCAGCGATGTCGGAGGTTTAATGTTTTACCGGATTCTTGATATTCACGGTACACTCGTAAAATTGTCGTACGAGAAAACTGACATTTCACCGCTACCTCAGAGATGCTGTGTCTTATCGCTCGTGCGCCGACTAAAACACCACGTTAAAACTCACTTATACCTTGATAACCTGCCACTGCAGCAGCGGAACCCGATCTAATAACTGCGCCAGACACGTGTCTTCTACAGGCGTTGGCGACAGCAGGGCCGTATTCTGCCTGCTTACATATCTCTGTATTTGAACACGCATACCTATAGGAGTTTCTTTGGCGGTTCTGTGTAACAAAAACTCCGTAAAGATTGTTTTTCAGTGTTCCAAAGAATGATAAGATGCGTAACATGTTGCAACTCGCTCGTAGAGATCCAGATGAATCACAGGTCTCTACGTGTGTTTGTGTCTGTGAGGATCTAAGTAAACGCTCCACATGAACACGTTTTCGCTCGCATCGTAACAGGTGGAGTACTTCGCTTTTAATGCAATGTTTACAACGTCACTGCTCATTCGGAGTACGTCTCATTTTCCCCTTCCTGTTCTCTGAGGCTACTAGAACTGTCTTCTTAAGGTCACTTTATTCGTAATACAGTTATGTAACAGCTTTAAATTATATACCATAATACTTATTAGTATCTATTTTCATTTATTAGCTTTATTTTTACCTAATCAGTTTGAGCTGATTCACAAGGATGGTGTTAAGCAACTGTATTTGATGCCTGACGTAGCTCTTATTGTGAAGAATCTGAGAAACCATTTAACGATTTCCGACCATATTATTCTTCTAAATAAGTCGTCGATTAGAATAATTTGCCACTTACATCTATCTACATTGATACTGTTGTAAAGAAGTATGGTTTTGGCCAAGACAAAACTTGAGCATTGCTTGGAATCTACGAGGAAATATAATAAGACCAGGGCTTTACGATGAAATGAAAGTTGGTCCTGCTTAAGCACTTTTAAATAATAATGTTTCAGCAGCAGTTAAGTGTGCAGTAGAACATCAGATACACAGATACTTTAGCGTTCTGCTGCGTCAGATGGTAATTTTATAGAAGTTATTTTCCGGTGGTTTAAATTAATGACCTGGAGGAACAGAAAAACTGCAATTGTGTAAAGCTGTTGAAGGCAAACACGATGGTGCTTTGCAGGTCTCCAGGAGTGTGATTACGCTGCCTGAAAATTGAGAAAAGGGGTACCTGGAATACAGTAGTCCACTACTGGCCATTAAAATTGCTACACCAAGAAGAAATGCAGATGATAAACGGGTATTCATTGGACAAATATATTATACTAGAACTGACATGTGATTACATTTTCACGCAATTTGGGTGCATTGATCCTGAGAAAACAGTACCCAGAACAACCACATCTGGCCGTAATAACGGCCATGATACGCCTGGGCATTGAGTCAAACAGAGCTTGGTGGCGTGTACAGGTACAGCTGCCCATGCAGCTTCAACACGATACCACAGTTCATCAAGAGTAGTGACTGGCGTACTGTGACGAGCCAGTTGCTCGGCCACCATTGACCAGATGTTTTCAATTGGTGAGAGATCTGCAGAATGTGCTAGACTGGGCAGCAGTCGAACATTTTCTGTATCCAGAAAGGCCCGTAAAGAACCTGCAACATGCGGTCGTGCATTATCCTGCTGAAATGTAGGGTTTCGCAGGGATCGAATGAAGGGTAGAAAAATGGCTCTGAGCACTATGGGACTTGACAGTTATGGTCATCAGTCCCCCAGAACTTAGAACTACTTAAACCTAACTAACCTAAGGACATCACACAACACCCAGTCATCACGAGGCAGAGAAAATCCCTGACCCCGCCGGGTATCGAACCCGGGAACGGGAAGCGAGAACGCTACCGCACGACCACGAGCTGCGGACTGGAGGGTAGAGCCACGTGTCGTAACACATCTGAAATGTAGCGTCCACTGTTTAAAGTGCCGTCAGTGCGAACAAGAGGTGACCGAGACGTGTAACCAATGGCACCCCGTACCATCTCGCCGGGTGATACGCCAGTATGGCGATGAGGAATACACGCTTCCAATGTGCGTTCACCGCGATGTCGCCAAACACTGATGCGACCATCATGATGCTGTAAAGAGAACCTGGATTCATCCGAAAAAAAATGACATTATCGAAGTCGGAAACGTGATGGTACCCACTTCTCCTCCTTACACGAGGCATCACGACAACGTTTCACCAGGCAACGCCGGTCATCTGCTATTTGTGTATGAGAAATCGGTTGGAAACTTTCCTCATGTCAGCACGTTGTAGGTGTCGCCACCGGCGTCAACCTTGTGTGAATGCCCTGAAAAGCTAATCATTTGCATATCACAGCATCTTCTTCCTGTCGGTTAAATTTCGCGTCTGTCATCAGTTAACAATCAGAATTATCTTCTGAATGAAAAAGTTTTCATTGTGCTTCATTGTGGAGGCTTCCAAAACTTGCACAGGAAAATCTTTTAAGCATAGGCCGAGCAAATAATCCAGTTACAGATTCCCCTAGTTTTAAGACAATTCTGTGACCTATTGCTGTGTTGCAATACTTCCTTTCTGGTCGTCATGCAATGAAGTTTTCACGTTTGTAATCTGGGTTGTTTTCGAAAGACGAAGAAACCGTAAACGCACAAACTTTCGAAAGAGTTCAGCTATTAGCCTTAACAGATGATGCTGTAATATACCGTCTAGTAAGGTCATCCGAAGACCAGTATCAGTTGCAAAGCGATTTAGAAAAGATTGCTGTATGGTGTGGCAGGTGGCAGTTGACGCTAAATAACGAAAAGTGTGAGGTGATCCACATGAGTTCCAAAAGAAATCCGTTGGAATTCGATTACTCGATAAATAGTACAATTCTCAAGGCTGTCAATTCAACTAAGTACCTGGGTGTTAAAATTACGAACAACTTCAGTTGGAAAGACCACACAGATAATATTGTGGGGAAGGCGAGGCAAAGGTTGCGTTTCATTGGCAGGACACTTAGAAGATGCAACAAGTCCACTAAAGAGACAGCTTACACTACACTCGTTCGTCCTCTGTTAGAATATTGCTGCGCGGTGTGGGATCCTTACCAGGTGGGACAGACGGAGTACATCGAAAGGGTGCAAAAAAGGGAAACTCGTTTTATTATTATCACGTAATAGGGGAGAGAGTGTGGCAGATATGATACGCGAGTTGTGATGGAAGTCATTAAAGCAAAGACGTTTTTCGTCGCGGCGAGATCTATTAACGAAATTTCAGTCGCCAACTTTCTCTTCCGAAAGCGAAAATATTTTGTTGAGCCCAACCAACATAGGTAGAAATGATCATCAAAATAAAATAAGAGAAATCAGAGCTCGAACAGAAAGGTTTAGGTGTTCGTTTTTCCCGCGCGCTGTTCGGGAGTGGAATGGTAGAGAGATAGTATGATTGTGGTTCGATGAACCCTCTGCCAAGCACTTAAATGTGGATTGCAGAGTAGTCATGTAGAAGAATGTAGAAGTAGAAGAACAGAATTCCTTTCCTTTGTTTCTTAAGAGTTGTAAATTCATTTTCCATCACTGTATAACTGAATTGTTTGCAGAAAAAGCACGGAAAAACACTATTAATTTCGGCTGACATTCCTCTTACACACGAATAGCTCCCTCTTGCTCCCAGCCAGTGACGTTACCAGAGATTCAACCAATAACAGAGCGTTTTCGATCACGTCACCAAATCTTGAAATTTATACATCGATGACGCTGAACTGTTGACCGAACTACGGCTGTCAGTGGTGTCAGTGTGATAGCTGCACAGGGCGCCTTGATTTTTTTCTCGTAGCTCGTCCAGCGTAGCTGGCTTCTGTTAATAAACTTAATTTTTCATGGTCACCCATAAGTAAAAGTCAATCGGATGGCAGGTAAAGTTGATGTTTGCAGTATGTGAATATACGCCTCACCAGATACGCTACCTTCAAAGAAGAATGGGCCAATCAGACCGCGTGATGACAGACCACACAACACATTAACACCCGGTAGATTAACATGTTTGTCCACGTGAACCGGAGGATTTTCTGGAGCCCAGTAAATGCAGTTGCGAAGTTACAGTACCGTCCAGTTTGAACCGCGCCTCGTCAGACCATAGCTATCCCTGTAAACCGTTCATCCACGCGAAGCGTGCCTTCAAACCACTCGCTGTACTTCATCCTTCGATCCCGGGGGTCCTCGCTCATAGCGTGCAGAGATCTTGGAATGTCCACTTTCCACTTTGCAGCCTTCAGAATTCGTCCTATGCTTGATCGGCTTCCCCGCTTTAACGCGCACTCTTCTCCACTGCTTCTTGAGGTGAGCTAGTAAAATTTTGCACCTCAGCAGCGCCGGAAGCTGAACTTGTTGGTGTTTTTGGTCGGCCAGACATTTCCGTAGTGTTTTTGGTCGGTGAGACATTTCAGTACGCACGTCCTGAACAGTACCGTCGGCTTCAAATGTATCCCGACTTCGATAAATTGTTGTACGTGGTGGTGGCCGATTTCCGTACACTTTGCGCCATTGCCGTTGTATCTCTATCATGTTTTCATACATCCAGTACCACTTCAGTACGGCCTTGCGTCGCTCAAACGACAATCTTACTTCATTCACTGCTCCACTGTCGTCTGCTGACAAAACAATGGACTTGCGCTACCGCACAAAATTGCAGCGATAGACTGTGGCGATATATCGTTTTGTTCCAAAGATATTAACTATCAAAGAGTGTCTGCATTTTTCTGCACATCTCTGTATTTTTAACGTAGGAAAATTGTGCAGCAAGCACATTGTAACTTCCTCACATTTGCGACCGCCATCAGAAAAAGGTAGTGGGCTCCTCGCAATATTGTGTGCCATCACGCACGATTGCTCGGAGACAGCAGATTACCGCCCGTGTGTAGGCTGCCGTTAACATCACAGCACAAATAGCTGCGACTGGAATGGTGCTCTGACAGGGAAGCATGGAACACTGAGGAATGACGTTGCTTTGTGATGAGCGATTACCATCGTCGGCGAGTACGATGATATCCTGGTGAAAGTTTCCATCCTCTAAGGTTTAGCCCGCCGGGTGGCCGTGCGGTTCTAGGCGCTACAGTCTGGAACCGCAGGACTGCTACGGTCACAGGTTCGAATCCTACCTCGGGCATGGATGTGTGTGATGTCCTTAGGTTAGTTAGATTTATGTAGTTCTAAGTTCTAGGGGACTGATGACCTCAGAAGTTAAGTCCCATAGTGATCAGAACCATTTGAACCATTTTTCTAAGGTTTTAGAGAGACAAGGCGTGTTACTCCTGGCATCGTGGTGTAGGGAGCCAGCAGGCATGGCTTCAGGTCACGACAGGTAGCGACTGAGGGAACTGTGACAACACGACGGTACGTCGCGGCCACCCAGGGCGCTCATGTGTTAGCGACAGTATCCTGGTACCATTTTTCAACAGGACAACACTCGTCCACACAGGTTGCGCGTCTCCATGAAGTGTGTGCGTGAGGTTGAAGTACTCCCTCTGCCAGCAAGATCCCCAGATCAGTCCTCGATAGAACATGTTCGGGACCAAGCGGACGTCAACTGTGTTCCAGAGCCATTATTCAGGATATAGAGGACCAGTTAGAATAGTTGTTGGCCAGTTTGCCACAGGAGAGGACACTACGGTTCTATGACATCCTCCCCAACAGAGTCAGTGCCTGCATCCACGCCAGAGGGGGTGCAACCCCGTAGTCGTAAAGGGGCTCATACTGCCAAGTCCTTCGTAGGTGTCATTCGATCCTGTAATCACTGCAATATCATCACATAACCTTTGAACCTATTCAGCTTCATTTCCTTTCTCCTCAAGTTTTTTATCCGGCACTGTACAGGGTGTATCAAAAAGAATCATCCGATTTAAAAAACTCGTAAATATTATATGATTTGAGATACGTGGGTGAACAACGTACTGTTGGAAAGACCATATTCTCGAGTTTTACGTGGTTCCCGCTAGGTAGCAGCAAGGTGCGCCCACTTCAGTTCTAACGAAAATGGCGTCGGGGAAACAGAATTCGTGTTCTACGTTTTGCGCAGTACGGCTCAGTAATACACTACTGGCCATTAAAATTGTTACACCACGAAGGTGACGTGCTACATACGCAAAATTTAACCGAGAGGAAGAAGATGCTGTGATATGCAAATGATTAGCTTTTCAGAGCATTCACACAAGGTTGGCGCCGGTGGCGACACCTACAACGTGCTGACATGAGGAAAGTTTCCAACCGATTTCTCATACACAAACAGCAGTTGACCGGCGTTGCCTGGAGAAACATTGCTGTGATGTCTCGGGTAAGGACGAGAAATGTGTACCATCACGCTTCCGACTTTGATAAAATTCGGATTGTAGCCCATCGCGATTGCGGTTTATTGTATCGCAACATTGCTGCTCGCGTTGGTCGAGATCCAATGACTGCTAGCAGAATATGGAATCGATGGGTTCAGGAGGGTAATACGGAACTCCTTGCTGCATCCCAACGGCCTCGTGTCACTAGCAGTTGAGATGACAGGCATCTTATCCGCATGGCTGTTACGTGCAGCCACGTCTCGATCCCTGAGTCAACAGATGGGGACGTTTGCAAGACAACAAACATCTGCACTAACAGTTCGGCGACGTTTGCAGCAGCATGGACTATCAGTTCGGAAACCATGGCTGCGGTTACCCTTGACGCTGCAACACAGGCAGGAGCGCCTATGATGGTGTACTCAACGACGAACCTGGGAGCACGAATGGATAAACGTTATTGTTTCCGATGAATCCAGGTTCTGTTTACAGCATCATGATGGTCACATCCGTGTTTGGCGACATCGCAGTGAACGCACATTGAAAGCGTGTATTCGTCATCGCCATACTTGCGTATCACCCGGCGTGATGGTAGGGGGTGCCATTAGTTACACGTCTCGATCACCTCTTGTTCGCATTGACGGCACTTTGAACAGTGGACGTTACATTTCAGATGTGTTACGACCTGTGGCTCTACCGTTCATTAGATCCCTGCAAAACCCTACTTTTCAGCAGGATAATGCACTACCGCATGTTGCAGGTCCTGTACGGGCCTTTCTGGATTCAGAAAATGTTGGACTGCTGCCCTGGCCAGCACATTCTCCAGATCTGTCACCAATTGAAAACGTCTGGTCAATGGTGGCCGAGCATCTGGCTCGTCACAATACGCCATTCACTATTCTTGATGAACTGTGGTATCATGTTGAAGCTGCATGGGCAGCTGTACCTGTACACGCCATCCAAGCTCTGTTTGACTCAATGCCCAGGCGTATCACGGCCGTTATTACGGCCAGAGGTGGTTGTTGTGTTTGTGAAATCTTATGGGACTTAACTGCTAAGGTCATCAGTCCCTAAGCTTACACACTACTTAACCTAAATTATCCTAAGGACAAACACACACACCCATGCCCGAGGGAGGACTCGAACCTCCGCCGGGACCAGCCGCACATTCCATGACTGGAGCGAGAGGTGGTTGTTCTGGGTACTGATTTTCAGGATCTATGCACCCAAATTGCGTGAAAATGTAATAACATGTCAGTTCTGGTATAATATATTTGTCCAATGAATACCCGTTTATCATCTGCATTTCTTATTGGTGTAGCAGTTTTAATGGCCAGTAGTGTAATTGTTTAGCACGACTATGTATGGTGTGGGTCCTCCTACAGCACAGAGCTATGGCATGAACATTTCCGAGAAACAGGTTGTTTGTATAAAGGCAAATCGCCGGGCCGTCCCCTACTGACTGACACAGACGTCGAACGCATCCGTCTTAGTTTCACACGATGCAGGATGACAGTTTTCTTCCATACTCAATGTTTAGTGACGAGCCGACATTCCATTTAAATGGAAAGATGAACCGTTATAATGTGAGAATATGGGATACGGAACAACCACATGAAGTGTTATTGTAGTTTCACGGGAAAAGGCGTACGGTCCATTTTTCTTTGCTGAGGACACTGTTACAGGAAGCACATGCTCTATATGCTCGAGAACTTTTTTTTCCCACAGTTGGAGACTGATTCCAACGACTTCAGTTACCGACCGGATGGGGTGCCGCCACACTGGCATTTGGAAATGCAGGAATTTTTAAATCAAAGGATTACTGAACGATGGATCGGTCGCACTGGGCCAAATGATTCAGCCTTAGATTACTGCCCTCCAAGGTCACCAGACTTGATTGTATGTGGTTATTTCTTGTGGGGGTTTGTAAAAGACTCTGTTTATGTGCCTCCGTTATCAACAACAATGAATGAACTGAGACATCGCGTAACAGCAGCTGTGGCAGCTGTATCTCAAGACATGCTCGTTGCAGTGGAGTAACAATGTGAATACCGCACTGATAAATGGCGTGCATCTCAAGAGGGCATATTGAACACCTATGGAAAGGTATGAAAAAAAAAAGCTTTTCGAATTTTCCGTTCATCAAAGAACAAAATTCGTTGTATATTTTTATTAGTTTCAGAAATATAGACGTGCGAAATCTGATGATTATTTGATACACCGTGCATATTTTATTGCTAAAATCTTAAGCATCTGTGGTGTGTTAAAAGTAATGGTGTCAGCTGAGCAAGTTACATGCTATGAGAGGGGCGATGAGGGGCGGGGAGGGGGGGGGGGTGGAGAGGAGGAGGAGGAAGTAGGAAATTGTTGTCCCCTCCCCCCTCACTCCCCCCCCCCCCCCCCAGACACCAGCTCTGGAGTTGCACCCAGTAACACCGCTACGACGCCACTGCAGGGCGCACGTGGCGTAAAATATAAAGCGGTTGTAAATTACACGTCATCTCGGAATGATCCGGAGAGGCTATAAAACGAGCAAATGGACGAGTGAAAGATTAAAAAAGAATGTATTACAAAACGACTGATCGCAGTTCCAGAACAAAGCTTTCGAGGGAATTGGTCCATTTGTCGCACTGAAACTTCGTGGCAGATCAAAACCGTGTGCCGGAGTGAAAATCTATCGCACTCTTCGACCCTTCATCTCTCTTTTACGCCAACTTTCTCATTAATATGTCACTCGATTTAGCAAGCTTAGTCATGCAGCTTATAACGCTAGGGGCGGCACATGATTCACGATATTTACACAAGATGATTTACGGGAGTGTTATCAGCGTGTAAAGTTTATCACTGACTTTTCATACAAGTGTGAACCTTTCGGCTCCCATAAATAAAACCTCATGCAAGTGGAAACAAGTGTTTAGGAAGTTGGGTAGTGATTTAAGTTGCTGGGCTGCTATATCTTCTTAATTTGACATGCACGCTTCAGAATTCTATGTATATAATGTTAGCCAGTCACTCATACAAATACTTGTGTATCACTTGGTAGTGATATGGAGTGGGACGATAACGTAGGCTCAGTTGTGAGTAAAGCAGGTAGCAGTTTTCGGTTTATAGGTAGAAGGATAGAGAAATGCAGTGAGTCTACAAAGGAGATTGATTACGAATCGCTCGTGTGACCCGTCCTAGAATATCGCTCAAGCGTGTGCAACTCGTACTAAATAAGACTAGCAGGGGATATTGAACGTGCACAGAGGAGAGCAGTACGAATGGTCACAGGATTGTTGAATCCGTGTGAGAGTGTCTCACAGATACTGAATGACTTGAACTGGCAGACTCCTGAACGCATACGTAAACTATCCCGGGGAAGTCTACTTACAAAGTTTCAAGAACTGGCTTTAAATGATGACTCCAGGAATATACTGCAACTCCCTACTTATCAATCCCTCAGAGATCGTGAGGACAAGTTTAAATTAATTACAGCATCCACAGAGGCATTTAAACAATCATTGTTTGCGCGTTCCATACTTGAACGGAATGGGAAACAGCCTTAATACTTGGTACAGTGGGATGTACCCTCCGCCACGGACTTCACAGCGGTTCGCAGAGTATAGATAAGCGCAGACGATTTCATTATCAGGAAGGTAGGAATAAGTTAGTCACTTATCTAATTCTTAACTGGAGCGCTAATGTGATTGTCGAGATTTCATTATTATGTGGACTCGGAAATTTCCTGTAATATCATTACCATTTATCATCTTAATAACTTAACATCTTTCTGTGATCCGTAGTGCCCCATGTATTCATTATTGTCTCACTTCCATGTCTGTACACAAGTCACTTCTCTTTCGATTAGATGAAGTTCTGTACGCAAGTGAGCTAAGTCTTTACTAAACATAGGAGCCACATACGTCCTCATTTTCCATACACAACAGTATCTACTGCTGGTGAATCATGTTGATGCCTTGGGCAGATGAAGGGAATATTTTGAAAAGTTGCTCAATGTAGGTGAAAATACGATCAGTAATGTTTCAGATTTCGATGTACAATGGGATAGGAATGATGATGGAGATAGGATCACATTTGAGGAAGTGGAGAAAATGGTCAATATATTGCAGTGCAATAAAGCGGCTGGGGTGGATGAAATTAAGTCGGAACTCATCAAATACATTCTAGGCGCTCAGTCAGGAATCGCGCGACTGCTACGGTCGCAGGTTCGAATCCTGCCTCGGGCATGGATGTGTGTGATGTCCTTAGGTTAGTTAGGTTTAAGTAGTTCTAAGTTCTAGGGGACTGATGACCACAGATGTTAAGTCCCATAGTGCTCAGAGCCATTTGAACCATTTTGAACCTCATCAAATACAGTGGAATGTCAGGTCTTAAATGGCTACACAGGATAACTGAAATGGCGTGGGAGTCGGGACAGGTTCCATCAGACAGCACGAAAGCAGTAATCACACCAATCTTTAAACATGGAAACAGAAAAGATTGTAACAACTACAGAGGTATCTCTTTAATCAGCGTTGTGGGTAAAATCTTCTCAGGTATTGTTGAAAGGAAAGTGCGAGTATTAGTTGAGGACAAATTGGATGAAAATCAGTGTGGGTTTAGGCCTCTTAGAGATTGTCAGGACCAGATCTTTAGCTTACGGCAAATAATGTAGAAGTGTTACGAGTGGAACAGGGAATTGTATCTATGCTTTATAGATCTAGAAAAGGCATATGACTGGGTTCCTAGGAGGAAGTTATTGTCTGTTCTATGAGATTATGGAATAGGAGGCAAACTTTTGCAAGCAATTAAAGATGTTTACATAGATTGTCAGGCAGCAGTTGGAGTTGACGGTAAATTGAGTTCATGGTTCAGAGTAGTTTCAGGGGTAAGGCAAAGCTGCAACCTGTCTCCACTGTTGTTCATATTATTTATGGATAATATGTTGAAAACAATAGACTGGCTGGGTGAGATTAAGATATGTGAACACAAAATAAGCAGTCTCGCATATGCGGATGACTTAGTTGTGATGGCAGATTTGATTGAAAGTTTGCAAAGTAATATTTCAGAGCTAGATCAGAAATGTAAGGACTATGGTATGAAGATTAGCATCTCCAAAACGAAAGTAATGTCAGTGGGAAAGAGATATAAACGGATTGAGTGCCAAATAGGAGGAACAAAGTTAGAACAGGTGAACGGTTTCAAGTACTTAGGATGCATATTCTCACAGAAGGGCAACGTAGTGAAAGAACTGGAAGCGAGGTGTAGCAAAGCTAATGCAGTGAGCGCTCAGCTATGATCTACTCTCTTCTGCAAGAAGGAAGTCAGTACCAAGACTAAGTTATCTGTGCACCGTTCAATCTTTCGACCTCCTTTGTTGTATGGGAGCGAAAGCTGGGTGGATTCAGGTTACCTTATCAACAAAGTTGAGGTTACGGATATGAAAGTAGCTAGGATGATTGCAGGTACTAGTAGATGGGAACAATGGCAGGAGGGTGTCCACAATGAGGAAGTCAAAGAAAAGCTGGGAATGAACTCTATAGATGTAACAGTCAGGGAGAACAGGCTTAGATGGTGGGGTCATGTTACACGCATGGGAGAAGCAAGGTTACCCAAGAGACTCATGGGTTCAGCAGTAGAGGGTAGGAGGAGTCGGGGCAGACCAAGGAGAAAGTACCTGGATTCGGTTAAGAATGATTTTGAAGTAATAGGCTTAACATCGGAAGGGTCACCAATGTTAGCACTGAATAGGGGATCATGGAGGAATTTTATAAGGGAGACTACGCTCCAGACTGAACGCTGAAAGGCATAATCAGTCTTAAATGACGATGATCATGATGATGATGAACAGTATCTATGATCGTCTGTAGAAATAACCCCCTCAGTGCTTAGGTAAGCCGTCACATCGGTGTACTAGACGATGATCTCACGCTTTCTTTCGATCTTGATTCCACAGAGCTAGTTTTAGAAGACTCCAGGAAAGCGTGTTGATGTTTTTGATTCTCCTCCACAGATCTTTGTTACACCGAGAGTATCTTTGCAAGAATCGCATTCATATTGGATGAAACTCAGGAACCAGCATTAAAAACACCACAAACTGACGTATGTGTACCCATGTTCAAGAGCGCAACCAGGGCCTGTTAGTTTCGCGTTGAATGACGAAGTGGTTTTAAGATTTCTCGACTGTTGAAGCACCCATTGTATTTTGTGACTGTCTAGAACCTGAGATTCAACTGGTACGTCTGTCTCTTTGTTAAACGTAGGTTTTTATCCAAGGGGTGAGCGGTCAGCTACTTTCCCCCTCTTGGGCACCCCCTTGCTGGTATTACCAATGTAATATTACACACATCCATATATTTTGCATTTTTCAAACATGTCGCAAGTGCTGGGTTATTTTTTTCCTGGGAACTGTGTTTGCTGTTTTCTTTTTTCCAGCTCATGGTTCTTTGTTATACTTTGGCTTGGTTTCATCACGTTCTACACGTAACATTTTGGGTTACTAGTACTTTTTTACTACCTACATCTAAATCTACATCTACGTGATCACTTCGCAATTCACACTTAAGTGTTTCGCAGAGGGTTCGTCGCACCACTTTGAGTATGTATCTTTCCAGTCTCGAATAGCGCGTAAGGAAAACGAACACGTAAATTTTTCCCTGTGAGCTCTGATTTCTCTTATTTTATTACGATGTTTGCTTCTTCCTATGTTGGTGGGGGCGAACAAAATATTTTGGCCTTCTGAGGAGAAAGCTGGTGATTTAAATGTCGTGAAATTATCTCGCGGCAGCGAAAATGTCTTTGTTTTCATGATTGCCACCCTTACTCACGTGTCACATCCGTAACACTTTCCCCCCTATTTTACGAACCTACAAAACGAGCTGGCCTTCTTTGAACTTCTTCGGTATCCTCCGTCAGTTCTCTCTGCAAAGAAAATGATAGCATTTGCTAATATGAAGTCTTGGTAAAAATTCAGAAAAGACATGGAAGAGAATATTAAGGATGACAAGAAGATATTATACCGTGTATTAGGTAACAAAGGAAAGCAAAAAGAAAATACTTCAAAAGACATCAACAAAGATGCAAAACCTATGTGGGAGGAAGGAGAGGTTTTGAAAGTACGGAAACAGTACTTTCGAAAACTATATGAAGGACAGGATGGAACGTATGCACATGATGAGCATGATGAGATATAGGGAGACGAAAGAAATATCACACCCACAACGGAAATAGAAAGGGAAGATCTGCAGATGTTGGATGCAGAGAAAGCTGTATCAGAAACGAAAAATGGCAAAGCTCCTGGTGTAGGCTGTATAGAATAATGAGAATAGTGTGGACGTATGGAAAGATTCATGATGATTGGGCTAAAACAATTATTGTACCTATCTTTATGAAGAGTAACAAGGCGCTCTGTAAGAACGACTTTCTAAGAGGTCCGGCGAGAAAGTGTGCTCTCGCCAATGCTTTTTAGTATAGCCATGGACAACACCATAAGGGACGTACGCCGAAAGTTATCAGCAGATGACACAGCATATGGAAATAATGCGATGATCTGGGAAGAAAATGAGCAGGTGGAAGAACAACTAAATACCTGGAAGATAGTAACTGAAGAAGCAGGCATGGGAATAAGTTTAACTAAAAGTGAAGTAATGAAAGTCAGCAAGAAAAATGAAAAAAATGAAGTATATAAGTTGTAATAGAAAAAATATTCAAGAAGTAGATGCTTTCAAGTATCTAGGAAGTAAATTAAGCAGGAAAGTAAACATCAACGACGAAATTTTGGAGAGAATAGAAAATTGTTCGAAATTTTATTACTGTGTATCGGTCATAAATAGAAATCGGGAATATAGGCCAAAGCAGAGATCGTTATTTGCAAGTCATATTATCTAGCAATTTTGACCTACGGATCAGAGTGTCGGACGTGGACAAAGAAGACAAGCAACAGATGTGCCCTTTCTACGAGGGATTCTATGTAAGACGAGAAAAAACAGGGAGAGGAATGAAATAATACGAAACACCCTGCAGATCAAGCCCCCCAAAAGAATCTGTGGAGAGTAATAGACTTAAATGGTACAGTAATATTAAATGAATGGGACGAGAAAGACTTCTAACAAGGGAACCTCCCCATCGCACCTCCCTCAGATTTAGTTATACGTTGGCACAGTGGATAGGCCTTGAAAAACTGAACACAGATCAATTGAGAAAACAGGAAGAAGTTGTGTGAAACTGTGAAAAAAATAAGCAAAATATACAAACTGAGTAGTTCATGGGAAGATATCCAATATCAAGGACATTAGGAACGCAGGAGCGCTGAGGTCTCGTGGTAACGTGAGCAGCTGCGGAACGAAAGGTCCTTGGTTCAAATCTCCCATCGAGTGAAAATTTTAATCTTTTATTTTCAGTTTATGTGACAAACTCTTATGTTTTCATCACTTTTTTGTGAGTGATTATCACATCCACAAGAAAACCTAAATCGGGTAGGGTAGAAGAATCTTTATACCCATTCGCCAAGTGTACAAGTTAGGTGGGTCGACAACATATTCCTGTCATGTGACGCACATGCCGTCACCAGTGTCGTATAGAATATATCAGACATGTTTTCCTGTGGAGGAATCGGTTGACCTATGACCTTTTCGGTTCCCATTGGAGAGGCACGTCCTTTCGTCTACTAATCGCACGGTTTTGCGATGCGGTCGCAAAACAAAGACACTAAACTTATTACAGTGAACAGAGACGTCAGTAAACGAACGGACAGATAATAACTATGCAAAAATAAAGAAAGTAAAATTTTCACTCGAGGGAAGACTTGAACCAGGGACCTCTCGTTCTGCAGCTGCTCACTTTACCACTGGACCACGCCGCTCCTGCGCTTACATTCTCATGATGTTGCCTATGTTATCCATGGACTACTCAGTTTGTATATTTTGCTTATTTTTTCACAGTTCCACACAACTTCTTCCTGTTTTCTCAATTGATCTGTGTTCAGTTTATCAAGGCCTATCCACTGTGCCAACTTATAACTAAATCTGAGGGGGGTGCGATGGGGAGGTTCCCTTGTAAGGAGAACCATAGAATGGACAGAACCTGGAAGAAGAGTAAGTTGAATGCTACGGACAAGATGGAGAGCCCAGGTAAAGGATGATATGAACTGAAGAGGACCAGAGTGGGAGGAGATGCTAAATGATAGACTATGGGAGAAAAGAGGAACTTGGAATGGCCTCTGTGAACAACCTGTATAAGCGGGAACGTTCCAGCAAGAAGAAGAAGAAGGGGCCTACCTGGTAAGGATCCCCTATCGCAAAGCAATATTCCAGAAAAGGCCGAGAAAATGTAGTGTAGGCAGTCTCTTTAGCAGATTTGTTGCATCTTCTAAGTGTTCCGCCAATAAACCACAACCTTCCTCGCAACATTTTTTGTATGAGGGTTCCAATTTAAGTTTTTCGTAACTGTAATGTCTAGGTATTTAGTTGAGTCAACAACCTTCAAGTTTGTATTATTTGTCGCGTTACTGAAATTTAACGCCTTATTTTAGTACTCAAGCGGAGAACATCATAGTTTTATTTTCCAAGTTCAATTGCCACTTTTCACACCATACAGATATCTAAATCATCTTGTAACTCACATTGATTTTCTGAATACTTTACAAGGAGGTTAATGACGGCGACATCTGCAAATAATCTAAGAGCGCTGCTCATGTTGTGACGCAAATCGTTTATATGTATTAGAAACAGCAGAGGTCCTATAATAACACTCCCTTGGGGAATGCCAAATATAACTTGTGTTTTACTCGATAACTTCTCCTCAGTTACTAGGAACTGTGACCTTTCTAATAGGAAATCGCGAATCCTGTCACACAACTGCAAAAATCTTCTCGAAATCTGGAAATAAAGAATCAATTTCAGATTCCCTGCCGACAGCACTCGTTAGTTCGTGTAAGTCATTTTCCGTAATTAATGGAAAAATTGTCACACTTATTTTCCAAATATTTTGCCTATTCAACCCATTGGTAGGAGATATTAAAACCTTCAGATATGTTGTAGTAGTCCTTTCGACATTGATGAACAAAACTATAGCTGCTCCAATGATTCAAATGGCTCTTAGCACTATGGGACTTAACATCTATGGTCATCAGTCCCCTAGAACTTCACGAGGCAGAGAAAATCCCTGACCCCGCTGGGAATCGAACCCGGGAACGGGAAGCGAGAACGCTACCGCACGACCACGAGCTGCGGACTGCTCCAACGAGTTTCAGTATAGGCAGATCCAGGTTGGGTTCCTTTACTGATGACGTTCACTTATCAGTTGTACCTAGACTACGTCGCCACAGAGTACGCATTGCTCTGGAGGGCTTAGGACGCACTAGGGGTCAGCGAAGGACGTATACCAAGCTGGGCTATTTATAGCCGAGGATGAAAGAAAAATTCAGCGTTCTTGTAAGGGGTTGTTCTGAAAGCGGGAAGAAAAGCTATCAGCAGTAAGTAAGATTGAAAATTTCTTCCGTAAGGACACATTTCGCAACCAAAAGTAGTTCGTTTGAGAAGCTACAGAAAACCCCACGCCATGCACTTGTTTAAAGGTCGCCGCCGCTCACGTCAGCTGCTTGTATCCGTGCAAGATGCTTTTCGCAGCGGCCGCCGGCGGCGCTGTCATCGCATCGGGATTCTGTGGAGGGGCAGGCGTAAACACATGTAGTGTCGCTTCTGCCGCGCCCACAGTCGGCCATCGCGAAGCGTCTGCGACAGCTGCGTTATCATATCAAGAGGCGAAACACCGGCTGTGCGATCTCTCTCTCATTCCAGCAAGCGAACCAGCGATGGCCAACAGGAATCCCAAGATTAAATACACCCAGGTAAATGTTTACGTGCTTATAGCTCTGGCGTGTCTGCAGGAGACGATGTAGGAACTTGTAGGACTGTCAAAACACTTGTTCGAATTCACCCAAATCATATTTAGCCACCGTTTTGCGAAAGACCCGATTTTTATTTTTCACGCTTTCACACCTCTCTCTGTCTCTGTCTGTGTGTGTGTGTTTTTCTATTCTATATAGATTTTTGTAATTTTTCCACTGATATATATTGCAATATTAAAATTACTATATCATTCTGCCTTCGCTTTTCATATTTGTCAAAAACGAGAAACTGCAGAGTTACGAATGTATTGTCTTACTAGTGTTTCGGAAGGAATGAGTGTACCGGAACAAACATTGCTTGTTAGTGACTATCAACACAGGAACAGACTCGTAAACTTGACAGCCGCCCGATGGAGACAGGTCAGAGATTATCAAGAGCGACAAAAATAGACGACTCTGCAAGTATTTTTTAGTCTTTGGTGAACACCAAACAATAAAATTCATAAAATATCTTCATACAGCCTGAAGAAGTGTAAAAATAAATTATTTGTCTCAGTTAAAACGCTGAAGAATACTATGCAAGACAACAAAAGCCTGCTGACTATGGTGTGGCTTTCCCGAAACATGGTTTGGGTACAAGAAAAATAAATGCTTTATATTAATGAAGACATACAGATCAACAAACATGGACAGTAACTTGTAAGCTTTTCCCGTCTCACATATTACAATATAAACTACCTGCCGCCTTCCGTAAATTAATTTTCGTTTCGCTTCTGATGCAGATTTAACAGGACCAACTCGCAGTTTTATATCCTCCTACATAGTTACTATTGTTCCACGACATTTTATTTATGATAGCTTCTTCTGTCTAATTATACTTTTGCAAATTCTTTTTTTCTTTGTTTGAAATTTCTGATGCTTGCATGCACTATAGTGCTCGTGATTGTGACGATATGCCGAAGTGACTGGTCACTGATCTTACCGTGGTTCAGAGGAAGCCAGTTTATTGACACGAAACCTGATTCCAAGTGATTTTAAACATTTGTCCAGACAATGTTTGTTGTTTATTGATCTGACAGCGCTGGATTTGCTTTTAGAAGGAACGGGGTTCGAAATCCCGTACGGACCCTCAGATTTAGGTGAGCAGATATTTCACTGAATCACTTTGGGCGAATAGCGGAGTGATTTCTCCAAAAATCAAATTGGAGACTTCCTTCGTGGGTCAAAGCGACCTTGTTCTACATCGACACGACTGTCAAGATGCTGAAGTCAAATCTTGATTAGAGTATTTTAATATCCTGTCATCGCGGACATTAGAGATAGATCAGAAACCGACCTGCAGGCTGGAAATATTGGGCTGTCGAAGGAACAGCTGAATACCCACCTGAAGTACTGGGTGTGAAAGCTCCAAAATCATGGATGAGACTGATTGTAAACTCGAACAGCTATCCACCTCCATCGTTGCCTGAACTTGCCTCTGTTTTGTAGGAAGAATGGTATACGATTCCGTTTGCAAACGATACGGGAGCCATACCTGTCCATTATGAGAAGACTGGAAGCTGTTTTGAATGGCAACGGATTTCCTACACTGTACTGGGCATGGTAATGAACTGTGTTTCAGGTGTTAACCATTTTTTTCCGAACTCCTGTATGTTACCCAGTTAGAATTGCTAATGATGCGCTGAAGGAACTACTGTTGGTAAGCGAGCTGTATGTTTTCTAACTTTACCTTCATGATCTTGTCGTGAGATGTATGTGCGAGGGAACGATATATTGGTTGGCGCTTCAAGGAATGTACGCTTTCTGGTCGTTGACACCAAACTTCTCCATGGCGGACAACACCTCTAGTAGCATCTGCCACTGGAGTAGGATGAGAAGATTCTCGTCCTACACCAGTGGCCGTAACGCTTTCGCGCTTACTAAATGTACCTGTAATGAAAACCGCTGTTCTCTGGAACCTCTTCAAAATGGGGACTCGATGGTCATCTGTTCTCGGACTCGATATCAATTGCGCACAATTCTACATTAAATGGACTCCTATTTGGGAAGACTGGGGTTCAGATCTTTATCTGGCGATCAATGTTTGTTTTCCCTGGTTTCCCTAAATCTATGACCCTCCTCCCTAAGAAAAGTCCAAAATATGAACATGTGCTCGATGTGTAATAACAATGTCCTACATGGGCTGTTAAACCTTGCTCTTCCTTTCTTTTTTGGTCGTAAATAGGACCATTCCTATTGCCCTCGAGAGAAGCGTCACAGAACTTGTCAGTCATGACAACTTGCTTGGATTGTGAAGTTTTCACCCATATCAGTAATGGAGATTCGTCTGCCAGGTCTTCCAGTAATTCCCTGCACTTGTCTTTCATAGCAATCACACTATTCGTGTAGCTGTCGCTCCTAACTACACTACTGGCCATTAAAGTTGTTACACCAAGAAGAAATGCAGATGATAAACGGGTATTCATTGGACAAATATATTATACTAGAACTGACATGTGATCACATTTTCACGCAGCTTGGGTGCATAGATCCAGAGAAATCAGTACCCAGAACAACCACCTCTGGCCGTAATAACGGCTTTGATACGCCTGGGCATTGAGTCAAACAGAACATGGATGGCGTGTACAGGTACAGCTGCCCATGCAGCTTCAACACGATACCACAGTTCATCAAGAGTAGTGGCTGGCGTATTGTGACGAGCCAGTTGCTCGGCAATCAGTGACCAGACGTTTTCAAATGGTGAGAGATCTGGAGAATGTGCTGGTCAGGGCAGCAGTCGAACATTTTCTGTATCCAGAAAGGCCCGTACAGGACCTGCAACATGCGGTCGTGCATTATCCTGCAGAAATGTAGGGTTTCGTAGGGATTGAATGAATGGTAGAGCCACGGGTCGTAACACATCTGAAATGTAGCGTCCACTGTTCAAAGTGCCGTCAATGCGAACAAGAGGTGACCGAGATGTGTAACCAATGGCACCCCATACCATCACGCCGGGTGATACGCCAATATGGCGATGACGAATACACGCTTCCAATGTGCGTTCACTGCGATGTCTCCAAACACGGATGCGAACATCATGATGCTGTAGACAGAACCTGGATTCATCCGAAAAAAAGACGTTTTGCCATTCGTGCACCCAGGTTCGTCGTTGAGTACACCATCGTGGGCGCTCCTGTCTGTAATTCAGCGTCAAGGGTAACCGAAGCCATGGTCTCCGAGCTGATAGTCCATGCTGCTGCAAACGTCGTCGAACTGTTCGTACAGATGGTTGTTGTCTTGCAAACGTCCCCATCTGGTGACTCAGGGATTGAGACGTGGCTGCACGATCCGTTACAGCCATGCGGATAAGATGCCTGTCATCTCGACTGCTAGTGATACGAGGCCCCTGGGATCCAGCACGGCGTTCCGTATTACCCTCCTGAACCCACCGATTCCATATTCTGCTACGCATTTCTCCTCCTTACACAAGGCACCACAGCAACGTTTCACCAGGCAGCGCCGATCAACCGCTGTTTGTGTACCAGAAATCGGTTGGGAACTTTCCTCATTTCAGCACTTTGTAGGTGTCGCCACCGGCGCCAAACATGTGTTGCTTCAAAAGGGTCAATCGACGCTCAAACATAAAGCAGAATGTTTCATGTAAAATAGAATCTTTATGGTCCAACACACTGAAATGAAGTTTGACCAACGCGAGCAGCAATGTCGCGAAACGATAAACCGCAATCGCCATAAGCTACAATCCGACCTTTATCAAAGTCGGAAACGTGATGGTACGGATTTCTCCTCATTACACGAGGCATCACAACAACGTTTTACCAGGCAACGCCGATCAACCGCTGTTTGTGTATGAGAAATCGGTTGGAAACTTTCCTCATTTCAGCACGTTGCAGGTGTCGCCACCGGCGCCAACCTTGTGTGAATGATCTGAAAAGCTAATCATTTGCATATCACAGCATCTTCTTCCAGTCAATTAAAGTTCGCGTCTGTAGCACGTCATCTTCGTGGTGTAGCAATTTTAATGGCCAGTAGTGTATATCAGCGCAACTGGCTTACAGTGCCCGGCATGTACAGCTTGCTCCCTCAGTCCAGTAATGCAGCATGTTTAAGGCTCTTATAGCTGTAGAAAAACTTTCTCGACGGCATCTTGTCAGCGTTCCGCGTGCCACAGTACCTCGAATATTTCGCCTTACAGTGATAAGTCTGCCTCGTTGTGAGTTTCCCAGACCGTATTAATAGGGACCTCCAGGAATGACTGATGGCATGATTTTCAGATTTACTGCAACGAGGCTTGGTTCGTGTTCAGGTTCTGAGGAAGGCATCCAGGCCAGGCGTCGAAATATTGCACCCAAGAATGGAGTAATCACTTAAACTAGAAACCCGGAGACATACTGTCAGTTTCTCGATCGTTTAGGGTACACATTGTGGAGTGGCTATCACTCCCCTTGTGACGCTTCAAAAACGGCACTCGATGCCAAAACATAAAGCATAATGTTTCATGTAAAATAGAATCTTTATGGTCCAACACACTGAAAACACACTGAAATTAAGTTTGAAAATTGTGACAATATGCGAAGGGTTGACTCAGTAATTGTTACTAGTAACTACTTTTATTTTTTAAGATACTGAATCGAAATTTTTAACAGTATAGTCACATTAAACATGACTCAATAGACTGTGGAAGAGAAATACAGGGTGTTTCAAAAAGTAAAATTTGAAAATTCATATATATTAGTTTATAGTACCTACAGAGGTGATTATAGAGTCAATTTGTAGGGAAATACATGAAGTTTTGTCTCTCGTAGTTCGCTATATAGTGCCGAATCGCACCGTAAGGAGCACTAGCGGCAGTTGCGTTAAAGATGGCACTGGACCCAAGCATGCTAGCTGTGTGTTTTGTTTTAAAGAATCGAAGTCAGCGACAACAGTTCAGCGTAATTTCCATACCGAGTACGCTAAAGATCCTCCTAGTAGGCGTACAGTTTGAGTCAGATAAGTGTTTGGTAGAAACAAGATGCTTGGTAAGATATGGGAAATCATCTGGTTGTCCAAGCTCATCTGACGATGTCGTTAAACAAATGAGTCAACGTCTTGTCAACAGTCCTACGAAATCGACCTGGCGTGCATCTCGCAAACTGCAAACCCCACATGCGACCTTTTGGCATATGTTGAAAAACCGTTTGCACTTGAAACGGTACAGATTGACGATCGTACAAGCAATAAGACACTGTAAAAATTTACTATAGTGATCGAAGCAGAAGAAATGAGTTAGTTTGTGCTGCGACCGGGACTTGAACCCAGGTCTTCTTGCTTGCTAGGCAGAAATGCTAACCATTACACCCCCGCAGTACGATGGTCAACGTTGCTGCACGAACTACCTAAGCTGCGTGCCCTCCCCAACACAAACATCAGTTCATTTTTCCCTTACATATTGTCTCTACTGCCAGGGCTGTACGACATTGACAAGAACCCCAGCATTGGACGTAATGGAACGTACATGTACCATTGGTAATCTTATAGATCTTATAATTATAAGACTGATAAAATTGCTCGAAAGAACTTCTGTGCGGATATGTTAAATCGATTACATGAGGATGAACATTTCTTGGACAAAATCATCTTTTCTGAAGAGTCGACTTTTCACTTAGCACACACACCTGTAGGATTTGAGGCAAAGAAAATCCACATCAAACATTGCAACATGTTCGTGATAGCTCTAAACTGAACGTTTTTTGTGCATTGAGCAAGAACAAAATGTACGGCTCCCTCTTTTCCCGTGAGAGAACCGTCAATGGGATAGTGTACCTGGACATGTTGAAACAATTTTTGATACCACAGATCGATGAGAATGACCAAGAACGAAATGTTTACTTCATGCAAGATGGTGCACCACCCCACTACCTGGCTGTCGTCCTGAATTTTCTCAGTGACCGCTTTCCAGGTCAATGGATTGGCCCTGGTGCACCAATTCATGGCCCCCACGTTCCCCAGACCTGACAGCACTCGATTTTTTAAAGAATGGGGATTAATCAAGGATATCGTGTTTGTACCTCCTGTGCCAGCTCACTACCTGAATTTAGAGCAAGAATTTACGCCGCTACTGAGCAAGTTATACTTGCAATGCTACAGCGAGTTTGGCAAGAAATTGACTTCCGATGGGATGTGTGCAGGAAACCACACACATCTTTAGTGTAAGGTAAAAAAAACTTTAATGTGTTTCCCTACAAAATAACACTAAACCCAGCTCTATATCTTCTTTCTATAAATTTGTTTGAATTTTTAAAGTTTTAAAGTCTGTTTTCAAAAACCCTGAATAGTAACACTTTTCAGTGTTCTACAGAGTTTCAACAAAAATAGACTTTGGATTTGGTAACAGTGGAGATCAAGGGTGTTGGACAAGTGTAGTTCCACTTCCATTACGATGTAAACACCACGTAACGGGAATGGAAATACGCTGGGACATTACGTACTACTCATGTGCATCTACCACCTGGTCAAAAGTATCTAGGCATCTTTTACTGGAGGTTAATGTGGAGTATGTCCACCTGTTCGCCTTTATGATGGCTTGAAATCTGCCAGGGACATTTACATCGAAGTGTCTGAATGTCTCTGGGTGAATAAGGCCGTATTCTTCCTCAAAAGTCGTAACGGATACTGGAGTCTGGAGCGACGTCGTCTTTCTGACACTTCCCAGAGGTGTTCCGCTGGGTTGAGGTGGGGACTCTGCGCAGGCCAGTCCATTTCAGGAATGTTATTGTTCACAAACTATTGTCTCACAGATGCTACTCTATTTTAGCGTGCGTTGTGCTGATACAATCAATCATCGTCTCCGAACTGTTCCTCTATTGTACGCTGTATACAGTGCTGAGTGTGTTCACATTCTTTCGCGTTTAGCGTTTTTCGTAAGCACAATAAGGGGATCACACCCTAACCACGAAAAACGCCCTTGTACCATAACACCACCTCCTTTGTACTTCACTCTTAGCACTACACCTGGTGGCAGGCATTCAACAGACTCAGACCCTTCCAGTCGATTACCACGGAGTATAGCGTAGTTTATCACACTAAATAATTCGTTTCCCTTCGTCCACCGACCAGTGGCGTGGTTCCGTACACCGCCTCAAGTGTCACTTAGCATTCACTACAGTAATGTGTGGGTTGTAAGGAGCTGCTGGACCACTGTACCCCATTACTTTCAATTCCCTATTCCCAGCCATTGTGCTAGCTGAACTGCTGGTATACTCTTCATCATAAGAATAAATCTGATGAAAACAAACACAAAAGCGATAATTGGTCAGAAGCCGTAGCACTCGTACACTGGTGGTGTTACGCTCTTGGAAGTAGGTCATACTTATGTATGACTTTAAGATATTCAAATGTATTAACATCCATCAACGTTTTCCTTAATCACGCTTTAGTTATGTAGTTTTTATTTCAAAATTCGTGTGCAGTCAGGGGCGATTCTAGAAGTCGGTCGGGGGGGGGGGGGGGGTTGGGGGAATGGAATATCGCTTAACAAATGGCTCTGAGCACTATGCGACTTAACTTCTGAGGTCATCAGTCGCTTAGAACTTAGAACTAATTAAACCTAACTAACCTAAGGACATCACACACATCCATGCCCGAGGCAGGATTCGAACCTGCGACCGTAGCGGTCACGCGGTTCCAGACTGAAGCGCCTTTAACCGCACGGCCACACCGGCCGGCTATCGCTTAACAAAAGAAGAGTTGGAGTCCTCCACCAACAAATTGGTAAAATTTGGCGTTGCTTAAAGTAGTGCTATAGGTATGCGTGTTGAAATACAGAGATATGTAAACAGGCAGAATAAGGCGCTGCGGTCGACAATAACTATAGAAGACACGCGTGGTTAGTAGATCGGGTTCTACTGCTGCAGTGGCGGGTTATCAAGGTATAAGTGAGTTTTAACGTGGTGTTATGGTCGGCGCACGAGCGATGACACACAGCATCTCAGAGGTAACGATAAAATGTCAATTTTCCCGTACGACAATTTTACGAGTGTACCGTGAATATCAGGAATCCGGTAAAACACCAAATCTCCGACATCGCTGCTGCCGGTAAAACATCCTGCAAGAACGTGATCAACGACAACTGAAGAGAATCGTTGAACGTAACAGAAGTGTAACCCTTTCGCAAATTGCTGCAGATTTCAATGCTGGGCCATCGACAAGTGTTAGCGAGCGAACCATCGTCGATATGGGTTTTCGGAGACGAAGGCCCGCTCGTGTACCCTTGATGACTGCACGACACAAAGCTTTACACCTCGCCTGGGCCCGTCAGCACCAACTTTGGTCTGTTGATGACTGGAAACATTTTGCCTGGCCGGACGAGTTTTGTTTCAGATTGTATCAAGAGGATGGACGTGTACGGGTATGGACTCTGCATGTCAGCGGGGGACTGTTGAAGCTTGTGGAGGTTCTGTGCGTGGGGTGTGTGCAGTTGGAGTGATATGGGACCCCTGACACGTCTAGATACGACTCTGACAGGTGACACGTACGTAAGCATCCTGTCTGATCACCTGCATCCATTCACGTCGACGCTGCATTCCGACGGACTTGGGCAATTCCAGCAGGACAAAGTGACACCCCACGTATCCAGAATTGCTACAGAGTGGCTACAGGAACACTACCGGTGGCCACCAAACTCCCCAGACATGAACATTATTGAGCATATCTGGCATGCCTTGCAACGTGTTGTTCAGAAGAGATGTCCACTCTTTCGTACTCTTACGGATTTATGGACAGCCCTGCAGGATTGGCGGTGTCAGTTTCCTCCAGTACTACTTCGCACATTAGTAGAGTCCGTACCACGCCGTGTTGCGGCACCTTTGCGAGCTCGCGGGGCCCCTACAAGATATTTGGCAGCTGTACCAGTTTCTTTCGCCCTTGAGTCACTGTCTACGACCACCTGCATGCTTTCGCATAGCATTTCGTCTTTCAGCGGCCTTATTTAAAAGCAGAATGACATTTTGGGTCACACCAACGGTAGTGACACTTTGACCGGCTTCGAGGCGTCCAACTGCTTGTTCACGATCGTAAGCACTCGAATGATGTCTCCCAGACGTGTTGCCGTACTGCATGGAATATCGCAGTAATCGGTTCCACAAGTTCCGTCGGACACCGTAATGCGTAACTGTCGAACGTATACAGAGCGTTCGCGCATAGGCTTCGCTGCACTTAACACGTCCCGCCCTCTATATTTCATTTTACTGCCGTTTGTCAATTGTTCTGTACCAAGTGTCAGTTGTTCTTTACAAGGGAACCTCCCCATCGCACCCCCTCTCAGATTTAGTTATAAGTTGGCACAGTGGATAGGCCTTGAAAAACTGAACACAGGTCAATCGAGAAAACAGGAAGAAGTTGTGTGGAACTATGAAAAAAAAAGCAAAATATGCAAACTGAGTAGTCCATGTGTAAGATAAGCAACATAAAGGCGAACGTGAGATAAGGAGCGCCGTGGTCCCGTGGTTAGCGTGAGTAGCTGCGGAATGAGAGGTCCTTGGTTCAAGTCTTCCCTCCGATGAAAAGTTTACTTTCTTTATTTTAGCATAGTTGTGATCTGTCCGTTCATTGATTGACGTCTCTGTTCACTGTAATAAGTTTAGTGTCTGTGTTTTGCGACCGCACCGCAAAACCGTCCGATTAGTAGACGAAAGGACGTGCCTCTCCAATGGGAACCGAAAACATTTGACCGCAAGGTCATAGGTCAACCGATTCCTTACAGTAAAACACGTCTAATATATTCCATACGCCACTGGTGACGGCATGTGCGTCACATGACAGGAATATGTTGTCGACCCACTTGGCGAATGGGTAAAAGGATTCTTCTACCTTGCCCGATTTAGGTTTTCTTGTGGATGTGATAATCACTCCCAAAAAGTGATGAAAACATAAGAGTTTGTCACGTAAACTGAAAATAAAAAATTAAACTTTTCATCCGAGGGAAGACTTGAACCAAGGATCTGTCATACCGCAGCTGCTCGCGCTAACCACGGGACCACGGCGCTCCTAAGCTCACACGCTCCTTGATGTTGCCTATATTGTGCATAGACTACTCAGTTTGTATATTTTGCTTATTTTTTCATAGTTCCACACAACTTCTTCCTGTTTTCTCGATTGATCTGTGTTCAGTTTTTCAAGGCCTATCCACTGTGCCAACTTATAACTAAATCTGAGGGGGGTGCGATGCGGAGGTTCCCTTGTTAGCAGTTGGCATTTGTTCCTTAGCAAGCTCTGTAGTATGTCTGTACGTGAACGCTAATCCCAAGAGCTACTGTAGTTGTTTTCATACGGTTTTCACTAACAGATGGACATTCATGAGGAACTTAGTGTGTGTAATCTATCACCACAACGCTACAGAAGTCGTCCCGACGTAGATAGTGCTAGGCGTGAGAATTCTGAGCGGCTCGTTAGTTCCTACTAAATAGAGCTGTACCAGTAAACCCCGATTCCTAAAAAAATCTAACTTCCGCGTATAAAACAACTTCAAACGTCTGGTTACTTTAATATGTTAACTATTTGACTTCAAGCATCTCAGCGAGAAAATTTTTTGGGAAGGTATGAAATTAAGCTTAAAATTTGTTGTAAGTCGCTAAGTGTTCTCATTATGAAACACTGGGTGAATGCAGTCCTAAGCAATAGCAAGTTTTTTCAAGCTTCTTAGTGGTTGCGGCGTCACATCTCCTGAACTGTGGGTCATACAAAGGTATTATTTTGCAGGTACATTCAGTAGTACATGTGGAGACTGTCTGAGAACTATGTTGCGAATAAAGTTAATAGCAAAGTAGTAATATCATAGAACGTCATGTCTGATGCTGCAGTTTTACTGCATGAACAGCGAAAATGAACGACAATTTGTGATGATAGCGAAATTTGAATATTACACGTATTCGCCTTGTTTCAGCACGTTTTGAGTTTTAATAATAGCAATGTCGTTGCTACGGATGTAAAGAGAAGTAAAGTATGTGAAAGGAGGTATGTAAAACAAACGCACAGTGTTAAATATATTGAAATGAGGCACTGTATATGTTGAACAATATCTAGACATGGTATTATAAAGTCTTGTATTGTAGAGATCAGCTCTGCGATTTTATGGCCATTTGTTTACCAGGCAAGTGCTAGGTAAACTTGCAAGTGTGTCCGACTAAACTGACAGACAGTGTATACGTATCGGTGCTATGTTCATGTACAGATAAAATTTATGCATGACAGTCTGATTAATTTCTTTCAATCTATGCAGGTTCTCAAACTGTTGGGTGTATCTATGTATTTCTGCATGAGACAGTTTCCTATAAAGTGTCAGTGTAACGTAATTAATTATAACAGATTTGAAATGTGAATCAGTGCAGCAGAAAACATAAAAAATATTGTCGGCTTTCACTTCTTATCCCGCTACCGAAAAAAAGTGAATAAAGTGGAGTCTGAGTTATGGTACTATGGTGCAAAAGCGCAATGCCATTGTCTTCGCATCTGCAGTTCCTGGTATTATATTTGTTAGGATGTCTGTGAAACGCGTATATAAAGTTTCGCGGTATTTCTGAAGGTGACCTATCTGTAGCAGCGAAGTAATAACACTCTTAATGCGGGCTAAAATGCGCCATCCCAAAATCACGTGACTTAAGCAGCAGCAGATGTTGCGGACGGAATTCTCGTTCTGCGCATCTCTGCTGGGCCGTCAGCGGGAAAAGTTTCGAAAAGGTTCGAAATCGTGTTAGGTTTGTGTCAAGTCGCTAAGTGCTTTGATTCTCAAATACTGGATGAATAAAGTCCTTGTGTTTGTGCGCCATCAGTTACACTGCACCAAGACACAGTTTCTAGCAGTAATACTCGTCTTATTGTCTTAAACTCTTAACATGAGGTTATACTTCTTAACTGGTAGATTACGTCAGCATTTTCAGTTTTCTAAAATTCGGTTGATAATTATACGAAATATTGAAAATCAAATTTTTGTTGCCCCCTGGAAGCCATTAGATAGGCAGCTGCATTTGGTTCCGGGTTCTAGAACAGTCGCTTGCTAATAAGATACCATGTGGTTATAATTAAACTTTCCATATTTAACACCTTATAACACGGAAACTAATTACCGTACGAGTCCAAACTTGGTAGCATTAATGTCAAGGACATGGGGAAGAGAAATAACGCAGAATCAATTCAGCTGAAACACTTTTAATGTGCCGCTATGGTACATCATACCATCAGATACCGGTACCATTACTGATAGAAAAGGAGCTCAATATGGCGCCCATCAGTGTCCAGAAGAATCTGAAAGCGCAGAATTGCCTTCTGCACAGCGGAACGAAGCATGCCCGTAGGTATGTTGACTACCTCTCTTGATGTGCTGCGCTTCAGATCAGCACGTGTGTGAATTTTCTCCTGGTAAACCCTGTCCTTCAGGTAGGGCCACAACCAGAAATCACAGGGAGTGAGATCAGGTGATCGTGCCGGCCAATCATTTGGAAACGTCCGCCCCGGTAGCTGAGTGGTCAGCGTGACAGATTGTCGTCCTATGGGCCCAGGTTCGATTCCCGGCTGGGTCGGGTATTTTCTCCGCTCCGGGACTGGGTGTCGTGCTGTCTTCATCATCATTTCATCCCCATCCGGAGGGCAGGTCGCCCAATGTGGCGTCAAATGTAATAAGAACTGCAGCAAGGCGACCGGACCTGCCCCGCAAGGGGCCTAGCGGCCAATAACGCCAGACGCTCATTTCCATAGTCTCACACAACTGACCATTCCCAGTGCACTTGTAGACGTGTCAACACGAGCTTTGACAAAAGGAGCAGGGCGTTATTGGTGAAGCTTCATTATCAGAAACAACAGTAATGCTGCAGCAGCACTTCGAGAATATCGCCGGCTGAAAGGGTTACGGAAGGGTCCTCTTTCTCCACCTGCTGTGTGGAGCGTGATGAAAAAGTTCGAATTAACTGGAGAACTGGGCGTCGCTCTGGGAAGAGGCCGACGACCGTTTGCACCACAGGTGGTTGATGAAATCGCTGTTGCTACGGCAGACAACGCTGCGCGTAATTCCCGATCGTCAGGCAGTGCACTTGTTGTGTCACGGCAGTTGAACATCCTTTGGTCCATTATACGGAAGGTGCTTCGAACGATTCTCAAATGGTATCCATACAACATCCATATCGTACAGCAGCTTGCACCACAGGACACACAACGACGTGTTCACTTCCCTCTCGAGAGGGCTGGCCCTGGATCATCCTATGAACAGACGAAGCTCATTTTTCTCTGGGGGATGAGGTGAACACACAGAATTGTCGAGTGTGGGGATCTTCATCTCCAGGCAGTTCCTCTATGTGGTGAACGTGTCACCGTATGGTGTGGCTTCACGGCTACGTTCACCGTTGGCCCATTCTGTTTTGAACAGGTTGGCATTCAAGGACCAAAGACATGCTGTGTGACTGGCCAGCGTTACTGCGATATTCTTTCCCAGTGTTTCATACCAGTGTTCGATTTGTGCTTTTACCAGTGGGGGGGATGTCTTAGGGGGTTAGTATAATTATATATGTTACTAGCTTGGACCGTGGCGTTACCCATGGTTAAACAGTTATTTATAAATAGATGTTAATGCCGAAATTCACTATTCACGCGTAAGCACTATCAGAAAAGCCATCCCTTGTTATATCTTTAAAAGTACACTATAGGTAAAGATTATTTACAAAATCATCTACATACAGATACACGAGGGGAATTCAAAAAGTAAAGGCACATTTGTGAAAAGCTGTACTTATTCTGATGATAGAAAACTGAAACATGCGTTATTTTTCTACATAACCTCCCTGGACTTCAATGCAGTTTTTCCGACGTTTTACGAGTTTTTTTTATTTCATCAGAAAATACGTTTTTCGGTTGCATCTGTAACCAATTTTGCACCGCAGCAATGACGTCTTCATCACTTTCAAATCTTCTTCCCTGTAGTGCTTCCGTTAAGGGTCCAAACATGTGAAAATCGCTTGGAGCCAGGTCTGGACTGTGGATGTTCCAGCACCTCGAATCTCTACTCCTTTATTGCGTCGGCTGTCCGTTTGGCAGAATGTGGGCGAGCGTTATCTTGCTGCAGGATGACACCTCTTCGCAGTTTTCCACGACGTTTGGATATGATTGCAGGTTTTAGTTTCGTACGCAACACATCACATCCACCATACAATACGGACCTGGCTCTAAAGCCTCGTTTACGCTGGGGCGACGTCTTGCTACATTGTGGCATGCTACGGAAATGTGGCGTGCGTCGTCTTGTCGTTTAGTTCTAAATGTTTTGAAATGCTTACCTACTACATAACACTTTTTCAAAATTAATAAGCACACATATTAATAGTATTAATAGTAAGACTGTATTAAAAACTTTCAGTGTTCGGCTCCACAAATTTAAATTATATGTGAGGTTTTACTCCAGTGCGTGGGAAATAAACATCCCAGGTTGGGATGCATAAACTAAAACCAGAGGAATGGATGGTCTGATGAAGAGGGGGGAAATCCCCCCCCCATCCCCCCCCCCCCCTGCAAATCTCACACTTCCATACCCACCGTACAGGAAAGAGGCGCATTGAATGAAACAGTTTTCAGGCAAGATGGGGCCCCATCGCACACCGCTCCTGAAGTTTACCTGCTTCTCCGAAACACACTAAAGAATTATCAGCCGATCGTTTCCAAATGGAAATGGAATTGAGCGTTTGGCGTCATTGGCCGGGAGGCCCCTTGCGGGGCAGGTCCGGCCGCCTTGGTGCAGGTCTTATTACATTCGACGTCACATTGGGCGACCTGCGCGCCGGATGGGGATGAAATGATGATGAAGACAACACAACACCCAGTCCCTGAGTGGGGAAAATCTCCGACCCAGCCGGGAATCGAACCCGGGCCCGTAGGACGGCAATCCGTCACGCTGACCGCTCAGGTATCGGGGCGGACTGTGAGACTGTGAATCACAACGACTGATCAAGGCACCTGGTGGCCATGGTTGGAACTGAACAGTGGCGCTGTGAAATCATGCAGCCCATACTCTGGGCATTAATGCTACCAAGTTTGGTACTCGTACGGTAGTTAGTTTCCATGTTATAAAGTGTTAAATAGGGGAAGTTTAATTATAACCACGCGGTAGATTTCTTACTGGAAGCAGTGGCGGCAAATAACCACACAATCGCAGTTATCTCGCAAGCGGCTCGATTGCGGGCCAATATTCACTGGAACTGTTTTGCGTCTGTTTTAAACTTTCACCCGTGTGAGTTTGAGCTTCTCGGCATGGCGCCCGAAGCGGCCGCTTGGCGCCGCAACCCAGCCCTGCCCCAGCGTGACGTCACCACAGGCCGTCTGGATGGAGTCTGCGTCGGCTGTAAAACTAAACCCGTGTTTAGTGCTGCAGCTGTGACGCTCATAACAAAAGAGGCTCCTGCCGGCTCGGGTTGCATCTTGATTCACTCTGCATGCAGAGGAATCAAGATGCGCGGCGGTGTGAGGGAGGGGAGGGGCTGCGAAGCGCGTTGTTAACGCGAGCCGCGTATTGGGTGACACGTTAAGACTTGTGCCGTCGTAAACGTCGTTGGTGAGCGAAGTACATCGTGAACTGTTTCTACGCACGGGCGCGCTCCTAGACAGATACGCCACCTTAGCACAGTGGCCTCGCACAAGTGCGCCGACTACCATAACACGACTCCCTCCCCAGTCCAAATTCCCATTCATCCGTCAGTCCACTTTGTATCTCCCCCTCTCCCCCCCCCCCCCCGCAAAAAAAATTGAAAAGGATTGCAGAAGCTCTCCAAATGAATTTGGAGTAGCACCTCAGCATCGAACGAAACGTGGAGTCCTGCCTGAGACACAGGCATATGAGCCTTAATCAAATGAAACTACAAGACTTCAGAAGCCTTATCAAGCCTCAAACATCTATGATGTACAGGATGGTCCATTGATAGTGACCGGGCCAAATATCTCACAAAATAAGCGTCAAACGAAAAAACTACAAAGAACGAAACTTGTCTAGCTTGAAGGGGGAAACCAGATGGCGCTATGATTGGCCCGCTAGATGGCGCTGCCATAGGTCAAACGAATATCAACTGCGTTTTTTTAATAGGGACCCACATTTTTTATTACATGTTCGTGTAGTACGTAAAGAAATATGAATGTTTTAGGTGGACCACTTTTTTCGCTTTGTGATAGTTGGTGCTGTAATAGTCACAAACGGGTAAGTACGTGGTATCACGTAACATTCCGCCATTGCGGACGATATTTGCTTCGTGATACATTACCCGTGTTAAAATTGACCGTTTAGCAATTGCGGAAGAGGTCGATATCGTGTTGATAACAATAGCCAACACGATATCGACCTTTTCCGCAATTGCTAAACGGTCCATTTTAACACGGGTAATGTATCACGAAGCAAATACCGTCCGCAATGGCGGAATGTTACGTGATACCACGTACTTATCCATTTGTGACTATTACAGCACCAACTATCACAAAGCGAAAAAAGTGGTCCAACTAAAACATTCATATTTCTTTACGTACTACACGAATATGTAATAAAAATGGGGGTTCCTATTTTAAAAACGCAGTTGATATTCGTTTGAGCTATGGCAGCGCCATCCAGCGGGCCAATCATAGCGCCATCTGGTTTCCCCCTTCAAGCTAGACAAGTTTCGTTCTTTGTAGTTTTTTCGTTTGACGCTTATTTCGTGAGATATTTGGCCCGGTCACGATCAATGGACCACCCTGTATATCTATGCAGACGGAAGAGACGAACGAAAATATGTACGGAGGCCGGAATTCGAAGACGGATCTCCTGGTCACTACACAGATGTGTTCAGCACTACACCACCATGGCGCAGTGGCTTTGCGCACTGGAAGTGCACTCTAGAGACCTGAAAAGGCGTTTGCACGTATGTTGTTTCATTTCATTAAAGCACGTATGCCTGGGTTTCGGGCATGATCTCCGTTTCGTCCAATGCTGAGGTGCTCTTCCAATATAACTGAAGCGCCAAATAAACTGGTACAGGCATGCGTATTCAAATACGGCGCAGTGGTCGGCAACACATATGAGACAACAAGTGTCTGGCGTAGTTGTCAGATCGGTGACTGCTGCTACAATGACGGATTATCAAGATTCAAGTGAGTTTGAACGTGATCTTATAGTCGCTACATGAGCGACGGGGGACAGCATCGACGTAGCGATGAAGTGGGGATTTTCCCATGTGACCATTTCATGAGTGAATATCAGGAATCCGGCAAAACATCAAATCTCCGGCTTCGCTGCAGCCGGAAAAAGATCCTGCAAGAACGGGACTAATTACGACTCAAGAGAACCGTTCAATGTGATAGAAGTGCAACCCTTCCGAAATTTGCTGGAGACTTCAATGCTGGGCCACCAACAAGTGTCAGGGTGCGAACCAATCGGCGAACGAGCGATGGTACACGGCTTCTCAGAGGTAGCGATGAAGTGAGGATTTTCCTGTACGACCATTTCACGAGTGTTCATATTGTTCAAATGGCTCTAAGCACTATGGGACTTGACATCTGAGGTCATCAGTCCCCTAGACTTAGAACTACGTAAACTTAACTGACCCAAAAACATCACACACATCATTGCCCGAGGTAGGATTCGAACCTGCGACTGTAGCAGCAGTGCGGTTCCAAACGGAAGCGCCTAGAACCGCACGGTCACAGCAGCCGGCTTCACGAGTGTACCGTGAATATCAGGAATCCCGTAAAACATCAAATTTCCGACATCGCTGTGGCCGGAGAAAGATCCTACAAGAACGGGACCAATGGCGACTCAAGATAATCGTTCAACGTGACATAAGTGCAACCCTTCTACAGATTGCTGCATACTTCAGTGCTGGGCCATCAGCAAGTGTCAGCGTCCGAACTATTCCACGAAACGTCGTCGATATGGACTTTCGGAGCCGTAGGCCCACTCGAGTACCGTTGATTACTGCACGACACAAAGCTTTACGCCTCGCCTGGGCCAGTCAGTACCGGCATTGGACTGTTGATGAGTGGAAACACATTGCCTGGTTGGACGAGTCTCGTTTCTTACTGTATCGAGCGGATGGACGTGTACGGCTATGGAGACAAGCTGTTGATCCTGCATGTCAGCAGGGAACTGTTCAAGGTGGTGGAGGCTCAGTAATGGTGTGGGGCGTGTGCAGTTGGAGTGATATGGGACCCCTGATACGTCTAGATACAGCTGTAGGGCAGGTGACATGTACGTAAGCATCCTGTCTGATCACCTGCATCCATTCATGTCCTTTGTGCATTTCGACGGATTTGGGCAATTTCAGCACGACAATGCGACAACCCACACGTCCAGCATTGCTACAGAGTTGCTCCAGGAACACTCTTCTGAGTGTAAACTCTTCCGCTGGCCACTAGACCCCCTAGACATGAACATCATTGAGCATATCTGGGATGCCTTGCAACGTGCTGTTCAGAAGAGATCTCCATCCCCTCGTACTCTTACGTATTTATGGACACACCTGGAGGATTCACGGTGTCAGTTCCCTCCAGCACTACTTCAGACATTAGTCGAGTCCATACCACGCCGTGTTGCGGCACTTCCGCGTGCTCGTGGGGGCCCTAAACGATATTAGGCAGGTGTACCAGTTTCTTTGGGTCTTCAGTGTAGTTGATGAGCCTCTCCAATGGTGTTAGAGTTTAGGGGAAATACGAAGTGGGTTGAGGCGTGAGTAGGAATTTGTACTGAGGAGGGAGGCGTTCTAGCATGTGCGTGCAGTTGTGCAAAAGCCAGTATACCAGGGTGGTGTAGTGGTTGGCGAATGTGTCTAGTAGGCAGGAGACACGCGTTCGAATGCCGGCCTTGGTACAAATTTTCGTTTGTCGCTTCAGCCTGCGTATATACACTATAGATGTTTGAGACTTCAAATGGTATCTGGGCCCATATACTTTTATTTGATCTTTTGAAAAGTCTTAATGGTGTGGAACGAGTCATTTTACATTCACATCACAGATGAATTTCTAAATGTAAGAGGAGTCCCAAAAACTGTCTAAAAAGTCATTACCAACAATTTTACAGGTTCTGGAACTGTGCGAGATGTTACCTTGTTTGGGGAAGCAAAAAAATGAATTTCTGTAAAATTGTCAGTATATTCAGTCTACAAGGACGTGCCTCCAAATTTTTTATTCTGTTCTCATCGTCGGTTGATGTATTAAGTCATGCACATTCCTCGGTCGTTGTTCCTAGTTCGCTGACACAAGCTGCACTCTTTTTGATGTGTTCCATTTCATATCCCTACAAATTGTTTGTATTAGTTGACAGATTCAAACTGTGACTGATACTATAGTCACAGCATATTGCGTTTTTGCGTTTCGTGAACTGCATAACATTGTATTTGTGAACATTTAAAGCGAATTGCCAATTTTTGCACCGCTTCAAGATCTGACTATTCGCGCAGCTTTTTCAGAGAGTACATCATTATAGATAACATCACCTGCGAAAAGTTTGACGTTACTACGAATGTTGCCAGCGAGGTCATTAATATATAACATGAACAGAAGGGGCCCAACACACTTCTCTGTGGCACACCCGAAGTTACTTTTACATTCGTCGATGATTCTCCACCCAAGATAACGTTTTGCGTCCTGTTACCAAAAAATCCTCAATCCCCTCACAAAATTCTCTTGATACCCTACACGATCGTACTTTCGATAATATGCGTGCGTGTCGTGCTGTGTCGAATGCCTATCGGAAAGCAAGAAATACTGCTTCTACCTGACCGCCATGATCCAAAGCTTTCAGTACTTCATGTGGGAAAAGTACGAGCTACGTTTCACGTGATCGATGTTTTCGCAATGTGTGCCTACTGGCATGGTGGACGTATTCTGTCCGAGGTACTGTATCTTTTCAGACTTGAGCTCAGAATATATTCTAAGATTCTAGAAGCAATAGATGTCGAGCATATTTGATGGCAGTACAAAACCCACTACGGAATTCTCTCGAGAAACAAAACTTCTGATCTAAAGTTTCATTGTACTTCAAAATATATATGCGAAGAATAATGTTGGTGTCGATATAATCAACTATGTTAAGTGATGTGGGGGCCTCAAATGGAAAACGTCTTTAAAATCAAAGGCATTAGTAATGCAGCACTTAAAATAGATGGTAAACTTGCCATGTTGTATTTCTGTAGCCCAATCGTAGCTGTAGGCAAACGACTACCAATACGTGATGGATAACTGGTGACAAAACTTCGATACTGGCCGTTAGTAGCCAGAAGAAAGCTAGTCGTCTTGCACACATCATCAGTTGAAATTGTCCGGAACCTGACTCAAGCGACTAACAACAACAACAGCAGCAGCTAGATTTGTGGCGACATAAGTCGTGAGTGCTTCACCACGACAATACATCTGCCCACCTTTGTCAAAGTGTTTTTGCCAAAATGGGTGCCAAAGCCCCCACACATGTTCTTAGTCTGCGATTGCGTTTACCTTTACATCTTTAAATAAAAAATGAACTTGCGCCATTTCAAGGCTACAGAGCCCCATTAAAACACCTTGGCAGGATAGCAAAGCACCAATTTCGTGAGTGCTTCTAAGTCTGGAAAAAGCGAAGGCAGAAATTAATTCAAGCAAAGAGTATCAACTTTGTAGAATACAACGAGTAAATGAATTCCTGTCTTCAACAAAAGGAATTTTCGACACTAGTCAGCAAACTTTTCGTACATCGTTGAGTGTACATGTACATGCAAATGATGAAACTGTATGAAAAATGTTTTGCTGGCGATTGTTTCAAATGTTGGAGTTTATTCTTTCAGAAGTCACGTGTGCAAACCAGTACTCAGAGGAGTAGTTTTCTGAGAATTTGTTGACGGCCTTGAACTGCGCCGGTTTGAGACCTGGCTCGAAAAACGACATTCTCGCTTGCGTGACCCGACGTGAACTGTCTATACCAAATGTCCTTAGTCCTCGCCCTTGAAGCAAGTCTAACAACGCGCTTCTGCAATGGGCTTCTTTGTCGCTCTGTTTCCACCAGTCATTTGGAGTCCAAAACGACAAAGCAAATGACCTGTCGTGACAGGAAGCAATTACTGGAAGCACTCTCGGACTAGCATAACTATTTGGGGTTTCCTGTGCTCTCCAGTGTGTGACAGAACTGCACACGTGGGAAATAGCTGCACATAATGATACCGAGTTAGGAGAACGAATAAATCGTATGACTCTTATTACAACTTGTGTTAGCAGTAATCCCGTGTCTAGAAAGGCATCGTGTTGAGAAATAAAGCTTAGCTGTTTGCTATGCATATAGAGATGACAGAAGCAGCCTCACTGTTAGTTTTTAATTGTTTGCTCTTATTGTGCGTTTATTTGGCGTACTTAATGCAACACACATTTATTGCTCGTTTGTTTATAGTACAAACGCTGCAGTTTCTTACTAAATTAGGGAATCATTTTATAGCATTTGGTTCCATTCGCCACATATGTTAGAAGCAACTTGTTGTAATAACGCCATAATCAGTCCAAGCACCCCTCCCGATCGCCAGTTTGGTTATGAGCCAAAATTTCCTTTTCTGGAGGAGACTGCTAAACTTGACAGTTTTGTTTCTAAATCACTCTTTATTCCTTGGGCAGAAACGAAACAGCCAATGTCAAGAACAGCAAACTATAGACTTACAAAAATTGCTTTTCAGATGAAACTTCCTCGCAGATTCAAACTGTGTGCCGGACCGAGACTCGAACTCGGGACCTTTGCCTTTCGCGGGCAAGTGCTAGTTCTGCAAGGTTCGCAGGAGAGCTTCTGTTAAGTTTGGAAGGTAGGAGACGAGGTACTGGCAGAAGTAAAGCTGTGGGGACGGGGCGTGAGTCGTGCTTAGGTAGCTCAGTTGGTAGAGCACTTGCCCGCGAAAGGCAAAGGTCCCGAGTTCGAGTCTCGGTCCGGCACACAGTTTTAATCTGCTAGGAAGTTTCATATCAGTGCACACTCCGCTGCAGAGTGAAAATCTCATTCTGCTTTTCAGATGATGACTGGCATTTTACCTCGTAATACAGAAAATTAAACTGCGGCGTGCATTACTTTTGTCTGACATTTGCTTCAAAACCACCGTACACAGCCATATTTTCTTACGAACGATACTCACTTTGTCTTATTGAGTTGGTCGGTTAATTACGTCACAGTAATGTAGATTTACGTGTACATCCGGAAAAAAATTCATTTTTGTTTGCTTGTGTGACCCCTAGAAGGGGGAATAAACCGGTAACATGGCTACGTACGTAAATACGCAAGTTTGTAGCGCTTTGGAATAATGGTTATATCTGTATCTGTGTTACAAAAGTGACGAGAAAGAACGCGGCCGAGGTTACTATGTCCCAGCATTAATGTCTGTTTCTGTTTTAGTCACAATGGAGCATAGGAGCATGACAGCTTATATGCCACTTTACTTGCTGAAATTAATCTTAATTCAGGATCCCCAAGGGAGTACAAACAGAGGTGACAAAAGTTATGGGATAGCGATATGAACACATATAAAGGCCGGCTGTATCGCGTACACGAGGTAAAAACATTCAGCACATTGGCGGAACTGTCATTTTGACTCAGGTATTTCATGTGAAAGCTTTCTTGACCAGATTATTTTCGCACGACGAGAATTAAGACTCTGAATGCGGAATTGTAGTTGGAGCTAGACTTATGGGACATCCCATTTCAGAAACCGTTCGGAAATTAAATATTTCGAGATCCAAAACGGCAATAGTGTGCTGACAATACCACACTTCAGGCGTCACCTCTCACACGGACAACGCAGTGGCCGACGGCCTTCACTTAACGACCGAGAGCAGCAGCACTTGCGTAGAGTTGTCAGTGCTAACAGACAAGCAACGCCGCGTGAAATAATCGCAGAAATCAATGTGGGAGGGACGTACGACGAACATGTCTGTTACGGCAGTGCAGTGAAATTGGGCGGACCAACGCGAGTGCCTTTGCTGACAGCACGACATCGCCTGCAGCGCATCCCCTAGGCTCGTGACCATAACGAACTGACCCTAGACGACTGGAAAACCGTGGCCTGGTCAGACGAGTCCCGATTTCAGTTCGTGAGAGCTTATGGTAGGGTTCGAGTGTGGCGCACACCCCACAAAGGGATGGACCCAGCTTGTCAACAAGGCACAGTACATGCTGGTTGTGGCTTCATAATGGCTTGGGGCGTGTTTACATGGAATGGACTGGGTCCTCTGGTCCACCTGAACCCATCATTAACTGGAAATGGTTATGTTCGGATGCTCGGAGACCGTTTGCAGCCATTCATGGACTTCGTGTTCCCAAACAACGATGGAATTTTTATGGATGACAATGCGCCATGTCAGCGGGCCATAATTGTTAGTCTGGTTTCAAGAACATTCTGGACAAGTCGAGCAAATGTTTCGGCCACCCAGATATCGCCCGACATGAATCCCGCCGAACATTCGTGGGACATAATCGAGAGGTGAGTTCGTGCTCAAAATCCTGAGCCGCACCACTTTCGTAATTATGGACGGCTATAGAGGCAGCATGGATCAATAGTTCTGCAGGGGACTTCCAGCGACTTGTTGAGTCCATGTCATGTCGAGTTGCCGCGCTATGCCATGCAAAAACCGGTCCGACACGATATTAGGAGGTACCCCATGGCTTTTCATCACCTCACTGTATTGAACGGGGCTTGCAGAAATACGTCCCTCATCGAAAGCCAGTTAACAAATATCACAGTAGCTTTCCACGAAATATTACTAGTATTTTTTAAGAAAGTTTGCTACTCAACAGTACACACTCGACCGTGGGTCAAACACATCCGAGGCTGTTCGAACTGTCTGGTCTTGTTTGCGCTCGATCATTTTTTTCCTGCTAATTCCTGTTGATTAAAGTAGTTTTTCATTATATCCCCCACAAGCATTTTATAAGGAATCACTTTCTGGACAAAGAAGAGGATCTCAGTATCCTACCAATAAACAAAGCCTGCTACCTGCACTGGAAATTTTAATTTACACCAGAAAACCCGTTTTAACCAGATTCAAGCCAGGGACCGAACAACTCATCCAGAATGCACATCAATAACGCATGCATCGATCTTATCAAACGCAAATAGCTCTTATCATTTTCGAAGCCCAGGGGACAGGAGAATCCACATTCATACCATCCTGCACATCCGTTTAGTAAACAAGGAATTTAAAGCCAGATATGCGGTTCGATTGGAGACTCGTTAGGTTAAAATGGTTCAAATGGCTCTGAGCACTATGGGACTTAACACCTGAGGTCATCAGTCCCCGAGACTTAGAACTACTTAAACCTAACTAATCTAAGGACATCACGCACATCCATGCCCGAGGCAGGATTCGAGCCTGCGACCGTAGCGGTCGCGCGGTTCCAGACTGAAGCGCCTAGAACCGCTCGGTATAGACTAGTTAGGAAATACTACACGCCAGTCTTAACTCAGTTCCATTTCTCACAACACTCTGTTCCTTATGCAGATTCTTAGATGAGCCTTACCTATTCTGTTAGGCAAACTTCGCTATTGTATACTGGGATGGTGCATCACGCTAAATTTGTAGTGAAGAAACAGAAGACATACGTTCGGCCTTTCAGAAGAGTATCACCCACACAGTCCCTAAGATAGGAAGAGCAGATAAATACAGCTATCTCAAAATCAGCACAACGTTCAAGTTGCTGACAAGAATAATACACAGAAAAAGAAGGAAACAAAATTGAGCGTCAGTGAGATGGAGACCTCTTTGGCTTTGGGAAATGTAAAGGCACCAGAGGCAGTTTCGTAGTTGATAATGGAGGCAACACTGAAGAAAAATACAGATACGTTCATAGAAGCGTTAGGAAACGAAAAAGATGCAAGATCATTGCAATTCTGAGAACAATTTGTTGTAAGCTGTAGAGGAATTACTGTAACACAAAAATATACGAGAACAGGGAATAATAAGAATGGAAGCCCAAGAATGAAGTGCCGGGATTTAAAAGGAGGTAAGATAGGGATAGAGTCTTTCGCGACTACATTCAATCTAGACATGGAAGAAGCAATGACGGAAATAAAAGGAGGATTCAAGAGTGGGATTAAAATTCAGGGTGAAAGAGTATGATGACATTGCTATTCTCAGTAAGTGTGAAGTAGAATTGCAGGTTCTTCTGAACGGAATGAATAGTGAGAATATAAAATATGGATTGACAGTAGACCGGAAAAAGGCAGAAGTAATGAGGAATAGCAGTAATGAGGTTAGTAATAAACTTTAGCTTAAAACTTGGGGACTAAGAGATAGACGAAGTGAAGAAATTCTGCTGCCTTTGAAACAAAACACGTGATGTACCAAGAAAGGAGGACATAAACACGGACCAGCACTTGCAGAGTGGACATCTATCGCCATTAGGGGTCTGCTACTGGTCAGACGACGTTCTCGCTTCCACTTGCCTGGAGCAGAAGTACAGGATGTCTTGAGACGAAAAATCCAGTTCGAAAGTCACCAAAACAAACCTCAATGTTCGCACAGATTTCAGCCTCGTATTATTGTACTTTCAGATTTTAACAGATACGGCTTGCCACTGTATCCGATCGTGAAATGTTCACATAAAGGCTGCATTCGAGTTGGGGATGCTGGGAGGTGCCAAGTCGTTTTACAGTCATCCTCTTAAACTTTAGAAAACCATCCACGATTCTTATCTCGGATGTACGGAATTTGCTGCGACGCCTTCGACAAGACGTGCTCTGAAAAATGCATGGAGGTGTGCCTGCGTCTCGGCAAAAGTTTACCAAGCAGGCATCGCCCATCTTGCAATGCATTCACGTCGAGTGGGTATAATAATAAAAGCGGTAGAAATGTTTTCGCGCTAACTACATGATAATCATGGAGAATAACAGAGTCGTAAGCAGTAGTATTAAAGCTTATCCATTGTCCACCCTGACAACACGGCGACTGTATATTATTCCCCGGTTACTTAATCCTCGTAAAACCTACGATAGCAGTTGGTACCAATTCACGGTTCCCAACAATCTGGTATTGGTAGTATAGGGTATAAAACAGGAAATTTTGTGCTTATTTTGTATGTGGCGCACCGTTGGAGACCTTATAATTGTAATTAATTAGTTCATAACTATAAATTTTGGTTCCTTTAAATAAAATATGACGTAGCAAAATTGATTATGGTTCAGTAATAATATATCATTTCCTACCTGTAATGCTCTAGTGTTAAATGAAATATAGTTCCAGATCACTTATGAAATGTCCATTAACTAGTTTGCGAGTCTTTTCAGACTCCTCTCCAGATGAATAAATATAGAACTTCTTCGTACTTTATCAGAAGGTGGACTGAAAAATGCCCGAAAATTAGATAATGAAAATATATTTATTTCATAAGTGACACGGCAGCTGTCTGTATCAATATCTCGGATGAAAATATATTTATTTCATAAGTGACACACGGCAGCTGTCTATCAGTATCTCGGATAAGCAGTGTGGTACGTCTTTTCGCCTGGAGAAAAATTACAGTCAACTGCTAGTCGACCTGCTGCTTGCTTTGCTGTCTATATGACTGCGTATTCTTTATTTTTATTTCAATGAAAATAAGTATCGTGTGACATTAGCTGAATAGTGACCTGAAGAGATTCAGCTGTGCAAGTTGTAAAGGTATTTCTTGGTTCACACGCGATGGGCACTGTCCCTTCTTCTCGCAGCTTGGTCCCTTTACCCCCCCCCCCATTCGCCCCCCCCTTTTGACCCAACCAATTGTCCCTTATTGCGGTACGAATGTCAGTGCGTGTGAGATATCCGGGGTGATTCAGCTGTCCCTACCTACAGATTTTATGCAACCAGCAATGCGCTCATATACCACGCACTCGATTGTCATTTTCTCTCCCTCGTTATGCGCAAACTGTTCGTCCTACAGAAAAAATAAACAGGATGTTTTTGCCATTTTGTAGGAAATTTAATGTAGTTAAATTTTGTACTAGTACACGTTTTCGCTATAGGCCGAAATTTTCGGATTATTTAAGAAAAGTGATCTACAACGCGTTTCTCTTGAAGAATTGAAAAACTGTACCAGTACAAACTTTAAATACATTAAATTTCCAAAAAAAGTTCCTGTTTTCTGTCGGAGTGGTAGTTTGCGTGTGGCGAGCGGGAGAATATAAAAATGTCGCGTGCGTTCTTTGGAGGCATTGCGGGTTGCATAAAACCCATGGGTAGGGGCAGCTTATATATATTGTGGTCCATTCATCGTGACCGGGCCAAATATCTCACGAAATAAGCGTCAAACGAAAAAACTACAAAGAACGAAACTTGTCTAACTTGAAGGGGAAACCAGATGGCGCTATGGTTGGCCCGCTAGATGTCGCTGCCATAGGTCAAACGGATATCAACTGCGTTTTTTTAAATAGGAACCCCATTTTTTATTACATATTCGTGTAGTACGTGAAGAAATATGAATTTTTAGTTGGACCACTTTTTTCGCTTTGTGACAGATGGCGCTGTAATAGTCACAAACATATGGTTCACAATTTTAGACGAACAGTTGGTAACAGGTAGGTTTTGTAATTTGAAATACAGAACGTAGGTACGTTTGAACATTTTATTTCGGTTGTTCCAATGTGATACATGTACCTTTGTGAACTTATCATTTCTGAGAACGCATGCTGTTACAGCGTGATTACCTGTAAATACCACATTAATGCAATAAATGCTCAAAATGATGTACGTCAACCTCATTGCATTTGGCAATACGTGTAACGACATTCCTCTCAACGGCGAGTAGTTCGCGCTGACGCATGTTGTCAGGTGTTGTTGGCGGTTCACGATGGCAAATATCCTTCAACTTTCCCCACAGAAAGAAATCCGGGGACGTCAGATCCGGTGAACGTGCGGGCCATGGTATGGTGCTTCGACGACCAGTCCACCTGTCATGAAATATGCTAATAAATACCGCTTCAACCGTACGCGAGCTATGTGCCGGACATCCATCATGTTGGAAGTACATCGCCATTCTGTCATGCAGCGAAACGTCTTGTAGTAACATCGGAAGAACATTACGTAGGAAATCAGCATACATTGCACCATTTAGATTGCCATCGATAAAATGGGGGCCAATTATCCTTCCTCCCACAATGCCGCACCATACACTAACCCGCCAAGGTCACTGATGCTCCACTTGTCGCAGTCATCCTGGATTTTCCGTTCCCCAATAGTGCATATTATGCCGGTTTACGTTACCGCTGTTGGTGAATGACGCTTCGTCGCTAAATAGAACGCGTGCAAAAAATCTGTCATCGTCCCGTAATTTCTCTTGTGCCCAGTGGCAGAACTGTACACGACGTTCAAAGTCGTCGCCATGCAATTCCTGGTGCATAGAAATATGGTACGGGTGCAATCGATGTTGATGTAGCAGTCTCAACACCGACGTTTTTCAGATTCCCGATTCTCGCACAATTTGTCTGCTACTGATGTGCGGATTAGCCGCGACAGCAGCTAAAACACCTACTTGGGCATCGTCATTTGTTGCAGGTCGTGGTTGACGTTACACATGTGGCTGAACACTTCCTATTTCCTTAAATAACGTAACTATCCGGCGAACGGCCCGGACACTTGGATGATGATGCCGTCCGGGATACCGAGCAGCATACATAGCACACGCCCGTTGGGCATTTTGATCACAATAGCCGTACATCAACACGATATCGACCTTTTCCGCAATTGATAAACGGTCCATTTTAACACGGGTAATGTGTTACGAAGCAAATACCGTCCGCACTGGCGGAACGTTACGTGATATCACGTACTTATGTGTTTGACTATTACAGCGCCATCTATCACAAAGCGTATTATATATATATATATATATATATATATATATATATATGGTGTCAATTATTGAACTATATGAAAAAAGCTAAATTAGTTGCAAACTACGGCGTGCACACGCTTTATTCAACATGTAAACGTCACTACAGATATTCGCATTTAGGTTATGACATGTTCGATATGTCTGCCATCATGGCCAATGATGTGGCGCAGACGAATAGCGAAATTCTGCGTGACCCGCTGAACTGTCTGAACATCGATGCTGTCGATGACCTCCTGAATTCGAGTGATCTGAAAATGCACTCCACCATCTCTTCTCCCCGTGAAGACCAAAGTCACAGGAAAATTTCCTCCTTCACGATCACTCGAATTTGATTTTAATGTTCCAGTGTCTAAAAAGAAGTCGGTGAAAGCTATGTGAATAAAATTTAGATGTGATGTCTAAAAAGCTGTGTGGTGATAAACGTTCACGAAAATTATCCGGTAAATGTAAACACACACCACACATTTCTGCATTAAGAACAGAACGTCCACCGATCGTCTGGCGTAGTAAATCGTACATTAAAGGCACCGATAGTTCTCGTAATGGAGCTATTTTTGAGTGCTGCAATGTCGAACTAAGTAACTTTGATACTAATTACGCTCTTTAACTCATGTATCTAGCAGTTCGACTGGTAACCTGCTTTACAATATGCACTGGCTGACGTATCCTCCTGCATCAAATTGACTTGTAACGCACTGAACCATATGTAAAAAGTATGTATTTTTACGTGATGAAAATAGGAATCGGGAATCCATCTATAAAAGAAAAACAGTATAGGTCCATGTTACAATATTTAATAGTCTATACGGAACTATCTAACTCGGCAGTGTTGTGTTTGAGTGTGCGTTCTCATGGGCAATATTTTTTCGGCAGTGTGTGGCCCAGATTCCTGTAGACCTAAAAGCTCATGGCTACGAATCAGCACGGCTTCGAAAAGCATCGCTCGTGCGAAACCCAGCTTGCTCTTTTCATACATGTCATACTACGAACTATGGATGAAGGGCAACAGGCAGATTCCATATTTCAAGATTTGCGTAAGGCATTCGGCACGGTACCCCGCTGTAGAATGTGGAATTGGATCACAGATGTGAGTGGCTCGAAGACTTGTTGAGTAATAGAACCCAGTATGTTGTCCTGAATGACGACTGTTCATCGGAGACAGGGGTGACATCAGGAGTGCCCCAAGTAACTGTGACAAGACCGATACTATTTTATGTATACATAAATGATCTGGCAGACACGGTGCCCAGCAATCTGCGGTTGTTTCCTGGTGATGCTGTGGCTTATAGGAAGGTGTCGAAGATGAGTGACTGCAGATCGGTGCAAGATGACCTAGACAAAATTTCAAGTTGGTGTTATGAATGGCAGCTGGCTCTTAATGTGGAAAAATGAAAGTTAAGGCGGACGAGTAGGAAAAGAAAACCCGTAATGTTCGGATACAGCATTAGAGTGTCCTGCTTGACAGTCATGTCGTTTATCTGTGTGTAACGTTGCCAAGTGATATGAAGTGGAACGAACATGTTAGGATTGTGGTAAGGAAGGTGAATGGTAGAATTCAGTTTATTAGGAGAATTTTAGGAAAATGCGGTTCATGTGTAAGGGAGGCCACATATAGGACGCTAGTGCGACCTAATTTTGAGTACTGCTCGAATATTTGGGACCCGCGCCAGGTCGGATTGAAAGAAGACATAGAAGCAATTCAGAAGGAAGCTACTAGATTTGTTACCGGTAGGTTCGATCAGTATGCGGCTGTTCCGGATTCGTGAGTTCAGTTGGGTTGGGAATCCCTGAGGGAAGAAGACATTCATTTCGAAGAACTCTACTGAGAAAGTTTAGGGAATCGGCGTTTGAAGCTGACTGCAGAAGGCTCCTGCTGCCGCCAAGACACATTTCGCGTAGGGACCACGAAGATTAGATACGAGAAATTAGGGCACATATGGAGGCATGTAGACTGTCATTTTTCTCTCGGTGTGTAGGAAAGGAAACTACTAGTTGTGGTACAGGATACCCTCCGCCACGCACTGTATGGTGGCCTGCGGAATATGTATGTAGATGTAGATGAATAATGTTGCCGTCAACATTGCTTCAATGTTACTGCAATACATGACAATACTGCGGTACGCCTGGGCAAAATTACTGGTGGAGCAAACTTTTGCAGGTAATTTCTAACGTATTGGTAAGAGCTTCAGTCTGGAACCGCGCGACCGCTACGGTCGCAGGTTCGAATCCTGCCTCGGGCATGGATGTGTGTGATGTCCTTAGGTTAATTAGGTTTAAGTAGTTCTAAGGTCTAGGGGACTGATAACCTCAGATGTCAAGTCCCATAGTGCTCAGAGCCATTTGAACCATTGGTAAGATGTTGCCAGTGTTGTCAGCCTAGAGTGGAGAATACTTAGTGTGGTGGGGCCTCTGTCCTTGTATATACAGGGTATTTATAAATGAATATCGGGGTTTTAACGCTTTATAATATTTATTACATTAAACTTACAGTTATAAATGATATGCCAAATGAAAGAGCAACTCAAACTGTTGTTTGGCAGCAGTGCGCATGCGCAGTGCGCAATGTTTCCGCCGCAATCCGCTAGGCAGCGGTAGTAGCGAAAATGGCGACTAGTGAACAGAAAGTGTTTTGTGTTTTGCAGTTTGCAAAACAGACTGAATCTGTAGTTACTGTGCAATGTGCATTCTGGCTAAAGTTCGGTTGTGATCCTCAAACTGATAACATTCGTAGATGGTATCATCAGTTTGAAGATACCGGCTGCCTGTGTAAAGGGAAGAGCACAGGACGACCAAGAGCTAGTGAAGAGACTGTTGAGCGAGTGAGAGAGCCGTTCACTTGTAGCCCAAAGAAATCAGTCCGGAAGGCTAGTCATGAATTAAAAGTTCCCGTGTCGACCAGCAGATCCCTCTGTACTAAGAAACAGGATTGAAGCAGCTGTTGCTACAATAACTGAAGACACACTTATCAACATTTGGGAAGAACTCGGCTATAGACTTGATGTGTGCCGTATGACAAATGGTGCTCACATTGAACATTTGTAAGGTTCTTGGTAAAACTATTTGAGTTGCTCTTTCATTTGACATACCATTTATGAAATATAATAAATATTATAAAGCGTTAAAACCCCGATATTCATTTATAAACACCCTGTATTGTTTTTCCTCTTTCTCACACTGGTACTCGCTGGAGCGCGTAGTCACATGCAGCAATATTATTTTGCTTCAGTTGGCACAGGTATGTAGACACACTAGATTTGTTGGTTGTTTACAAGAGGGTGTCCCAAACGGTATTCCTCGGGAAATACCCCTTGAAAAATTACAAATAAACAGCATTTTTTGACACTTTGACAGTAGTATTCTTTAAAAATTTTATTAGAATTTCTGTACTGTTAGCTATGACGTAAAATTGAAGTAATCACTGAATAAAAACAATTTTTTCTGATTTTTTAAATAATTTTATTAACCCTCAAAATGAACAAGATGTTCCTTCAAAGTACCATATTCTCAAAGTGTTTCGCCAGCGTTGTACCAAGAGGCATATCGGTCAGAAGTGCACCTTACGCGAGGGTCGTTCAGTAAGTAATGCCCCAAATCTTTTTTCTCAGAACATATTTATTGTTAAGAGTCAGAATTTGGTGACAATGTACATCAACATGTCTTGACCTATTTTTCTACGTAGTCTTCATCACGTTCTGTGGCCGTACGCCAACGTTGTGGAAGAGCGTGTATTCTCTGATGGTAAAAGCTCTTGTCATGTAGGTGTAGCCATGTTTCCACTGCATAACTGACACTCTCATCAGCTTCAAAGTGTGTTCTCCGTAGAGGATCTTTAAGCGCCGGTCGGCACGAATAATGGCATCCACACGATTCAGCATGTCCGGAGCAGTGGCTGTGACAGGACGTCCTGAGCGTGGTTGATCGTAGAGCTCTGTTACTGCATTTCAAAAAAAATGGTTCAAATGGCTCTGAGCACTATGGGACTCAACTGCTGAGGTCATTAGTCCCCTAGAACTTAGAACTAGTTAAACCTAACTAACCTAAGGACATCACAAACATCCATGCCCGAGGCAGGATTCGAACCTGCGACCGTAGCGGTCTTGCGGTTCCAGACTGCAGCGCCTTTAACCGCACGGCCACTTCGGCCGGCTACTGCATTTCCTGATGCTGTAACTTTCTTCACCTATCGCCCAACTGTACTCGTATCAACTGTAGCATCGCCATACACTGCACACAAAGGGTTATGAATACTCTCCACGGTTTCTTTTTCTGCACACAAGAATTCAGTAACAGCGCACTGCTTGTAACGTGAGACGTATGTAGACGCCATTTTGACGCTGTACTACGGCTCTGCCATCTGTCAGAACGGTTCGAAACTTCACCGGCCCACAGAACAAACATCAAATGTGAAGCACGAACAAGGACGTTTGTCTATGCATATTTAAAGCTTTTTAAAAACATGTGGGGCATTTCTTATTGAACGACCCTGGTAGACTAGAAGTGCATCAGAGTTCTGTGTGAATCACCACTAGGCAAAAACTGAAGTGCCACCGCCTGTTATGTTGTAAGTGGTGTACAGTCGTCCATATTGGTACTGGTATTCCCAATTCGCGGACGAATCGCTTCTAAACGATGTATTCAAAAACGTCTTTCACCGTTCTGAAAAAGGTACAGAGGTTGGACAAAAATATGGAAAAGCCGCCAGAAATGCGTGCTTCAACGAAAATACAGAGGATAACCAAACCTGCAGGTGGTTCTGTTGTATCTAACCACGAACGTCACCTGCGCAATGCCTTCAAAACGCTGAAAACGTTGAAAATGTCAGTTGTGGTGAGAACGGTTGTGAGAGCTAAGGTCAAGAGGCACCGATCGAAGATTCATACCGCATACAGGGAAAGCGGAGGAACACCATCCGCGGACGAAAACCTGTGTTTATTGGTCGTGAGACGCGCCTATTGAAGAAAATGGCGACAAAAAAATACGAGGACGATAGCTGCAGAAGCCACTGCAGAACTGAAGGTAGAGTACGTGAACCCTGTCAGCACAAAAACAACACCAAGAGAGCTCCATAAGCAAGCAATTACAGTGCGAGCTGAAATTCCATAACCACTCACCAGTGATGCAAATGCCCGTAACATGAAAAAGTGCTGTTGAAGCCATAAAATGTGTACTACGCAGCAGTGGGAATAATCTCATTTGATCGGATTATACTGATCTGTATTTCACTATATAAAGCTTTCACGACCAGTGTGAAATATATTAAGACCCTTTTCGGTGCACACCCTGGTCGTCAATTCTAAATGAGTTAGGTTGGACTTTTTCATTAATCTGTGGGTGAGTAACCCGAAACTAAGAAAACCAACATAATTAACGTTCACCGTCGTCAGCCATAAAATTTTTAAATGCTTAACGTCAAATAGCAACACATTAACTCATTTTTAAAGTGATAAATGGTTCAAATGGCTCTGAGCACTATGGGACTTAACATCGGAGGTCATCAGTCCCCTAGAACATAGAACTACTTAAACCTAACTAACCTAAGGACACCACACACAACCATGCCCGAGGCAGGATTCGAACCTGCGAACGTAGCAGTCGCGCTGTTTCGGACTGAAGCGCCTAGAACCACTCGGCCACTGTGGCTGGCGTAAAGTGATAAGACCTCTGATTAATCAATCGGGGGCAGGGGGGGAGAAACAGGTGATTATCTAAACCGACAACCAGTTAGCAAGAAAATAGAAATGGTTGTAGAACATGAGATCATTTTCCGCCATTGTTCTTGTCTTCTGTTAGGAACAGACGGAGACTTCAGTGCATCTGTACTCTTACAGGAGAAACTCCCCATCGCCCCCCCCCCCCCCTCAGATTTAGTGGTAAGAGGGCCCAGTGGATAGCCCGTCAAAAACTGAATGCAGATCAAGCATGAAAACAGGAAGAAGGTTTACTGAACAACGAAAAAAGAAGCAAAATAGGAACAGTCAACCGTCCAACCTTAACAAGTGCAATGTCGAGATGAAACGAACAGCTGCCGCGTGTCGTTAAGCGTCGGCACGGTACCTCAGACTAGGAATCGACGATCAAATTGAACGGATATCATGTGACGTCCGCCCAGACCAAACGAAACGAACAATACCGAACAAAATTATGCAGGATGGTCCATTGATAGTGACCGGGCAAAATATCTCTCGAAATAAGTATCAAACGAAACAACTACGAAGAACGAAACTTGTCTAGCGTGAAGGGGAAACCAGATGGCGCTACGGTTGGCCCGCTAGATGGCGCTGCCATGGTCAAACGGATATCAACTGCATTTTTTAAATAAGAACCCCCATTTTTATTACATATTCGTGTAGTTCGACCACTTTTTCGCTTTGTGATACATGGCGCTGTAATAGTCACAAACGTATAAGTACGTGGTATCACGTAACATTCCGCCAGTGCGGACGGTATTTGCTTCGTGATACATTACCCGTGTTAAAATGGACCGTTTAGCAATTGCGGAAAAGGTCGGTATCGTGTTGATGTATGGCTATTGTGATCAAAATGCCCAACGGGCGTGTGCTGTGTATGCTGCTCGGTATCCTGGACGACATCATTCAACTGTCCAGACCGTTCACCGGATGGTTACGTTATTGAAGGAAACAGGAAGCGTTCAGCCACATATGAAACGTCAACCACGACCTGCAACAAATGATGATGCCTAAGTAGGTGTTTTAGCTGCTGTCGCCGCTAATCCGCACATCAGTAGCAGGCAAACTGCGCGAGAATCGGGAATCTCACAAACGTCGGTGTTGAGAATGCTACATCAACATCGATTGCACCCGTACCATATTTCTATGCACCAGGAATTACATGGCGACGACTCTGCACGTCGTGTACAGTTCTGCCACTGGGCACAAGAGAAATTACGGGACGATGACAGATTTTTTGCACGCGTTCTATTTAGCGAAGAAGCGTCATTCACCAACAGCGGTAACGTAAACCGGCATAATATGCAACTTGGGGAACGGAAAATCCAAGATGGCTGCGACAAGTGGAACATCAGCGACGTTGGCTGTTTAATGTATGGTGCGGCATTATGGGAGGAAGGATAATTGGCCCCCATTTTATCGACGGAAATCTAAATGGTGCAATGTATGTTGATTTCCTACGTAATGTTCTACCGATGTTACTACAAGGTGTTTCACTGCATGACGGAATGGCGATGTACTTCCAACATGATGGATGTCCGGCCCATAGCTCGCGTGCGGTTGAAGCGGTAAATAGAATACTTCATGATAAATGGATTGGTCGTCTAAGCACCATACGATGGCCCGCAAGTTCACCGCATCTGACGTCCCCGGATTTCTTTCTGTGGGGAAAGTTGAAGGATATTTGCCATCGTGATACACCGACAACGCCTGACAACATGCGTCTGCGCATTGTCAATGCATGTGCGAATATTACGGAAGGCGAACTACTCCCTGTTGAGAGGAATGTTGTTACACATATTGCCAAATGCATTGAGGTTGACGGACATCATTTTGAGCATTTATTGCATTAATGTGGTATTTACAGGTAATCACGCTGTAACAGCATGCGTTCTCAGAAATGGTAAGTTCACAAAGATACATGTATCACATTGGAACAACTGAAATAAAATGTTCAAACGTACCTATTTTCTGTATTTTAGTTTAAAAAACCTACCTGTTACCAACTGTTCGTCTGAAATTGTGAGCCATATGTTTGACTATTACAGCGCCGATCTATCACAAAGCGAAAAAATTGGTGCAACTAAAAATACATATGTCTTTTCGTACTACACGAATATGTAATAAAAATGGGGGTTCCTATTTTTTTAAAAAAAAGTTGATATCCGTTTGACCTATGACAGCGCCATCTAGCGGGCCAACCATAGCGCCAACTGGTTTCCCCTTTCAAGCTAGACGAGTTTCGTTCTTTGTAGTTTTTTCGTTTGACGCTTATTTCGTGAGATATTTGGCCTGGTCATTTTCAATGGACCACCCTGTATATTAAAAAAAAAAAAAATGGCCACGGACTGTAAACCGGGCGAGCCGTGTTCAAAACCAGCTCGTGATATTTATTTTTAATATATTTTTTTTCCACAACGTCATGAACTGTCGGTCATTGAAATGTTTATTCTCTCTCTGTAATCTTGGCAGTTGTCATACTATACATTGGTTATGGACTATGAATCACGTGGTAAGACTACGTTCTCGTCGCAACTAAATGTGATGAAACAGTGAGAGCAGGCGAGATGCGACATAGGTGTCGCATCGAAATGAAAACAACAAACGAGTGTGAACTGTACAACAAATGAATTCGAGAATCAAAGCTTCCAAAACGGAACACAACTTAAAACACGTTAAAACCAAGTTTTGAAAGAGCATAGAGAAACTTTGTGAATGTGAAACTCTTACTTTCATTTGTTGCAACTTATGTAAGAAACAATTATATTTCCTTGATAGAGGTCACATTCATAGAGACACCTAATTCGGACAAGCAGGCATATCTCACTCATTTACTAGGCGTACAAATTAGGTGCTTCGGTAAGAGATTCCTATCATAGAAATGACAATTAAACCAAGACCCTACGCTGTCGACAGGCGTTGATGTACATCAATGGGGACAGTTGAAAATGTGTGCCCCGACCGGGACTCAAACCCGGGATGTCCTGCTTGCATGGCAAACGCTCTATCCATCTCAACCACCGAGGACACAGAGGATAGTGCGACTGCAGGGATTTATCCCTTGCACGCTCCCCGTGAGACCCACATTCCCAACTTAATGTCCACGCACTACATTCGTTGTGCCCCTGCCCACTACACTTGTTACTGGCGGCAGACAGTCTGACAGAGTCCCGGAAGAGTTCGGGCAATGCGCGTGCATCCGCACAGGAGGAGGTCATGGCCGGTTAGCCTGAGCTATATATGGAGATGGTATCTGTTGTTTCGGACACGTCTGAAAGAGCTGATACCATCTCCATATATAGCTCAGACTAACCGGCCATGACCTTCTTCTGTGCGGATGCACGCGCATTGCCCGGATTGTCCGCCGCAAGTAACGAGCGTAGTGGGCAGAGCCACTACGAATGTAGTGTGTGGACATTAAGTTAGGAATATGGGTCTCACAGGGAACGTGCAAGGGATAAATCCCTGCAGTCGCACTATCCTCTGTGCCCTCGGTGGCTCAGATGGATAAAGCGTCTGCCATGTAAGCACGAGATCCCGGGTTCGAGTCCCGGTTTGGGCACACATTTTGAACTGTCCCCGTAGATGTATATCAACGCCTGTCGACAGCGTAGGGTCTTGATTCAATTATCATTTCCTTCTAGAGCGCTGCATGCCCGAAAGAACAGATACCACTCCATATATATTCCTATAATATGACACACGTACTGCCACTAATGTTGTATATGACATACCAGACGTGTTTTCCGGTGGAGGATTCGGTCGACTTGTCGCCTTGTCATCAAACGTTTGCCGTTCCCATCCGAAGGCCCTTCCTTTCGGCATGTGCAGAATCAACTGTCATCATAGGTATCTCCCTTACACCTCGCTGTTGCCAACGGACATTTCACCACGACACAGACACAAGTATGAATACAGCGAACAACGAAGAATAAAAAGTTGGCACCGTGGAGGTTTGAAAACGCCTCGCCTCGCCGTGACTTCAGCACGACGCCATCGCTGTTAGAGGCAGCTCTATTTTTCACTTCTTGTCCTTGGACCGTTCCCTGTTTCTGTTTTGCTTTTTTTTCAGTTCAGTGCACCTTCTTCGTTTTTCCATGCTTGATTTTTGTGTAGCTTTTTACGGTCTGTCCACTGGGACCTCTTAGCACTAAATCTGAGGGGGTGCGATGGGGAGTTACCGTTATTAGTGTGATCTATCCTCCATTTCATTTATGTCAGGACACTGAAACTGGCAAGTGAGGTATAATGCGATAACGACGGCAAAACTTTGTGACTGTCCTATTTGAGGTACCGTAAGCACATCGCGTGGGAAAGCCGCGAGAATCGTGTTTACTGTTGACGTTCTCGCTTATCTACGAGCGGCGCTTTCACTGGACTCAGTTTAGAGTGAGTTTCTCTGGTGCCTCCTTCGCCATAAATGTTTCCAAGGGAGAGCAGTGGGGTCGATTACATAAAGGCAGTAAAGATGTCTGTTACGCAATGTTTACCTGTTGAAATCGCTGCGAGAATCGTTAAATATTTGCGACGCCGAATATAGCGGCATATACCCCGTATCGGTCACACCAGACGCGACATCGTGATGTGGCGTCACGTCATACCACGTGATGATCTGAATCACGGTATTCGCACTAGCAGTTAATACAAGGCTACTAAAGCGATTCATTCGTTCTGTACAGGGTGTACATAAAGTCCGGGAATACTTCCAGTTATTTATTGCACAAGAACTAAACATTGTACAGATGTTACACATATTGCATTTTGAATGCTCTTTTTTTTTTTTTTTTTTTTTTTTTTTTTTTTTTTTTTATATATAAACATTTCCCGATATGCTAACCAAGAGTGACCCGGCAGACGTCAATCTGGTAATAAGAGTTCTTGCCATACCCGTCCCAGCAGGGCATCGTCGACTGTGGCAGTCGCTTCCCGTATTCTCTCCCAGAGCTCTGCAACATCACGTGGTAGAGGCGGTACGTACACCAGGCCTTTAATGTGTCCCCACAGAAAAAAAGTCACACGGAAATCTAGTGTTAGGGTAGGCCATTTCGAACTCCAACACAGAAAGCTCACTCCGCACCTGAACTCGCCATGTTTGCGACTAGCGCTGACTATCGGCAAATTAGCAAACTACGCTGTGGCGGTATACATGAAAAAAAAAAACTACTTTCAGGGTTTCTCTACAAAATGACATATGTATGATATCTGTGCAATGTTTGGTTCTTGTGGAATAAATAGTTGAAAGTTGAAACACGTATGTAACATAGCAGCGATGGCGAGGCATTGTAGCATCTGTGACCAGAGAGTATGCGCTTGACCGCGCGAGTGTTGCGAGCAGTTCGCTAGTTGTCGCTATGCAGAGCAGTACTCTGTCAGTAGTCGTTGCGAGTCTGTAGCTCTGTCTAGTTGAGAGCAGTACTCTGTCAGTAGTCGTCGCGTGCAGTACGCTAATAGTCGTCATGCAGAGCGGTCGGTCAGTAGTAGCAGCCCAGTGCGGTTGTGTGATGTAGGCGGTCGGCAACACTGGTCAAGATGGTGGATAAGGTATACTGTTAATTAATATAATCATTAGATAATGAAAAATTTTATTTATTGTAATTATTGTCCAACAAGTCCCCCAATAATAATTTTTATTTCAAAAGCAAAAAAAAAAAAAAGTCCATTCAGTGATAAGGAAATTCAATTAAACCGAAACATCGGTCTTTGGCCCTGTGTAAAACAATCAGAGTTAAAGTCTTACCTCAGAATAAATGGATGTCACATTTCTGCTCTTATCTTTCTGCACGGCTTGGAGGAACTGCATTGCAAATGATAATATTCCTTTTTTTTTTATTTTACTGAAAATTTTCTTTAAAAGAAGTGGAGTGAAATGGGAAGTGCAACGAAATCTTTAGTTCAATAAAAATTAAATTTTTGAAAAAAATGCTTTTGAAATAAAAATTATTATTGGGGGACTTGTTGGACAATAATTACAATAAATAAAATTTTTCATTATCTAATGATTATATTAATTAACAGTATACCTTATCCACCATCTTGACCAGTGTTGCCGACCGCCTACATCACACAACCGCACTGGGCTGCTACTACTGACCGACCGCTCTGCATGACTACTATTAGCGTACTGCACGCGACGACTACTGACAGAGTACTGCTCTCAACTAGACAGAGCTACAGACTCGCAACGACTACTGACAGAGTACTGCTCTGCATAGCGACAACTAGCGAACTGCTCGCAACACTCGCGCGGTCAAGCGCATACTCTCTGGTCACAGATGCTACAATGCCTCGCCATCGCTGCTATGTTACATACGTGTTTCAAAGTGTTCCAGAACTTCATGTACACCCTGTATTTCCAATAGTGTTACATGTAAGTTCTGTATTTTCCATAATGTTTACACCTACAAATATAACTGATGCATGGATGAGAACTGTAAAATAAGTTTGTGTTGTGCCCATCAGCTGGCGTTAAGAGTGCAGTGCCTTGACAAAATGGCGACAAAACAAGAGGAAAAGATACTTTTGCTTGCGTGACCACTTCCGCAGCAGCTGTTCAACTCCGTTACTATTGGTTAGCCGTCTTCAGGTGACTACAGTTTAATGAAAAAGAATTAAACCACATGCGTTTCGCTTTTATTCATAAAGCATCTTCCGTTATTATTCTGCAAATTGGATACATACGTTCGTACATTTTTGTTTGTTTGTGCCTTTTTTATACGATAAATACTTGTCAAACTTAAAAATGGTTCAAATGGCTCTGAGCACTATGGGACTCAACTGCTGTGGTCATCAGTCCCCTAGAACTTAGAACTACTTAAACCTAACTAACATAAGGACATCACACACATCCATGCCCGAGGCAGGATTCGAACCTGCGACCATAGCAGTCGCACGGTTCCTGACTGCGCGCCTAGAACCGCGAGACCACCGCGGCCGGCTGCCAAACTTAAAAACATGTTTTTCTCAAAGCCATGTTTTTGGGCGTGATTGTCGTCGCCAACGACACAATTTTCATCCGATTTTGGTTATCTTTGGTCTCCCATGAAGAAAGTTATTGAATTATCTTCAGTTCATCGTAGCCGATTTTTTATGTTGATATTTTTTGCGGTTAGAAAAGAGGGGTTCAAAAATGACCATTTTTTCAAATTTCGCCAATTTTTTTTTTCAAATCCGTACGCTGAACTAAAATTACATCTGTAAGGATCACGGTAATATGGTATTTTCATGTCTCAGATAACCACAATCGGAGTTACAGCGACAACCGTCGATTTACCTCCTTTCAGAGCTGCCTCGGGAATATTGGAATTACACAGTGAAGATATTAATACTTTTCAGTAAAAAATACAATAAAAACATCGATGTATACTTTATTCATTACAGCAAACTCCATTTGTCTACTACATTCCAGTACGGAAAAAATCCTGTATTTGATAAATATTTTTGCCCGTCACCATGTTGTTCCGAGTTACGGACCGGGTTTACGTATTATACGCGCTAACAAATTTGACACTTGGCGCGGTGGCTGATGGGAACGACCGTAAAGGCATTTCTCATTCACAGTCGCTCCCATCAGCTATCGCGCCGAGTGTCAACTTTGCGACAATATTACTATCCCCGCTGCCAAGCGCACTGTAACAGCTCAGAGAACGCATCACTACTGCTGTGATGGCCATGGACAGGATGTTGCTCCATAAGATATGGAACGAACTTGACTACCGCTTGGGTTCTTGTGTGACCAGAGGGACACTCATGGAACATTTGTAGAGTGCAAAATGCAGACTTGGTGTAGCCCAGCACAACGAAACGTGGTCGTCACGTTCTCTGTTGGACAGTTACGTCACGTGATCCTAAGCTCCAGTCCATCAAAATTGTTTCCGCGATCCAATGTTGGTGTATTCTCATCCGCGTACTTGCCCTAAAAATTGTTGCGTTCTTTTCCTTGTTTTTTCTGTTATTATTTTGGCCGGTTGCTGCTTTTGGTGTAGAAGTCTGCGACGACTGCACGAAGAAAAAGCTGTATCTTTCTGACATGTGTTTTCGCACACGAAACAGAAGATGGTAGAGAGGAGGTCGAAATACTGACTTCGGTCTTCGAAATTGCTCCACCGACCGAGGTAGACATCATTACGTTTGCTGCTTTCAATCATCGCACGAACGTCAAAATGGCTCTGAGCACTATGCGACTTAACTTCTGAGGTCATCAGTCGCCTAGAACTTAGAACTAATTAAACCTAACTAACCTAAGGACATCACACACATCCATGCCCGAGGCAGGATTCGAACCCGCGACCGTAGCGGTCGCTCGGCTCCAGACTGTAGCGCCTAGAACCGCATGGACACTCCGGCCGGCGCACGAGCGTCGAAATGACAGACATTGACGAAGTGATCACCATATTGGAAAGCAGCTACAATCGCTTAATAGTGGAAAAACATATGCCCCGGACGAAATGCGTGGCGGATTCTGCAGACTTTTTGCGGAAAAACTTAAGAAGTGACGTTTTCATTCGAAGAGGTCCGAAGACGTAGAATCTGATTGTAGTTGGTTCGATGCGTTACGCGCAGCTGTACGACGACTGACATTCGCTGTTCCTCTGTCTGATAAATGAAGCCTTCGGGTTTTCCCTTACGCTCTGAAACCACACACTATCTTCGTGCAGCCGTACTGGGAAGAAATGACAGGTGGGGGGGAATCACTGTGAGTAGATTTCCCGCATGACTCACCCTTTCTCTGATGCCGGTCGGCACAATGCCGCTATTGCAGACTCATATTAACAGTTTCGTCGTAAGTGCATCAGAATGTCGTTGGTGCCATTATAGTAATACCCTGGTAACTTGGTTCTTTGAATACCGCGACTTCCACACACTTTAACGAACTTCAAATCATATATTTAGAGCTTGCATACCTTTTCCAAACAGACAACGGACCAGCCACAAATATTTTGAGGATGCTAAAATTAAAAATGTGTGCTGAATACATGTTTTCAAAATGCGATTTGTAAATTATAAAATTTTAGTTAAAAATTCAACATTAAAACTAACGTTATAGGCAAAAAAAAACATTTTTTACAGACTAACGCGGCATTTTATATTTCATACAAATGCTTCGGAGTATAAAGCAGTACGAAATACATTGAAGAGCCGAAGAAATTGGTACACCTGCCTAATATCGTGTAGGGTCCCCGCGAGTACGCACAAGTGCTACAACACGACGTGGCGTGGACTCTACTAATGTCTGAAGTAATGCCGGAGGGCATTGACACCATGAACCTGGCAGGGCTGTCCGTAAATCCGTAAGAGTACGAGGGGGTGGAGATCACTTCTCAACAGCACGTTGCAAAGCATCCCAGATATGCTAAGTAATGTTCATGTCTGGGGCGTTTGGTGGCTAGCGGAATTGTTTAAACTCAGAGGAGTGTTCCTGGAACCACTCTGTAGCAATTTTGGACGTGTGGGGTGTCGCATTGTCCTGCTGGAATTGCCCATGTCCTTCAGAATGCACAATGGTTCAAAAATGGTTCAAATGGCTCTGAGCACTATGGGACTTAACATCTGTGGTCATCAGTCCCCTAGAATTTAGAACTACTTAAACCTAACTAACCTAAGGACATCACACACATCCATGCCCGAGGCAGGATTCGAACCTGCGACCGTAGCAGTCGCGCGGTTCCGGACTGAGCGCCCAGAACCGCGAGACCACCGCGGCCGGCATGCACAATGGACATGAATGGATGCAGGTGATAAGACATGATGCTTACATATGTGTCACCTGTCAGAGTCGTATCTTGCGTATCGGGGATCCCATATCACTCCATTTGCACACGCCTCACACCATTACAGAGCCTCCAACAGCTTGAACAGTCCCCTGCTAACATGCAGGGTCCATGGGTTCATGAGGTTGTCTCCGCACCCGTACATATGTCCATCCGCTGGATAAAATGTGAAACGAGACTCGTCCGACCAGGCAACGTGTTTCCAGTCATCAACAAACCAATATCAGTGTTGATGGGCCCAGGCGTGGCGTAAAGCTTTGTGTCGTGCAGTCTTCAAGAGTACACGAGTAGGCCTTCGGTTTCGAAAGCCAAATCGATGACGTTTTGTTGAATGCTTCGCACGCTGACACTTATTGATGGCCCAGCATTGAAATCTGCAGCAATTTGGGGAAGGGTTGCACTTCTATCAGTTGAACGATTCTCACCAATCGTCGGTGGTCCCGTTCTTGCAGGATCTTTTTCCGGGCGCAGTGTTGTCGGAGATTTGATGTTTTACCGTATTAGTGATATTCACGGTACACTCGTGTAATGGTCGTATGGGAAAATCTCCACTTCATCGCTACCTCGGAGATGCTAGGTACCGTCGCTCGTGCGCCACGTTCAGATTCACTTAAATCTTGATAACCAGCCATTGTAGCATCAATAAACGACTAACAACTGCGCTACACACTTGTCGTCTTATGTAGGCATTGCCGACTGCAGCGCCGTGTTCTGCCTGTTTGCACATTTCTGTATTCGAATACGCATGCCTATACTAGTTTCTTTGGCGCTTCAGTCTGTAATAACTGTGTATGTAAATGAGAACAATAATTTTTTTCCAGAATGAATTTTCACTTTGCAGGGGACACTGTGCTGATTTAACTTTAAAGTGGATAGTTAGTTTTAATCAAAATAACAAAATTTTGCTATGTATGTCAAAATTCTTGAACGCGTTTCACCTGCTATTGATATTTCCACCCATGTATTTTAAAATATTACCAAGGCTTTGAATTCATCCTACGAGATTAATTTCGAATACTTGACCATACGAAGATCTATTGTCCTCTTCAGGTCTGTGTTGAAGCGTGAGATGCAATCGCAACACAAAAGCGCGTGCGCTGTCTTGACTGCAACACTGAGCTCAAGATGACTGTAGATGCAGCCGACACCAGCTATTGTAAAGATAAACTAGTAATTGTCGGCAAATAAAAGAATAAAAAAGGATGATACCGGATGTCTTTGTAATGACTGTAGTTAAAATATGTGATTTTAATTTCTAAAATTAACGTTTATTGTTATACTGTTATAATCATTAGTTGTTACTTAGGGCATGTAGAGCCCTTCGTCTGCCTTTTGTAAGGTGCCTCTTACGTGAGGAAGACATTTTTACCAGTTTTAATAAATTATTGTCTCTTATTGATGTATTCACGATAGTTAGGAAGTGCTGTAGTCCGTACCCGGCCATGAGTCGGAGAGCATTTCCCAAGCTGGATGGCTAGGTGAAGAAGCGACCATATGTCGCGCGTAGTGGGGTGGGGCTCGGCGCTGGACCGTAGCAACAAGCGTCAGCCTGGGAAATATACGTGACGGGAAGTACCGCCATCTTCGCGCCACATTCACTGATTTTGTTTATTTACATTTAAGTCCTTTATGACAACATGAATACTAGGAGGCTCTGGATGTTTAAAACAATTTATCATAATTTTGCCTCGTTAAAATTCACACCCGTTCATTAACAAATGCATATCTTAGTAAGTACGAACTTGATAAGAAATCCACGAACTGTGACGAAACTAGTAAGAGATACGGACTGCCCGCCAAAGTCGGCAGTCGGCGTTAAGAGCTCTTCCTGTCTTGTTCGATGGTAGCCATGCTCTCGGTTACGAGTAGTTTGTGACATGAGTGTTTCATTATTGATCTAATAGGAATAAAAGTGATATTACGGCATTCTGAATGTTAATTTCGAGTAAATAGATACCCTAAAGTTGACCGACAGCAATTTCAGACAATTAGCTTCCACTGACAGAGACATCCAATGCGCCAATGAAGAATCTGCACGGGACGACATTTATGAGAGCTGCACTGCGCACAGGTAGGAGGAAATCCGACGACACGACCCACCAAGGCGGATCAAGGAAGGTCCGACTTACACTCGCAAATTCCGGGTGGAAATGCTGACCAGTTATACTGTGTCACATATACCACCCTCTACGGACTCGCGGCTGAGTAATAACAGTATCAGTTTAGAAGCAAGGGGATCTAGCACTTTTCATACTTTAGGCTTCGAAAAATTGCAAAATTATCTATTAAATCACGCGACTGCCAACTAAAAGACAACTAGTTTACTAATATCATTACTTATTATAGCTATTAGAATTTTAACCCCCAAAGAAGACAGGTGTTGTCAGAGACCTCACATACGTAGCTAATATTTCAAATAGCAGGATAGTTAATGTAACTGGAAATCACCAGCTTATTTTTGTGATTTTGGCTTGGAGCATGCTGTACCCATTCACCCAGGTTTTTGAATCTTCTCTGTTGCACCCAAATGTCGCACGATGGTGAAATGATCACAGTTCATCCCATCTGCTGGTTCTCGAAAACACTGACGTGGACCATTATGGATTAATGCGCTTAAACGATCAACAAACCCGAAGGCCTTCCTGAACGTGGGGAGTCACTAATATCAAAGCTATCCTCCTTAAAACGAGAAAACTCCTTTATTGTCGTACGCTGTCAAATGGTATTAACCCCATATACGTCGCAGATGTTTCTGGTCGCCTGCGCAGCTGTCACTCTCTGTAGAATTCAAAGAGAAGAATTTGTTGGAAATGTTCCGATTTCTCCACTTGCCACTTAATTTTCTAGCGTCGACAACTCCACTCACTATCACCAAATGACAAAATGACAATATGTAAACTCAAATACCGAAAGCGAACTACAAATAAAAAAAATGACAATCGAAAAATGAACGCCGGCCGTGCTGGCCAAGCGGTTCTAGGCGCTACAGTCTGGAAACGCGCGACCGCTACGGTCGCAGGTTCGAATCCTGCTTCGGGCATGGATGTGTGTGATGTCCTTAGGTTAGTTATGTTTAAGTAGATCCAAGTTCTAGGGGACTGATGACCTCAGACGTTGAGTCCCATAGTGCTCAGAGCCATTAATTAAATTATCTGTCAGTCAACAGACGAAGTCGGCCTGTACGCTTTTGTGCTGTATGTGTCCCTTCACTCTTCCATTTCACTATCACATCGGAAACAGTGGACCTTGGGATGTTCAGGAGTGTGGAAATCTCGCACACAGACGTACAAGTGACACCCAATCAACTGACCACGTTCGAAGTCCGCGAGTTGCGCGGAGGCCCCATTCTGCTCTCTCACGATGTCTAATGACTACTGAGTTCCCTGATATGGAGTACCTGGCAGTAGGCGGCAGCACAATGCATCTAATATGAAAAACGTATGTTTTTGGGGGTGTCGGGATACTTTTGATCACATCGTGTATGTTGCTGCGTACGAAATTTAGCTAACATATTGAATTTTTCTTTAGACTTGGTTGCAGTTCTCCGTCTGTCACCAATCTGTAGCGCACACATTTGCGATGGCACCGCGCCAGCCATAAAGCCAAAGTGAAATTTCCACAACATTTCTCATATTTCATAAACGGTTTCAGGTATCGAAATGAGGTTTTGACAAATGATAGCACACAAAGAGGAGAGTACTTTGCTGTATGGGAATTATGCGAAGCTTCATTATCTTCCGTGTTATTCTATTAACTACAGACTTTTCCGATTGTAACCTCCCCATCACTTATCGCCCTTAATGACAATAAAAAACTAAACCGCGTGTACCTAATGGAAATTTGGGAAAAGCAATCATCACTGAAGTTAATCTGTCGGTAAAGAGGGAGGAAAGGGTTACATCTAAATGAAAGGAAACATGCAAATGAAATAGGCGAAAATTAATTTTTAGAAAAGGGTAAAATTAATGAAGAAAGTAAATGTGCGGTCGTTACGTTAACAATTAATTGGCGTTAATTAGATATTTGAGATTTGGGGAAAACTACGGTCGCCAGTCATATGGACAACTACTATAATAACTGAAAATGAAAGATTAATGCACATATAATTAGCACTAAAAGCGTGGCAACTGAAGGTTTACACATGCTGTGTGAAAACTGAATGTTTGTCAGAACTAATAAATTTCGCTACACTCTGACTTAATTTAGCAAAAGAATTAATAAAACCGGAAAATTGAAAGTTAATTTAGTGACCGAAATTAATAATGAACTTTGTTTCTGAAGCACATCGAAATTCAATAAAATAAGGTTAGTCTTGGGCTACCTCAACAATCATTTCAAAAGCTACTTGAATTTACGCAATTTAGAAATAAGAGATTTAACTTTGAACTTGAATTAAATGATTCTGAACAATTAACAATAGTAAAATTTAGTACACACAAAGCTGAGCTGCAGTCACAGGTAAGCTAAAATATGGTAACAAAACTCGCACTCTTAATTTGTGCTTGTGTAATCTAAATATTGTAGCCAGCTATGAATACCTTAACTGAACTTTGAAATTAAAGCAGTGAAATGGAATGATATTACTTCAACGCTGGCGTATGAATTTCAACGACACTCGGGTTCATTCCAGAAAAGGAAGGGACCCTGCTTGGTAATGCAATTGGGACAATGAGCAACAAAGGTTCATGCTAAGTTGCTGTATTTTTGTGATGCAACAGTTTGAAAAGCTGAGGTCTGCCATACAGTTCTAAAACTTTACGTGCTTCCAGTCTTCCTTGTTGATTGATTGAAGGTTTGCAGTCGTCGATCGGGGAGGTGGCGACAGTCACTCATTGTCGGCCGTCGCTGTTGCAGAAGCTGTATGTTGGCGCGCCTCCTTCTCGACACGGTCACCAGGCGAAACGGGCTCTTGATGTGCGCCAGCTAATGCTTCCCGTCCGCGACACCGTGTCAGGAACTATCATAGCAAGTCGAGTGCAATTACATACATGCTGCCAAACGCCGAAAGCGCGGCAACTCACGGGAGCGTCACACAACACACTTGCTCCACCGCCCTACTCCAGCCAGACTCCCACTGCCCGCGCTCCATGCGGCAGAGTTAACACTGTCAAAGATCCTAAACACTTTGGTTCTCCACACGATCTATCGATGTAATCGTTCGATAGCATAGGAGGATATGCATTTCCGGCGTTACACGATGAAAGAATGGCATTCTTCAATGGTCCATACAAGTGGAAATCCGAGGGGCTAGTTCAGGTGTGACAGCCGTGGATGGTCTCCTCTTACGCCGCAAATCGTGGAGCTCCGCTGTACCTTTTGTCGACAGCAGATGCTCCAAAGACTTTGCACAAGCGATTGTGAATATTCCCCACAGTTTCTTTCTGTGCAGTGAGAAATTCAATGGCGGCACTTTGCTTGTAACGTACATCACCTACAGACGCCATTTTGAAACTGTTCTACAGCTACGCTATCTGTCGGAAGCGACGGAAACTTGGCGCGCTCATTCAGGGGACTTCAAAAAATACATACGTAGCGTTTCGCATTCGTAGCATTGTTTTGGGCTGAGGAAAAATGCGCTGCATTACTTTCTTGGAAACCCTCGTATAATAACGCAGTATTTCAAACCAGTGCGAAGTTTACGGATAAAAATGACTGCTTGTTACAAGAGGTTTGTTTAAAAACGAAAAATGTCAGCACTGCTGCTATCGGTGATTGATATTTCGTTTTTTTACTCGTTTTTTAGTAAAAGAAAAAAAAACGTCTGTTATAAACGAGAACCGACAAATACCGAAAAGTATAAGTTTTTCGGAACTAAAATACCGCCATCGGTTTTAATCGGTCGGTTATTCCCATGCCTAGTGGCTGGGTGGGACAGGGAACAAGTCGCGCCACGAGTTACGTGTTCAAGCAAGGAAAGTATGTAAGCGAAACAGACGAATGGGGAACCATTACAGCTACTGTACTACCGCAAATGGGGAAATCCACTTACGTAACTTCCACAAAGCGCTTGTTAACTTACGGCATCCTGCGCTCAGTGAGGCTGCTACCACAATCGGCACGGCAGCACGGGAAGTGACTGACTCTACACTCTAGTGCGAGATGCTATGTGTCTAACTGCATGATCTCTATGGGGTCGATCGCCGGGATTGCAGATATCGTTAACGCGCCGTTTTCGGGATTCGGGGAGAAGACCCCGCCACGTATTGGATCCGCCTCCAGGATTAACGACGACAGGCCAGCCAACCTGGATGTGGTTTTTAGGCGCATGTCTAAGTGAATACCTGGCCGGTACCCACGTCTCGCCTCGCCTCGCAAGTGAAACTCTCCCGCGCACCCCCGTCAGATTTAGTGGCAAGATGGCTCAGTCAAAAACTGAACACAGATCAACATGAAAACAAGAAGAAGGTGTACTGAACTGTGGTAAAAAGCGTAATAGAAACAGTGAACGGTCGGACAAGAAATGCAATATAGAGCAGCTTGTGACAGCAGCGGGCGAGCTGTGTTCAAACTTCGCTCGTGCGCCTGTTCGCAACAGCGAGGTGTACGGAAGGGACCTATAAATGCAGTTGACTCTGCACAACTACTCTGTTAGCGGCTGAAAGGAAGTGGCTTTCGAATGGGAACCGCAAACGTTTGATAAGGCGACAAGTCAACCGAATCCTCCACCGGAAAACATGTCTGGTATTCGTGAAATCTTCTCGGCTGATCACCCGAGAAGATTTCACGAATGGAATACGCCGAGAAAGTCTCAAATCACATGTCTGGTATGTCATACCCGGCATTAGTGGTAGTACGTGTGTCATGTAATAGGAATGTCTTACCGACGCACCTAACTTGTACGCCTGGTAAGTGAGTGAAGTATGCCTCCTTGTCCGATTTAGGTGTTCGTATGAACGTGAATGTGATCACTCCCAAGGAAATGATGAAAACATAGTATTTTGTCACGTAAGCTGCAACAAATGAACGTAACAGTTTCACAATCACACAGTTTCTCTTTGCCCAGTCAAAACACGTTTTTAGTCTTTAATGTTGCTTTCCGTTTTGACTCTTAAATTCCTTTGCTGTAACATAGTACACACCTACAATTAATAATGTCAGTAGAGAGCCAGGATGTGAATCGGGCATTCAACAAAGCTACGATCCCCCTTGAAAATGTCCTCCGCTGATGGGAACGAAACGTCGGGTTTTAAAGTGAAATTCCTTCAATGGCTCTGCGCACTATGGGACTTAACATCTGAGGTCATCAGTCCCCTAAAACTTAGGTTTAAGTAGTTCTAACTAACCTAACGACATCACACACATCCATGCCCGAGGCAGGACTCAACCTGCGACCGTAGCGGTCGCGCGGTTCCAGATTGTAGCGCCTAGAACCGCTCGGCCCCTACGGCCGGCTGAAATCCCTTCGACCACAGCATAATAGCCCGGTATATTTTAGTAACTGTGACAATTCCGCCCGCGAAAGTTTACATTTTACAAATACTTCACACCCGTCTGTCTGTTGTTTTCATTTCTGTCAGACGTCTATGTGGTATCTCGCCTGTTCTCAGTGTTCATCATGTTTACTTGAGACGGTAACGTATTCTTACCACATGAGTTGTATTGTACAACCAGTATATAGTACGACAACCGCCAACACTGCAGAAAGAGAACAAACATTTCAATGACGGCACGGACAGTTCTTAATGTTGTGGGGAAAAAAGATATATATGGCACGAGAGAGATTTGAACACGCCTTACAGTTCAGTACACCTCCTTCCTGTTTTCATGCTTGATCTGTATTCGGTTTTTGAGGTTGTCCACTGAGTCATATTACCACTAAATCTGAGGGGAGTGCGATGGGGAGTGTCCCATGTTAGATAGACGCTACACATGCGCAAACATTTAGACAACGTCCTCATGCTTGAGTATGAGATATTAGTCTAGGCACAGACAAAATACTATTGGACTTAACACCTGAGGTCATCAGTCCCCTAGAACTTAGAACTATTTAAACCTAACTAACCTAAGGACAACACACACATCCATGCCCGAGGCAGGATTCGAACCTGCGACCGTAGCGGTCGCGCGGTTCCAGACTGAATGGACACAGGCAGATGGAGTACACAAACTCACTGCCCAGTGGGGGAGAGGAGAGGAGTTGGCACCAGGAAGGACGTCTGAGCACTAGTCGTCTCTAACGTTAGCTAAAACCCATAAATAATGGTGCAGACATCATATTAAACAATGTGATGCACAAGTTCAGGGGCTTTCAATAAGTAATGAACATTTTTTTTGTCGGCTAGTTTCACTTGAAAAAAAAATGCTGAATTTGTTGTGGGACACCGTGGAATATTCGCGCTTCAGCGCCTATAATTTCATGAAGTAGCGATAGATGGCGGCCCTATACGTAGCCTTCAAAATGGCGTCTGTAACGGAGGTGCTGTCAATAATTTTCTTTTGGTGGAAAACCAGAGCAACACAGATATTCATAGGTTCTTGCAGAATGTCTACGGAGACCCGGCAGTTAACAAAAGATCGTCCAAATCTCTCCGATCTCCCGCGTGTCAGCCAGCCACATACAGCTGTGACTTCTGCAGCATGGGAACGTGTGGACACTCTCATTCGAGGTGATAGACGGATCATAAATAAAACGCCTCGCTGCTCAGCTCGACGTTTCTGTTTAGGAATATGCGTACACGACAGGAGCTCACAAAACGTCGCTGCACTGTTCTACCTCGTCCACGGTACAGTCCGCATCTCGCACCTTCCGACTTCCCACCTATTTGGCCCAATGAAGGATGCTATCCCCACAGCAGTACGTTGATGATGGAGAAGTAATTGGTGCAGCAAGACATTGGCTCTGATGTCGACTAGTAGAGTGGTACCATGCGGGCATAACGGCCTCCCACTAGGATGGCGCGACCCCCTCCCATTGAACGGAAAATTTGTGGAAAAATAGGGTTTTGTAGCCAAAAGGAGGGGGGGGAGGGGTAATAATATGGTGTATTGGAATCCTGAATAAAACCAACCTACTTTCAGCAAAAAAATGTGGCGTTGCTTATTGAAAGCCCCTCGTGCTCAGAGCAATGCCTTTTGTATACATCCACAGTTAACTTACGCTTTCTGTATAATTGAAAGAAAATGTCAGAGAAACACAGATAATGCTATTAAAACGTTTCCGACTTCCCCCCTCGAATCCAGAATTTCTAAATAAATCTGTGGACGCAAGGAATACTAGACACCAATGAAATAGTTTGATGTGCAGCGATCTTTTTGCAAATGATAAAACAGCTGTAGAAAGACTGTAATGTACGGAGGTATTCGTTTTCCCAGCCATTTGCAGCAGAAAATTAATAAGACAATCTGATAGCATTGGTCGATGCGTGACACTTTTGAACTCCTAATTTCCCGAATATTTATGTGATCCATACTGATGATAAAACATTTTTATTTGTAGCTTGTCGGATTTAATATTTAGAACAAGGAACTTACAAAAGCAATGATTTTATTGTCTAATAATATCTGCACAACTTTTTTTATTAGGTGTGGCGAGATAGGTGTTTCCATCAAATAGGACCCGCAAATAGCTTAAAGTTCTCATGTCAATGCTCTGCTCATTTTGTGTCGGTATGTTTTCATTCAATTAGTCGTATATCAAAAGTGAAAGCAAGCCCTGTCTTGTACAGAATTATCATTTTTGAGACATTAAATTTTGGAAGATCTTAGGAAGAATACGAAAAATATGGTTTTAGCAGCAGCAGACACGCATCAGTATTAACAGCGAACTGCAAACCAACCACACAGCGTTGGGAGGATCAGTAAATAGTAATGATAGTTTTCCTATGTAGCAGAACAATTTTACAGTTTGCTGTTGTGACGTCATACGTAACGGACTTGCTTCGTGTAGTAATCCCTCCAGCATTGAGCTAATTGAGATAACAATGGCAATGATTCCCTCTGACGACGGGGGGCCAGATGGCGATCTTTCCCTGTTGTGGTCACAATGTCTGACCTACTACTTAGGCGATGTGTACGACCATCCTTTCCGCGCATATTTCACTACTGGAGCAACAGCCGTTATGGATGAAGAAATGTCGCAGAACGAGAAACCCATTTTCTGGAAACCGAACATTCTATCCCATTCGTACTCATGCTGACGAGGGATACTGAGCACCTGTTCATATTTCCGCTTTGTTTCGGGGCATTTTATGGACTTAGAATCATGTAACAATGACCGTTTAGGTCCCCCCGCAAGAGCTCAGCGCCATGTGTATTGTCTTAATCACTTACTGCTTTATACTGTTCATACTGTTCTGCACTTAGTCAGATTTTGAATTAATTAGTGCTGTTCACGCTAGGTGCTGCAATTTTCACGAAGTGTATATTAAAGTTCACTTACTGGTACCGTGTAACGGAGAAATCTGTAAAGTGCTTCCCTCTATGAGCAGAAGCCAAGAAACAAAAAAAGAGATAAGTTTTTAAAGCTTTGACGTTCGACAGAAGATTAACTGAAGGGCAGCGTTCGAGTCTTCCGAGAATTTTCAGTAATTAACACTTGTTTATGAAAAAAGTAGGGCCGCGAGGCACTTTTCTTTATCACAATTCTGGGAAACTCTTCACTAACGTGGGACTGACGGTAGAAGTGGAACAGATTAGAAGAAAGATTTTCTGCATAAGCTCAGAGATCATTAAACAAATATCTTTCTGGTGATAACGTTGAAGTTCATTTCATACGTCGGTATCACATAAACTAATGAAAAATAAGGCGACACCATATTACTTGCATATGAGTAGAACAGCTTCTAGTCGTAGCTTTTTCGAACGAATGCAGTACTGTGGCGCGAAAGGATAGCAATACATTCAGCGATACGCGATGATAATGCTCGCCCTGTTATACTTGTTCCTGAAACCGAAATTGCTGCACGTTTTGGTGTAACAGCCATTTCTCAAACCGAGCGAGGTGGCGCAGCGGTTAAACACTGGACCCGCATGCGAGAGGACGACGGTACAAACCTGCGTCCGCCCATCCTGATTTAGGTTTTTCGTGATTTTCCTAAATCGCTTCAGGCAAATGCTGGGATGGTTCCTTCCCCTATTCTTCCCTAATCCAATGTGACGGACGACCTCGCCGTGTGTCCCACTCCGGCGTATCAACCAACCAACAATTTCTCAAGGACTAGTCAGCATTGTTACGCGCAGTGCAGTTGTATGTAGTGTGCTAGAAAATAACTTTTAGCGCCACTAAAAAGAATACCAATTTTACGTATATTGAGATGTATGTCTGTCTGTTGTTAAGAGACGTCTCTTGCTTTACGGACAAAGGAACAAATGCCACAGAAAAAGTAGCCTGCGACTATGTCATTACATCATTACTCGCAAGTATCTGGAAATGAGTGTTAGAATTTCGACATTCAGAAACTTGGGTGTTTAATGTTTCGCTCATTAAACTACTGTCATAATCTACTCAGGAAGAGATCTGATTTTTCGTCAAAGGCTTAACGCAATAAGTCAAGTATTAAGTTAGTCAGAAACTGTATATGTCTTGATAACTAACGGCGCAACTATTTGAGAACAGCGTTTTCTGACAAACTTTACACACAATTTCAAACCTTTTAGAAACATTTGCTTCTGGCACTCACCCCCTCCTTCCCTCCACGATTTATGCAGTAAAACGTCAGCGTCAGGCACGACGTTTTAATTTACTACCTCGATACTGCTAAATCTATTCATAAAGCATTTTACAGACAGCATCCACATACACCGCTGAACATATCTGCAAGACTGTATAACTGTACGACACATAGTTAAAGAGATAAAACATCGTAAACAGTGAAATTTGATTTTCACTTTTTCATTAGTCCTTGGGTGAATAGCTCGAAATTAATAAAACCAACGTAGTTAAGATTTTGTATGTTTAACTATAAATATTTTGCAAGCTTAAGTTCAAATATTTAACGTCTTAACTAAATTTTTAAATTAAGTAGGCATTTGAAGCTGTTTTGTATATGGGAGCTAGATTTTTAGAGGATGTGGGGGTGGGGGTTTACTGGTGCGAAGTTAATAGGCGAGACAGAAGAGACAGAGGAGAACGCCAGACACCGACACCGACTGATTTGGTAAGCGCGAGAGCGCTATGTGGATGTGCATCAGCGAAGTCCCTACAACAGGCGTTGTGCATCGCGGGGAGAATTGCTTAATACTTAGAGCGCGTATCTAGTTTCCAAGAATATTCGGGCAACAAATTATGTGACATCTTGGGTTGTCGGGTGTTCTGCCGGATATCAGCGTCGTACTTGCACGACATTTCGGTCACGTAGCTCGTAACCTTCGTCAGGTGCGACCTGAGACTGCTCCTCGAATGGACCTGGTCCAGTATTTATGCCTATGGCCTTCCCCCTCCACCAACGGCTACAGGCGCTTCCTCTGTGGTCCGCGCCCATTCCCGACCATCACGAGAAAATTTGAAGAAAAGAAAATAAATAAATAAAGATCATAAGCAACCTTCCGGACCAGCCTTTCTTTCCGCGCTTCATTCACGAGTGGAAAAGTAAATCGTAGTGGTACAGAAGAGCCCTCCGCCACACATCATAAGTTGCCTAGCGGACTGTAGGCTTGGAAATTTCATTGCTCTTACGTTGACTGAGAGGCCGAAGTAAGCTAAAGACGAATTACCTCGATTTTCGTAACTTGGACCCTACTTTCCTGATTGGTTTACGTAAGCGCTCAAGGGACCCAATCAACGTCAATCAAATTCTTACACTAAAAGAAAAAAAATCGTCATTTTCCACGGGTATCGCACACTACTTGTTCAATTGCTACAAACATCAAAACGAAATATTGAAAATAAATACCAGTGTAATCTATCCAATGGTTGATTTTCAGTCTTAAAATGGAATAGTGTTACGTTGCTTCAAAACAATGCTGACTATTTGCAAACTTTTTTTCCTAGATTGATTTATAACTCATAAATGTGAAATGTTAAATGTTGTCAGTAATTTGTTGCGCTAATTTCAAGTTTTGGTGAAAGAAACTTTCGTATCACGCTGTTATAGAATTTCCCTAGCAAGAATCTTCGCCCAGATTGACAACGCCTTCTCGGATGTCATTACGTAACAGCACATATGTGATAACAATGACCGAACGTTCTACTTTGCAAGCACTGGAACAGTGATTACCCCCACAAATACTAATAAATCAAATATACACACAACCGAAGCCCTGCTAATATCTTATTTTTAGTAAACACTCTGCCGAGGTAGTTGTCCGAAACTGAGTAGACATCCAAAAAAATTTTTTGATGCGTAAAAAATCAGTTTTTTACAATATCAAGCATTATGAAACCAATATAAACATAACGAGAAGCGCGAAATGCTAATAATGATATAAAAGACCCTTAAAGCCCAAAATCAAAGATAACCAGCGCGATTTGCTTAATCAAAACATTGTTGCGAAAAGTAAGTATTGTTAACGACACTCACCACTGCGCAGATGAAAGGCGACTTTATCAAAATTATCAGCTTCTGGTACTACCGTGAAATATCAGAGGCACTTCAGTGCTGCCAACTTCGATAGTCTTGATATCCAGTCGAACGACTGATACCGATAGCGAAATTTAGCGCACAGCAAATAATTTTTTTATTTACATTTTTACACATCGTACACCATTTCTGCCCCTCTAATTATCAGTCTGTGATACACTAATGTGATTTCGAGACGAAATTTTTTGTTCTCATATTATTAACTGCACTGGTGCAAGAATAAAATATCGAACAGGTGAATTTATAACTAAAGACGAAAATATACCGACGTGTTGCGTATCACCTGGGTCCCTTGACCGAGAGCGCCAGCTTCAGCCAAAGATAACGTTCCATCAAGTGGATCTCTCTCTCTCTCTCTCTCTCTCTCTCGTTGCATCCGAACTGAAGACTGCATTTCTGTAAAAAATCTGATATACAGTGCAGATGTGCAAATCACAGTGAAACGAAGATGCGTTCAGTCAGCTAGGTTTAGTTTCTTCTTAATCTTGATTTGTCCAACACTAAAATAAGATGTACACCATTCCGGCTGTGATACATTTAGCAGTCATCCGAAGACAAGAATGTTACTGTTTACCTCCTTGTTTTAACGTAGGCGAAATTCTGTTAGCTACAAAAGTTAAAACAATAATAAAATAATAATAATAATAATAACAACTTGGAGTAGCTCTGCATTCTCAAAGTAAATGTGTAATTAGCGTCTGTTAGTCATTCTTGGGTTAGTGAGTTCCCACTAAATTGGAAAACCATATTCAGAGTTGCGGCAATAAACACAGTTCATCACTCGTCGCATTTCTCCGATCGATGGACAACACAGTATTTCATGTAATGGAAACATTACAAATATTGAGAAAAAATGTAGTATTGATATAGTTTCCTATTTAAAAGCTGCACTTGCAATTGCCTTTGTCCTTGTAAAACATTCTGTATAAGCTATTTGTAAAAGCACAGTTTCAAGAACATTTGTTTAACTTGCGCGTATGAAAGAAATCTCCCCACCTTTATTCCCCACAAGAACCGAAACAAGATTATTATTGATCGTTTAAATTTTACAACTTTTCCGTAATAATCTATACAAATAAGTCTCAATAACAATTTCCTTAGCTGGTGCGATTTCCATGAGGCAGTGCCAAAAAAGTCCGTAGACTCGTCGATGCGATTCAACATTTTGATGCTATCTTTTTCCTCATTCCCAAACGAAGTGTTGTATGCACCTCTTGACATACCTGAAAAGCACCCATTTTGACACGGAACGATTGTCGTGTCGCAACGGCGTATTATGTGGCTTTGCTGACTCATTTACAGCGACACGCGTTATCATCGTAAAATGTCATGTTCAGTAGACAATTACAGTAGAATTAATAAAAAAATATTTTCGTACTTTAATAATTTTTTTGTAAGTAATACGTATTAATATATACATCTCTACTTAACTAATAAAAGGTCGTTTGAGACTACGATATCAGTACTGTTCATTGCAAGGAAAGCTTTGACACCTATTGCATTCCATGAAAGACAACATGTTTACGCCAGTGACTGTTAAACTTTTTGTTTCCACTGCTAAGTAGTGCGGATGTATATAACAGCAAATGACATCGACATATAAATGTGTCAGCGTGTATTAAGTTGACATGGCTTAAAGCCAAAACATGTAAGTAAACATGGTTACCTAGCTGCATTTTTCAAATTGTGTAATCGGTCGAATGTCAAAATACATAACGATTTTTGTAAAATATTTGATGAAAATTTTATATTTCAGCTGCACTTGATAATCGCCTAAGACCGAAATTGCAATAGTGGAAATAATAAGCTTAACAGTCACTGGTGTGAAGATGACGTCTTTCAAAAAATTTTACATAACTGTGAATCTCAGTTATGAAAAGTTAATTTATTACATTCTATTTTTCAACAGTAATTCTGAAATAATTTGATATCGCTGTGTGCATCCAAGGAAAAGATGAGGCCTCCCAATCATGCCACAGTCACAAATAAGTCCAGTAATGACGCTAAAGATTCTGGTAAAAGTTTACATATTAAAATCATAAGCGAATTATTGTCACTACGGAACTTCAGCGAAACTTCTTGCCCCGGACTCGCATTCGGGAGGACGACAGTTCAAAACCGTGTCCGGCCATCCAGATTTAGGTTTTCCGTGATTTTCCTGAATCGCTTCCAGGAAAATGTAGGGATGATTCCTTTCAGAACGATTTTGTTCTTCATCCTCGAAACATTCCGAACTTGTGCTCCGTCTGTAACCACTTCGTTTTCTACAGAACGTTAAAGCCTAATGTTGCTTCATCCTTCATAACCTCTCCGTCGTCGACGCTATACAGTATACCCCATCCTCCTTCGTCTGTGCTGTGTGAATCACTCGGAACTGTGTACCTTCTATTACACCAATACACGGTGAAGCAGAACTCAACCGACATACTTTTATAGACGATAGTGTGGGCCTGGTTTTATCTGCACGATGTCTTTGGGAGACATACGTAGATAGCTGAAGAATCTTTGTACTTTCTGTCCTGAGAGCCCAGTTACTGAAGTTTCCTGAACACACAGACTTCGATTTATTGGTAGAATACTGGGGAAGTTCAAGCGGTCTATAAAGGAGATTGCTTACAAATCGTTTCTGGGGCCCATTCTAGACTATTGCTTAAGTGTGTGGGAGGCGTGCCATATAGGGCAAGAGGGGATATTGAACGTACACAGAGAAGGGCACCACGAATGGTCGTAAGCTTGTTTGACCCATGGGAGAGTTTCACAGAGATATTGAAGGAATTGAACGGGGTCACTCTTGGAAATAGACGTAATCTGTCCAGAGAAAGTCTACTAATAAAGTTTCAAGAACTGCCTATCGCTCGCATAGGGACCGTGAGGTCAAGATTAGAACAATTACTGTACGCACAGAAGTGTTCAAACAGTCATTGTTCTCGCGCTCCATACGTGAATGGAACGAGAAGAAACCCTAATAACTGGTAAAGCGGGACGTACCCTCTGCATTCACCTCACGGTGGTTTGCTGAGTGTATACTGTCCTTCTAAATTTCACACAAGTTCGTCCGCGAAACTTACAAGACCCCTGGAAGAAAAGATATTTTGTGTAGTTTGGAAAGTAGGAAGTGAGATTTTGGTGGAAGTGAAACTGTGTGGACGAGTCGCTAGTCGTACTTGGCTACTAGCTCTGTGGGTAGTGCTCTGGCCCGAGAAAAGAAAGGAAAGAGTGTCCGTACCGATTCGCAGTCCAGCACACAGTTTTAATCTGTCTGGAAGTTTGCCATCATCATAGACTCCGCCGCAGAGTGGAAAATTCGTTCGGGATTTCTGGTTACACTTTCTCGCCAGTCAAATATCCTGCGATCCTTCACAGAGGCCTTCTTTGTGTACAGGGCTATTACAAATGATTGAAGCGATTTCATAAATTCACTGTAGCTCCATTCATTGACATATGGTCAAGACACACTACAGATACGTAGGAAAACTCATAAAGTTTTGTTCGGCTGAAGCCGCACTTCAGGTTTCTGCCGCCAGAGCGCTCGAGAGCGCAGTGAGACAAAATGGCGACAGGAGCCAAGAAAGCGTATGTCGTGCTTGAAATGCACTCACATCAGTCAGTCATAACAGTGCAACGACACTTCAGGACGAAGTTCAACAAAGATCCACCAACTGCTAACTCCATTCGGCGATGGTATGCGCAGTTTAAAGCTTCTGGATGCCTCTGTAAGGGGAAATCAAGGGGTCGGCCTGCAGTGAGCGAAGAAACGGTTGAACGCGTGCGGGCAAGTTTCACGCATAGCCCGCGGAAGCCGACGGTTTGGAAAATCTTACGGAAAAGGCTAAAGCAGAAGCCTTACTGTTTACAATTGCTACAAGCCCTGACACCCGATGACAAAGTCAAACGCTTTGAATTTTCGGCGCGGTTGCAACAGCTCATGGAAGAGGATGCGTTCAGTGCGAAACTTGTTTTTAGTGATGAAGCAACATTTTTTCTTAATGGTGAAGTGAACAGACACAATGTGCGAATCTGGGCGGTAGAGAATCCTCGCGCATTCGTGCAGGAAATTCGCAGTTCACCCAAAGTTAACGTGTTTTGTGCAATCTCACGGTTTAATAAAGTTTACGGCCCCTTTTTCTTCTGCGAAAAAAACGTTACAGGATACGTGTATCTGGACATGCTGGAAAATTGGCTCATGCGACAACTGGAGACCGACAGCGCCGACTTCATCTTTCAACAGGATGGTGCTCCACGCACTTCCATCATGATGTTCGGCATTTCTTAAACGGGAGATTGGAAAACCGATGGATCGGTCGTGTTGGAGATCATGATCAGCAACTCATGTCATGGCCTCCACGCTCTCCCAACTTAACCCCATACGATTTCTTTCTGTGGGGTTATATGAAAGATTCAGTGTTTGAACCTCCTCTACCAAGAAACGTGCCAGAACTGCGAGCTCGCATCAACAATGCTTTCAAACTCATTGATGGGGACATGCTGCGCCGAGTGTGGGAGGAACTTCATTATCGGCTTGATGTCTGCCGAATCACTAAAGGGGCACATATCGAACATTTGTGAATGCCTAAAAAAACTTTTTGAGTTTTTGTGTGTGTGTGCAAAGCATTGTGAAAATATCTCAAATAATAAAGTTATTGTACAGCTGTGAAATCGCTTCAATCATTTGTAATAACCGTGTACATATCTTTTAGTTTCATTTGATATCGATCTCGTATGCTTGAACACTATTCTTCAATGAAGGGCTGTACAAGTCTTTTTGTTTGCAATCTTTTTTATATATAAAAAATATTGAGATTTTCCAGTAACGTGCCTATGGCTGGAGGCTTTCCACCTTGTGTACCTGCAAACGAGCCTATATGCTCGTTCCACTTCGTCTCTCTCTCTCTCTCTCTCTCTCTCTCTCTCTCTCTCTCTCTCTCTCTACACACTGTCACTCGCCCCCCAAAACTGATACGTAATTACTGAACCTAGTTGTGGAGTAAAAGGATATCAAATTTTTTCTTCGAATACTCCACTGTTCATTTCTCTGCTACATGCCAGTCTCTGCACCAGAGGTCACCACTTGATACAAAAATTGAACTACCCAGAAGACATAGTCGGATCTCAATATAACCTGGTACACGAACGTAGCTTTGGATGGTTTGTAAAAGATCGAAGTTACAATTCTTTGCGACAGGTGGAACGGCCGCTGGAGTGCATTAGCGTTGTTCGTATTTGCTGTTGTTTCCAGACTACATACAGTATACGAGATCTGTTCGAATTATTCCGGAACTTGGTCCACAATTTTTTTTTCCTATTGTGTATGGTCTCCGAAATACCCTCATCCACAGTTGGTATTTCGCTCCCAATGCCGCTTCCACTTTTGGAAGCAGTCTTGGGTACTCTTTCTTGTTGCTGGAATGCAGGAAGCGCCGTCTGCGAATTTTCTTTGATCAAAAATGGTTCAAATGGCTATGAGCACTATGAGACTTAACTTCTGAGGTCATCGGTCCCCTAGAACTTAGAACTACTTGAACTTAACTAACCGAAGAACATCACACACATCCGTGCCCGAGGCGGGATTCAAACCTGCGATCGTAACGGTCGCTTGGTTCCAGGTTGTAGCGCCTAGAACCGCTCGGCCACCACGGCCGGCTTTCTTTTATCTCGTCTATCTTTGCAAGTCGTCGTGCTTCCAACGTATCGGCATTATAACCGTAGACCCACGTCTCATCACCAGTTATGATTCTCTTAAGGAACATATCGTTCTCATTTGCGCGATCCGAAAGCTCTTCACAGATTGCGAGGCGAAAGTCGTTCTGGTTTTGACTTATGAACCTTGGGACGAACTTGGCGGCAACACGATGCATTCCAAGATGCTGTGTCAGGATTTCATGACATGATCCAATTGCAATGTTACATTCTTCGGCAGTCTCTTGGACAGCCAGTCTTCGATTTGCACGCACTGTTTTGTTGACGTTCCTGACATGAGCATCGCCGGTAATATAAATTAACGTTGCCGTGTAGGAAGTCAGATCTGGAAGCTGGAGAGACCTGTTGAGATTGAATAAGAGTCCCTAAACGTTCTTTCCACCAACCTGTCGTCCTCTAAAGTTGTGTCCCCAGCGCAGAAGACAGCTCGTCGGTCGTGGTATCTTGGTCGGCTGTCGTCTCGAACTTGAACCTGTGTTTGTGCCTTTTTTGTGTGGGATGCCACTTGCCGAGGTTAGTCTCTCTATCTACAGAGGGCAAGATCTGTACTACTTACAATGATGTTAGGCGACACCTCTCATTAATGTATCCTGTGTGTTTATATTTTAAAATATCACGTTTTACACTGTCTTCCACAACACTCGACACAGTTTTCTTAATAACACGGTAATTTTTCTGACAACTTCCGATGTAGAGTACGACATGCCCGTCGGAAACAGAGTTACACGTCCGGCCCTCCGAACGACCGAAACAGAGTTGCGTGACCGGACCTGACCCCAAGTTGTCCAAAGCACTTCGGTTGCAATATACACTCCTGGAAATTGAAATAAGAACACCGTGAATTCATTGTCCCAGGAAGGGGAAACTTTATTGACACATTCCTGGGGTCAGATACATCACATGATCACACTGACAGAACCACAGGCACATAGACACAGGCAACAGAGCATGCACAATGTCGGCACTAGTACAGTGTATATCCACCTTTCGCAGCAATGCAGGCTGCTATTCTCCCATGGAGACGATCGTAGAGATGCTGGATGTAGTCCTGTGGAACGGCTTGCCATGCCATTTCCACCTGGCACCTCAGTTGGACCAGCGTTCGTGCTGGACGTGCAGACCGCGTGAGACGACGCTTCATCCAGTCCCAAACATGCTCAATGGGGGACAGATCCGGAGATCTTGCTGGCCAGGGTAGTTGACTTACACCTTCTAGAGCACGTTGGGTGGCACGGGATACATGCGGACGTGCATTGTCCTGTTGGAACAGCAAGTTCCCTTGCCGGTCTAGGAATGGTAGAACGATGGGTTCGATGACGGTTTGGATGTACCGTGCACTATTCAGTGTCCCCTCGACGATCACCAGTGGTGTACGGCCAGTGTAGGAGATCGCTCCCCACACCATGATGTCGGGCGTTGGCCCTGTGTGCCTCGGTCGTATGAAGTCCTGATTGTGGCGCTCACCTGCACGGCGCCAAACACGCATACGACCATCATTGGCACCAAGGCAGAAGCGACTCTCATCGCTGAAGACGACACGTCTCCATTCGTCCCTCCATTCACGCCTGTCGCGACACCACTGGAGGTGGGCTGCACGATGTTGGGGCGTGAGCGGAAGACGGCCTAACGGTGTGCGGGACCGTAGCCCAGCTTCATGGAGACGGTTGCGAATGGTCCTCGCCGATACCCCAGGAGCAACAGTGTCCCTAATTTGCTGGGAAGTGGCGGTGCGGTCCCCTACCGCACTGCGTAGGATCCTACGGTCTTGGCGTGCATCCGTGCGTCGCTGCGGTCCGGTTCCAGATCGACGGGCACGTGCACCTTCCGCCGACCACTGGCGACAACATCGATGTACTGTGGAGACCTCACGCCCCACGTGTTAAGCAATTCGGCGGTACGTCCACCCGGCCTCCCGCATGCCCACTATACGCCCTCGCTCAAAGACCGTCAACTGCACGTACGGTTCACGTCCACGCTGTCGCGGCATGCTACCAGTGTTAAAGACTGCGATGGAGCTCCGTATGCCACGGCAAACTGGCTGACACTGACGGCGGCGGTGCACAAATGCTGCGCAGCTAGCGCCATTCGACGGCCAACACCGCGGTTCCTGGCGTGTCCGCTGTGCCGTGCGTGTGATCATTGCTTGTATAGCCCTCTCGCAGTGTCCGGAGCAAGTATGGTGGGTCTGACACACCGGTGTCAATGTGTTCTTTTTTCCATTTCCAGGAGTGTAGTTACTCTTATGTTTATGATAACCAGTGAAATTTAATAAACAAAAACGATGTACTCTTAGCGTAACCATGAGAGATTGTCATGCTGGAAACTGGGTTAAATACAATGAAAACTATATAAATAATTTATAAGAGAAGTCGGGCGTTTTGACGCCTAACACCCGAATGTGCCGACCAATCAGAAGTAAGTTCAGTACAATTGGCGGACTCTCCCACGGGAATAGTACATACTGTACCATATGCTGCTTGTACCTCATTCCACTTTTGTACCATATCCTACTTCACGTGTATGAAGCTGCATCAAGGCGAGTTTCTAGCAAGATAAAATACTGGCGGCCACAGCCACGTCGAAGAGCATCCTCACCAGGGGCCATCTTGAGCTTCCGTCCGGTCATTTTTAAACCGTGTGATCCATCTGTAACACAGAGTACAGCTATAACACTCACTACCATAGGGTTCCTGCGTCATTTGGTGTGTCTCTGTAAAGCTTTTCCTGAGTTTAACGCAAAATTTAATGTGGGCGCGTTATTCCTCTAACTCCCCCATCTCCAAATTCGGGAGCTGTGCGACACAACGTTGTACTCAGTACAGCACAGAACTAGCAAATCTATAACAATGAAACTTCCGGCAGTTACACATCAAACACAGGAATATGCAGGGATGGCAACGCATTTCGCTCCAACACACGATAAGCGCGAAGTTGCGGATGTTCCGGAATTTTTTGAACAGACCTCTTATAAGGGGCGTGAACAGTCAGATATTGAACGATCACTGTGAAGGAAGGGAAGAGGCCGCGTACCTCTTTGAGACAGCTTTATCAGCACGTGTCAGAGGCTGAAAGGACCCGCAGTAGCCAGATTGGTGGGGCATTCGGATGTGTTGTACTGCATGGGAACGTGAGCGCAGACAAACTCGTTTACACTTTGCAAAATCTCCTCTACCTGCAAAAATTTCCCTAAGCCAGGAAACTAATATTGTGGGCAAGCTTTCCTTTAAGACCTATCCTAAGAACTTAATGTGCACAGTTTGTAACGGATAACGCGACGTTTTTTAGGTCTTAGGCGTGGATCCTACAGTGGGAGGTTTACACAAGAGTTTAATGTGACAGCGCATCTGACAAAAACATTATTTCATTTAAACACTCCAATTTATTCATTAAGAGACAGCCGGCCGCTGTGGTCGAGCGGTTCTAGGCGCTTCAGTCCGGAACCACGCGGCTGCTACGGTCGCAGGTTCGAATCCTGCCTCGGGCATGGATGTGTATGATGTCGTTAGGTTAGTTAGGTTTAAGTAGTTTTAAGTTCTAGGGGACTGATGACCTCAGCTGTTAAGTCCCATAGCGCTTGGAGCCATTTGAACCATTAAGAGACATATGATAACAACTCATGAAAGGAGACGACTAAACTTTTGATTAGTACAACCTGTATGAAAATTCTGATTAGTGATTGTGTGGATAGCAGTGATCCGCGACTGCATGAGAAGTTACACCCTGTTAACTCAAAAATGACTGCCTAAAATGTAACATCAAAACCCGCTGTTTCCTGACGGAAAACAATGACTTTAAGCTTGGCGACTGATTCAAAGGTTCATACCTTCAACACATGTACGTGGGGGCGGTCAATAAGTAATGCAACACATTTTTTGTTGTTGCTGAAAGCAGGTTGGTTTTATTCAAGATTTCAATGCACCATTTTGTTCCTCGCTCTTTGGTTACAAAACTCTGTTTTTCAACATAATCTCTGTCCAATGCAACGACCTAACGCCACGTAATTGGGAGACCCTGTACGGCCGCATGGTAGCACTCTTCTGGTCGAGTCGGAGCCAACGTCTTGCTGTAACTGTAACCTCCCCATCATCCACGTATTGCCTCCCGCGGAGTGCATCCTTCATTGGGCCAAACAGATGGAAGTCGGAAGGTGCGAGATCTGGGCTGTAGGGTGGATGATGAAGAACGGCCCAATTAAGTTTTACAAGCTCCCCGCGGGTGTGCAGACTTGGGTCAGGCCTTACATTGTCATAGAGAAGGAGAAGTCCGTTTGCATTTTTGTGGTGACGAACACATTGAAGTCGTTTCTTCAATTTCGTGAGTGTAGCTCGGTACACTTCAGGGTTGATCGTTGCACCATGAGGGTGGGCGTCAAATACGAGGCGTGTTTTTTAAGTGAGTACCGTTTTGAAATGAAAAAAAGACGTGCTAAGATATCGCAATTTTATTTTTACATGAAAGCCTGTACCTGAATCTACGTACTGACGCCATTACAGTCTGGTTCTTCCTTGTTTACGTTGTGTACAGAGTGTTTAAGATGCCTCCGATAATCGTGAGTCTCGCCGACTGTGAAGTACGGGCTGTTGTAAGATTTCTTACAAGGGAACCTTCCCATCGCACCCCTCTCAGATTTAGTTATATGTTGGCACAGTGGATAGGCCTTGAAAAACTGAACACGGATCAATCGAGAAAACAGGAAGAAGTTTTGTGGAACTATGAAAAAAATAAGCAAAATATACAAACTGAGTAGTCCATGCGCAAGATAAGCAACATCAAGGACACGGCAGTCAAGGAGCGCCGTGATCCCGTGGTTAGCGTGAGCAGCTACGGAATGAGAGGTCCTTGGTTCAAGTCTTCCCTCGAGTGAAAAGTTAATTTTTTATTTTCAGTTGATGTGACAAACTCTTATGTTTTCATCACTTTTCTGGGAGTGATTATCACATCCACAAGAAAACCTAAATCGGGCAAGGTAGAAGAATCTTTTTACCCATTCGCCAAGTGTACAAGTTAGATGGGTCGACAACATATTCCTGTCGTGTGACGCACATGCCGTCACCAGTGTCGTATAGAATATATCAGACGTGTTTTCCCGTGGAGGAATCGGTTGACCTATGACCTTGCGACCAAATGTTTTCGGTTCCCATTGGAGAGGCACGTCCTTTCGTCTACTAATCGCACGGTTTTGCGGTGCGGTCGCAAAACACAGACACTAAACTTATTGCAGTGAACAGAGACGTCAATGAACGAGCAGACAGATCGTAACTTTGCGAAAATAAAGAAAGTAAAATTTTCAGTGGAGGGAAGACTTGAACCAAGTACCCCTCGCTCCGCAGCTACTCACGCTAACCACGGGACCACGGCGCTCCTGAGCTTACATTCTCCTTGATGTTGCCTATTTTGCACATGGACTACTCAGTTTGTATATTTTACTAATTTTTTTCACGGTTCCACACAACTTCTTCCTGTTTTCTTGATTGATCTGTGTTCAGTTTTTCAAGCCCTATCCACTGTGCCAACTTATAACTAAATCTGAGGGGGGTGCGATGGGGAGGTTCCCTTGTTAGTGCTCAAGGCCTAAAAGCGATTGATATTCATCGTGAGATCTGTGCAGTTTACGGAGGAAACATTATGAGTGATGGAATGGTAAGAAAGTGAGAGAGAGCATTTAAAGATGGCCGCTCAAATGTGCATGATGAACAACAGAGTGGACGTCCTTTGGTCGTTAATGAAAGTTTGGTACAGGAAGTGGACAATAAGGTGAGAGAAAACAGACGCTTTACGATTTCCTCCTTGCGGGATGACTTTCCTAATGTTTCTCGTAGTATTTTGTATGGCATTTTGACTGAGCACTTGAATTACCGAAAATTGTGTGCACGTTGGGTACCGAAAATGTTGACGGATGTGCACAAAACCAAACGTTTAGACACTGCATTCACTTTCCTTGAGCGGTACCACAACGACGGTGATGATTTCTTAAGCCAAACTGTTATGGGCGATGAATCATGGGTGGTCTACGTCGCACCAGAATCAAACCAACAGTCCATGGAAGTTGATCAAGGGCATCGTTTTGCTGCAAGACAATGCCCGTCCGCTGTGGCGAATCAGACCAAAGATCTCATCTCATCACAACTTTTCGATGGGAAACTCTGCCGGCCGGCGTGGCCGAGCGGTTCTAGGCGCTTCAGTCTGGAAGCGCGTGAACTTTACGGCCACAGGTTTGAATCCTGCCTCGGGCATGGATGTGTGTAGTGTCCTTAGGTTAGTTAGGTTTAAGTAGTTCTAAGCTCTAGGGGACTGATGACCTCAGCTGTTAAGTCCCATAGTGCTCAGAGCCATTTGAACCATTTTTTGGGAAACTCTAAATCATCCTCCGTACAGTCCCGATCTTGCGCCCAGTAACTACCATCTGTTCCTGCACTTGAAGAAGCACCTGGGCGGTCAGCGTCTTCAAGACGATGACGAAGTCAAAACAGTGGTGATGCAGTGGTTAACAAGTCAGGCGGCAGACTTCTATGAGGAGGGTATCCAAAAACTGCTACAACGTTATGACAAGTGCCTCAATATTGACGGAAATTATGTAGAAAAGTAGATTAAGGTACAGGCTTTCATGTAAAAATAAAATTGAGATATCTTAGCACGTCTTTTTTAATTTCAAAACGGTACTTTCTTAAAAAACACGCCTCGCAGAATAAGTGCTTCAGAGTCTGCGAAAACCGTCAGTCCCAGAAGACCGTCGCTATGACTATATCGGCTGAGGGTGCGGTTTTCAACTTTTTCTTCGGAGCAGAGGTAGTGCGCCGCCATTGCGTGGATTGCCGTTTCGTTTCCACTTCGAAGTGATGAACCCATATTTCATCGTCTGTGACTATGTTCGACAAAAAATTGTCGCGATCAGCGTCGTAACTCGCAAGAAATTCGGCACATATGGTCCTTCGTTGCTGTTTACGAGCATGTGTTGGTGGCGATGAACCCAGCGGGCACAAACCATTGAATACCTCCACCTGGTGGACGAGTGTGTCACCACTACCAACATAGACGTCCAGCAGTTGTGCAGCGAGGTGATTGTAATTCGTCGATCACCTCGAATGAGTGTGTCCGCACGTTCAGACATTACAGGAGTCACTCACAGCATTGTGCGGCCGACCGACACGCGGGAGATTGGGCAGATTTGCAAGACCTTGTGTTGCGATGACAGACGCTTTGCCCAACCGACTCACCGTGCTAGTGTCCCCGGAGACATTCTGCAAGCCCCTATGAATATCTGCGATGTTCTGGTTTTCCGCCAATGGAAACTCAGTGTCAGCTCTCTGCTTGGGACGCACTTCCGTTAACAGACGCAATTGGCTACGTATAGTGTCGCCACCGACCGGAACTTCTTGGAACTATACGAGTTGAAGCGGGAAATTTCCATGACGCCCCACAGTAAATACCGCAAATTTTCAACCGAAACTGGCCGAGAAAAAAAAGTGTTGCATCACTTATTGAACGCCCCACGTGCGTTGAAACTGAGACAGGCGATCGTACAAAATTCCACGAGTGCGGAATAAGAATGACCTAGCTCACATATGCTGTTGTGAATGCTCGCCACAGCCTCATTGCCCTGCGCCGTGGTGGCCCGAGGTATATAGAAAAAGGAAAAAGCGTGGTGGACGGCGTTTTCTTGGAGGCTCTCTCGAGAATACGAGGGCGCTTTGCTACCGACGCGTTGCAACAAGCGTTCGATAGATGTCTCCTAACTCGGAAGTCGCTATCGGCAACACCGCCTTCAGCGAGTCTCAGCCCCGAGTCCTCAACGTTTTGCTCTCTCACGCTCTCCGTTCCGTTCCCGCCAAACAGTGGCAGTCGCCAGTAGAGAACATGTAAAACACTGCGGCCCAATAGCGAGGTTTCCCTTTAGCATAGAGAATCCCACCGATTCTACACAGAGTACGCGAAAGAACTTGCCCCCCTTCTAACAGCTGTGTACCGTAAGTCTCTATAGGTACGGAAGGTTCCAAATGATTGGAAAAGAGCACAGGTAGTTCCAGTTTTCAAGAAGGGTCGTCAAGCAGATGCGCAAAACTACAGGCCTATGTCTCTGACATCGATCTGTTGTAGAATTTTAGAACATGTTTTTTGCTCGCGTATCATGTCATTTCTGGAAACCCAGAATCTACTTTGTAGGAATCAACATGGATTCCGGAAACAGCGGTCGTGTGAGACCTAACTCGCCTTATTTGTTCATGAGACCCAGAAAAATTAGATACAGGCTCCCAGGTAGATGCCATTTTCCTTGACTTCCGGAAGGCGTTCGATACAGTTCCGCACTGTCGCCTGATAAACAAAGTAAGAGCCTACGGAATATCAGACCAGCTGTGTGGCTGGATTGAAGAGTTTTTAGCAAACAGAACACAGCATGTTGTTCTCAATGGAGAGACGTCTACAGACGTTAAAGTAACCTCTGGCGTGCCACAGGGGAGTGTTATGGGACCATTGCTTTTCACAATATATATAAATGACCTAGTAGATAGTGTCGGAAGTTCCATGCGGCTTTACGCGGATGATTCTGTAGTATACAGAGAAGTTGCAGCATTAGAAAATTGCAGTGAAATGCAGGAAGATCTGCAACGGATAGGCTCTTGGTGCAGGGAGTGGCAACTGACCCTTAATATAGACAAATGTAATGTATTGCGAATAAATAGAAAGAAGGATCCTTTATTGTATGATTATATGATAGCGGAAAAAACACTGGTAGCAGTATCTTCTGTAAAATATCTGGGAGTATGCGTACGGAACGATTTGAAGTGGAATGATCATATAAAATTAATTGTTGGTAAGGCGGGTGCCAGGTTGAGATTCATTTGGAGAGTCCTTAGAAAATGTAGTCCATCAACAAAGGAGGTGGCTTACAAAACACTCGTAAGACCTATACTTGAGTACTGCTCATCAGTGTTGGATCTGTACCAGGTCGGGTTGACAGAGGACATAGAGAAGATCCAAAGAAGAGCGGCACGGCACGTTTCGTCACAGGGTTATTTAGTAAGCGTGATAGCGTTACGTAGATGTTTAGCAAACTCAAGTGGCAGACTCTGCAAGAGAGGCGCTCTGCATCGCGGTGTAGCTTGCTGTCCAGGTTTCGAGAGGGTGCGTTTCTGGATGAGGTATCAAATATATTGCTTCCCCCTACTTATACCTCCCGAGGAGATCACGAATGTAAAATTAGAGAGGTTCGAGCGCACACAGAGGTTTTCCGGCAGTCGTTCTTCCCGCGAACCATACGCGACTGGAACAGGAAAGGGAGGTAATGACAGTGGCACGTAAAGTGCCCTCCGCCACACACTGTTGGCTGGCTTGCGGGGTATAAATGTAAATGTAGATGTAGAAAATGGTGCGTCGCGATCAAGCGCCAATCATAGAGCAAAACTCCGCTACTACTAACGTGGGAAACTCCCAATCGCACTCCCCCCCGCCCCCCCCCCCCCCTTCAGATTTACCTGTAAGACGGCTCAGTGATTAGCCCGTCAAAAACCGAACACAGATCAAGCATGAAAACAGGAAGAAGGTGTACTGAACTGGGAAGAAAAGCAAAATCAAAACAGCGAACGGTCCAAGCTCTAGCTGTGCAACATCAAGAAAAGTTGAATAGTCGACAGTCGAGGCGTGGTAGTTCAGTGGTCACGGTGTACTGTCAACTGGACAAGCAGTGTTCAGAGCTCCCTCATACCATATTTTTTTCATGACATTATGAAGTGTGTGTCCGATCATTGAAATGTTGCTTCGCAGTCGTAGCAGAATAAGAATACGTTACCGTGGCAAGTAGATGTGATGAATAGTGACAGCAGGCGAGATACTACATACACGCCTCACAGAAATGGAAACAACAAATAAATGGGTATGAACTACGTTACAACAAACGAATTCAAGGGTTAAAACTTCCGAAACGGAACACAGTTTCAAAAACGTTAAAAATGTTTTGACAGAGCGCAGAGAAATTGTATGATTGTGAAACTTGCGTTCATTTGTTGCAGCTTAGCCGGCCATGGTGGCCGAGCGGTTCTAGGCGCTTCCGTCTGGAACCGCGCGACCGCTACGGTCGCAGTTGCGAATCCTGCCTCGGGCATGGATGTGTGTGATGTCCTTAGGTTAGTTAGATTTAAGTAGTTCAAGTCTAGGGGACTGATGACCTCAGATGAGTCCCATAGTGCTCAGAGCCATTTGAACCATTTTTTGTTGCTGCTTATGTGACAAACTGTTATGTTTTCATCATCTCATTGGGAGTGATCACATTCGCGTTCCATACGAACACCTATATCTGGCAAGAAGACATACCTCGCTCACTTACAAGGCGTACAAATTAGGTGCGTCGGTAAGACATTCCTATCATATGATACACCTACTGTCACTAATGTCGTCTATGACATACCAGACGTGTTTCCCGGTGGAGGATTGGGTTGACTTGTCGCCTTACCATCAAACTTTTGCGGTTCCCATTCGAAAACCACTTCCTTTCGGCTGCTGATTGAGTAGCTGTGCAGAATCAACTGTCATAGGTATGTGGGGACGCAGAACCACAGGATCTGCCCCCAATATCACTGCCCTACCGCAGCAAGAACAACTGTGTCTTTGCCAGATCAGTTCTCTGTAGTACGCGCTCTATGCTACAAGCATTGTGTGTACCCTGCGAGAATAAAAGTATTCAGAGTAAGTGACGGAAGTGCGAGAGATTATTTATCGTCGTAATTACCATTGCTGCTCTCCACTACCTACAGTTCCCTAAGTTAAACCTCGCTGTTGCAAACGGACTTAAACCACGACATAGACACAAAATTGAATATAGCGAAAAGCGAAAAAAATAAATAAAAAGCTTCGGAGGAAGGAGGATTGTACACGGGTCGCCCGCTTGACAGTCGAACACTGTGATCAGAAAACCACGACACCGTTGCTGTTTATAGCTCCTGTATATTGCACTTCTTGCTCTTTGTCAGTTCACTGTATTTTTTTTTACAGTTCAGTGCACCTTCTCCCTGTTTTCATGCTAGATCTGTGTTCAGTTTTTTACGGGCTGTTCACTGTGGACCTCTTACAACTAAATCTGGGGGGGGGGGAGGGGGGGGTGATGGGAAGTTTCCCTGGTAAGAAACGTGCGCACCAGCTCTGTACTCGTGACGTCACACACTAATCTACCAATCGCGGGTTTTCGCGCCAATGGCACTGGACTCACATCAGAGGGCGTCTGAAACTAGTAATGCCAGCTTACGAGGCTTGCAAGCTATTTTCTGCAGCATGTTTTTTCTAAAGCGGCCGATGATTCTCTACAGATGCGGTGCGCAAAACATGAGGAAGCGGCCGCTGCTTACCGCTTGTGGCGGCTCCCCGTCCCCGGGCAGACACTGGGCTAGACGAGTTTGTAAAGATGGACAGTGAGCGGTTTGCTACCCCCTGGCATGTCTCTGCAGGAGTTTGTGACACTTGCGCGGGGTAACACTTGTACGGAGAGGGAATGAATTGTTGATATTTGCGAGGAGCTCAGGACACTGTAGTTAGTGGACAGGGTAGGGTGTTCCAGAACTAGGATACACCGGCCTGTCCACAGCTACCTGCGGCATATTCTGGGCAAGCCTAAAACACATTTCCCGCACAAAGTTTGCTGTCCTGCACCAGTTCGTAGTGAGCTTAGCTTTCTTTCAGAGTTCAATACTGCAGTTGACCTCTGATTGGCAAGTGTTTCAGTGCTGGGATAACGGAGTTCACCGAGATCACCAAAGGGAAGCCTTTACTGATTGACAATGGGGATCATTATATAGTGGATTATACAAACGAACAAGAAGTGTCTTACTGGCGTTGTCTAAACTTTAAAAAGATTAAATGCAGAGCAAGGGTACAACTCCAGTTCCACGAAGTCCACCTGAATCTCTGGTCTATGCTCCCAGCAAAGTGCCGTTTTCCGTAGCATTCTTTAATCGCCCCGTCTCAGCTCTAACGCAGCATTCTTTAATCGCCCCGTCTCAGCTCTAACGCACTGTGTCTTCTCGCGCACGTAAAAAGCATTCAGAAACCAGTGAGACCAACACCATGTTAAAGAACGGAAATGAAGGTACACTGAAGAGCCAGAGAAACCGAGCATGCAGAAGTGCCGCAACACGATGTGGCGTGGACTCGACTAATGTCTGAAGTAGTGCTGGATGGAACTGACACCATGAATCCTGCAGGGCTGTCCAGAAATCCGTAAGAGTACGAGGCGGTGGACATCTCTCCCGAACAGCATTTTCCAAGGCATCCCAGAGATGCACGATAATGTTAATGTTTGGAGTTTGGTGACCAGCGGAAGTGTTTAAACTCAGAAGAGTGTCCCTGGAGCCTCTCTGTAGCAATTCTGGACGAGTGGAGAGTCACATTGCCCTGCTGAAATTGTCAAAGTCCGTCGGAATGCACAATGGACACGAATGGATGCAGGTGATCAGACAGGATGCTTACGTACGTGTTACCTGTCGGAGTCGTATCTAGAAGTATCAGGCGTCGCATATCACTCCAACTTCACGCTCCTCACGGCATTACGGAGCCTCCACCAGCTTGAACAGTGCCCTGCTGCAATGCATAGTCCATAGATTCATGAGGTTGTCTCCATACCCGTACGCGTCCATCCGCTCGATACAAATCGAAACGAGACTCGCCGACCAGGCAATATGTTTCCAGTCATCAAAAGTCCAATGTAGGTTTTGACGGGCCCAGGCGAGGCGTAAAGCTTTGTGTCGTGCAATCATCAAGGGTACACGAGTGGGCCTTGGGCTCCGAAAGCCCATATCGATGATGTTTTGTTGGATTGCTCTCACGCTGACACTTGTTGATGGCCCAGCATTGCACTCTGCAGCACTTTGCGGAAGCTTTGAACTTCTGTCACGTTGAACGATTTTCTTGGTGGACCTATTCTTGCAGGATCTTTTTCCGGCCGCAGCAATGTCGGAGATTTGATGTTTTACCGGATTCCTGATATTCACGGTTGTTGTTGTGGTCTTCAGTCCTGAGACTGGTTTGATGCAGCTCTCCATGCTATTCTATCCTGTGCAAGCTTTTTCATCTCCCAGTACCTAATGCAACCTACATCCTTCTGAATCTCCTCAATGTATTCATCTCTTGGTCTCCCTCTACGATTTTTACTCTCCACGCTGCCCTCCAATACTAAATTGGTGATCCCTCGATGTCTCAGAACATGTCCTACCAACCGATCCCTTCTTCTAGTCAAGTTGTGCCACAAACTCCTCTTCTCCCCAATTCTGTTCAATACCTCCTCATTAGTTATGTGATCTACCCATCTAATCTTCAGCATTCTTCTGTAGCACCATATTTCGAAAGCTTCTATTCTCTTCTTGTCTAAACTATTTCTCGTCCACGTTTCACTTCCATACATGGCTACACTCCATACAAATACTATTTAAATCTATACTCGATGTTAACAAATTTTTCTTCTTCAGAAACGCTTTCCTTGCCATTGACAGTCTACATATTATATCCTCTCTACTTCAACCATCATCAGTTATTTTGCTCCCCAAAAAGCAAAACTCATTTACTACTTTAAGCCTCTCATTTCCTAATTTACTTCCCGCAGCATCACCCGACTACATTCCATTATCCTCGTTTTGCTTCTGTTGATGTTCATCTTATATCCTCCTTTCAAGACACTGTCCATTCCGTTCAGCTGCTCCTCCAGGTCCTTTGCTGTCTCTGACAGAATTACGATGTCATCGGCGAACATCAAAGTTTTTATTTCTTCTCCATGGATTTTAATTCCTACTCCGAATTTTTCTTTTGTTTCCTTTACTGCTTGCTCAGTATACAGATTGAATAACATTGGGGATAGGCTACAACCCTGTCTCACTCCCTTCCCAACCACTGCTTCCCTTTCATGCTCCTCGACTCTTATAACTGCCATCTGCTTTCTGTACAAATTGTAAAAAGCCTTTCGCTCCCTGTATTTTACCCCTGCCACCTTTAGAATTTGAAAGAGAGTATTCCAGTCAACATTGTCAAAAGCTTTCTCTAAGTCTACAAATGCTAGAAACGTAGTTTGCCTTTCCTTAATCTTTCTTCTAAGACAAGTCGTAGGGTCAGTACTGCCTCACGTGTTCCAACATTTTTACGGAATCCAAACTGATCTCCCCAGAGGTCGGCTTCTGTCAGATTTTTCCATTCGTCTGCAAAGAATTCGTGTTAGTATTTTGCAGCTGTGACTTATAAAACTGAAAATTCGGTAATTTTCACATCTGTCAACACTTGCTTTCCTTGGAATTGGAATTATTATATTCTTCTTGAAGTCTGAGAATATTTCGCCTGTCTCATACATCTTGCTCATCAGATGGTACAGATTTGTCAGGACTGGCTCTCCCAAGGCTGTCAGTAGTTCTAATGGAATGTTGTCTACTCCCGGGGCCTTGTTTCGACTCAGGTCTTTCAGTGCTCTGTCAAACTGTTCACGCAGTATCGTATCTCCCATTTCATCTTCATCTACATCCTCTTCCATTTCCATAATATTGTCCTCAAGTACATCGCCCTTGTATAGACCCTCTATATACTCCTTCCACCTTTCTGCTTTCCCTTCTTTGCTTAGAACTGGGTTTCCATCAATGCTCTTGATATTCGTGCAAGTTGTTCTCCTTTCTCCAGAGGTCTCTTTAATTTTCCTGTAGGCAGTATCTATCTTACCCCTAGTGAGATAAGCCTCTACATCCTTACATTTGTCCTCTAGCCATCCCTGCTTAGCCATTTTACGCTTCCTGTATATATCATTTTTGAGACGTTTGTATTTCTTTTTGCCTGCTTCATTTATTGCAAGTTTATATTTTCTCCTTTCGTCAATTAAATTAAATATTTCTTCTGTTACCCGGGGGTTTCTACTAGCCCTCGTCGTTTTACCTATTTGATCCTCTGCTGCCTTCACTATTTCATCCCTCGAAGCTACCCATTCTTCTTCTACTGTATTTCTTTCCCCCATTCCTGTCAATTGTTCCCTTATGCTCTCCCTGAAACTCTGTACAACCTCTGGTTCTTTCAGTTTGTCCAGGTCCCATCTCCTTAAGTTCCCACCTTTTTGCAGTTTTTTCAGTTTTAATCTACAGGTCATAACCAATAGATTGTGGTCAGAGTCCACATCTGCCCCTGGAAATGTTTTTACAATTTAAAACCTTGTTCCTAAATCTCTGTCTTACCATTATATAATCTATCTGATACCTTTTAGTATCTCCAGGGTTCTTCCATGTATACAACCTTCTTTCATGATTCTTGATTAAGTTATGCTCTGCACAAAATTCTACCAGGCGGCTTCCTCTTTCATTTCTTAGTCGCAACCCATATTCACCTACTATGTTTCCTTCTCTCCCTTTTCGTATTCACGGTACGCTCTTGAAATGGTCGTACGGGAAAATCCCCACTTAATCGCTACCTTAGGGATGCTGTGTCTCATCGCTCATGCGCCGTCTATAGCACCTCGTTAAAACTCACTTGCCATTTTTATTTTGTCGGTATTTAACTGGATGTTACTGTCATTTTTGCCAACCAGAACTTCCTCATAATTCAATGCATCATCTGCAAAAGACCATTGACAGCAGCCAATAATATCGGCTAATTCATCAACGTAAACATAAGCAGTAGCTATCCTATTAGCTCCTTTGGGACATTTCAAATATTGCTTCAGTGGATGTAGATGACCATCGGTCCAAGATGATCATCTTCGTCCTCCCCGCTGGTCGCAAACGTAGGAACATACTTTCGTTAGCAGGCATAGATCTGACACGTAATCAAATGCATCTTGAAAGTCGTGGCGCACCATATCTGTGTGGTTTCACCTATCAAGGGTGCTGAATGGTTAGTGCAGAACGCGAGTTGGATTTCATGTGATCGACGTTTTAAGACAGTAATCTGATTTCCACTGAGAACGTTGGTTTATTCCAGATGTGTCATTGTGTTTGAAATCTGAATACGTTCTGGTAGTCGGCTACAGATATATGAATGATATAGGGCGATTGTTCTGTGTGTCAGTTTTGTTCTTATTTAATTGTGAATGGACGTGGCTTCTTTCCCAGCCATGAGCAACATTTCTTATCTCAAGGGTTACACCGAAAATCGCAAGTTTTTATATGGAACTTGACTCTACCTGAGTTCTCAGGCCTTTTTAAATTTGTCACTTGAGCTTTAAGACCGCTAGCACTTATTAATATGTCAATTATCCTAGCGACGGTGCTCCGATTGAGTGGTAACATTTCTTGGTTTTCCTTTATAAATGATCGTTTGAAGGCTTAATTCAACATTTTGGATTTTGCTTTGCATTTTTATATTTCGTTTCCTGTCTTGTGCTCAAGTGTGTAGACACTGATTTTTCTTGTCACTTGCACACTTTGATTCTTCCGTCGCCACTTTGTAGAACTTCTGAAGCATGGAAAAAGCACAAAATTATACTGTTCAGTATTAGTTTATTAGTTTACCGGTTTTCGGATTACAGAGACCACCGTCAGAGTATAGTTTAACGATGGTTTTGTCAGTCTGAAATCGATTAACTCGTTCATCCGCTCGATACAATTTGAAACGAGACTCGTCCGACCAGACAACATGCACGAGTCATCAATCATCCAGTGTCAGTGTTGATGGGCCCAGGCGAAGCGTGTCATGCAGTCATCAAGGGTACACGACCGGGCCTTCGCCTCTGAAAGCCCACATCGACGATGTTTCGTTGAATGGTTCGCACGCTGACACTTGTTGATGGCGCAGCATTGAAATCTGCAGCAATTTGCAGAAGAGTTGCTCTTCCGCCACGTTGAACGATTCTCTTCAGACGTCGTTGGTCCCATGTTTGCAGGACCTTATTCCGGTCGCAGCGATGTCGAAAATTTGATGTTTTACCGGATTCCTGATATGCACGGTACAGTCGTGAAATGGTCGTACGGGAAAATCCCCACTTCATTACTACCCCGGAGACGCTGTGTCCCATCTGTCTTGCGCCGACTATAACACCATGTTCAGATTCAAATCTTGATTACCTGCCATTGTAGCAGCAGTAACCGATCTAATAACTGTGCCAGACACTTGTCTTATATAGGCGTTGCCGACCGCAGTACCATATTCTACCTGTTTACATATTTCCATGTTTGATGTGCCCAATCTTGAAAGCGCATGCCTATACCAGTTTCTTTGGCGCTTAAATGTATATCGTGCATGAGAAAATGGCGCTATCCAAAACCGGCGCCGAGGCAGCTATGATGTGCCACTGCCCATAGATAACTGGGGTGAACGACGGCTGTGGAGATGTGAACGGGCGAACAGACTTGAAACAGATGAGCAAGTGACCGCCCAGATGAACCAAGGGGCTACCAGCAGTGTCTCGTCAACGGTCGTTCAGTCGACATTGCTGCATGTGGGCCTCTGTAGCAGGCGCCTGGTTCACGCACCGATGCTGACTGATGTTCATCAGCGACGAATCCTGGAATTTCCACGACAATGCTGCAACTAGACGGCCACTAATTAGTGACAGGTGGTCTTTTCAGATGGATAGCGTTTCATGCCCCATTGGACAGGTGGGGAAAATTTTCGTAACATTCCGTGGGGTGATCTCGTCATTCTGGAAGGCACAGCGGATCAACACAAGTATGCATCTGTCCTTGGGGGGGCATGTCCACCACAATGTGCATTCTTTTTTCCTCGACACGATGGCATCTACCAGCAGGACAACACATCACACAGATCTCAGTGTACATGTGCGGCTCGAAGATCACCAGGATGAGATTAGCATATTCATCAGGCCACCAAACTCTCCAAATTTAAACGCAGTCGAGAATGTGTTGGGCCACTTCGATCGGGCTGTGCGCGCTATGGATTCTCAACTGAGAAATGTAGTGCAACTGGCCACGGCACTGAAGTCATTCTGGCTCCACAATCCTGTTGGCACATTCCAGAATCTCATTCACACTTTTTCTGCACGTCTCACGCTGCAAAAGGTGGTCATTCAAGCTTTTGACATATTGTCACATTAACGTGACTGGATGGTGTATTTTGGTGCTAAGTCGTAGACACAACACCAATTTTAGTCGTGATGCGTAAGAGAGAGAGGAGTATTCTGCATGGCGAGCGTGGAGTAGGTGACGACGGAAGCAAAATGGCGAAATAAGAGAAGAAAATGTAGATGCCTAAATTTTCTCGCATTTGTGAAACTCATAGCGGTAGTGACTTACCACTTATTTGCAGCACTGTACGTCCTTCGGATTACTCCAGAACCTTGCAGGTATCTCGACTGATGACTTTTCCTGACTTCTAGTTTGAACTGAGGGGGACATCTCAATGCATTACGCTAGTTAAAAAATGGTTCAAATGGCTTTTGAGCACTATGGGACTTAACTTCTGAGATCATCAGACCCCTAGAACTTAGAACTACTTACACCTAACTAACCTAAGAACATCACACACATCCATGCCCGAGGCAGGATTCGAGCCTGCGACCGCAGCGGTCGCGCGGTTCCTGACTGTAGCGCCTAGAACCGCTCAGCCACTCCGGCCGGCATTACGCTAGTTACCTGCGAGGAAAATAAACTGAAGAAAGGCTGGCATTTACTGTCTGGTTCTTAGCAACTGGAGATATTGAAGTGAGTACCTGTTTAGCATTTCATTAGCTGCTGTATAACATTGTACGAGACATAATTCAGTAGATATGACGTTAGAAACGCTGAGATACCTGAGAAAGTGCCACAGCAAGCACGGCATTGTAATTTAGTAATTATTTACCACTGACTCCATTCAGAACACATTTTGCAGACAGTAGCTACATATATCACTGGGTGGACTTAGAAAATTATATCATTGTATGCTATGTAGTTCAGACATAAACAGTATACTACGTGAAAATGAAACTGTAAGGCGAAATTCGCAAGATGTACTGGTGAAATATGTGTACAAATACACTGTGTGATCGAAAGTTTCTTGACACCTGGCTGTAAATGACTTAAAAGTTCGTGGCAATATCCATCGGTAATGCAATATGTTCACCCACATTTAGCCTTGATGACAGCTTCCACTCTTGCAGGCATACGTTCAATTATGTGCTGGAAGGTTTCTTGGGGAATGGCAGCCGATTCTCCGCAGAGTGCTGCATTGAGGAGAGGTATCGAAGTCGGTTGGTGAGGCCTGGCACGAAGTTGGTGTTCCAAAACATCCCAAAGGTTTTCTATAGGATTCAGGTCAGGACTCTATGCAGGTAAGTCTATTACAGGGATGTTATTGTCGTGTAACCACTCCGCCACAGGCTGGACATTATGAACAGGTGCTTGATCGTGTCAAAAGATGCAATCGCCTTCTCCAAATTGCTCTTCAACAGTGGGAAGCAAGAAGGTGCTTAAAACATGAATGTAGGCCTGTGCTGTGATAGTGCCATGCAAAACAAGTGGTGCAAGTCCCATCCATGAAAAACACGACCACACCATAACACCACTGCCTCCAGATTTTACTGTTGGCACTAGAAATGCTGGCAGATGACGTTCACCGGGCGTTTGCCATACCCACACCCTGCCATCGGATCACCACATTGTGTACTGTGATTCCTCACTCCACAAAACATTTTTCCACTGTTCAGTCGTCCAATGTTTATGCTCCTTACACCAAGTGAGGGGTCGTTTAGGATTTACTGGCACGATGTGTGGCTTATAAGCAGCCGCTCGACCATGAAATCAGTTTTCTCACCTCCAACCTACCTGTCATAATACTTGCAGTGCATACTGATGCAGTTTGGAATCCCTGTGTGATGCTCTGGATAGATGTGTTCCCATTACACATTATGACCCTCTTCAACTGTCGGTCTTTGTCAGTCAACAGATGAGGTCGGCCTGTGTGGCATTGTGCTGTATGTGTCCCTTCACATTTCCACTTCACTATCACATCAGAAGCAGCGGACTTAGGGATGTTTAGGAGTGTGGAAATCTTGCATAGAGACGTTTGACAAAAGTGACAGCCGATCACCTGACCACATTGGAAGTCCAGGAGTTCTGCGGAGCACCCAATTCTGCTCTCTCACGATGTCTAATGACTACTGAGGCCACTGATATAGTGTACCTGGCAGTAGGTAGCAGCACGTTGCATCTAATATGAAAAAGTATGTTCTTGAGGCGGGCTGTTCTGATGCTTTTGATCACATAGTGTACATGTGAAATATGCTAAATATGGGTGAAGCAACAACTATCCTTTTCATAAGTGTTATATATGTGTGAAATGTATTTGAGATTAAAGCCATGGGTAAAAAGCTCATCCTAAACCCCTGGAACGATTTCAGTCAAATTTGGTTCCCATATTAGTTACAGTCTGAGAAGAAATACTGTAGGGTGGTAAGAACCACCAGTGTCCTCTTGGGTTGACTTTGATAACATGGAGAGAGAAAGGAGAAAGAGGTGATGGACAGACATTGAGGAGGAAGAAGGAGGAGGAAGAAAAGGAGGAGGAGGAGGACAGAGATAGTGGAGGGGAAATGGACAGAGAGAGCAAAGAGGAGGAGATGCACAGAGAAAGGAAAGAGGAGAAGATGCTCAGAGAGAGGAGGTGATGAAGAGCCAGAGGGAAAGAGGAAGGAAATGGGCACAGAAAGGAAAGAGGAGGAGATGGACAAAGAGGGGGGGGGGAGAAGGAGGAGGACATGGTTACAGAGGAGGGGAGGGGGGAGAGGAGGTGGACTAATAGAAGACTGGAATAAATAAATACCTGGGCAATGCCAGGTTTTACAGTCAGTCTGGCGATAAACTGGTTAAGGTTTAATATTGAAGCAACCAGACTGTCACATTAAGCTGTCTTTTCATGTCAATAGGATGAGAAACTGCTGCAAAACTTTATTTAAATAAGATAATGAGTTTGCTTCCTCTGAGCAAGGAAATGCAAAATAAAATTATAACAAAAACACAATTCCTGGAAAGGGACGTTTTCTCAACTCTTAATTATAGCCCTTCATCTTTTATTCTGAATTATTAATTTATGCAATACTGTGAGGAACAAATACAGTTTGTAGTGTCTTATACATCATACTAAAACCAGGGTACAGTAGCCTGCATAAACAATAAAATATTGATTTAGTTGTACTCAAGATTTTTTAGGATGTTACACACCTTGTGATTTATTAATTACAATGGTATTGTTAATATGTTATGTGAGTTAATCAACATAATTCATTTAAGAAATATTTTTTCAGCAGTCTTCCATTTTTATTACATCTGTGTGCACAATTATAAAATTGTTATATCTGCATATAAAGAAATTTCAGAAATGTAGGTTTGGGGGGCGGTAGGGCACAACTTAGACAGTTCTACCAGGGTCACAGGATTACCTCTGTATAGCTTTGATAGGATATGCTAAAAAAGGCAGCATCATTGTCCACATTGTTGAAGAACCACAGACAGAACACAATCTGGACATAAAGACCATGACTGTGGGACTGCTAATGCAATTGTAAGTGCTAAGAGTAAACCTGATGGGTGGATTGTGAAGAATGATGAATCAGGTCGCCATTTGGCCATCCTCATTTAGCCTTTCCTGAATTACATAAGGCAAGTAATCCCTTTGGACATAAAAATACTGATTTCCTTCTCCCAGTCTGAACTTGTGGTCCTATGATGTCATCATTCACAGAAGTTTAAATCCTATGCTATGTTCCATTTTCACACTGTTCACACTGATGTCTTTCCATACTCCTACGTGAAACAGCTTTCCAATGGCATACCAACTATTTTGTTTTCATCTCCTGTAAATCAAGTGTTAGGCGATTAGTGCTATCTTGTTCTACAAGCAGCATCAATTCCTTAATGTTAAATCATTGACATGGGGCTCAGTTAAATTTTATTATTATTATTATTATTGTTATTATTATTATTATTATTATTATTATGACGACGACGACGACGACGACGACGACGACGACGACGATAGCCAGTCTCCAAAACAAAGACAATCTCTGAATCTGGGACGTGACGATCTAGAGACAGCAGTGCTAACCATTAGACTGTGAACTGTGGGCATTATTATTATTTCTTTCCTTTCTCAGATGTTATGTTAATAATAATAATAATAATAGTAATAATAGTAATAGTAATAGTAATAGTAATAGTAATAGTAATAACAATAATAACAACAACAACCCACAAGTCGAAACAACAACAACAGCTATCAACACAATCATACACAACAAAATAATTGAAAATACAACTATGGAAGAGTTAAAACTACTGGTTTATATAGGAGCACTCACTACACTAAATATACACACTAGGCAGAGATCAGAACCAACCAACACACAGAAGAAACCCACAAAACCAGCATGGCAACACAGGCTACAGATCAGAATAGAAAAACTGGGAAAAGACATCGGACAACTAACACAATTTATAAGAAATGAAATATCAGACAAAAAACGAAAAAGGTTAGGTAAAATCTCACAACAAGAAGCGATAGAGCAATTAGATGAAAAGAAGTAGAAATTACAAGCATTGGCCAAATGACTTAGAAGATACAAAAAAAAAAAAATGAAAATAGAAGGAAACAAAACCAAACATTCAACACAAACCAAAAGAGATTTTACCAGACAATAGATAACACACACATCAAAATAGACAATCCACCAAACATAACAGACATGGAACACTTCTGGAGCAACATATGGTCAAACCCGGTACAACATAACAGACATGCACGGTGGATACAAGCAGAAACAGACAAGATGATACCACAAATGCCTGAAGTGATAATTTTGCAACATGAAGTCACCCGAGCAATTAATTCTATGCACAATTGGAAAGCCCCTGGAAAAGATAAAATAGCAAATTTCTGGCTAAAGAAGTTCACCTCAACACATTCACATCTAACTAAATTATTTAACAGTTACATTGCAGACCCATACACATTCCCTAATACAATTACACATGGAATAACTTTTCTGAAACCTAAAGATCAAGCAAACCCAGCAAAATATCGCCCCATAACATGCCTACCAACAATATACAAAATATTAACTTCAGTCATTAAACAGAAATTAATGACACATACAACACAGAACAAAATTATAAATGAAGAACAAAAAGGCTGTTGCAAAGGAGCATGAGGTAGTAAAGAGCAACTGATAATAGATGCAGAGGTGACATATCAAGCTAAAACTAAACAAATGTCGCTACACTATGCATACATTGATTACCGAAAAGCTTTTTATAGTGTACCCCACTCATGGTTACTACAAATATTGGAAATATACAAAGTAGATCCTAAATTGATACAGTTCCTAAACATAGTAACCAAAAATTGGAAAACCACACTTAATATCCAAACAAATTCAAGTAATATCACATCACAGCCAATACAGATTAAGCGTGGAATATACCAAGGAGACTCATTAAGTCCTTTCTGGTTCTGCCTTGCTCTGAACCCACTATCCAACATGCTAAACAATACAAATTATGGATACAATATTACTGGAACATACCAACACAAAATCACACATTTGCTATACATGGATGATCTAAAACTACTGGCAACAACAAATCAACAACTCAACCAATTACTAAAGATAACCGAAGTATTCAGCAATGATATAAATATGGCTTTTGGAACAGACAAATGTAAGAAAAATAGCATAATCAAGGGAAAACGCACTAAACAAGAAGATTACATACAGCGACTGCATAGAAGCGATGGAAAAAACATATGCCTATAAATATCTAGGATAAAGACAAAAAATAGGAATAGATAATACAAATATTAAAGAAGAACTAAAAGAAAAATATAGACAAAGACTAACAAAAGTACTGAAAACAGAATTGACAGCAAGAAACAAGACAAAAGCTATAAATACTCACGCTATACCAATATTGACCTACTCATTTGGAGTAGAGAAATGGAGTAACACAAACCTAGAAGCACTCAATGCACTTACACGATCACAATGCCACAAATATAGAATACATCACATACATTCAACAACAGAAAGATTCACCTTAAGCAGAAAGGAAGGAGGAAGGGGATTTATCGACATAAAAAACCTACATTATGGACAGGTAGAGAATTTAAGAAAATTCTTTATAGGACGAGCAGAAACTAGCAAAATTCACAAAGCAATCGCTGATATAAATACATCGGCTACACCATCGCAATTTCATAACCACTTCTACAACCCTTTAGACCACATAACATCAACAGATATGAAGAAAGTAAATTGGAAAAAGAAAACACTACATGACAAGCACCCATATCATCTAACACAGCCACACACCAATCAAGACACATCCAACACATGGCTAAGAAAAGGCAATATATAGTGAGATGGAAGGATTCATGATTGCAATACAGGATCAAACAATAAACACCAGGTATTACAGCAAGCATATTATTAAAGATCCCAATACCACAACAGATAAATGCAGACTTTGCAAACAACAAATAGAAACAGTAGACCACATCACAAGCAGATGTACAATACTAGCAAATACAGAATACCCAGAAGACATGACAATGTAGCAAAAATAATACATCAACAACTTGCCATACAACATAAACTAATAAAACAACACGTTCCCACATACAAGTATGCACCACAAAATGTACTGGAGAATGATGAATACAAATTATACTGGAACAGAACCATTATAACAGATAAAACAATACCACATAGCAAACCTGACATCATACTCACCAATAAAAAGAAGAAATTAACACAACTAATCGAAATATCCATACCCAATACAACAAATATACAGAAGAAAACAGGAGGAAAAATTGAAAAATACATCCAACTGGCTGAGGAAGTCAAGGACATGTGGCATCAGGATAAAGTTGACATTATACCAATTATACTATCAACTACAGGAGTCATACCACACAATACCCACCAGTACATCAACGCAATACAGCTACATCCAAACGTATATATACAACTACAGAAATCTGTAATTATTGATACTTGTTCAATTACCCGAAAGTTCCTAAATGCAATGTAATCAATATAATGGAAGGAAACATTCCACGTGGGAAAAATTATATATAAAAACAAAGATGAGGTGACTTACCGAACAAAAGCGCTGGCAGGTCGATAGACACACAAACACACACACAAAATTCAAGCTTTCGCAACAAACTGTTGCCTCATCAGGAAAGAGGGAAGGAGAGGGGAAGACGAAAGGAAGTGGGTTTTAAGGGAGAGGGTAAGGAGTCATTCCAATCCCGGGAGCGGAAAGACTTACCTTAGGGGGAAAAAAGGACAGGTATACACTCGCACACACGCACATATCCATCCACACATACAGACACAAGCAGACATATTTAAGGACCGGGTCCTTAAATATGTCTGCTTGTGTCTGTATGTGTGGATGGATATGTGCGTGTGTGCGAGTGTATACCTGTCCTTTTTTCCCCCTAAGGTAAGTCTTTCCGCTCCCGGGATTGGAATGACTCCTTACCCTCTCCCTTAAAACCCACTTCCTTTCGTCTTCCCCTCTCCTTCCCTCTTTCCTGATGAGGCAACAGTTTGTTGCGAAAGCTTGAATTTTGTGTGTGTGTTTGTGTTTGTTTGTGTGTCTATCGACCTGCCAGCGCTTTTGTTCGGTAAGTCACCTCATCTTTGTTTTTATATATAAATGCAATGTAACATATACAGTACAGTTAAAAGGAAGTCACACTTGGTCAAGGTCCGCGTCACTTTCCATTTTTAACCAGACATAACGTCTGACAAAGGAAAGAAATAATAATAATAATTATAATAATAATTATATTATTATTATTATTATTATTATTATTATTATTATTATTATTATTACACACTTTACAGGTCTTTTATCAGACCACATGAAACATTCATGACTACTTGTTCTTCCTGTTCTTCCAGTACTCCTTCATTCATTAACTAAAGGCTCTCTTCCTTTCTTCAGTCCACTTTGGTCTTTGGGCTTTAGATGCTGTTTCCTCTGACATCACCTCCCACTTGTACACCTTGTGTCTATAGATGCCTTTGTCCATGATGTCCACTGAATCTATCCTAGCTCTTTCCAGATGAATTTTGACTTTTCATCCAGTGTGTAATGGTCTTGAGTCCCAGTATGTACCTGATGATTCGGCTGGTGGGTCTGGTCTGTGGGAGTCTGCTGATGTGTCCATAAAATTTTAGTTGCCTCTTTCTAATGTCCACTGCAATGTTGGAGAACATCTGTGCGGTGTCCCTGGAGTGATGCCTATATCCTTTGTTTGTGAGTTTTGGTCCAATAATTTAATGATTTTTCTTTCCTGTGTGAGAATGTTCTCAAGGTCAGCCTTTGTGTGTAACATCAATATATCACTGGCATATAGCACCTCAGGTTTGATTACAGTTTTGTAGTGACAAATTTTGGTGCAGGTGGACAGATGTTTCTTGTAAATACCCTGTGTTTTGTATAAGGCTCTCCTCATTTTCATTATTATTTTTTTATTATTATTAATGGAAAAATGAAAAACATCATTTAATTGAAAAAAATTATTTTGTTTCTTTTTAGACTTCAGATATATTGTGTACAATTTTCCACTCACTGACCTATTATAGGATGCTGCTGGCACCATCATAATTAGTATGATCAGGTGAATAACTTCATTAAAACAGTTTTTTGATGTACCTGGTTCAGCAACAGTTCTTCTTCCAGTGAATGATGCGTTACATTATTGCATACCAGTGCTAACGTTTTGTATCATTTCTGACTGCGTGTGTGAAGCCTGCCCAGATCAATGTCTGCTGTGTGTATTCCAAGCAATTGTTGAAACAGTTATATCAATGGAGCACTTGTTTGGCAGGACACTGAAAAGTGTCTCTTAAAAATAGGACTGTCGTCTTAGAGCCTCTCGGTTGAACAATTGACCAGTCTTATTCACAAGCGGCTCAAGAATGTAAAGAGTTCTTTCAAATAAGTAAATCCAGAAATATTGATTATAGTAATCAATACAAAAATTTATGAATTCGTAAGAAGTTGTTACATATTCTCACTCATAGCATTAAAACCCATGAAGAGAGGAATTTATCAAAATTAATGAACAGTGATTTTGTACGTAACATTGTTTGTCTGGCCACTCCTATCATTAGGGAGGTGGGCACTAAATATTATTTGCCATGAAAATTCCATTGGTCAGACATGAACCCGGAATCTTGCTTTTTGTAGGCAACATTCTTACTGACTGCATTTGGTGGGCATGACTCATGACCATCCCTCACTATTAAGAGTACTCAGGAATTTTAGGGATTAGTTCACTTGCACTAATGAAATATCCCTTACACATAATGTGCTCGTTGTTTTAGTAGTTATTTTTGCATAACTTTCGGCATCTGTCATCCATTTTTGCAGTTTTCTGTATTGGAAGCTAACGATCAGATGTTTCTGTTTTCTAAAAAATACTGTAAATACTATTCCATCTTGCTGTTCAGTTAAAGCAAAAGATTAGATATGCTGGACTTTTCTCCTTTGTTGCAATAGTGCCAAGACTGAACAGAAAAAACATCATTTTGTCGTTTGTTTTTAGCTCTTCATCAACAACCAGTTTGTGGATGCTGTTTCTGGAAAGAAGTTTGCCACCATCAATCCAGCTACTGGCACAAAGATCATAGATGTTGCTGAAGGTGACAAGGTAATTGAAGAATCCTTTTTCAGTTTTAATATTCTTATAGTGCTTCCGAAAGAAGCTAGTGATACAACACACTTTATTTCAAATATAACTTTGTGTCAAACAATCATTAATATGCTTTGTTTGGACTGAAAGTTTACGTATATAATGTTCTCTGTTGCATTTCCAGGCTGATGTTGATCAAGCAGTTGCAGCTGCCAAGGCAGCTTTCAAAAGAGGATCTGAATGGAGGAATATGGATGCTTCAGCAAGGGGCAAGCTAATGAATAAGGTACGCATGGTTGTAAAGTTTGTCACCAAGTGTGCCAAGTGTAAGCTATCAGTATTTGATTTCATGATAATTCAGTTTTGTTGCATATCACTATTTGAGTTCATGTAAGATTAGTATACTTCAACAATATAATATTGAAAACTTTTCATGCGTCACATCCATGACTGAGTCTGATCTGACGTTGCAGGAACGGGGACAGATAAATTAAAGAAAAAGCCACAGGGGCTGACATTTTGTAGTTTGGTGATGTTTTTGTGAGTCAAATTATTTACAAGTACACTACAAAAGCAACATGGAACTTTAAATGTTGATAGCTCTAATCAAAAATTAAAGACTCGACAGGAGGTATTGCAATATTCTTTACCAAGTGATCAAAAAGGCTTAAACTATTTGCTATGCACAAAAGATCAAAATTTCAAGAACATAGGCTTCAAATAAATACACTTAGTAAAGAAAATGGACATAGCAGTAAGACAAATTATATAAAATTCAGATAATTACCTACTAACTTCAATGATGTTTTTCTAATATTAGCTGAAAACACACGGACAAAAAAGACCAGAAAGGAAAAGAGGTCCATCGGACGTGTATTGCAGGCCACCACCAGACATCAGTTTTGCCAAATTATTCATTAAATAGATCACCAGATCCCAGAAAAGCAGTAGCTCTTCTGGCCATGATGGTATTGAAGCTGAAGCACTAAAATCTTGTGCTGACTTGGTGGTGTCCCTTCGAGTTACCTTTGTAACGAGTTGATGAGAAGAGGAGTATTTTCCTGAAAGACTGAAATGTGTGGGGTAGTAACACCCATTTGTGAAAAAAGATGTGATGTGCATGTGAACTCTAATTATAGATCCAACTCCCTCCTTCGTGTGTTCCGTGTTCTCTCTCTTTCTTTTTCTTACAAAAGAACATTGAACAATCTCTGTGAGAATGAATAGCAGCTCATTTCAGCTTCTGTCAAGGTTCCTCTACTAAGAAAGCAATATATCATGTGATGAACATAGTGCTGGTAGAAATAAATAAGAGAAATTACCTTATTGGCGTTTTATGTAATCTTGCCCAGGCCTTTAACTGTGCAGATTATGAATTCATGTAGAGAAACTAAAATGTTACAGCATCCGTATGTATATAATAGAGGGGGTGAGGGTACAAATGGTAAAAGTGCTAGCTGAGTAAATGACAAAGATAGTTAAATAGCTAGTTATGAATTATATGAGTTAGTATCGGAATATTGGCTACCTTATCCTAATGGTTGGTTGGTATGTGTATAGTTGTAGGTATGGTTAGAGGTTGTAATGCCTCTGCACTATTTTTTATAATATACTAAAAATACTTTTACTCCTTGTGTCTTAAAACTGTTTACAGTAAAACAGTTACAAGTGCAATAACATTTTATTTACAGTGCTGTGTTTTTAAAGATTTTTTTTTTTTTACAGCGCACATGATGTACATAGTACAATATATGTTCATTGTAAAATGGGAACATGTGTGAAATTAAAGTGAAATTAATATAACAAATTGAAGAGCAATAGGCAAATAGCAGATAAAATGAAAATACCAAAACAAAAATATATTGGTGTGTTTCCAACACATACGAGGGATTATTTGTAGTCATGTCTATAATCCTCTCACAGTCTGTGTCTATGTAATCACAATCATTTCCTTCTGTGGTATGTCTTGAAGAATGTCCTTCCTGGGCAACACTCATGGTGGTATGTCTTGAAGAATGTCCTTCCTGGGCAACACTCGTGGTGGTTTACCATTACATTGTGCGTTTTTCAGTCTTCCTCATCCCCTTCTTTGACCATGTCCTGAATCTTTCTCATTGTAACTGCTGTCAGGGAATGGGATTAATTGTTATAGAACTCATGATAAAGTGGAGGGATGTAGTTCTTCATCTCCTGGACAATTTTCCATATCTCAAATTTTATTCCAAACTCATTTTGATACAAAGGCTGCAGAAGAGGTATTGATAGGGGATGAACACTGGGGGTCCTAAAATCCTCTTGTGGTATTCTTCCATTGTATTTTGTTTCCTTTTGTAGGCTTAGCAACTTTATCCTTTGCTATGGTATCCATGGCTTTAATCGAATGGAAGTTTTCTGTTCTCATTTCCACTACGGGAAACGTTCTGCTGATCTGCTTCACTGCATGTCTTGGGGAATGAATACATGTCTGAAGTGTTTCTTTGCCTTTTCATGGAAACCACAGTCTTTCACATTCCGTATGTGTGTGGCAAGTTTAAAGGACCTGTTGTGCTCAATATGCTGATTTGCCTCAAGATGTAAAGGCAGTATTTCAAATATTATAAGGATTCTTAAGTGTATGCATTAGGCTATAGCTGTACTTTCAGAAAAGTACATACCTGAACAGTGATTAAAGACAGCAACAATTGTCATTCTGTTTTACATTTAAATTATACTAGTTCTATTCTAAATGCAGTCCAGGCTTAGAACTTAAATTTTATCATCACAGAGTACAAAGCTATGCAGGAAGTCACATGCACTTCCTTTGCTCTGAAGAGATCCACACTTTAGCTTTCCAGATGTGCATTTAGATAATTTTCTTGTGAAATGTCACTTGCACTACTTATACCACTTGTATTCTTAGCCCCTGAACTGCCAATACATTTAAACTCTCAAAGAATTTCTTATGTGAATGTTCTAGATGTTTCTGAATAATAATGGTTGAAATTTTTGTCATTAGTACAATAATTCTGTGCAAAGTTTGGCTGAAAGTTTATACTTTCAGGACCTTGGATCACATCTGTACTAAAAAGTGTATATAGTAACTTTAGTAGAGACATCATTTAATCTGTGGAAGAAATGATGCATGACACCACGTTTTCAAATTTTCTACAGAATCGGAGGACACATTCAGTCTTCTTTTGTAGGACGATGTTTCCCTACTACTCTTGATCCATGCTGTTATACTGATACATAAGGTGTCTCAGGAGGAATGATCAATATTCAGGGAAATGACAAGAACGATTATTCAAAACGAAAAAAATGTGTTATCCATGTATGCTCCCCAGACTGACCCAAACTACAATATAAGGATGTAGGCAGTGTGACATATGGACGTTTGGGTTGGTCTCGGGAGCATGCATGTATAGGTGAAGTGGTTCAGGTGGCCACTCACAATAAGTGGGAAATTTAGGTTCAGGCCCAGGTCTAGCACAAATTTTCATATGTCACTATTGGGTAGTAAATTTATACCCAGTACAGCTGATGTCAAGCAATGAGCTGCCAGAGAATTAATTTAGATTTACACTCGAGTTTGAGTGTTTATAGGAACTCTGTAACAGTTCAGTTTGTCGTATTAACATGTACAGTGTGTAACAAATGATGGATCTCATTCTGTTTCATATGTTTCTCATACAAATAATGTTAATTGCAGCTTGCTGACTTGATTCAGAGAGACATTGAGTACCTGGCCAGTGTGGAAACTCTGGACAATGGGAAACCGTATGGAGACTCCCTGTTTGACATCAATATGGCAATTGATACACTTCGTTACTTTGCTGGATGGGCAGACAAAATTCATGGGAATACTATTCCATCAGGTATGAAACTAAAGGAGTAATTCTGTGTTTCATTTGTGTTGTAGCATGTAGTATTAAGATTCCATCATTAGGGAATTATGCATCAACACCAAAGTGTACAGTGTGTTTTACTAACAGTCCCTTTAAGTCTGAAGAGAAATAATGCAGGTATGCTGAACAGTAGAAGGTTGCAACATGTGATCCCTCCATTGAGAATTCATGAAAATTGGATGCAGGACATTTGCAGTTTTAAATTTCATTATCAGGTGGTGCTGGAAACTGTAATCATTGTGCAGTATATTTTAAAGACTGTGCTGCAGCATTGAAATGGCAGTCAGTGAAGAGTTCCACAGGTAACATGTGCCAAGTGGTTGCACAGGTGGAAAGGAGATAGTGAAAATGGAAAATCCAAGGTGGAATGTAACAGTACTATGAAAAGGATAGTTGCTACCCACCATACAGCAGAGGTGCTGAATTGCAGGTAGGCACAACGAGAAGACTGTCAGAAAGTGAGGTTCCGGCCAACAAGGCCTTCATCAGAAATAGACAACTAGAGGTTGAAAATCCGCTTCAGTTGTAAATTTTTTTATTAGCATGACTGGTTTTGGGCTCTCATAAGCCCACACACACACACACACACACACACACACACACACACACACACACACACACACACACACACACGACCACTGCCTCTGGCTGCTGAGGCCAGACTGCAAGCAGCAGCACATGATGGGAGAGGTAGCTTCAAATGTCACCAGTTAAAACACAGTCCTGTTGCAGTGACACATTGTTATCGACATTGCTTTCTCATTGAAGGAGGCCCAAATACGAAAATGATGAACCAACTATTCAACAAATTTCAACAGTCAATTATTGTGATGGATACATTTGTTGGCTGCAGGTCAACTGCAATTATACCAGAAAATGGCAAGAAAGTGGTACAGTTATGCAGTGCGTTTCAAGTCGTATCTGTTGATGAGTTGCAGCTGAGTCCCAATTGAGGCCATCAGTTTTGGTATGAAATGATAATTAAATGGACACCCTAGCTGCAAGCAGGCGTTGATATACTTCATTGGGGACATGCTGAAAATTTGTGCCCCGACCGGGACTCGAACCCGGGATCTCCTGCTTACATGGCAGACGCTCTATCCATCTGAGCCACCGTGGGCACAGGCACTGCTACCAATCAGCTGTTGACCCAAATCAACCAGCCATTGGCACAACGTGCTTCTGAGCACAACATCCTGAGTTTCACCCATGCCCTCTATATCGTTCCCAACAACATCGCATTTTTTGAATTATATAGAAGAGAGCTGTCGTTGCGATGCCTCCTCCAGTTGAGTTTAACATAATTGAATTTTCTGAATTTTTGAATTCTGTTGTGATTTAAAGTTAATTATTTTTATGTAATTTATTTCATGACCACAGATGGAAATTTCTTCACATATACACGAAAGGAGCCAGTGGGTGTGGTGGGGCAGATTATTCCGTGGAACTACCCTATTCTGATGTTGGTCTGGAAGTGGGGCCCTGCTCTGGCTGCTGGCTGTACCATCGTACTGAAGCCTGCCGAGCAGACGCCACTCACAGCTCTGTATGTGGCTGCACTTACCAAAGAGGTTGGTGTAGCTAAGTCAAGAATCAGTTTTCACATTCCAATGACTGTGCCCTCTTATCTGTGATATGTTTTTATTGTTTTAGGCAGGGTTTCCCAATGGTGTTATCAATGTAATAACAGGGTTTGGACCAACAGCTGGTGCTGCTCTTTCTATGCATCCTGACATCAACAAAATTGCATTTACTGGATCTACTGAGGCAAGTATTCCACTTTTCTATAAGATATCGCTGGCAGTGTGTTACATTATGATTAATAACAGTAACTACGTCATGTGTCTTCTGTAACTTGTTTTATATCCCAGAACCAGACTTACTATAGATCAGTAGATTCACACAGATGTAAAACAGCCACAGCATTCACCCAGGATTTTTTTCATCTTCTAAAAGGATAGGAAAGGTTCCTGGAACTAGGATTGTAGATGGATTAGATAGAAAATTTCACAGGTTTCTGAGTTTGGGAGAGACAGCAGGATAGGAAGAGATAAAAGTGAATAATGATATATCAGTAACAGATGAGATTCAAAAATACGTAGAGTGAGAAATGGTAGAGAGGGTAATCTTTCAGACTGAGATAAGGGAAGGAGTGGAAAATTCCTCAGCTAAAATAGTTGTATATACAACTTTTAACATTCATTAAGTGTTGTTAGGGCTCCACAAGACACCAATACTTTGGGGACCTGCCCTGGTCCATGATTGTTCAACCACTGGCCACAAGCCATGAAGAATGGTTGAAGCTAGTTGCAAGCTGTGTACATCTCACTTGTTATCACAGATGTAACCCGTAGAATTGATCTGGTGGATCTGGGGAGCACTCTAAAGCCTGTCAAGTGTTCCTCAAACCATTCTGACACAATATGGGAGCTGGATGCAGTCTTGTGGAAGGCATAGGTTGCTTGCAATGTGCAGACAACTGAAGTGATGGATATGGTTGGGCACTAGAATCCTGTTTAATACAACAGTGAGACATATTGTGAGGCATTTGTCATTTCATTCCGTGTAAACATTCTCCACTGTCGTAACTGTGGTGCTGCGGCAAGGGGAGTTTGTCTTGTTTTGTTTCACATAGTCATTCTCTGCTATCGGTGTACAAATGTGAATATGGCTTGTCAGATCCAGTGTCATTTCTCCATTCTTCAAGCACTCAGTGGCAGTATTCCTGCACCCACACATCATTGTGACGTATGACACACAGTGAACAGAGTTGTATCAGTGGAACAGTGTTTTCTATAGCCCATGGTGAGGTAGTGGTTCTTGATGGTATATAATTATAGTTGTCCAGCTGAGCTCTACCTTCTTTTGGCATACACTACAGGAATGCTCACTTCTCCCTATCTGAATATCAGTCAACAAAAACTGAAGTTGAAGTTGTGGAAGTTGGACAAATGTGCAATCCTCGCTAATGCTTTCTGATTATTTTTTGTAAGGAAGGGTTACACACTGTCATGTTATTGCCTTGAAGTTTTGCTAGGTTAAACTATATAGGTTACACTAGTGGTCCTGCTGTTGATATTCTAAGTGTGTCAGGTTCATAAATTAATAATAAGCGAGAAGTCCCTTAGAATCAGTAATGGTTCCTAACACCAGTGATTTAAGATTTGATGAGCTGGTTATTTATTCATCAATGAAAAATAACAAATAAAACTGGTGACCTTACAAAAAGCAGAGGGATATGGTATTAAATAATAATAATAATAATAATAATAATAATAATAATAATAATAATAATAATTATTATTATTATTATTATTATTATTATTATTATTATTATTATTATTATTATTATTATTATTATTATTATTATTATTATTTTCTGCCAGTCGTAAAAGGCGGCGAAAAGAACAAACCACTAATAGGGCTAACCCCCCCCCCCCCTTTTAAGTGTGATTAGTTGGCTCAGGACAGAACTAATGAAGCCTAGGACAAGCACTGTCATGGTAGGGGATGACGCTTGAACCCTATGCCCGTCCACAATGGTAACGACACTGCTAGCCACACGGAAAATAATTTAAATCCAGATAGAGGTGTTTTGCACAATATGCTTCCTGCAACCACCCTACAAGGAAAACAAAGACGGGCTGAGATGGTCAGATGAAGTTAACCGACACTCATGTTCTGTTATTACCGAGCAACAAACTTAGGAACCAACACAACTGGATACAGATCACAAGTATACACAACATTTATTACCAGATACCCAGAATTAAAATTTTTAACAGAACAATGACTAGCTGATCAGATCCGTGTAATAATAAAAAATAACAGGATACCCCAGTCAAAATTAGAAAACATCAAACAACAATTACAACAAATACTGGAACAAAATAGTGTGCAATCAGAAGAAGAAGAAGAAGAAAATACAGTAATTGACTCAAACATCCCAGAGCAAACAAATTAAGAACAACATGCATCAATTAAACAATCAGCGGAAAATGAAATCTTAAGACAGCCACCAGAACAAGCGCAAATAGAACATGAAATGACACACATGTTAGACATAGAAGAAAAATTTCAGCTGACATATATAGAATACAAAGACACAAATACAGACATTAGACCATTCTTGCATAGACCACCAAATAACCCACAAGTTGAAACAACAATAACAACTATAAACACAATCATACACAACAAAATAAATGAAAATACAACTATGGAAGAGTTACAACTACTGGTTTATATAGAAGCACTCACTACACTAAATATACATACTAGGCAGAGATCAGAACCAACCAACACACAGAAGAAACCCACAAAACCAGCATGGAAACACAGGCTAAAGATCAGAATAGAAAAACTGAGAAAAGACATCAGACAGCTAACACAATTTATAAGAAATGAAATGTTAGGTAAAAGGTTAGGTAAAATCTCACAACAAGAAGCGATAGAGCAATGAGATGAAAAGAAGCAGAAATTACAAGCATTGGCCAAACGACTTAGAAGATACAATAAAAGTGAAAATAGAAGGAAATAAAACCAAACATTCAACTCAAACCAAAAGAAATTTTACCAGACGATAGAGAACACACACGTTAAAATAGACAATCCACCAAACATAACAGACATGGAACACTTCTGGAGCAACATATGGTCAAACCCAGTACAACATAAGACATGCACAGTGGATACAAGCAGAAACAGATACATACAAGATGACACCACAAATGCCTGAAGTGATAATTTTGCAACATGAAGTCACCCAAGCAACTAATTCTACTCACAATTGGAAAGCCCCTGGAAAAGATAAAATAGCAAATTTCTGGCTGCTTGTGTCTGTGTATGTGCAGATGGATATATGTGTGTGTGTGCGCGAGTGTATACCCGTCCTTTTTTCCCCCTAAGGTAAGTCTTTCCGCTCCCGGGATTGGGATGACTCCTTACCCTCTCCCTTAAAACCCACATCCTTTCGTCTTTCTCTCTCCTTCCCTCTTTCCTGACGAAGCAACCGTTGGTTGCGAAAGCTAGAATTTTGTGTGTATGTTTGTGTGTCTATCGACCTGCCAGCGCTTTTGTTTGGTAAGTCTCATCATCTTTGTTTTTAGATATAAATTATTTAACAGTTACATTGCAGACCCATACACAGTCCCTGATACACTTACACAAGAAATAACTTATCTGAAACCTAAAGATCAAGCAGACACAGCAAACCCAGCAAAATATCGGCCCATAACATGCCTACCAACAATATACAAAATATTAACTTCAATCATTACACAGAAATTACACATACAACACAGAACAAAATTATAAATGAAGAACAAAAAGGCTGCTGCAAAGAAGCATGAGGATGTAAAGAGCAACTGATAATAGATGGCGAGGTGACATATCAAGCTAAAACTAAAGAAAGGTCGCTACACTATGCATACATTGATTACCAAAAAGCTTTTGATAGTGTACCCCACTCATGGTTACTACAAATATTGGAAATATACAAAGTAGATCCTAAATTGAAACAGTAATGAAAAATTGGAAAACCACACTTAATATCCAAACAAATTCAAATAATATCACATCACAGCCAATACAGATTAAGCGTGGAATATACCAAGGAGACTCATTAAGTCCTTTCTGGTTCTGCCTTGCTCTGAACCCACTATCCAACATGCTAAATAATACAAATTATGGATATAATATTACTGGAACATACCAACACAAAATCACACATTTGCTATACATGGATGATCTAAAACTACTGGCAGCAACAAATCAACAACTCAACCAATTACTAAAGATAACAGAAGTATTTAGCAATGATATAAATATGGCTTTTGGAACAGACAAATGTAATAAAAATAGCTTAGTCAAGGGAAAACACACTAAACAAGAAGATTACATATTGGATAACCACAGCGACTGCATAGAAGTGATGGAAAAAACAGATACCTATAAATATCTAGGATACAGAAAAAAAATAGGAATAGATAATACAAATATTAAAGAAGAACTAAAAGAAAAAGACTAAAAAAAATGCTGAAAACAGAATTGACAGCAAGAAACAAGACAAAAGCTATAAATACTTATGCTATACCAATATTGACCTATTCATTTGGAGGAGTGAAATGGAGTAACACAGAACTAGAAGCACTCAATACACTTACACGATCACAATGCCACAAATATAGAATGCAACACATACATTCAGCAACAGAAAGATTCACATTAAGCAGAAAGGAAGGAGGAAGGGGATTTATCGACATAAAAAAACCTACATTATGGACAGGTAGACAATTTAAGAAAATTCTTTATAGAATGTGCAGAAACTAGCAAAATACACAAAACAATCACTGATATAAATACATCGGCTACACCATTGCAATTTCATAACCACTTCTACATCCCTTTAGATCACATAATATCAACAGATACAAAGAAAGTAAATTGGAAAAAGACTAACACAGCCACACATCGATCAAGACACTTCCAACACGTGGCTAAGAAAAGGCAATATATACAGTGAGATGGAAGGATTCATGATTGCAATACAGGATCAAACAATGAACATCAGATATTACAGCAATCATATTATTAAAGATCCTAATACCACAACAGATAAATGCAGACTTTGCAAAAAACAAATAGAAACAGTAGATCACATCACAAGTGGAAGTACAATACTAGCAAATACAGAATACACGACAATGTAGCAAAAATAATACATCAACAACTTGCCATACAACATAAACTAATAAAACAACACATTCCCCCATACAAGTATGCACCTCAAAATGTCCTGGAGAATGATGAATACAAATTATACTGGAACAGAACCATTATAACAGATAAAACAACACCACATAACAAACCTGACATCATACTCACCAATAAAAAGAAGAAATTAACACAACTAATCGAAATATCCATACCTAATACAACAACTGGCTGAGGAAGTAAAGGACATGTGGCATCAGGATAAAGTTGACATTATACCAATTATACTATCAACTACAGGAGTCATACCACACAATATCCACCAGTACATCAACACAATACAACTACATCCAAACATATATATACAACTACAGAAATCTGTAATTATTGATACATGTTCAATTACCCGAAAGTTCCTAAATGCAATGTAACTTATACCGTACAGTTAAAGGGAAGTCACGCTTGATCAAGGTCCATGTCGCTTTCCATTTTTAACCAGACGTAATGTCTGAGAAAGGAAAGAAATAATAATAATAATAATAATAATAATAATAATAATAATAATAATACATGTGCAACTGTGATTAAAATGTAGGTGCATTTCCTCAGTCAACTATTCATTGTAAATTTGTGTGATATAGAGTCCCATAACATATTAACTATAAACCATTAACTAATCCACAGAGTTAAGTTCAGTTGCTCATTAAGCAGATTGTAAACTTCAGGCTAGCTGGAATAATTATCAAAAGCAGCTGAAATAGTTCAAAGCCCCTCACTGCTCAAAATCTGAGAAAGCTAGTTTTGTTCTTTCATTGTCCGGTTAGTGTTAATGCGTGATATCTAATGACATTTTATTGACAGGTGTTTAACCAACACCTGGAGGAGCAGTCTAGACACCACCTCCATAAGTTATCCAACCTGCTAACATCCTACTGCCACCTCAGGGCACCACTATCCAGCCCCTATCCTACCCACAATGTTCCTCCATGTCCACCCCTCATAGCACTTAAATCCTTCCTGGCTGCCCTTTTCAACTTCCACATCCCCAAAACTCCCTAACAACTCTCCACCAAATCTAGAGCCAGAACATTCCCATAACACTGGTGTTAACCTTTCCATCAAAACTCTCATCTCCACAGAAGGAAGGCCTCACATTCAGCCCTATGCCCAAATTTAACCATGCTGGACTTGTCAAAACCTACTCTCCTTCTCCTGATCCCTGCAATGGAAACATTTCTTTGCCACCAATGCCTCCAACTGCTCTCTTGGTTCACACCACCATCAAACTGTGATCCTCGCGACCCCCTCCCCCTCCCACCTAACTCCCCACTGGTCGTATTCCAGGAATTCCTTACCTCCAACTTAGCCTCACCATCCTTCCCCAGGTTCCTTCCTCAGAATACCAACCTTTCAGCAGAAGAAAGAATAGCCAGACACAACTTCAAAACAAATCCTGACCTAATCATCCTACCTGCAGACAAAGGTTCCATCACTGTTGTTATGAACTGCAGTGACTACCTGGCAGAAAGCCAAGTCAGTTATCTGACTCCTCCACCTGTAAACTCTGCCAGAGTGATCCAATCCCATAAGTCCACCACAATCTCTAATCTTTTCTTAAAGCCGTAGACCCTTCCCAGAACCTATCCTCACCTCTGTGACACCCATCTTCTACAAGTGCCCCAAAATCCGTGAACCCAACAATCCTGGATACACCATTGTGGCTGGTTATTGTGCCACCACTGAAAGGATTTTGACCCTCATTGACAAATACCACCTCCCGATTGCCCATAATCTGGCCTCCAACATCAAAGATAAGAACCAGTTCCTTCACTGACTCTTTATCATCACTACCCTTTTGCCACCTGAATCGCTTCACATCACCTCACTATACGCCAACATCCCTCATGCTCACAGTCTTACTATTATTGAACACTACTTTTTCAAACATCCTTCAGACTGCAAACCCAATGCCTCATTCCCCATACACCTTACTAACTTTATCCTGACCCACAACTACTTCTCTGTTGAAGGGAAGGTACACAAACAAATCCATGGCACAGCTATGGGCACCCTCCTGTGTCAACCTGCGATGGGCCGTCTAGGGGAAGCCTTCCTAGCCTCCCTTACACTGGTTCAGGTTCATCGATATCATCTTCATGATCTCAGGGCCAAGACATCCTCCCTGATGGCTCTATTTGCATCTCTGTCCACATTAAACCCACCAACCACCAGCAATACCTGTATTTCAACAGCTGTCATCCTTTTCATACCAAAAAAATCCCTCCCATACTCCCTGGCTGACCAGGGATGGTGTATTTGCAATGATAAGAACATGATTCCTCAGTATGCTGATAGTCTCATCAAGGCCTTCAAAGGGAATCACTATCCCCCAGACCTAGTCTGCAAACAGATCTCCCATTTCATTTCCTCTCACACCCCCAATCTTCCCACCACCACCATAAACTGGCCACAGAGGAGTGCCTTTTTTTCGCCCAGAACCACCCTGGACTGGAACAACTGAACCATGTCCTTCACCAGGGCTTTAATTACCTATCATCATGCTCTGCAAAGAGGGACACCCTAACCAACATCCTTCCCACCCCTACTAAAGTGGTGGTCTGTTGCCCACACCACCTCTACAATATCCTAGTCTATCCCTATGCCACTCCCAATCCCAACCCCTTGCCAGAAGGACCACATCCCTGTGGAAGACAGAGGTGCAAAGCTGCCCATTCCAACCACCCAGCACATCCTATTCCAGTCCTATCTCAGATTCCACCCCATCAGGAGTGGGACCACCTGTGAAAGCAGCCATGTAATTTACCGGCTCTGCTGTACTTATTGCACAACTTTTTGTATTAGTATGATAACCAACCACCTGTCCACAAGAATGAATGGCCAGCACCAAACCTGTGACACAACTAGCACCTGAGCATAACATGCTTGATTTCCACGGCTGCTTCACTTCCCGAGCCATCTGAATCCTCCTCTCCATCACCAGCTGTTTTGAACTGTGCAAATTGGAGTTATCCTTACAACACATCTGTGCTCCCGTAATTATCCTGGCATCAACCTATGGTAACATACTATCCCCACACCCTCCACCCAACAGTTTCCACCCCCTCTTTTCTATCATCTCCTCCTCACAGTCGTCTTCCAGCCTGCACCTGCCCATCTTTCCCTGCTCCTCTCCTTTTTTCCCCACCTCCCTGCTCACAACCTCCTGATGCAGCACCTGTTGCCATTCTAGTCCCTGCACACTCCACCGAACTGTGTTCCTCTGTCACCCACCGATGCACTACCGTCCCGTCACCTTCCCCACGCCCTCCAGATTGCTGCTGCCATCCCACATGATAGTTAAATTCAGACTGAGGTGTTGGAGTGGACAGTCATGTGTGCGTGATGTGTGCTTGCTTGTATGCATGAAAGGTGTGTCTTTCACTGTTTCTGTTTTGCTGATGAAGGCTTCGGTGGAAAGCTTTGTGTACATGTCTTTTTAATTGTGCCTGTCTGCAACTCAGTGTCTTCTTTATGGTAAGCAGCAATCTATCTTTTTCTGCATCATTGTTAAACCCTAATGTTTCTTCTTATCTTTCCTCCAGGCTTCACTTAAACCATTCCCCTTTCTTGCCATCATACCGTTATTAGCTTTGCTACTCTCCACAGTTGTTTTATTTGATTGTGTATTGTACCTTTTCACTCTCTTCTATCCCATCCAAATATCCCAAACCAGTATCTCTTTCCAGTTTTTTGTGTGTGTTGAATGCTCTCTGTCTCCCTTTCCATGAGACAGCATTCCAAATATATTATGTTGTTGACATTTCAATTTTAATTCTTATCTTGTCTTTTCCTGATAGTTTAGCATGTCCTTCTATGTCCAGAAATTATGAAGTCTCATCTCTTCAAATAATTTGTGCTTGTTACTAGTCACAGAACATACATGATCTTAACAGACATATCATGTTGTGTGTTCCTATTAGGTTACGGTGTATTCTTTTCTGTGCAGTTAATTTTTGTATTGTCTAAACAGTTTCAGCATGAAAGAATTATGGCTACTTATAATTATGTAGGATTAACCATTAAAATTAACTCGGTCATTATACAGATAATTTATTTCATAAACAGTCTAAATATTTTTAGTTGCTTGTAGAAGTGTGTTGTTTCATGCTATTATTGGACTGTAAATGTATCATTTCTGAAAGACTGTTTAGTACAAATAGTTAGATTTAAATATAACATTTTTAATTTTTTGACTTTTAGGTTGGTCATCTGATCATGGAGGCATCAGCGAAGTCCAACTTGAAAAGAGTATCTCTGGAACTTGGTGGAAAGAGCCCGCTAGTAGTGCTTTCTGATGCTGATGGTTAGTAGAGCTTTACATTTGTGATTGAAGAAACAATTCACATGGAAATAATAGAAATATAGCATCCGATCAGCAAATAACTTATACTGCATGTTATAGTTCTCGAAAAATATAAGTGAGGAAATGGTAATCATTAAAAATACATCATTTTAGGAAATATGAGCCTACAGTTATAAGTGTCTATTGGCCCAATGGAGGAGGGAGAGCTATGTTGAGAGGGTGACTGCAAAACAATAAATTAAAGGAATACATGGTATACACAGATGGAAAATTAAAATTAATGCAATAGCAACTCGCAAAGCTTTGATTCAGATTGAGAACTTATGTTTACTTTTTAAAATGTTCTTGGTGAATCTTCATTTGATTGGCGACTTTATTTAAGACTGAAGTCTGTTTTTGAAGGACTGAGATGGCTGGTATGTTATGTGCCAAATTACTCAGTAAGTATGAAAACAATCAATTTTTGACTAAATAATTTAATTGGATGGATAAAAAATCTACTCACCAAGTGGCAGCAGGACACACACACAAAAGAAGGCTATAATTAGCTAAGATTTTGGAGCCAGTGGCTCGTTATTGGGGCAGAAGGGTTTAAGGGGAAGGAAGAGGGGTGAAGGAAAAGGATTGGAGACATGTAGGAAAAAGGGGTAGATTTTGAGAGTTACCCAGGACCGCAGATTAGGGGAGACTTACAGGATGAGATGAGAACAGTGTTTCTTTCTTATCCTGTCTGATAAGTCTCCACTGACGCATGGTTCTGGGTGACTTTCTCAAAATCTACCCCTTTTCTTAGATCTCTCCAGCCATTTTCCTTCACCCCTCTTCCTTCCCCTTTAACCCTTCGGCCTGAAGAAGCAGCCACTGGCTCTGAAAGCATGCCTAATTACAATCTTCTATTGTGTGTCTGCCCTGCCACTGCGTGATGAGTAGACTTTTTATCTATCCATTTAAATTAGATTACACAGTAAGATTTTCCATTTTCATATTTGACTTAAGTGAGAATTAGGAAGTTGGTGTTGACAAGGCACTATATTTATGACTTCTCATAATTACAATAAATAACTACTTTGTATGTAACTGCATTCCAATCATTTAATGAGTGGGAAGGAAATAAAGTAGAGAGGTTGGAGCATTTGGTTAATATGTGCTTTCATCATCATCTTGAAGAAAACATTCTAACTTGATTCTTCAAAGTCCCTCTGAAGATTAAATATTTTAAGTAGATATTTACTTCACAGAACTATTTTTGTAATTAATTGTGTAGGATATCTAACATAGTTACCTTCTACTTGGAATCTATATTTTTGAACTGTGTGGCAAAATAAACTGTGTAATAGTCATAAGCGATATTGTACATCACATTTTTAATACCTACTTCATTGCAGTTGATGAAGCTGTTGAGATTGCTCACACTGCCATATTCGCCAACCACGGTCAGAACTGCTGTGCGGGATCAAGAACTTTTGTACAAGATGACGTGTATAGTGAATTTGTTAAAAAAGCAACAGCTAAAGCTGTAGCACGAAAAGTGGGGGATCCTTTCAGTGATGGCACCGAGCAGGGGCCTCAGGTAGGCTGCGAGACCTATTGGAAACAGTACTTTTGTGTTGTATTAGCAACTCCTAAATGAAGCTCTAGATGATGTAGACTTACTGGATGCAAACTATTGTTGATTCTTGTTTTGTTTGTTAGCGTTTTATAGAAATGTAAATGAAGAACTATAAACATCCATTTCACAATTATGTATGTATGAATATCATGATGCAGTGGGCTCAGTAATACTTTCAAAAGTGAATATCAACACTGAAGGAAAAGATAGACTGCTACTTACCATAAAGAAGACACATTAAGCTTCAGACAGGCACAATTAAGAGAGACTTACATGAAGATTTTGGCCACAACCTTTATCAGCAAAAGAGAAACACACACCATTCATAAACACAAGCAGGCACGCTTCATGCACACATGGCTGCCAACTCCAGCATCTCAGGCAGGAATTCGACTATCATGTGTGATGCAAGCAGCAATCTGGAGGGAATGGGAAAGAGGAAGGGATAGTAGTGCACATGTGGGGAGAGAGATGATGCTGTCTGGCAGAGTGTACAGGGACTAAAATTCCAAAATGTGCAGCATCAGGAGGTTGTGGGGCTGGGAGGGGGGGGGGGGGGGGTGGAAGGAGGAGAGGAGTGGGGAAAGATGGGTGGGTATGTTGGCAGAGGACAGCAAACAAAGAGGATGGGAGATGAGAAAGGGGGAGGAGATGACAGGACAGAGGGGGTGGAACCTGTTGGGTGGAGGATGTGGGGACAGTATGTTACTGTAAGTTGAGGTCAGGATAGTTACAAGAGCGGAGAATGTGTTGTAAGGATAACTACCATGGCTCGGGTAATGAAGCAGCTATTGAAATCAAGCATGTTATGCTTAGCTGCATGTTGTACCACAGGGTGCCCCATGCTCACCAACCCACAAAAGAGCTGTGGGTTCCATGAAAGGGGGGGGGAGAGAGGGGAGGGGGGGAGGGGAGAGGAGAGAAGTAGTTGTGGGTTATTGGGTTATGAAAAAAGTTAGTAAACATAACAGTGAAAACAATCAATTACTGACAAAATTATTTAATTGGATAGATAAAAAATGTACTCACCAAGCAGTGACAGAACATACACAAATAACAAATGGTTGTAACTGGCAAGTTTTTGGGGGCCAGTGGCTCTTTCTTCAGGAAAAAAGGCAAAAGGGTTGAAGGGGAAGGAAGAAGGGTGAAGGAAAAGGACTGGAGAGGTCTAGGAAAAGGGGTAGGCTACAGGAAAGTCACCCAGAACCACGGGTGAGGTAAGACCTACCGTACGGGATGAGAAGGAAAGACTGATTGTTGGGGGGTGGGGGGGGGGGGGGGGGCTGCATTGGATGAGTTTTGAAAACCTGAGAGCTTAAAGGTGGAAGACAGAGTAATATGCAGACAGAGATTACTGCTTAAACATCATGCATGAGTTAATAAGTGTTAAAAGCTAAGAGCATTGTATGTAACAGAGGTGGGAGGGGCTGAAAAATAGACAGGAAAGACAATTAGAGATGTAGATAACTAAAACAGAGTGAAGCAAACAGTAGTTACAGTGAAGAAATGCCGAGAAGGTTGAAATTAACATAAATTAAGACCAGCTGGGCTTGCACCCATTGTTTTACATGGAATTATCACAGCACAGGCCTACATTGATGTTTTAAGTGCCTTTATGCTTCTCACTGTTGAATAGCAATTCAGGGATGGTGATTGCATCTTTCAACACGATCGAGCACCTGTTCATAATGCACGACCTATGTCAGAGTGGTTACATGACAATAACATCCTTGTAATGGACTAGCCTGCACAGTCTTGACCTGAATCTTAAAGAAAACCTTCGGGATGTTTTGAAATGCTGACTTCGCACCAGGCCTCACCGACGGACATAGATACCTCTCCTCAGTGCAGCACTCTGCAAAGAATGGGCTGCCATTCCCCGAGAAACCTTCCAGCACTTGATTGAATGTGTGTCTGTGAGAGTGGAAGCTGTCATCAAGGCTAAGGGTGGGCCAACACCATATTTAAATTCCAGCATTACCAATGGAGGGCACCACAAACTTGTAAGTCATTTTCAGGCAGGTGTCTGGATACTTTTGATCACATAATATATGCAAGCTTTCGGTCAAAGACTTTTTGGCCGAAAACTCTCACATTCCGCAATCTTTTTGTGGTCTGTCTGTGAGTCAACATCTCTTCTTTATAGTGGGTAGCAGTCTATCCTTTTCATAATATTGTCATTATTCCATCCTGGATTTTCTGTTATTTGATTTTACTCTGTGGAATAATGACTACCCCAAATGAAGAGGAATTGAATGCAGTTTTACCTAGAAAAAAATATTAATAACACAGGAAATTATTGAATGTGTAATAAGGCTCAAAAGCAACACTTGCGATTGCAACAGAATAATCTGCAACTAAAGTATGGAAAGTTTGTTCTTATATATGTACAACTGACTTTAAAATTAAGTGAGTACATTACAGAACTTCAGAAAATAAGAGTATAATCCTCACATACTTCTCAGCAGTTGCTGTCAGTTGTGATAAAGAAAGCCATCCTTTGCATATTTGTCAGCTGCTTGCAGTTCATAGTGCATAATATGTTACACAGAATTAAAACAGTTGGCAAGTGTTACTGAAAAGAAAATTTTTGAACATATGGAGAAGTCAAAATATGCTATGAGTGAATGACAAGAGAAAAATTTATTGATTAACAATAAAACAAATTAATACACCAACATAAAGTTATTAGGGAATTATAACAAAGAAATGGTGAATTTTCTGATAAATGTGACAGCGAAAACTGATTCACCATAATAATAATAATAATAATAATAATAATAATAATATTATGATGATGATGATGATGATGATGATGATGATGATGATGATGATGATGATGATGTTATAATATCAATTTTCTTTACAATTCATATTTTGTTGTTCACAATACTCGTGCAAGTTCTTTGACGAAGTCATATAGTTCCACATCAGAATTTCTCTGCATTAAATCTATTTTCATAGTTGTCTGAATGGAATTTTAACTCTTTAAAGACTATTCCCGAGAATATGTAAATCCATACTAATCTTAAATTTTCAAATAATGCTTATTTTTGCCATTCTCATTAGTGAAGGTAGCTGGTTGGTCAGCATTAGTTAATTGAATATTGCCTCTATCAGACTCTGTGGTCAGTAAAATATGGAATACTATTAACTGGCAGACACATTCATGGTTGATTATTGATTTTAGTATAAGCACTGTGCTTACTCTGCTTCCCTTAAGCTTCATTTTATTTGACTTACTATCTAAATAAAAAGTAATCAGAGATCTTTCATGATATATTAAAAATTATAACAACTAGGTGTTTGTTGAAATGTAGCAGGTAAAGTAATACTTTAAATATATCATGCTAAAACAGCAAACTTGCAGTAGAAAACAATAGTGACATTAACTATTTACTTAAAACTTCTGCTGTGTGAGACCATGATACTTGTTTATTGATATGCTTAATCATTCACAGATTGACCAGGATATGTTTGAGAAGGTACTTGGTTTAATAAAATCAGGAAAGGAACAAGGAGCTCGGCTTGAATGTGGAGGAGATGCTGTTGGTGGGAAAGGCTACTTCATTAAGCCAACGGTCTTTTCCAATGTTAATGATAACATGAGAATTGCTAAGGAAGAGGTAATTATTGCTTTGATATTTTTGTGTTTTAATGTAGTCAATCCTAGTTTATCTAAGAAAGAGAACATATGAACTAGAGTTCTGGAAGGACAGTAGGGTAAGAGTCAGAAGCCCACCAGATGAAAAAAGAGGGGAGTAGGGGATGGTAGTTGTGTATAGAGAAATAGTACCATTAAGAAAATTGTGTGGGGGTGGGGCAGTAATTAGGTCTATTGACACAAACAAGTTGAGGTACACACACCTCCAACAGGAAAAGGAAATACCAGTGACAGGACTACAACACGACGTGTTGCGTGAATGCATTGAAAAAATCTGTTATCACACTTCAGAATGTGTAGCTGTATTAACAATAGTCTAATGCCCTGAATATCTGTCTCACCCAGAATATTATGTAGTCTACCGAAGATGCTTAGAGAAGGGTGCCTGCTGAGACCTGTAGTGAATGGAATTGGCTCCCGAGTTTACATTTTGGGAAGTTATCCACTGGGAAAGTGATATATCTAGTTGAAAAAAACGCACTTTTATGAAATATTCTGTACATTTTTTAGATATATTATTCATGGTGAAGTCATCTGCAACTCACATTGCTGTAAGACTTGACTTCAAATCTTTTTTTACTCTCATCCTGTGATGTTTGCACACTTTATTTCTTCGTTGATAGTCTTCGGTGTCAACATGCTGCATTGTTATAGTGGCTGAAAAATGAAGGGGGGGGGGGGAGGGGGGGTGGAAGTTCAACACTGACTGCTGTAAATGATGTAGCCAACAGTTGCATAATTGCGTTTCATAGTTCTTTACTCTCATTGTTCACTACCCTCCAATATTGCACAATTATATGGCCAGTTCATTATTGGTAAATGTTGATAAGCCTCATTAATAAGTTGCAGGCAGCTACTGCTACAATAGTTTGCTGCTGAACATCTGTGAGCAGTAAAAACCTAACCACACAGTTCAGTTCTTGCAGAATAATATGATATGCGTGACACTATTTTTCAAATAAAGTAAACAGACATTGTCATTAATTGTTGTAACACACCACCTATTTGTGTTACTTATTTTACTGCGAATTTGATGCAGTGTTGTTAATCTAACCAATACATGTTTCACATACGAAAATCAGCCTCGGGACCAAAAATTGCTCCTTTATACATCCTCACAATAACAGGCACTGACACTATACATTGTTTGATGTTTAAGTTACAGAAATTACATTTAAAACATAACCCATTCAATTAACCGAATACGTTGAAAAATTCCTTTTTTAACAGTTCCTTCTACCACAAAGGTTAGGCTGAATTATTTGTTTAAATAATGAAATTAACAGATATAATTGTACAAACAATACTTTTGATGAACATGGCAATTATTTTGGAATTAGTAAACGGCTGGCTTTGCTAATGTGTTTTTGAATATAGCCAAATAAATACTTTAACAATGGTAGTAGTTCTTCTTCCAAATGTTTATAATTAGTACAGAATTTATATTTGTTTATAAGTCAACATTAGAATCTAAGCCATGAAACAATTACTGATTTCACCCTGTAGCAAAAGATATTAACTAGGAACTGTCAAAATAACTTAGGAAATTAATTACATACACAAAACTAAGCACAAAATTAGACCTGGTGCTATATTCCTCAAGACTGGGGCCCAACCTTTCCCTTTTATGGAAATGCAGATTATACTCATGCATGTTAATGGTAATTAGGCAAAAATGAATTTGAGGCAGATGGCAAAACAGGAGGGGAAGTAAAGAGATCCCAGCTTGCTTCATCACAATACCATTAGCAGGTACTACAGAGATAATATGAGAGAAAATTGCTCCAGATAAGTGTGATGTGATGAAATTGTGCCTACATTGAGCTGTTTTAAATAAAAAGGAAAACGTAACAGTCTGACATTGTTATGGATTCACTTTTGTGAAAGTAAGGGTAAATTCCAGTTAGACTCTGGTTTGTGGCTACACAATTAATATATGAAAAGCCTTGCAGAATGTTAGTGACAAATTTTCCCTGCAAATTGTTTTGCATGTTAAACACCACTGTGGCAAGATGTCCTTTATATAATATTCATTGTATGAGAGCTGTTTGTTACCAATGTTTCTACAAGGACTATCACTCTCAAAATTATTAATCATAACATAATAAATAAATTTGTACATGCCTGCTGTATATGAAATATGAGATCAATTGTACAGTAAAACTTGCTCAAAACAAATCACTTGGGACTGATGTAATTTTCTAAATTGGACAAGTTTCCTGATTACACAAAACTCACTGGGTTAAGTAAAATTTGTTGGGCATCATGCACAAAGGTACAGTAATTTTTTTTAAATTAATCATGTACTGTATTTACGTACCTTCACTCAAGCACAGTAGTACTGTATATTGGACAATAGAACACTGAATTATTACACTAATTGATAAATAACACTGCATTTCTATATTTTTACATGCACTCTAAACTTGTTTGTTATTGTATGTACATACAACTTGGGAGAATCTGTGTGCTGCAAATTTCGGAACATCATTTATGCACACAATGGCTTCTTCAGGCATATTAATTTTTATAGGGACATATTTTACACCTCTTCTTCTTCCTTTGTTTCTTTTTCATCATCCTCTGTATTGTGGATTTCTATTAAATCTGTTGGAGAAGTGAAAGTGGAGTGAGTTGACAGAAGGTCACCACTTTGAATGTAATCATCTGCACTACATGGAATGTTTCGCATTTTCATTAATTCAGTAGTTACATTTTCTTGAACTTTGATGGCCACAGAAGCGTCTTGTTCTTGACCGCCAAACCCCTCTTTGTTGAAGCACTTGGTGACAGTTTCCGGTTTTATTTCCTTTACTGCCAAGCCAATCCAATTTACTGCATCCAGGACAGAAACTGACCACACAAGAGCAAATGCACTTTCAGCTTCTTCAACACTAACAATAAGAGGTTGCAGCAGTAATCACCTATGATGATACTTGAATGTCAACCCCCTGGTCCATTGGTTATGTGAGGCTGGTTGAACCTGGAAGGAACCAAGCCAATTTCACATTTGATAATGTTACTTTCGGGTGGCAGGTTGCATTGTCTAGGAAAAGGAGAACTTGACGATTTCCTTTTTTTATTTTGGTATTGAAAGAGTCCAGCCATTCTTCCATAAGACCACTCTCCATCCACACCTTTTCATTGCTTCTTCATGTGACTGGAAGCTTACTGACGCCTATGTTTCTGAAACAACTTGGTTTTGCCACCTTTCCAATCACCAGTGGCTTCTCCATTTCACCTAACATGTTTCCACACAGCAGTATAGTGAGTCTTCCCTTGGACATTTTTTCGCCAATGCACTTTTCTCCTAAAATTGCTAGCAAATTTGAAGACAGCGCGTGATAAAACAGTCTAGTTTCATCAGCATTGAACATATCTTTCGGGTCATAATTCACAATTAAGGTGGACAGTGCTGCCTTCCATTCTGTTGGAACACTTTCCTGCACATCCTTAACTTCCCCACACACCTCATTCCACACGATGTTGTGCCTAGCTTTGAGATTGTCCAGCCATCCTGTGCTCTTTAGCGACTTTGAGAGCCTCACTCTGCAACATGGGTCCAGATAAAGGTAAGGTTCCCCCCCCCCCCTCCCCCCCCCCCCCCCCCCCCACTCACCTCAATTACATTAATCTTTTCGTTAAGTGTTAACTACACATACCGGTTGTTTGACATCATGTTACTGTATCTCTTAAAGTGCTGTTAGTCAACTGAAGCTGGCAGAAAATAATCACCTTGCCAGGTAAAACCATTGTCTAAAGGAGCCATACCCACCTCTTTCACTGTGCACATTGCAGCAGAGTGTTGGTAAATGCGCAACAATGTTTCTGTATGTGCTGGCATGCGTCAATAATGAAGAAAACGAGAAAGCCGACAGAGTGCTGATGAATGAACCATTTCCTTTGATGTACTGTACTAACACTGAGCATAACTTACTTGTTGTTGCACAGAACAGCGCAGTTTTAGGTCCACACCAGCAGCGTCGCGCTGTGCTGGAGCTCTTTTCCTGGTTTTGCACCATTTAACAGAGGTGTTAAAAGTAACATTCTTGTAGAGTCTTGAATAACTAGTGAACTGTATTACAGTAGTACTGTATAGGCTCTTTTTCGCATTATACAATGAATTATTAAGTATGCTCTAAGATTTACTTTCCGTTTTCATGTTAGACACATTCCGCTTTGTACAAAAAATCAGCATATAAAAGTGCACTGAATGAGTCAGGACTGAAATACTTCTACGGTTTGGGCAGATTTCCGAATTATACATGTGCTGATTTGAGCATGTTTTACTGTATTTTTTTTTTTTTTTTTTTTGTCATCTAATTTGTAGCCAAAGTCATTAAGGCAATTATCAGCTGTTGTAAAATGTGAAAGTAGAGCAAGAGAGCAGGAAAACAATTTTCTTTGGGGTAGAATAGAACCCACAATCTCCACTGTAGTGATTTACGACCTTACACACTACACTGTGGTACTGCTACACAGACTGAGATCGTATTAATGGATGGTAAATAAATTAATCTCGTCTCTTGAAATGAATGTCTACCAGGAATAACAGTTTTAGGGTCAGATATATGGCACCCTAAACCATATTACCATTCAGTCTGTTCTCTGATCCCCATCCCTGACTAGAAGCAATCCCCTTGTCAGAGTTTCTCTGCTAGGTCTGAAGTCAACTTGTGTGTGACATACGCTGTAAAGTTCCCACAAGGTTGGTATTCCTTGCATTGTTCATAACTTCAAAGAAACTGCTGCCAAATAACTCATACACAGTGTCAGTTTTTTCCGTCTCATTGCTAATAAATTTAATTTTGTTAACAAGCAGTTTCCCCCGTCAGGTAGCAATGTCCACTGCTTTAATAGTGTGTGACTGTACATAGTCAGGCAACCTAGTTAGTTCCCATCACTGATGGATACTGAGTATACGATTTGTTTTTCTGAGTAGCAGAAGGAAAATCTAAGAATTGGGTGTGGTGTCTGTGAACAAAAGTAATTTCTATAAAGATGACAGCTATAGGCTTACAAATTACTGCCATTAAGGAAGTAAATACTCAGCCACAGTGCACGAGAAATACAAACCACTGTCGGGAAGCCACCTCTGCGCCACACAAATAATATTTTGGCAAAAATTCCCCCTATCTTTCTCTGCCTGTTATCGCTTCCTATCAAATGATGATGGTCCACCAATAGTAGCCAGCACTGTTTCACTCAATAACTCCACTTCTTATGAACAAGTGTGGAAAACTCCCTTTTTTAAGTGAATGTGACACTGGTATTTGACAATGTTCTGCTAACCAGGAACACCAGAAAATCCTGAGGAAGATACCAGCAGAACACTGAATCTTTGATTGTAAATATGAAATTTGAAAAGTAATATGATGCTGCCTGACAACCTAGATTACTTTACCTCCAGTGATGAAGGCCAGGAAAGCCTGCAACTTCTAGGCATTCTTTTACTTTGTTTCTCTTGCCTGATGTTAACCACCAATGTCAAATACTTTTGTTCTGCAATAAGCTAGGGATACATTGTGTATATGGAAATTATTTGTATTTCTAGTATTGTGGTAGCGAATTTCAGAGTTCACCCTGAACTGAATCTTGTTATTGACCACAAAAACCACAACAGAATGTACCATTGGCACATAAGTGTAAAAACTGCTAGGTCCCTGAAGAGGATACTGCAAGATATTTGGTGATTTGCTTTACACTGCTTCATTTCCCCAAAAGATTATGCAACAAAGTATGTACAAAGACTACAAAGCAGTTGATGCATTTAGGTGTGTCATCACGTATAGTTGCGCATAAATGTGAGTGTGTTTATGCTGGAATCAGTTCAATTCCACTTAAAGGGCAAAAACCTGAAGCTTATTCTGAAACTGAACCCTGGCAAAAGTACACTCCTGGAAATTGAAATAAGAACACCGTGAATTCATTGTCCCAGGAAGGGGAAACTTTATTGATACATTCCTGGGGTCAGATACATCACATGATCACACTGACAGAACCACAGGCACATAGACACAGGCAACAGAGCATGCACAATGTCGGCACTAGTACAGTGTATATCCACCTTTCGCAGCAATGCAGGCTGCTATTCTCCCATGGAGACGATCGTAGAGATGCTGGATGTAGTCCTGTGGAACGGCTTGCCATGCCATTTCCACCTGGCGCCGCAGTTGGACCAGCGTTCGTGCTGGACGTGCAGACCGCGTGAGACGACGCTTCATCCAGTCCCAAACATGCTCAATGGGGGACAGATCCGGAGATCTTGCTGGCCAGGGTAGTTGACTTACACCTTCTAGAGCACGTTGGGTGGCACGGGATACATGCGGACGTGCATTGTCCTGTTGGAACAGCAAGTTCCCTTGCCGGTCTAGGAATGGTAGAACAATGGGTTCGATGACGGTTTGGATGTACCGTGCACTATTCAGTGTCCTCTCGACGATCACCAGTGGTGTACGGCCAGTGTAGGAGATCGCTCCCCACACCATGATGCCGGGTGTTGGCCCTGTGTGGCTCGGTCGTATGCAGTCCTGATTGTGGCGCTCACCTGCACGGTGCCAAACACACATACGACCATCATTGGCACCAAGGCAGAAGCGACTCTCATCGCTGAAGACGACACGTCTCCATTCGTCCCTCCATTCACGCCTGTCGCGACACCACTGGAGGCGGGCTGCACGATGTTGGGGCGTGAGCGGAAGACGGCCTAACGGTGTGCGGGACCGTAGCCCAGCTTCATGGAGACGGTTGCGAATGGTCCTCGCAGATACCCCAGGAGCAACAGTGTCCCTAATTTGCTGGGAAGTGGCGGTGCGGTCCCCTACGGCACTGCGTAGGATCCTACGGTCTTGGCGTGCATCCGTGCGTCGCTGCGGCCCAGTCCCAGGTCGACAGGCACGTGCACCTTCCGCCGACCACTGGCGACAACATCGATGTACTGTGGAGACCTCACGCCCCACGTGTTGAGCAATTCGGCGGTACGTCCACCCGGCCTCCCGCATGCCCACTATACGCCCTCGCTCAAAGTCCGTCAACTGCACATACGGTTCACGTCCACGCTGTCGCGGCATGCTACCAGTGTTAAAGACTGCGATGGAGCTCCGTATGCCACGGCAAACTGGCTGACACTGACGGCGGCGGTGCACAAATGCTGCGCAGCTAGCGCCATTCGACGGCCAACACCGCGGTTCCTGGTGTGTCCGCTGTGCCGTGCGTGTGATCATTGCTTGTACAGCCCTCTCGCAGTGTCTGGAGCAAGTATGGTGGGTGTGACACACCGGTGTCAATGTGTTCTTTTTTCCATTTCCAGGAGTGTACATATCAACTGAACTTTGGCTATGTGAATTAAGTCACCTAAAGGCTACTAAATCTGTCTAAACATCAAAGAGAGAATCTGGTTTTGATGGTATGCTCTTAGCAAGAGATGTGATACTGAATGTTATCACCTGTCACTAATCTATTAGCAGAAAAGATTTTGCTCAAACATCTTTGAATACTTTAATTAATAAGCCCATTTGCTGGCCATGGTAGGAGTTGATGTTATTGTGGAGACTCTCTTGATATGCTGTTGTGTTACAGACTGGGGAACAATAAATTTCTGAATAACTTTTGACAATACAGGAATAGATAGATTGCTACTTACCGTTCAGAAGGCACATTATGTTGCAGACAGGCACAATCAAGACACTTCCATAAAGCTTTCTGCTGCAGCCTTCATCAGCAGAAGAGAAACACACCATTCATACACACAAGCAAGCACACCTTACGTGCACGACTGCCAACTCTGGCAGTTCAGATCGGTCCGAGGTCCCGAAGTTGGCAGTGCATGAAGTGCGCTTTCTTGTGTGTATGAATGGTGTGTGTTTCTCTTCTGCTGATGAAGGCTGCGGCAGAAAGCTTTATGTAGGTGTCTTTTAATTGTGCCTGTCTGCAACTTAATATGTCTTCTTTACGGTAAGTAGCAATATGTTTTTTCCTACATGGAGTTTCCATTCTTTGAATAACTTCTGAAACTGAATGTCCCATGCTTTTCCTTCTGCCATTCAAAATTCCATATTTAACCCTTTCCACTGCAAAAGCAAGTTGTGCTTGAAATTTGGAACTTTGTTTTTCACTCTGATGTCAAGCCTCATTTGACATGATTTTTTGTAGCTCTCACATGCTACATTCTTGACTCTCTGTATAATAGGCATCAATGCTGCATACTACTGCCATCTAGGAATCCTGTGTTAAAGCAGTGTTGAACTATAGCAGTTGTGTTGAGAGAGAGGTCACAATTATTATGTTCAAATTAGTAGGTATGAAATGGCTAGTTCTTCATGCAGAGAGAGAGACAATGATTTTGATGGCAACAGGGATTCATTTGTGAACAACTGGAATAAAATGGTGATGGAAACAATCCACCCTGAAGAACATCATAAAATATCACACAATGAAATTTTTTTTTATTTTTTTTATTTCAATGCTTATGTAAATGTACTTGAATGAAACTGCACTTTCTGTTTTGATGTACCATATTTACTCGAATCTAAGCCGCACTTTTTTTCCAGTTTTTGTAATCCAAAAAACCGCCTGCGGCTTAGAATTGAGTGCAAAGCAAGCGGAAGTTCTGAAAAATGTTGGTGGGTGCTGCCACAACTAACTTATGCTGTCGAATATATGTAGCGCTTCACAGGCATGCTTTACTGGCACAAAGATAAATACTGGCCCTAAATCCTCTGCGCTAGTAAATAAATGGAAAAAACAAAAAAAAAAGGTGGGAGACGACCTTTTTTTTCTCTGCCCTGAGTTTCGACCACTGCATTTTCATACATTATCCAACGAAGTAAATACAAATCCCGTATTGTTCATCTTCGAATGTAGCAGCATTTCAATGTACTACGAAAATCCGACTGGCAAGACTGTTTGGGATGTTTGTCAATATGGCCAACTCTACGTTCTGAATTTTTTCCTACCTGTGAGAAGAGATGGTTGCTAATAGGAACTTCTATGAATTGTGAATCACATGCAGTATTCTCTTCACCATAAGAATAATAAGAATATAAACATTTTGCCATGTATTGTTATGTTTTTGCTGCTCTCTCATTTAAATCCTGTCTGCCTAATAAACTACAAAACTAGAGTGAGACAACAGCAAATGCGGAAGAATATACATATCATGTCATGCTTATATTCGTATTATTCTTATTCCTAATAGTGATACAGTCAGAAATGAAGCACAGCAATTGACTAGATTTTTAAATCTAAGATGACTCTAATTTCTGTGCAGAATGTAATGTACTAAAGAGGCGTCTGCAAAGATTTTCAAACGGAGAAAAATTTTCGCTAAACTCTCGTTCAGAACATCTTCTATCATACGCAGTGTATTATTTGGTTCTTGTTGATCATTAGCAGCAGTGTAAGTCTCTTGCCATTGTTTCGCTAATGAGACGATTCCTCTCTCTTTTTTTTTTTTTTTTTTTTTTTTTTTTTTTTTTTTTTTTTTTTTTTTTTAAAAATTGTAAGCGGCGGTAGTGCGCACAAAAGCAAGCCATGCCGCGAGCCACGACAGGCCGTAAACACGCACATCAGAATGCGACAAACAATGCATGACACAGTACAGTAATGCATTTTCAGCTTAGAGTGACATAAACACCTATAACAAAGAAAACGGCACTTATCAGATCAAAGAAAAGTAAGCAATCAATTCATACCAGACGAAGCAAGTGAAAAAGGAAGGGTACCCGTACAAATACGGACGGAGTGCCTGACGCATAGCAATGGCTACCTGGTAAAGCTTAACTACTAAGGTTACGACTCGAACCAAACTACTGTAGCTGTATCGTCATTCATTCGACCTAAATAGTGTCTCATATTACAATGGACCAACTTCGTTTCGATTTGGAGATGCGACCTAAAACTTTTCTCTCCCCTTGAATTTCGAGTCTAAAATTTCAGGTGCCGCTTAGATTTGGGAAAATTTTTTTTCTTTGATTTTGAGTCTCATTTTTCAGGTGTGGCTTAGATTCAAGTGTGGCTTAGATTCGAGTAAATACGGTATATCCTAACCCTGACAGGCGAGCGGAAGTGGAAACAGTCTCTTCTTCCTCCACCATATCACCCCCTCCCAATTCATGTCCCCAAATCACCTTCAGCCTGTATTGCTCCCCACTGGCTCCTACAATTGTGCATCACATGCTTAGCTCTTATACCTGCCAACCTACCCTCCTACATTCCTAGTCGGCAAATCAGCTGCCTCTCTGGGTCTCTAGCCACCCTCCCCACTCAACCTGATGCTACCCCATCACAACCAGGCCATCTGCCAAAATGTGAGTGTGGATGTGTTTGTGTATGCATGCATATTTTACTTTAGTTTGTAAAAAGATTACTCAGAAAGCTAGCAATTTTTATTTCTTTCTGTGTGCACCTATTGTCAGCTCAATCCTTCTGTTTTTCAATGGGTGGTCTCTTTTAACCCGAAAGTATTTACATTCTACCAGAACTTTTGTACAAAATCTGTATGTTGTATGTTAGACGGAAGGTCATTTGCATATATGAGAAACAATAGTTGACCGAAGATTGAACCGAAGCCCAAAGCTCATTTCTTCCCTGTCAGAAGAATCTCCCCTCCTTACATTGCTTGAATTAATAATAAGTGTAACTTCCTGCATTCATTTTGCTGGATATTTAATTATCTACTGGTTTGCTATTCCATAAAACCTCAATTTATCGTGATTCACCAGTCAGATGCCTTCTATAGGTCACAGAAAATATCAGTCGATGTTATTTTGTTATTTAATGCTTGTAAAACTTGTTGAGTGAATGTGTAAATGGCATTCTCAAATAGAGAAACTTTTATGAAATCCAAACTGTGATTTGCTGAGGATATTATTGTTGCTCAGGTGACATACTATTCTAGAATACATCACCACAAAATTTTTGGAAAATATCAGTAGTGAAACAGGTCAGTAGTTATTGATACCTCACCTACCACTTTCCTTATAAAAGTGTTAAAAATGGCATATTTCTATCTCTCTGGAAAAATGCCCTGAGTTAGTGATGCATGACATACTGAGGGTATAGAAGTCATGGGATAGTGATGTGCACATGTACAGGTGGCAGTGAGCTGTTCTTTGTACTCAGGTGATTCGTGTGAAAAGGTTCCCAACATGACAATGACCACACAACAGGAAGTAACAGACTCTGAACAGGGAATAGTAGTAAGATCTAGACACAGGGACATCCCAGAAATCACAGGGAATTCAATATTCCGAGATCAGTAGTGTCAGGAGTGTACTGGGAGTACCAAATGTCAGGCATTACCTCTTACCACGGAGTGGCTGACAGTCTTCACTTACTGCCCAAGAGCAGCAGCATTTACATAGAGCTGTCAGTCCTGATGACAGAAATCAGGGTGGGATGTATCATGAACATATTAGTTAAAACAGCACAACAAAATTTAGCATTAATGGGCTATTGCAGTAGATGACAGATAAGAGTGCCTTTGCTAAGAGCTTGATGTCACATGCAGTGCCTCTCCTGGGCTCATGATTGTATCAGTTGCACTCTTGACAACTGGAAAACCATAGTCTGGTTAGACGAGCCCAATTTCAGTTGGTAAGAGCTGATGGTAGTGTTTGATTATGGTACAGACACCATGAAGCCATGGACTCAAGTTGTCAGTCAGGCACTGTGTAAGCTGGTGGTGGCTCCATAACAGTAAGGGCTGTGTTGGTGTGGAATGGACTAGGTCCTCTGGTCCAACTGAACTGATCATTGACTGGAAGTGGTTATGTTCAGCTACTTGGTGACCATTTGCAGCCATTCGTGGACATTGTTTCCAAACAATGATTGAATTTTTATGGTTGACAGTGAGTCATGTTACCAGCCACAATTGTTCATGATTGCTTTGAAGAACATTCTGGACAGTTGGAGTGAATGATTGGCCAAGCAGATCACCTGACATGAATCCCATCAAACATTTATGCAAAATATTTGAGAGGTCAGTTCGAGCACAAAATCCTGTCCTGGCAACACTTTCACAGTTATGGATGACTGTAGAGGCAGCATGGCTCAGTATCTCTGCAGAGGACTTCCAACGATTTGTTGAGTCCGTGCCATGTTGCTGCACTACGCCGGGCAAAAGGAGGTCTGACACAATATTAGGAGCTATCCCATGACTTTTATCACCTCAGTGTACTATATTATGGGAACTCCATCAAATCCAGATGAGCTTATATTTTTGAGAGGATATGTGATTTTCTTAATTTCAGAAGAAATTTGAGTATCTTCGTAATCACATTATTTTCTTTGCCTGAAACTGACATAAAAATCTTGACTCTGGCATATACTTAGTTTCAACGCACATCCTAGTTTTAATGTCAGGGATGTGTCTTTGATATCACAACAGTATTATTGTCATCTGTCACTGAACACAGCGGTTTATGAGACTGTACATGATTTTGCAATCATTATTATAAAAATGGCGTTAATGTTTCAGATATTTGGTCCAGTCCAATGTATTATAAAATTCAAAACACTAGAAGAAGCAATCGAGAGAGCTAACAACACAACTTATGGATTGGCAGCTGGAATAATCACAAAGGACATAAATAAAGCTCTTGTGTTTGCACATGCTGTAGAAGCTGGTTCTGTATGGTAATGTATCCTCTCATGCTATGCTTAATACACTTATGGGCTAAATTTTATTATACGCCTGTCACTGACGTCACAAAATAAGTCATATCAGTTCACATAAACTGCTTTATCAAAGGTGGGAAGCTTCCCTACAATTATTGGGGGACAGTTGTTGTGGGTGGTTACATTTTGGTGTCAATGGATGTGTGTGCAGTATGATTGGTACTTCCAAAGCTAGCGAAAAGCTATTGTATGTAAGAGCCATTTGCCAGTCAGCTGCAAGTGAATCGCTATGTATCTTCATGTTTGTTTATTGTTTCCATCTGCAATTTCCATCATTGGAATATGACCTTAGGAAAATCTTTTCCAAGTGTGTGTTGCTGCTAAGTTGGACAGTTCTTTACATAAAAGCAAGGAACGGTAGCATATCGACGATAAGTTGTTTTTGTTATCATATGCTGGGTCATATTTTACTTCTTTGTTATTAGTTGGACAAACTGTCTTCATATACTTTAGGTATTGTAGAGTTTCCAAGCTTCTCTCATAATATTTTACTAGCATTTTCTGATTTTGATTAGAACCTTTTACATTCTAGTGTCAAAATGATCTCATATCCATACCCATGTTTACTTAGGTGACCTTTTTCATTTTTAATAATTAATCTCCATACTGAAATATTGTTAAGATTGCAGGCTCTGTTAGTTCACTTAAATTTCTACGTCCAGAAGAATCACTCTTCTCAAGTCCTCGTTTCTGCAAGCCCAAGTATGTTTGTGAATAGATGCTGCATCTCATTACTAAAGCAGTGGCCCCAATACAAAATTTACTATGAGTTACAAATTAGCTTATACCGGCCTAATTCTTTATTTCTCTGATTTAGTAGCTCTTCCACAAACATGCTGCACTCTTGTGTAAATCCTATGAAATCATTGGTATGTGCCCTGACATAATAAATTCCCTGTGATGTCATAATGCTGATCGCCAGATGCCAAAATTTGGGGGAAACCAGAACAGGTTTCTAGTAAAATTCTCTTCTTGGCAAAGGCCAGGTTTGTTCACAGTGCCACGGTTTGTTTATTTAATTGATTTTGTACCTCATGTCAGCATTTGGGGAGTGTGATCTTAAACCAGTGAGCACCTCTTCTCTTGCTCTTTGCTCCAAAATAAACTGTAGGACCAGAAGATTTACAGGCTTGATTTTGTGTTTGATCCAAGACTATTAATTGATATGGGGAGCAGTTGCTTCCCCACTGCCCCCTACCCAACCATCCACCAAATAAGTTACAATGTCCTATAGTAATGAAAGAATTATCGCAAGTTAGTTACGCAAATACTCTTGAAATACAGAATGTAGAACAAATGGACCATGCAAAGGCTTGATTTTAATCACCTGTTTTGTTTTAATTGCAGGATAAACTGTTATGATGCTGTAACATCACAGGCACCATTTGGAGGATTCAAACAGTCAGGCTATGGCAGAGAACTGTGAGTACATTTGCAGATCAGATAAAGATGGAGTATTCAGATATCCTGTTTGCAATTAGGTGGCTTATTCTGTTTTCTCTTTTCAGGGGAGAAGATGCTCTGAAAGAATATACAGAAGTAAAAACAGTTTCTGTTAAGCTGCCAGTAAAAAACTAAGTTAACATACAACAGAGATTTAAAGCTGATTCTTGATGTGATGTGTAATGCCTAAAATACCAGTGACAAGACTTAAGCAAGAAATGTTTTTGAAGATTTACATGTTTTGATAAATAATGCCTGGATGTAATACAAAAATTATTAAAACTTGCCCTATATAGCGCAGACAATTTATTTCTTACAACTTAGTCAACTTTTGTAGAACACTTATATCCAGTCCTGAAAAGAGTTTGGGTCATTTACTGAATACGAGTTGCTGACTGGCAAAATCCAGATGTGTTTATGAAGACCTATCACTACTCACCCAATAGAAGAGCTATTAACAGTGGACAGGCATCCAAAATGTCAATAAAATTGCTTTAGATTTTAGATTGGAGCTTCAAGAGAAAGAAAAACCCTGCTCGTACATTTAAAAAGAGGTAATAACTGTTTTCTGTAAAGATACACAGTTAGTCTTTTCGTGTACATACTTAACAAGCCACTCCCTTAACAAATACATTGATGAGCCACAACATTATGACTACCTGAATGAGATTTTCACTCTGCAGTGGAGTGTGCGCTGATATGAAACTTCCTGGCAGATTAAAAGTGTGTGCCAGACCAAGACTCAAACTCGGGACCTTTGCCTTTCACGGGCAAGTGCTCTACCAACTGAACTACCCAAGCACGACTCGAGCCCCATCCTCACAGCTTCACTTCTGCCTAAAGCACTTGCCCGTGAAAGGCAAAAGTCCCAAGTTTGAGTCTCGTTCTGGTACACAATTTTAATCTGGCAGGAAGTTTCATATCAGTGCCCACTCTGCTGCAGAGTGAAAATATCATTCTGATGTATATTACTGTTTTACTTCTGAGAGCATACATTTGTAGAAGAGTCAACCAAAATTTTGCTTCCTCCTACACATATCAAGCAAAAAGAAAATGGAGGTATAATTAGAGAGAATCAAGCTCACAAGGTGGTGTACCGACAGCAAGGCGGCTTGTGAAGTACGGAGATACATGGAAGCCAGATTAAAGTAGGTGCACGAGGGAAGAGTACGGTACATTAACACACAGTTCCAATCTGTCTTCATTGGATAAGCAGAAAATGACTGGAAGAACCACAGTGTGCTCTCGGTTTGCACAGCTGGATCAAGAGCGACAGTCACTAATAGAGAATGTGGCTGAAATGGTCAGCTTTCTTCATTTTATTTCAGTAAAGATCAAATCTGCAAAATTTATCTTAGAACTAAGTATGGATGATAGGTTATGAGCAGACTGGGAAACATGTACTACACACTTAACTCTTTCAAACCCACTGTTGGACTACATTCAATGTTATGATTTTCCGCTACAGCTCTAATGTCAGACATGTTTCCACAAGTGTAAAATTAACAAGAGTTAGGAAGAATGCAGCGAGTAGAAAAATTTGATTGGAAAGGATTAAGTGACCATTCATTCACCCACTCCCACACATCGTGTTCTGTAAATTTCATCATGAAGCACAGCTTTCACAGATGTGTAATGAGTCTAGTCATACATGAATACACAGAAGCAGCCACTGCAGATTAGTTCAGTAGACATACTAACAACGAATTAAGTAGTGTTAATCTACACACACTGATAAGTGTGATAAAGTGTTTTAAGTGTACCTGTCTGCTACTTAACCTGTCTTCTTTGTGGTAAGTAGCAATCTGTCTTTTCCTACATTGCTGTTAATTACAAGAGTTACTTAGTGCCTATACACTGGCAAAGCCAGTACTACTTTAATATAAACAATAGAATTATGCAGAATTTACCCTAGGTTATGACTTAAGACTTGTGCCATAGGATTAAAAATCACCGAGATACCTCCATAAAATGGCTCAGCTGTGCATCTCACAACATGTGTAGCTGATAGTTAATGAGACGCACAAATGTTTTGATCTATATCAAGCAGTTCCTCATGAATTTAGTTGTAGCTGGCTCAAAACTCATGGTGCTTACCAACTACATGTAATGCATCAAACAAAAGGTATTAATGATAACTGTAGAAGCATTCATAAAAAAGTCCCATAATTTGAAGCTCTCCTAAAACATAGTGGTACTCAAATAATACATTGTGCAGGAAGTTGACTGTAACATCGTCTGAGGGAGAAAAACGTATTACAAGAAACTCCATTTGAATCTACACTCCTGGAAATGGAAAAAAGAACACATTGACACCGGTGTGTCATACCCACCATACTTGCTCCGGACACTGCGAGAGGGCTGTACAAGCAATGATCACACGCACGGCACAGCGGACACACCAGGAACCGCGGTGTTGGCCGTCGAATGGCGCTAGCTGCGCAGCATTTGTGCACCGCCGCCGTCAGTGTCAGCCAGTTTGCCGTGGCATACGGAGCTCCATCGCAGTCTTTAACACTGGTAGCATGCCGCGACAGCGTGGACGTGAACCGTATGTGCAGTTGACGGACTTTGAGCGAGGGCGTATAGTGGGCATGCGGGAGGCCGGGTGGACGTACCGCCGAATTGCTCAACACGTGAGGCGTGAGGTCTCCACAGTACATCGATGTTGTCGCCAGTGGTCGGTGGAAGGTGCACGTGCCCGTCGACCTGGGACCGGACAGCAGCGACGCACGGATGCACGCCAAGACCGTAGGATCCTACGCAGTGCCGTAGGGGACCGCACCGCCACTTCCCAGCAAATTAGGGACACTGTTGCTCCTGGGGTATCGGCGAGGACCATTCGCAACCGTCTCCATGAAGCTGGGCTACGGTCCCGCACACCGTTAGGCCGTCTTCCGCTCACGCCCCAACATCGTGCAGCCCGCCTCCAGTGGTGTCGCGACAGGCGTGAATGGAGGGACGAATGGAGACGTGTCGTCTTCAGCGATGAGAGTCGCTTCTGCCTTGGTGCCAATGATGGTCGTATGCGTGTTTGGTGCCGTGCAGGTGAGCGCCACAATCAGGACTGCATACGACCGAGGCACACAGGGCCAACACCCGGCATCATGGTGTGGGGAGCGATCTCCTACACTGGCCGTACACCACTGGTGATCGTCGAGGGGACACTGAATAGTGCACGGTACATCCAAACCGTCATCGTACCCATCGTTCTACCATTCCTAGACCGGCAAGGGACCTTGCTGTTCCAACAGGACAATGCACGTCCGCATGTATCCCGTGCCACCCAACGTGCTCTAGAAGGTGTAAGTCAACTACCCTGGCCAGCAAGATCTCCGGATCTGTCCCCCATTGAGCATGTTTGGGACTGGATGAAGCGTCGTCTCACGCGGTCTGCACGTCCAGCACGAACGCTGGTCCAACTGAGGCGCCAGGTGGAAATGGCATGGCAAGCCGTTCCACAGGACTACATCCAGCATCTCTACGATCGTCTCCATGGGAGAATAGCAGCCTGCATTGCTGCGAAAGGTGGATATACACTGTACTAGTGCCGACATTGTGCATGCTCTGTTGCCTGTGTCTATGTGCCTGTGGTTCTGTCAGTGTGATCACGTGATGTATCTGACCCCAGGAATGTGTCAATAGTTTCCCCTTCCTGGGACAATGAATTCACGGTGTTCTTATTTCAATTTCCAGGAGTGTATTTTGAATGAGAGTCTGCAGGTAAAATGGTTTGGGCAAATATAACTATCATGGGAAAGCTGAAACTTTTAATAGGGTCATTCTGATACATTTATTCAGAGAAAAAGCTACACCATATCTGCAGTGATCAGGATTCCTTGCCTAGTATGCTGAAGGTCTCAAGAGAGCCTTCACAGACAGGCGCTTCACTCCACACCTACTCCACAAATGGACTTCTCGTGCCATATCCTCACACACACTATAATCCTCCCACCATACCGAAGAATCGGCTCCGAAGGACTACCCCCTCATTACCCAATATTGTTGTTGTTGTTGTTGTTGTTGTCTTCAGTCCTGAGACTGGTTTGATGCAGCTCTCCATGCTACTCTATCCTGGGCAAGCTTCTTCATCTCCCAGTACCTACTGCAACCTACATCTTTCTGAATCTGCTTAGTGTATTCATCTCTTGGTCTCCCTCTACGATTTTTACCCTCCACGCTGCCCTCCAATACTAAATTGGTGATCCCTCGATGTCTCAGAACATGTCCTACCAACCGATCCCTTCTTCTAGTAAAGTTGTGCCACAAGCTCCTCTTCTCCCCAATTCTATTCAATACCTCCTCATTAGTTATGTGATCTACCCATCTAATCTTCAGCATTCTTCTGTAGCACCACATTTTGAAAGCTTCTATTCTCTTTTTGTCTAAACTATTTATCGGCCACGTTTCACTTCCATACATGGCTACACTCCATACAAATACTTTCAGAAACGACTTCTTGACATTTAAATCTATACTCGATGTTAACAAATGTTTCTTCTTCAGAAACGCTTTCCTTGCCATTGCCAGTCTACATTTTATATCCTCTCTACTTCGAGCATCATCAGTTATTTTGCTCCCCAAATGGCAAAACTCCTTTACTACTTTAAGTGTCTCATTTCCTAATCTAATTCCCTCAGCATCACCCGACTTAATTCCATTATCCTTGTTTTGCTTTTGCTGATGTTCATCTTATATCCTCCTTTCAAGACGCTGTCCATTCCGTTTAACTGCTCTTCCAAATCCTTTGCTGTCTCTGACAGAATTACAATGTCATCGACGAACCTCAAAGTTTTTATTTCTTCTCCATGGATTTTAATACCTACTCCCAACTTTTCTTTTGTTTCCTTTATTGCTTGCTCAATATACAAATTGAATAACATCGGGTATAGGCTACAACTCTGTCTCACTCCCTTCCCAACCACTGCTTCCCTTTCATGTCCCTAGACTCTTACAACTGCCATCTGGTTTCTGTACAAATTGTAAATAGCCCTTCACTCCCTGTATTTTACCCCTGCCACCTTTAGAATTTGAAAGAGAGTATTCCAATCCACATTGTCAAAAGCTTTCTCTAAGTCTACAAATGCTAGAAACGTAGGTTTGCCTTTCCTTAATCTTTCTTCTAAGATAAGTTGTAGGGTCAGTATTGCCTCACGTGTTCCAACATTTCTATGGAATCCAAACTGATCTTCCCCGAGGTCGGCTTCTATCAGTTTTTCCATTCGTCTGTAAAGAATTCGCATTAGTATTTTGCAGCTGTGACTTATTAAACTGATAGTTCGGTAATTTTCACATCTGTCAACACCTGCTTTCTTTGGGATTGGAATTATTATATTCTTCTTGAAGTCTGAGGTTGTTTCGCCTGTCTCGTACATCTTGCTCACCAGGTGGTAGAGTTTTGTCAGGGCTGGCTCTCCCAAGGCTATCAGTAGTTCTAATGGAATGTTGTCTACTCCCAGGGCCTTGTTTTGACTTAGGTCTCTCAGTATCATTTCTCCCATTTAATCTTCATCTACATTCTCTTCTATTTCCATAATATTGTCCTCAAGTACATCGCCCTTGTATAGACCCTCTATATACTCCTTCCACCTTGTTTCTTTCCCTTCTTTGCTTAGAAAAGGGTTTCCATCAGAGCTCTTGATATTCATACAAGTGGCTCTCTTCTCTCCAAAGGTCTCTCTAACTTTCCTGTAGGCAGTATCTATCTTACCCCTAGTGAGACAAGTCTCTACATCCTTACACTTGTCCTCTAGCCATCCCTGCTTGGCCATTTTGCGCTTCCTGTCGATCTCATTTTTGAGACGCTTGTATTCCTTTTTGCCTGCTTCATTTACTGCATTTTTATATTTTCTCCTTTCATCAATTAAATTCAGTATTTCTTCTGTTACCCAAGGGTTTCTACTAGCCCTCATCTTTTTACCTATTTGATCCTCTGCTGCCTTCACTATTTCATCCCTCAAAGCTACCCATTCTTATTCTACTGTATTTCTTTCCCCCATTCCTGTCAATTGTTCCCTTATGCTCTCCCTGAAACTCTGTACAACCTCTGGTTCTTTCAGTTTATCCAGGTCCCATCTCCTTAAATTCCCACCTTTTTGCTGTTTCTTCAGTTTTAAGCTACAGTTCATAACCAATAGATTGTGGTCAGAGTCCACATCTGCCCCTGGAAATGTCTTAAAATTTAAAACCTGGTTCCTAAATCTCTGTCTTACCATTATATAATCTATCTGATACCTTTTACTATCTCCAGGGTTCTTCCATGTATACAACCTTCGTTCATGATTCTTGAACCAATATTAACCTAGAAGAAAACAACTCAACCTTATCCTTCACTAGGGTTGAAGTTCAGAAGAACGCGAAATCCCGAAGACTGGCTAAAATTTAGACGCGCGAAATTTGGCACGGACTTCAATGCGGGATGCCTTTAATAGGCTCCACAACAAAACATTGTCTCGAAATTTGGTAGAAAATCCGAAGAAATTCTGGTTGTATGTAAAGTACACAAGCAGCAAGACGCAGTCAATACCTTCGCTGCGCAGTGCCGATGGTACTGTTACCGACGACTGTGTGAACGCAGTTTTCTGAAATTCCTTCACCAGGGAAGACGAATGGAATATTCCAGAATTTGAAACATGAACAGCTGGTAGCATGAGTTTCTTAGAAGTAGATACCTTAGGGGTTGCGAAGCAACTCAAATCACTTTATACGGGCAAGTCTTCAGGTCCAGATTGTATACCGATTAGGTTCCTTTCAGATTACGCTGGTACAATAGCTCCCTACGCAATCATATACAACCGCTCGCTCACCGATAGACCTGTACCTACAGATTGGAAAATGCGCAGGTTGCACCAGTGTTTAAGAAGGGTAGTAGGAGTAATCCATCGAACTACAGACCTATATCATTGACGTCTGTTTGCAGTAGGGTTTTGGAGCATATACTGTATTCAAACATTATGAATCACCTAGAAGGGAACGATCTATTGATACGTAATCATGGTTTCAGAAAACATTGTTCTTGTGCAACACAGCTAGCTCTTTATTCGCACCAAGTAATGGCCGCTATCAACAGGGGATCTCAAGTTGATTCCGTATTTCTGGAAAGCTTTTGACACCATTCCTCATAAGCGACTTCTAATCAAGTTGTGGGCCTATGGGGTATCGTCTCAGTTGTGTGACTGGATTCGTGATTTCCTGTCAGGAAGGTCGCAGTTCGTAGTAATAGATGGCAAATCATCGAGTAAAACCGAAGTGATATCAGGTGTTCCCCAGGGAAGCGTCCTGGGACCTCTGCTGTTCCTGATCTATATAAATAACCTGGGTGACAATCTGAGCAGTTCTCTAGGGTTGTTAGTAGATGATGCTGTAATTTACCATCTAGTAAGGTCATCCGAAGACCAGTATCAGTTGCAAAGCGATTTAGAAAAGATTGCTGTATGGTGTGGCAGGTGGCAGTTGACACTAAATAAGGAAAAGTGCGAGGTGATCCACATGAGTTCCAAAAGACATCCGTTGGAATTCGATTGCTCGATAAATAGTACAATTCTCAAGGCTGTCAATTCAACTAAGTACCTGGGTGTTAAAATTACGAACAACTTCAGTTGGAAAGACCACATAGATAATATTGTGGGGAAGGTGAGCCAAAGGTTGCGTTTCATTGGCAGGACACTTAGAAGATGTAACAAGTCCACTAAAGAGACAGCTTCACACTACACTCGTTTGTTCTCTGTTAAAATATTGCTGTGCGGTGTGGGATCCTTGCCAGGTGGGATTGACGAAGGACATCGAAAGGGTACAAAAAAGGGCAGCTCGTTTTGTATTATCACGTAATAGGGGAGAGAGTGTGGCAGATATGATACGCGAGTTGGGATGGAAGTCATTAAAGCAAAGACGTCTTTCGTTGCAGCGAGATCTATTTATGAAATTTCAGTCACCAACTTTCTCTTCCGAATGCGAAAATATTTTGTTGAGCCCAACCTACATAGGTTGGAAAGATCATCAAAATAAAATAAGAGAAATCAGAGCTCGAACAGAAAGGTTTAGGTGTTCGTTTTTCCCACATGCGGTTTGATGAACTTCCCACCCCTCCTAAAACAGTAATCTATCACCCACCCGATCTAAGCATCATCATGGTTCCAGAATGAGATTTTCACTCTGCAGCGAAGTGTGTGCCGATATGAAACTTCCTGGCAGATTGAAACTGTCTGCCAGACCGAGACTCGAACTCGGGACCTTTGCCTTTCGAGCGCAAGTGGTCTACCACTGAGCTACCCAAGCACGACTCACACCCCGTCCTCACAGCTGGCAGAAATAAAGCTGTGAGGATGAGGCGCGAGTCGTGCTTGGGTAGCTCAGTGGCAAAGGACCCGAGTTCGAGTCTCAGTCCGGCACACAGTTTTAATCTGCCAGGAAGTTTCATCATCATGGTTCATCCCTATGCTACTCCCACTCCCAAACCCTTGCCATACGGGTCATATCCCTGTGGAAGATCCAGGTACAAGACTTGCCAAATCCACACACCAAGCACTTCCTATTCCGTTGCCATCACAAGCTCAGCCTATACTATCAGAGGCAGGGCCACCTGTCAAATCTGGTACCTCATACACCAATTCTTTTGCAATCATTGCACAGTTTTTTATGTCAGTATGACAATCAGCCAGCAGTCTGCCAGACTAAATGGCCACTGGCAGCCTGCCGTCAAGAACGAAGTTGACCACCCAGAGGCACAACATGCAGCTGAGCACAGCATACTGGATTTCAATGGGTGCTTCATAACCTGGACCATTGGGATCCTTCCCTCGATCACTAGCTTTTCTGAACTACGCAGATGGGAGTTATCCTCACAACACATCCACTCCATTAACCCACTGTCCCCATACCCACAAATCAAGAGTTTTGCCTCCCTCGCAATTCACGCCTCCATGTCATCTTTATCATGCACATCACCCACCAACTCCAGTAACTGTCCATTACATGCTTAGCCCATGTAGCTGCCACTCCTCCCTCACACATTCCATAACAGCAAACCTACTTTCCTCTCAGCTGGTAGCTACCCACCTGCAACCCTTCTCTCTCTCTCTCTCTCTCTCTCTCTATCCCATCTGACACAACCCCCATCCCACACTAGTCCGCCACCAAAATGCTATCATTGTATGCAGTTGTGTATTTACATTATAGCATCTTCTACAAAGGATAAGGCACACGAAATTTGTTTGCAGACTAGATATTCAGGGTTGCCACAAGTTTCCCCAAGTGAAATTAACTGATATTTCCCTGGTTTCCAGACAAGCTTTAGCATTTTTCCCTGATAAATTTTGAGATCTCAAGGATAAGTTAAGACGTAATTTGACAATCTGTCTTAGTGGCTATGGTACAAAAAACTATACTGCAAATGAGAAAATATCTTAAAAAAAAAAAGCTTGCAAGCATATTGCGTTCCCAAATGTGAGTAAAAATCTTAAGTACTAACATCAACATCTTTTTGTAGTTAACTGTTTTTAGATGGAGAAAGCAAGCCAAATGGTTACGTTTCATTTACACCACTGATATTGAGTTTCAATAAACAAAACACATTTGGTAACAAAAATAAACATTTGCTTGGAAGTTGCAAGACAGATTTAAAATACCTTCACTGATTTCAGAAATAACCTCAGAAAAAAAGTAGGCCTCTTGAAAGAAGTGTACAAGGCAGGGAAGAATTGTGTAAACCAACACTGTACGTGACTGTCAATAAAATGATGGTTCTATTATGTTCATTACTGTCGGTTCTTAGCAACTTGTTACATCTATTATTTTTCCAGGTATTGCGTGATTTTTCTTTAGAGAAACATGTGAATACATAGGGTACAAACTATTAGTGACTGACACAATTTTCTTCTTCTCATCATCCATACTTTCTAACATATAAACTACTTTTGAAGTGCCAAAATGTACAAGAGGAAATAAAATGTCTATAAAACACCACACTGTACAAGGTATCTGTGGTGAGACAGTCACAATTCCTGAAATTCAAAGCCCGTGGTCTCTGGCCTGCTGAGGAGCACCACAGTCCTGCATCCAAGGATAAACCATGAAAATCCACTGAACTAAGTCACACACAAACAGACCTGGCCTCCTGGCAGATCAGTGAGACTAGATCTGATGGGGCAGGGCCTGCACATTAGTGGGAACCGAATGGCTTCAGATCGGCAGGCCCGATCCATTACAGATACCCGCAAGAACAGCCTCTGGTTTCAGCCCGTCATTGAAATCCACTCATGTGGCCAGCTATTCGTGAGCCACAGACAGCAGTCGATGAAATGAAACCGTGGTGATCAATCAATGCAACAGATAACTTGTTCAAATACTCTGAGAATCAGTAATAATGAGGATAGCTAGCAAATTACCATAAAGATGATTGCTGTGCCGCACACAGGCATGTAGAAAAACAATCACACTCTCACAACTAAATTTCCAGCCATAGCTTCTGTCAGAAAATGAGAGCGCACACACATCCACACAATCACTCTGAAACAACTTGTGCACACATGACCACTGTCCCCTGCTGCTATGTCTACAATCTCTGAGAATCGGATCCAAACAAACCACTCTTCATACTTCCCTGCCTCTCATCAGCAGCTGCTAAACTAGCAGTGGCAAGTGGTGGCAGCACTGGCTGCAAGCTTGGGGGAGTGGTAGGAAGGGGAGAAGCAGTAGGAAGAGGGAGTAGGGAAGCGGCGCATGTGCCAGCTGCACCCAGCCAGCGACAATGCATGACACCGCATTAAACAAACCATTTCATCTACTGAGACAAAAATGAGGGTCTTTTTTTTCCAAATTTCCCTAACGTCTTTGAAAATCCCTGATTTCCAGAACCCGTGGCAACCCTGATATTGATGGCAGTGCCTGTCTGTAAAGGCCCACAAAGGTATCTGATGCTAGTTTATGCACCAATACGTTCACTTTCTGATGAGGCAGCAGAGGATGGCTATAAAGAGTTGCAGAAAGTGATAAACGAATGCAAACTCCATTACAAGATCGTAACAATGGATATTAATGCAAAAACAGAATAAAACTAAAGAATGACTTGTCAGTGTGAAACTCTGGAAACTACATTACTAGTATTTGGTGTGAACATGTTTGTCTTTAACACTTTTTCCAGAAGGAAAGAAATGGAAAATGAATTTGACTAGAACAAAATCAAACTAAAAATTTGAGAGATTTTATTGGGAATTACAAGGAACATGACAGTACTACACAATTTTCAAATTGGAAGTTATGATGTAGTCAAAAGAAGCAAAGCAAAATTAAATACAAAGCTAGAAAGACACTGATTCGTCAGGCAAGAAATTTCCATAACTTACATTACATAAGTAACGGTAACGCATTCAGCATAAATGAACTGAGAGACTGGATTGAAGAGTTTCCAGCAAACGGAGCACGACATGTAATTCTCAAAGGAGAAGTCTTTATCCATAAAAGTGCATTCCCCAAGGGAGTGTTATAGATCCACTGCTCTTCACAATATATAAATGACATAGTAGACAACTTCAGAACTTCCATGGGGCTTTTTGTGACACCTTGTCTAGGGAGTGGCAATTGACCCTCAACATAAACAAAAGAAACATTTATCAATAGCAACTGGGAGTGTCAAGTGATTAGTATATGCTGGGACATCAGCACAACATGTTTTTAATTGTGTGTTAATTTATTTGTGACAAGCTGATGTTCCCTACACATTTTATTTGACACAACATCACTATGTGACTTTCAGTATTTTAACGAGCATGTACAAATAATATTACAAGATCCGATGATGACAGCGTGGATCTGTTGAAACTGGTCATAGTAATAACAAGAATTGCTAACAATCTTGGTTAACTTGATTCATCAAGGGTAATATTACTTTCAGATCACCCCCACACTGAAGCAATGTCAAAAACATTTAAATTAATGTCTTCTACATCAAAATATTTTGATCTGGGGACACCTCCTAGCTACCACACAATTGCAACAGTAAGCCAACTGCAATTCTGAATTGTACATTTTACATAGTTTATTTGTACTGTTATATTCACAATGCTTGATACCCTTCAAGGCACTAGATCTGAAGGTGATCTGTTCATCAGATTGAATCAAGTAATAAATAATTTACCAATCCAAATGGCTTTTTCTTTTATTATACCAACATTAGTCATGATTTTTTAAAGATAGGTCTTCAATTATGAGTTATTTGGGAGTTTTCCACTTTCATAACTGCTGTAACTGACAGTTGTAGGACATCTAATTTGAATATCTGCTACTTCCTACTGGAATCTGTAAGTTGGAGCCACTTTTTCTCTACTCCTGAAGCCTCTGACATGTTGGATTTCTGTTAATATTTAATCTTTGGAGTTAGAACATCACGCTTCACATGACTTACTGTGTTATCCTTGTTCAGAAATATGTTGTTCCAGCTGATTTGACTTTTTTTCTAAATAACGTGAACACTATACATGCTCAGTAATCTCATTATTTTGGAAATGACCATTACATTCTGTTAAAAAATGAACACCAATGCCGACAGGCATCATAAAAATATTCCTCTATTTAAAAATTATTCTGTAATGCTTTTCTTTCTTGAGTATCAGTGTTATTTAATTCAGTGTTATTAAAGCTTTCACTAGTAGCTGCCCTTTATTATTTTTTTAACACCTAAGTTTATGATATGATTTTAATTTAAAGTTTTGAAGCCAACAGTCACAATCAAAATAATTGAAATGTGAAACTCTTTCCATAGTTGTCCCCCTTCCGGAATACATTTTGTTTAAGTGAAATGTCTTTATTAACACAAGCATAGACAGACTTCCTAGCGCATCGTGAAAATAGTACGCACCTACCAGCTACCTAAATTAAGTGTTGAGCTACCTCCACTATCTTTACAGAACACTACTACACTCTTTTCACTAGAATACAACAGAACACTATTAGTAAGGCTTAAAAGTGTAAGGCATATTTCCTTATTACAGCAGAAATGTTCTGTAGTAATAACTGAAGCCGTTCTGTTGTTGTCAATGTTCATCATCCACAAATAAAATTATGTTTAGAAAACAATCACCATTTCTTAGAACACTGCTTGTTGCTTATTTCTTTCAGCCTTAAAATGATGTGCCTGTATGTATAAATATATGATATATATATAGTTGTTTATTCCTTCAATTTTCACAATGTATACTTGGCGTTACCCACATATATCCCTGGATTCTTCCATCACCCACCATATTAGAGAAGTAATTACATAAGTAGATGCTTTTCAATTCAAATATGAATATCCATTTATTTTTCTTCTCTTTTTTTATTAACATATCACAGAACAAGCATGCTATTTATTCGGGAGCACCTTGCCCTAACTTTGCAGTGTTCATCTAGCGGAAGTGCATTTTTCATTCTTGTAATAATTTTACAGATGCTGAAATATACGCCATATATTTTTAAAGCAAAACTGATTTCACACCATTATTTTAGTTGCATCCAAACTGTCTTTATTAAACCCACAGATAAAAATGGAAGTGTGATTCACGCTTTACTTGAAAAGTCTGAGAACGTGCATTACATATCCAAATTATGTTTGCAAGAGCTCGCAGACCAGACTGAATACATTACAATTTACACTTTATATACAAATTCACAAACAGTTCTTAATCTATATAAATAGAAATAAATTCTGCAGCACTAAAGAAACAATTCTCGTTTATTCCTCTTCATCTGGTGGTATGCCTAGCTCTTCATCTGTCCATTTTGATGGATCAGGATATGGAAATTCGCCCTGTAAACAACAAAGGAAAGTTGGTCACAAATGTTATTTTATCTATGAAGGCAAATTCAAAGAAGATACTTAAAATAAGAATAACAGCAGGTAAGCAAACATTACATATAATACAATGGTCAGTGACACTTGCAAGATTCTTATGCAACATTCTCTTGAGCAGTTTAGAGTGACAGGTGGAATCTGGGGAATGACTTAAGCTAAGAAGGGTATACAAGACAGTACATCAAATTAATCAAATGGAAAAACAGATCTAAAACAAAGCCGTATTAGCTTCACTTTTGATTATTTCATTCCACAGATAACAGAGGCTGCAGTTAATCTTTTGACCTTTTTTAACATCAGCATTTTGCTACTGTCACATTGCAGATGAAGACCATTCAAAGGCAATTGAAATCATGTTGACTTTGCAAGTTATGTGACAGAATTCCTCTTCAGTATTTGTCTTTGTAGGCAAATTGTGTAGTACTGCCGATAGACACGTCTAAAAGTGAGATTGACACACTACCTAGCATACTAATACTCCCTTTCTTGGGAAGGAGAGAGGGATATGCTGGGAAGATTGAAAAGGGAGGGAAAGTCACTCAACACACCTAGATGAGAGGAAAAATCTAATGTTCCAAAAGCTGGGTAGTGAGTCACTTTAACATTTATATTTGACTATCAGCAATACAATATCTGATCAAAAGTATCAACACACCTATTAGTGGACATTAATATGGGGTTTGTCCACCCTTTGCCTTTGTGACTGCTTATACTCTGCTGGGGACGCTTTCAGTGAGGTGTCTGAATGTCTGTGGAGCAATGGCAGCCCATTCTTTCTCAAGAGCTGAAACCAGAGAAAATGGTGAGTCTGGCACAGGGCAGGAGTGAAGTTCAGGCTCTAAATCATCCCAGAGGTGTTTCATTGGATTCAGGTTGGAACTGTAGGCAGGGCAGTCAAAATCAGAAATATTATTGTCCGTAAACCATTGCCTCAAGAACCTACTTTATGACAGGGTGTACTGTCTTGCTAATAGAAACAGTAACTGTCTCCGATCTGTTCCCCTACAGTAAGCAGTGTTGTACAATGTGGTCATACACTTCCGCATTCAGCATTTTCTTTGGCACAATATGGGGATTACAACCCAAACCACAAAACACACCCCCATACCATACTCTACCGATACCTCCACTGTACTTCAGTTGGCACCACAGATGGAAATCCAAATCCTTCCACCTGAGTGCCACATGGTATAGTGTGTTTCATCACTGCAAGTCCATTGCTTCCACTCATTCAATGTCCAATAGCATTGCTGTTTACACGATGATGTATTGTCTAGCACTGACTACAGAAATACACAACTTACAAGGAGCTGCCAGATGACTGTACTCAATTCTTTTGAACCCCCTACAAATGCATGAGGCCCACTTGGTCTTGGTTTATCTGTGGTTTTTCTCTTTGCATTCCCACTTCACAAGAACATCACCAATGGTTGACTTGAGCAGCTTTAGAAGCGTGGAAACATCTCTGATGGATCTGTCACTCAGGTGATATCCAATGATCACGACAGAAATTATTAAGCTCTCCTGACCAAACCATTCTGTTGTTCTGTTCTGACAACAAAGTATTCTCTGCCTCCTTTTACATTGGTGAGACTGCATTACATAGTGGTGTCTCACAACTTTAATCAGACAGTGTCCTACACATTTTGCCTCCTGAAGGTAAGTACTGGTCATCAAATCTGTCTCTTGATTTATTCATTTTCTCAAATGAATTTGCCTTCAACACAATTAACTGTTGATGGTGTTGGGACAGCAACCAGCCACAATTTTACTTTCAGTTCCTTTATTCAAAGGGTACTGTTACCAGTTTCGAATCATTATGATTCATTTTCAGACGGTTTCCATGCTTTCCTTACAACATGTGGAGCGTAGGGAAGGCAAATGGTCAACTTCGCTTCATTGGGAGAATTTTAGGAAAGAGTGTTTCACCTGTTTAGGAGACCACATATAGAACACTGGTGCATCCTATTCTTGAGTACTGTTCTAGTGTTTGGGATATGTACCAGGTCGGATTGAAGGAAGACATTGACGTAACTCAGAGAAGGGCTGCTAGAGTTGTTACTGGTACGTTCAAACAAAACTTCAGTGTTATGGAGATGCCCCCTGGATGAAAAGCAGCGTTCATTTCAGGAAACACTGTTGAGCAAATTTAGAGAACCTGCATTTGAAGCCAACTGCTGAATGATTCTGCTCCCACTAACATACATCGCACATATGGACCATGACAATAAGATACGAGAAACTAGGGCTCATACAGAGTCGTGCAGACAGTCACTTTTCCTCACTCTGTGAGTGGAACAGAAAGGGAAATGACAAGTAGTGGTACAGGGTACCCTCCGCCATGCGCCTTATGGTGGTTTGCGGAGCATCTATGTATATGTAGATGTACAGGTTCACATCCATTTTACTCTTTTGTTAGTGTTGGCAACTTCTGTTTGTCTGCCTCTTGTCACTTAGTGTCTATGTAAGGTCAACATTGTGATTGTGGAAATTAAGTAACACTGGGCCCACAAGTAGGTCATACTTTTGCAAAGAACTGGAGTCTGTGAGGTACAATATACAAGTCAGTGTAAACAGTCCAGTCAACAAACAGGCAGTGAAAGGGAGAGGAATTGAGGTGTCACAAACATTGAGAGTTGCTTCTTGTGTGCTCTGCGAATGAGTGTTTTGATATTAGCTGGTCACAGCCACAATTATTAGTTTTGTTAAAAAAGACAACTGTTGGAACTGCACGTTTCATTATCCTGTGTATGATAATTTTCATCCAAACTCTACATCCTACCAACTTGGAGGACTTTAATTACTTTGGGACCTCATATAAGGTCTCATGCCAAGACCCCATAAATGAAGAATTTTATCCTTCTCCGAAGATCCAACAAGAATTTAATCTTACTTGTTACCACTAAGTGAAGCATTTGCACCACACATGAGATCAAATAGGCTAGTAAACATGTTTGCTAAGGATATGCAAAGTAAGTGTTTGCAAAATAAACTAATAATCATTGTAAATGTGTGTGTGTGTGTGTGTGTGTGTGTGTGTGTGTGTGTGTGAGAGAGAGAGAGAGAGAGAGAGAGAGAGAGAGAGAGAGAGAGAGAGAGAGAGAGAGAGAGAGAGATATGAAAGCCACCAATGTAATGGCATGAATTTTATTACTGTACTTGGGGAAGTTCCATTAATTACATTTTTAAGTTGGCCCTGCTTGACTTGGCCGTGTCTTAGCTAGACTTAATACACTGAGGCATATCCGTAGTGTGATTGTCACGCTGTAGTGAATGAAGATAGCCCACATCTGCCTGAAAAGAAAATAGGTGGCAAGTTGCAATTTTCAGGTAGTGTGAGAGAAAAATTAATTAGATGTAATGCTTAATGGAAAGTGCTGGTACTAAATATGGACTTTTTTCCCTTCTTTTCTTGGCATAAACTTATAGAGCAGATAGTGGAACTTAAAATATTTGATTAACTCTGTATGCTGTACAACAACAAATAACTACTAAAAATTTAGGAAAAGATTTTTTAATGTCAGATTTTCAGGTTTTTGGCAGAGTATAGGTTGCCTAAAAGGTCTCTTATCACCAATTTTCTAAAAAATGCAATGTAATTATGTGGCTAAACTGAGACATTGTACATACAGTCTATTAATGCTGTTGCTATTTCTATTGTAAAAGTATTTATGTTTTGGAAAGCTGTAAGAATGGCCATTTGCAACTGTCATTACTGAAATTTTTGCTAGAAAGCACTGCTTTTGCTACAAATGAAAATTCATTAATGAAAGGGCAAATAAAAAATAAATAAATAATAATAATAATAAAAAAAACAGTTCTACATTGTCATCAATTCTGGAGTTTTTGCAACCAGAATGTGATCACTGCAACAATATCTTGTTAAAGAAAGCAGTCAAATAAGTCATCATTTCAAAGAAAATCAATCTCCTGTATCAAAATACCACACAAAGCACAGCCAGAATTTTATATCGCTGCACATCCATTATTGCTTACTGAATATTCTTAACTGGATGGGTGACAACAGAATACAGTTGACAATTCACATGTAAACAAGAATATAAAATTTTATTGGTGCTCTTTGTCACCATTCGGGGCACATCATATTTTATGTCTTTCATGGTAATAACATTATTTTGAAAAAAGCAAGAAGAAGAAGAAGAAGAAGAAGAAGAAGAAGAAGAAGAAGAAAGGCTTTTTGTTAAATATAATCTCTACCAAATTTAGTGAAGCATTTATTAAATTATAAATTTATGAGTTTCACTTGGCCAAGAGGTAAGCAGAAGGTTCTTGCTAATTAATCACACCACGGCCAGGGATATACGAGGGCTATTCGGAAAATAAGGAACGATAGATCGCGAAATGGAAACCACAGTGAAAATCAAAACTGTTTTATTTGCAACAGTTAGCTACAACTTCCAGCAACTAAACTCCATGGTTGCCAATCTGACTTAGACGTTTGTTGTAGTGTTGCACCAACTTTCCAATACCCTCGTTATAGAAGGCAGCCACCAGTGCTTTCTGCCAATTCTCTATGCTGGTCTACAGCTCGCTGTCTAAGCCAAAATGTTGTCTTCATAGACAGTGGTTCATGTGAGCAGAGATGAAACTCAGAGAGAGACGAATATGGGCTGTATTGTAGGTAATCAAACATTTCCCGTTGCCTTACACTGATGATGATGATGATGATGAAATGATAATGAGGACAACACAACACCCAGTCCCTGAGCGGAGAGAATGTTCAACCCAGCCGGGAACTGAAACCGGGCCCCTTGGCGTGACAGGCTGCCGCACTGACCACTCAGCTGTCTGGGCGGACAATGCTGCATAGCTTCAGGCGAAATTTATCACCAGGCCCTCATACTTGGCAGGAGACACTATTGTTCTAGGTATCATTATATGCTCCCTGTGAGTTCAGAACTAAAAAGAATGACATAACGCGATCGACGGGCATGCTGAAGGCACTGCCCAACACACCTGTGCAAAACTTCATCAGATTTTCACTGTGGTTTCCATTTTGCGACCGATCATTCCTTACTTTCCAAATAACCCTCGTACAAATGGAAAAATGTAGAGTGACAGCCTCTTTTTATCAGGGTTGCTGGCGTGTAAAGCGGAACCCAATACTTCACAAAGGACAGAGTGTTCATTCTCAGGCGTGTACTTTATTATACCCTTCCCATTAGTTGTCTCAAGACCCTCTCATAATGATACGGAATTGATCTCTTTAATAGAAGGAAGAATAAAAGGTAAAACTTTAACTGTTAATTTGCTTGTGATAATCAGAGACAGCCTGTCTTCACAGTAACTAGCTTCAGTACCACTATTTATTCTTGGATGATTTCTATTTGCTATCCTACTTCCAGCCTGACGTCATTGTTTCATCAGCTACAGCTAAGTCTTAACAGGTTGGAGAAATTGTATGGTGAAACAGTTTCTATTTCTTATAACAGAAGTTTGTTTATTGACTTTAATTTTGGTTGTTCTTTCTTTAATTTATTTAAGATAAAAGAGGGGACGCTGTTACATGTCTTAAAGAATCAATGAAGTTTCTTACCCTCATATTGAATCAGGAATTGACTTTGACGCCGCATCTGAAGTATATGAACTCACATGGCACTCAATAGTGCCAAGGTAAGAGAGCAGATATCAACTCTGCAAATGATACATTTCAATGTACTTAGGTTATCTTTCTCTTCTGATATTTGAGGCAGTGTGACCATTATATTGAGAATATTAAGACTGTGCATCATTATTGTTAACACCAGCAACTCTGGCTTACAGAAGAATTCTTGGGCCACAAAAGCACATTCAGACATGGTAATAGGATTGCCAGTACCAACCAGCCTCCATCATGCAGTTGTTTTAATCAATGACAGCTTGCGCACTGACTTTAAATGCTTTTCATTTAATATGGTTAGTATGTTTGCAGAGGAAAATGTTCTGACAGGGAGGAAGTTTTATGGCAAAACACAAATGTATATAGAATCTGCTTGGGAAACCTAAAACTCAAACAAAGTATACATTCAGTACCATTACTACTATTACTGTGATACTACTGTGACTTTCTTGTAAAGAAAACCAAACATTAAAAAAAGTCCTGCTTATAATTGTACTGCATAATAGTTAAAACTATTAATGCATAAATGTGTTTTCTGGCAAGTCAAACTTGGTCTTCACAAACATAATACAACACACAACATGTATTATTTTCTTTTAGTAAATCAGTGCAGATGTAAGAACCTGTGTCAAAAGCAAAAAAGGAAGGAACAGTAAAGAAATTTTGAGCAGAAATAGTCTTACTGTAATATGCTCGGGTTCATGCCAAAGGTGCCACAGGATCCACCACCACATGTAGGCTCCGACTGCTTCTGCTAAGAATATTGTAATTTTTGCATGTGGTTTTGGAGCTGATCGGTATACATATCTGGCAACATATAAAGAAATGTTACTAAACATATATTTATACTGTATATCCACACAGTAGTATTAAATAAGTAAAATTAAAACAAAGTTTAGGCTATATATAGTAGATTTTGATGTTTTGGTGCGTTGCACTTTATTCTGACCTCTTTTTATACACACAGTGTCAAAATGAGAGACAGTACCAATAGGTAAATCACAGAGCACACAAAACTTTTAAAAAGTAGTCTGCATGCCAAAGAAAGTCAAAATATTTTTTATTTACAGTGTTGGGGCAACAAGAAGTAACACAGGCTGTTCTTCAAAGACCTGTTGGATAAAAGTTACAGAAAATCTTGCATTATTTTATGATTCCACAATAACACAAACAATGCTCAAATATAAGGAGTTTTCAAATTAAACGGTATGAAATGTTGCAGCAACCACACCACTGGAAATTTGCTTATGCTGCTGTGGGATAATGTAGCGAGACATCTAGGAGAGTGAAGTATGTGTCATCACCTACCCCTAGAAACTTTGAAACTGTACTCTCAGCAGGCAAGGTGATGCTCACTGTCTTTTTTGAAGTCAGAGGTCCAATATCCATCAAATTCCTCGAGCACTGAAAAACCATTAACAGTGACACATACTGTGAGACACTCCACAGCTTATGCGAGTCCATTATGAGCAAACAGCCTGAACTGATGGTGTCCACACATCTCTCATGTCACACAAAGTGCAATGGCCAAGTTCAAGTCGGAGCAACTCGAACATCCCCCTCAGAATCCGATACGTCGGCCTGTGACTTGCACGTGTTTGGTCCGCTAAAAAATGCATCTCAACGGGAAACATTTCAACTCTAATGATGAACTGAAGGACACAGTGGAGTACTGGCTCCTGTCCCTACCACAGGGATGCTGAGAACAGGAAAGCATTTGGCTCAACAGTGGGATAATTGTGCTCAGCCTCTGATGATTACTTTCTAATAAAGACTGCAATTATATCTACATTCTTGTTTTATATCTTTTCTTTTGAATGCCTTTCAAATTATATAAAAAACTTAATGAGATTATGGAAAAAACTCTTCTGAAAAAATAAGGTAATGCAACATTGTGGCAACAGACGTTAAATTTCTGTATGTCAATTACTTAAATAAACAGGCAACAGAATGTTTATTTGGTGGGTAAGAGTTTACCCACTTACTCTCACTGAAATCATTACGAATGAAATAGTAGATGGGAATCTGTAACATACTTTCTAAATTAGATAGATCCAATTTAGGTTGAAAGGTGACAATCTAGTTGAGAATTGGTGAAGCCAATGAATGTGAATACTAAATAAAGGTTGTGGTAACAAAGTGGCCTGTAACATATATTAGATAATGGATGAGCATTTTGATGTGTATTATGTACATGTTGGTGTTGCGGTCTTCAGTCCAGAGACTGGTTTGATACCACTCTCCATGCTACTCTATCCCTTGTAAGCTTCTTCATCTCCTTGCTGCAGCCTACATCCTTCTGAATCTGCTTAGTGTATTCATCTCTTGGCCTCCCTCTACGATTTTTACCGTCCATGCTGCCCTCCAATACTAAATTGGTGATCCCTTGATACCTCAGAACATGCCCTACCAACTGATCCCTTCTTTTAGGCAAGTTGTGCCACAAACTTCTCTTCTCCCCAATTCTATTCAATACCTCCTCATTAGTTATGTGATCTACCCATCTAATCTTCAGCATTCTTCTGTAGCACCACATTTCGAAAGCTACTATTCTCCTCTTGTCCGAACTATTTATCATCCATGTTTCACTTCCATACATGGCTACGTTCCATACAAATACGTTCGGAAATGGCTTCCTGACACTTAAATCTAAACTTGATGTTAACAAATTTCTCTTCTTCACAAATGCTTTCCTTGCCATTGCCAACCTACATTTTATATCCTCTCTACTTCGACCATGGTCAGTTATTTTGCTCCCCAAATAGCAAAACTCATTTACTACTTTAAGCGTCTCATTTCCTAATCTAATACCCTCAGCATCACCCGACTTAATTCGTCTACATTCCATTATCCTCGTTTTTCTTTTGTTGATGTTCATGTTATATCCTCTTTTGAAGACACTGTCCATTCTGTTCAACTGCTCTTCCAGGTCCTTTGCTGTCTCTGACAATTACAATGTCATCGGCGAACCTCAAAGTTTTTATTTCTTCTCCATGGATTTTAAATCCTACTCCAAATTTTTCTTTTGTTTCCTTTACTGCTTGCTCAATATACAGATTGAATAACATCGGGGATAGGCTACAACCTGCCTCACTCCCTTCCCAACCACTGCTTCCCTTTCATACCCCTCGACTCTTAACTGCCATCTGGTTTCTGTACAAATTGTAAATAGCCTTTCGCTCCTTGTTCTACGTACATAAACTACAAACAATACAAAGCAGTGTCCACTATGTAACTTATCGCATTCTGAACTAATTGTAAGTGTAGATTACATGCAAAAATGACAAAATAAGCTTCATCCACAAAAGTACAAATTAACATCAGATTTCATATGCTTCAGATCTGCTTACTGTGATGCTTATTCACAACTACTCCTTTCTACTTCAATAGTGTTGTTTGAGAGGCCATAGAATTCAGACTAGGGACCATCTCCTCAACCAAGATTGCAGGTATAATCTTATCAAGGCTTGGGGACCAGCACCGAGTTTAATTAAGAAGACTCTCAGCAAACAAAACAATCTGGTGACCTGGGCAGACAAAGCACCTACAACAGCGTTACAACAGGTACCGACACCAGCGTTTCCATGTCCACTGATTCACAGGCTCAGCCTGCGGAGGGAATGGCTGGCTGGGGGTGAGGATACAAGTCGGCCGCTCATCCTCTGGAGTTCAGTTCATCAGCACATCAGACATCTCGCCATTGTCAGATATGTTAATTAACAACACTGTCCCAGTATTTGGAAGTCTGTGACAGGATCCTGGTATGTTCATATCCCATGGCATGAATCTTTGACAAACAGTGCTCTGTAACTGCTTGCTTGTTGGGAAACATCACTTGAGTGTGCCTCTCATGTTCTCGTTAACAGTCTTCAACAGTGTGCACTGTCTGTTCAATACATGTCTTTCCACATTGACATGGAATCTGGTATACACCAGCCATCGACAAACCAAGAATATCTTTGACACATCTTAATAATGCTTGAGTTTTACTGGGCACGCAAAACAGTTTTTACTCGGTGCTTCTTCAATATGCATCCGATTTTTCCTGATAGTGCATCAGTGTACAGTATAAAGGCAGTGGCTGCCTCGTCCTCCGTGACTTCTTCAGTCTTCACAGCTTGTACTGTTGTGGTAGGGCAGAGAGCATTCCTAATCTGCCATTCTGGGTACCCGTTTCTTTCAGAATACAATCCTGACATGTTCCAGGTCTTTAGGCAGACACTCGGCATCTGAGATGGTGCACGCCCTGTGTACTAGTGTTTTTAGTACCACATTCCTCTGTGAAGGATGGTGGCAACTGTCTGCATACAAATACAGGTCAGTGCGCGTTTTCTCCCAGTACACACACAGGCCAAGGGTGCCGTCAGCTCTTCTCTTGAGCATAACATCCAGGAATGGTAAATGTTCCTTCCACTTTGTCTCCATAGTGAATTTATGTTGGGATATGTAAGGAAGTCAAGGAGTTTGTTCCTCCCAGGGGGTCAGCATACAAACATGTCATCCACATAAAAAAGAAGAAGAAGAAGAAGAAGAAGAAGAAGAAGAGCACGTGGGTTTCAATTTGGATTATGCCAGGGCTTCTTTGTCAAAGTACTGCATATACAAATTTGCGACCACAGGCGATAGTGGGTTGCCCTCTATGATTCCTTCCATTTGTTCATAGAGTTCTCCATTAAATAGAAAATATGTGGCGGTCAGGACATGCCTGAAAAGTTCAGTGGCCTTCTATTTCTCACCAATAAGCTAAAGTGGCTCTCATAGATAAGTCCAGGGGAATAACAAAACACCATTGAAACTCAACAGGATAATGAATCTTTCATCATGAAGTTGTTGAGGCATTTTACAAAATTCACAGAATTGTAGATGTGATGAGTGCATTTACCAACATAAGGGCTCAGTACTTCCATCAGGTATTCTGCCAGAAAATATGAAGGCGCCCTAATGTTGCTGACATTGGGGCACAATGGCACCCCATCTGTGTGAACTTAAGGGAGTCAATAAAGTCTTGGCAGTAAAATCCTTGAGGTAATAGATTCTTTGTGATCTCCTCCAGTAAATCCGTGTCCTTGAGAAGAGCCCTAGTCTTGTTCTCCATCATCTTTGCAGGGTCAGCATTGATCTTCCTATAGTCGCCATGTGGACAAATTACTGGGTCGACTGAATAGCCTTGTATATATTATGAATATCTTGTATAGTATTACTGATTTAGCTATAAGAAAAACTGTATATAATGCATATTTTGTTTCAGTCATTAGGTATAGTATAATTTTCTGGGGGTCTGAAAAAACAAATTTACTTAGAGCTTTTAGATTACAAAAAAGAATCATCCGGGCAACGGTGGGAGCAAAACCAAAGCAACACTGCAAACCTTTATTTGTAAAACTGGATCTAATGAGCATTCCAAGCATATACATCTATGAAACTCTCACTTTCACGAAAAGAAACCCACAACTTTTTGAGGGCAACTTCTTCTTGCATCAATATGATACAAGACATAGAACGAGCTACATGTTACCTACCCACCGTTTAAAATCATATGAAAAAACCCCATACTATATGGGCATGAAATTTGTAAATAAAATATGGAAAGATATGGATGACCCAAATGTAAAAGGCACCAAAAGAGACCTGGAAAAATATCTGAAAGATAAATGTTACTATAGTGTAAAAGATTTCATAAATGGTAACAATGCATTATAATTGTAATTAAAATACCTCTTTGAAGATGTTACACCATGTATATTATTAGTTTATTGTATTTTTAGTATTGTCATATATAGTGTTAAAACTGACAAGTCACCTATGTCACAATCTTTGATTGTATAAGGCATGTTATGTGATAATAAAAATTGAATTGAATTGAATAGGAGCCGTCATCTAGCAACCTCTGCACCTTCTCAATGTAGTCATAGTGGGAAAGAGCAACAGTGGTTTTGCCTTTGTCTGCAGATAAGACAACAATCTGAGGGCACACTCCTAGGTCCTGAATAGCCCCCCCCCCCCCCCTCTCTCTCTCTCTCTCTCTCTCTCTCTCTCTCTCTCTCTCTCTCTCTCTCTGCTGGTAATGTTCAACTTCATGGACTTAGTTTTCATCAGAGCATGGCTGGTTTCACGACATACTTCTTCAGCTTCTTCGGCCGGTAGTCGCACCGTAAACTGTTCAACTGCGCCAATGATGCCTGCAACCAGTATGAACTAAGGAGTGGGAACAAAATTAAGTCCCTTCTCCATAACAAACTGCATTGTCACTCAGCTCCGTGTCTGTCAGATTGATAACCACCTCACATGGGGCCTCCAGTGATGGTTTGTCAGAAAGATGAGATAATTTTGATAGTTACGGTCTTGTGGCCTTCCTATGGGCAGAATCACCCACCACCCTGGTAACGCTAAGTCCAGTCCCAGATCCCGGAATTAAAATAATTGATCAGTTGTAAATGTAGTTTAAACAGTTCCTGGGAGTTGTACTCAGGGTTTTGATGGGTAAAGAGCACCCTCCACATAGCAAGGCAAGGCTGACCCGCCTCTTAATTCTCCTGGTTGTTGCAGAGTCAATGCGATGCGTGACTTTAGCAAAGTTTCAGAATTGCAAGAGCACTCAGCAAATGGCATCTTTGGTGGTACAGCTGGTCAAATTTCTTCAAGCTATGATACATCTCCTCCCCCATAAAGGTACATGATGTGACTCTTCAGTTTCATCCAGCATATTTGTCAGCCAAACAGTCCACGTGTGTACTGCCAATTTAGTGTCCAACAGTCACAATGTTTTGATGATCGGACTTGTCTCCATCGAACTGAGTTTCCGACAGAAATGTTAAGCTCTTATTTGGGTAAATGCCCTCATCATATCTGCAATTTCGTGGATTTTGTAAAAGGCCTTTACAACTTCAGGATGAAAGACTCGTATTCTGGTGAGTTTTGACACAATTTCATTATTCCCCAGAATGCCTCAAAGACAGTCACTAGCGCTTATTGGTCAGAAATTTGACGAGAAGGCCATGCATGACCTTTTCAGGCATGTCCTGACTTCCACGCATTTTCTGTTTAATGGGGAACACTATGAACAAACGGAAGGAGTAGCAATGAGTAGCCCACATTGCCTGTGGTCACAAATTTGTATATAGACTACCTCGAGAAGAAAGCCCTGGCATTAACCAAATGGAAACTCACATTTTTCTTTCCTTTATGTGGATGACATGATCATCGTCTGGCCCAATGGAAGGGACAAACTCCTCAACTTTCTTACACATTTGAACTCTGGACCACTGTATGTATCGGAAGAAAATGCGCACTGACCTGTTTTTGTACATAGACAGCTGCCACCACCCTTCACACAGGAATGGGATGATAAAAACTCTAGTATACAGGACATGCACCATCTTGTACACTGAGAGTCTACTCCAGGAGCTGGAACACCTCAGAACTGTGATCCAAAAAAATGGGTATCCAGAATGGCGGAGATTAGATATGCTCTCTACCCCATCACAACAGTACAACTAGTGAAGATGGAAGCAGTCATGGAGGAAGAGGCAGTCACTACCTTTATATCGTACACTGGCACACTATCGGGAAAAATCAGATGCATACTGAAGAAGTACTGAGTAAAAATTGTCTTTTGCCCACCCAACAAAACACAAGCACTATTGAGAAATGTTAAAGATGATCTCGGTTTGTGGAGGGTCAGTGTATGCCAGTTCTATGTCAATATCGAAATACATGTATTAGACAGACATGGCATACTGTCAGACATCATTACCAAGAACAAAGGAGACACACTCGATCTGATGTATCCCAACATGGTCGCAGAGCACTGTTTGCCCAAGACTTGTCCAATAGAGTACAAACATATCAGGATGTTTACACAGACTTCCAAATACTGGGACAGCATCGTTAGAGGGGCTGTAGAAATTTGCACCAGGGATGATCTCATCAACCGAGATTGTGTCTATAATCTTATCAAGGCTTTGGAACCAGTAATGGGTTTAATTACGGAGACTTTCAGCAAACAAAATGATCTGGCAACCAGGACAGGCAGAGCATACTCATGAATGCTACCACAGAAGCCGATGCTAGCATCTCAACATGCGCTATCAGGCGGCCGCATTGGGTACGCCCTGCATGGGAGAGGATATAAGTTGGCTGTACATCCTCAGGAGCTCAGTTTGTCAGCACCTCACAATGAAGACATGTCTGATCCCTGAAATGTCGAGCCCGCTGGACACTACAAACTGGCATGACAATGATAGGCTGTTCAATTGACAAATACGCTGGGAGAAACTGAAGAAGCACAAACTTTCTACTGATTAATGACATCAAAATGGCATCCATGGCAAACAACCAATCAAATTATAAATTCTTAATGTTACAGTCAACATTTTGAATTTATAGCCTAATGCAATCTGTGGTCTTGTTGCTAGATTTTATACAAAATTTACTGAAACAAAGAAATTTCATAAATTATGTGGTAAATGGCACTGCCATGTAGAGTTTTAATAAGTGGATTACACAAATATTTTTATTTTTATCGGGGGGCAAATAAATAGCAGATTCAAGGAAGTTTCTTTAGAAGTGATCGGTGTATTAAAATCAGAAAGCATTTTAAAAAGTTTTAAAAATCCATCTACTGCCACTAAGCTTAATCCTGCCTGTAATATCAAAACTAAATAGAAGATTACATCTCGATTTTATTACTGATGCTTTAACTACCACAAGAATAAGACAGTTTTAACAATTCTATTTTTCAGATGGCAGATTGCCTAACTGTGAAACTTCATGATATTGAAAAGTTTGGTGTACTATCTGCACCCTTACGAAACCACTGCCGTGCCAACTTAACTGCAGAGTGAAAGACTTCACAGAGTATTAAACCTCTGACTATAGCTTAAGCACTATTCCCTCAATCTTTACTCTGGCTGCTAGGACTGTGGGATAGCTAGGCAAATGCAGCAAGGGAGGTAACATGTCTGTTGAAAACGACCATTATGAAATGGTGCGCGACAACGGGTGCTGCCGATTCATGATAACACATATTTTCATACTGCAAATTTCGGAATGCAGGAGAGTTACACCGTCTCAAGTGGAAGACACTCGAGTACCCACCCTACAGTCCTGATCCATCCCCATATGATTATCATACGCCCTCGGTCTCTTAAAACAGCCTTGAAGGGTCAACTATTCCTATTGGATGAGGATGTGCAGCACGCAATTATAGACTTCTTCATACAGCAGGATATGGTGTTTTAGTAAATGGGTGTCTTCAACCTGGTGCACTGATGGGATGACTGCCTCAAAGCTCATAGGGATTTTGCATCATTGGTATACCAATTCTGGATTGTACGACCTTCGAATGGAAACTTTTTGATCATCCCTTATACTTCACGTACATCACATCACAGTCTGACAGTTGATATCAGGAGTCCAATAGTTTGTGTGAACAGCCCACAGGTACAGGGAAGAAGTACAACAAAACAAAAACTGCAACCCAATTAGTAACAAGTTCAAAGATATTAAGCTCCAAAGGGCCAACCATTTGCTGATAATTATCTGAAGGTAAGACCGACATTCAGACACCTTGAGAAGCCGATAAAATCAAAGTAGAAATAAAGAAAACACTACACTTAGAAAGCTAGTCGCTAAATTGCGATGGTAAGCATATTGGTAACAAAGAATATCAGGTGTTTGTCTTCAAGAACGAATGAAGAGAAGTGAAGGTGGAAACATTAGATCTACTACTGTCAAAGGAACAACAGCTGTTCTCAAAGAATACAGTTTACGGATGAGTGTAAAGATGACTGTTGCTGACGCTATGAATGTGAACACTGGAAGAATGAATGGTATAATAATTCAAGACAGCTTGCTCAAAAGAAACTAGGAGAACCACAATTTATTATCTGGACACCATGTTCTTGGCAGTGCTCTTCACATAATAACGAATGGTGAACTTGGAGGAAATAACACATTCACCAAATATTGAGAATCCATTTATCCCAGAACTTGGCGAGAATTATGAGCAACTCAAGATGAATTTTTCAGAGTATTCAAGATGAGATTACTGAAACTTTGGAATGGGGTTGTGATATGAAGAAACTGGAAGGTTTCCCAAGTAGTCCAGTCAAATTGCAGATATACCTTGCAAAAGGTGGGGTAGAAGAGTTTATTTTTTCAACTCGTTCATATGGTTGGAAAGATCAGAAAACCGAGTTTTGCCAACAAAATTTCGCTTGGGAAAACTTTCTGCAGTCAAAAAACTTGGAAATTTTCGACCTTTTTTCAGTTTTTTCAAAATCTCAGTTTCATTTGCTCCTATCGCTTTAATGTCTATTTTCTTTTTTAAAGAGCACAAAATTCTCTACAAATTTGATTGTTGCCATTTTTTTCTACTCCCAATATCTAAGGTGCTACAGCGCCTCAAAAAATATCAATTTTTCAAATTTTGAGCATAGTGGCAAGATACCTTATTTTTGAACACTATTTTTTCTGTTTCTGTTTGTGTAGTATAAATACATTATACATCATGTTATATGTTGGAATTTACCACCTCACTTTCAGGTATTCAATTTCTCTGTATGCAACATGAGGATTGCTGGGCACCCAACTATTGTGATTCTTACATCACTACCTCAAGTTCACTATGGGGCACCTCTGCCCTGGTATTTGTAAAACTATAAATATAAAAATACATTATTAAGACACACACACACACACACACACACACACAATATAATCTGTCTCAGGAAACTGAACTATTATTAGCTGCAATAGGCAACCTAATTAGGTAGGTAATTATTCTTGTGTATAAAAGCCACGCAGTTGACATTAAAAATAAGTAGCTTTATTACAATTAAAATGCATAGTTACTAAAAAATGTTGACAGTTCTGGGTGTGCAATACTTGTAATATCGCACTTTAGCACACTTGAGACAGATATGAGCATCATTTCCAACTTTTTGATGGGCCAGGTTCCTCAGTGTCACCAGAAATGCCTTGAGTTACGGATTCAGGGTCTGTACATAGAGTTGATCCCAGATTGACCTCTTCTTTAAACAGCGAGTCAGCTTCAGCAAGTTCGTTGATTTCGTCAGCGGTTTCCTCAACATCCTCCATAACATCTTCTTCACTGTCTTCATATAAAAATTTTGGCACGTTTTCACAGTTGACCCCAATACATTTCTTACAAATTGAAGAACATTTCAAACCCGCTTTTCTGCAGGAGCACGCTCCGCCACAGTTCAGCTTGCATGAGCATGAAACAATGTGAAGAAGTGCTTCAGGTGCTGGATCTTGGCTCATTATAATGGGTATTGGACCGTGGTCACTGTGATTCCAGCCACATTTCTCAGGAGGTTTCCCATCCAACTTTGGACTTGTTGGTAAGTCCGCAACGAATGATGTGTAGCATCTTGTATAGGTGGCAACCGTGCAACATTCAGTTTGCTTTTTGTGGCAGACTTGGCGAATAGCTGGTACCGCAAGTGGTCTAGTGTGTGGGAACTGCTGACACCTCCACTATACAATGCGATAGGTAACCTGTTCTCCTGCTGTTATTATTTCTACACGGGTAGCATGTGGTTTATTGAACGTGCAAAGGGCTGAGGTTAGGTGTTCATTTTTTGCAACAATATTGCAGCACTTAATTTTTCCTTGACCAAAAAATGGGGATGTTGTATCACATCCGCTAAATGCGTAAGTGAACAGAACATATTCACTGTCAAACTAGTAAGCTGCAGTGGAAAACCACATGTCTTCTGCATTTCTTCTTCCTGGCTTTAAGAAAAATAAGCTTTCAATGCCTTGCCCCAAACCGGTCATGAGCACAAGCAGGTCAACATCTTCTCCTACAATGACAATACTTCCAAAATCTTTGGTTCTTGAAATGGCAGATGTTACAATCATAACGTCAGCATCATCTTGTGCCTGGAGCAATTCAGTGCTACACTCCAGAAATTCCTTTTTAAGAAGTGTGATCAAACGCATCTTGTTTCGTTCGTTGTACCAAGAACTTGTCCTGAGGGACTTGGTTCACCATCTCTGATTCAACCACAACATCAACCGAAGAATGTTTTTTGGACCTACGAATCCTCTCAGCACTCTTTGTGCTACATTTGTCTCCCTCACATGGATGCCCATCAAATACAATAGCAAATTGAGATCCAAAATGACGTTGCAGGTAAGAAACATAGCTTTGGGCTATTGACTTGAAGCAAACATTTCGAGTCCAAGTCACTTTGTGGATAAGTACCTTCCATCAATGACAAAAAATTTACACGGTCCACCTGACTTTACATCTTCCACTGGAACGAAAGCCAAAGAATAAATACGCTTTTGTCTGCTAAAGAACAATTCCTACATACTTTTTCTTATAACTGATCATTAACGTCAATCAACTGTAGAAAATGTACAGCACCTGCATGCAATCGTATTACATATTGTAACACAAATAAACTTCACGCAATCCGATGTGAATGTGTTCGTAGTTACTGAATATGATGCTGTTTGTCCTGGCCCTGCAGCAGAGTGAGATGGTACATTCCAATGAATAACATGATGAGTAATATGTTTATACCACACAAATAGAAACTGAAATAACAGTGTTCAAAAATTAGGTAATTTGCCACTTTGCTCGAAATTTGAAAAAAATGGTATTTTTTGACATGCTGTAGTGCCTTAGATACTGGGAGTAGAAAAAAAATGGTAAGAATCAAATTTGTAGAGAATTTTGTGCTCTTTAAAAACGAAAATAGACGTCAAAGCGATAGGAGCAAATGAAACAGATATATTTTGAAAAAACTGAAAAAAGTCCGAAATTTTCGAAGTTTTTTGACTGCAGAAAGTTTTCCCATTTGTTGGGAAAACTTCGTTTTCTAACCTTTCCAACAATATGAACGGGTTAATAAAATAAAATCTTCTACCCCACCTTTTGCAAGGTACAGGCTTTTTTTTCTGACAGTTTCACTGGACTATAAGGTTAAGCTTCAGAAAATACCAAATGTAAGTGACACAAGACAGAACTCCCGAGCAATACAAGCTCTTTCGGCATTTGTTCTTATACCAGAGAGCAGAGACTCACTATTCCAATTCACAGGATCATCTCTTACAGATGAGCAGATCATTAGTTTAATGACCGTGTGTAGCATGCAAATGACTATCAGAAGCTGCGCAGCAGCTCACTGGTTCATGGAAAACCATTAAACTGCGTGAAAAAGTTTTGGAATCAAGAACCATCAAGTCTATCAGTTCTCGGTGTGCAGAACAGGCAATCAGCTGTCTTCAAGATCTTAATATCTATTGTAAAATGAAGCAGAAAATTTTGTTGGCATTAATTTTGTCCAGCCAGACACAAGAGTGATTTATGATGCAACATTTATCATATTTATACTTATAAGTTAGTAGTTTTGTATTTATTTGTAATTTGTATGTCATAAATAAGAATAAAGTTTTGTAAAAATTGATTTCTTCTGGTTGGGGGTAATAATTTTCCGAAACTAAAATAACTGAATATCTTTTCATTATCCTTGAACAAAAGTTCATCAGTTTATGTCAAGACATGTGGTTACAAAAAACTCATATCCCTACAAAGATAAGAATATTAGTTTAAAAAAAATTTGAGGTTCATCACTATGAAACAAGAAACTACCAAAAACTAAGAACAGTTCACATGACAAGACATTATGAGAAAAGTTCAACACACATGGGAACATACCTATTCAACTGCCTTCCAAATGATATCACCCAAATAAAGAACATTAATGCCTTGCACCACACAGTCAGAGAAATATTGTAGAAAACTCAATTTTACTCCTTAAACGAATTTTCTGTTTGTTGGAGGGTAAATTTTAAATAATCATGCATGCACAAGTAGAAAATAGACGTAACTGACATGAAATTTTGATAAACAACATGTATGCAAATTTAAACACAGGGAATCAGTCATAACTTTAAAGAATTAAAAACATTATACAATGCCATCCATTTATTATGCTGCAATCTGTTTTATACAGACACTGAATTGTATAGTACACTACATAAATGTCATTGTGTAATGAACTTTTACCAGTGATAATATCGGAAACATGTGATAAATGATGTAAACAACATTGTGACAATGTGAGATCAGTGGCAATTTTTTCAGTCTAAGCTACAAATCAGTGTGTCACCATGACCAGGTTTATTTAGTTCCACATTTGTTGGCTTTGCCAACCCACAACCTAACTGTCACCTTGCAACCTAACCTAGACCTCGGGCAAAGCTACAGATTAGCCTGTCACCACAACCAATTTTTTTGCTTTCATTTTTGTTGGCTTTTTTTCAACAAGCCTGTAAATATCCACACCAACAGGTAACATCACTTTAGCCATTAGCATTATATCAGTGATCCAAGTGGATGACTCACATTGCTTGACCCCAAACAACATGTATCAATTGAAATAGCCTACATCAAATGGCTGAATAAAATTACGTTTCTTTTGTTTTGGAACATCAGTTATGTACATTAAGAACTATGAGACTACACATTTCATATTCTCTCTTTTTGAGTTTAATTTTCTTCTGCGCTACTCTTAGTAAAATACCCTCCTCATCTGTTGTTATTAACAAACAAAAATACACTTATGTTAAATGACAATGATCCTGAAATAGCCAGCTGCAAATTTTATAAAAAACCTCCATACAGCATAAATAACTGAAAAATAATGTCTACATTCAAATAAAAACTAAGATGTCACCTGGTCTCAGCCTGTCGTCACAATGTAAATGAATTCTTGGAGCCAAGTATACACGTTAAAATCTACGAATCCATTAAAATATCATTTGTCTACAGATCCCATACAACATCATGTAATGATGTGCTGGCAACTCTAATTTATGTTTGTGAGTAAATACAGAAACACTTTGCAGTAACAGGCATGTGTATATTGATGAATCCAATTCTAGAAATAGTCACCAAAGGATGAAAAATAAATTTTAAAAAATGTAATCCCCACCGTTGCAAGGGGTATTTATAATGTTGAAGTATCCTTATCACGATGCTATGACCCATGGAGTACAGTTACAGAAAATACCACTAGGATAATTCTTCTGTTTTCCACTGTCACTTGTTTTAAAGGAAAGAAGAGTTGCAAGTGATGTTATATGTAACAATGTCAAATTTTTATCTACTGGTCTGATGCGAACATCTTATTCTTGTATTGTTCTTGCACACGTTAGTTTGGCTTTTGCTATACACTTAATTGTTTCATATCACAACATAACTGAATGTTGCAGCCAACATCTGACAACTTTTTCTAGTCACATCCAAATCATGAAGGCATCTGGACTTAAAACATTAAAGTTTCCGCGAACAAAATACAGTATTTGCATAAACCGTTGTTTCTATCTCGATTTAATGCTAACTTATTTTGATGAGCGTGTATTATTTGAAAGTAAACTTGCACCAATGTTTTCGCACAGACATGAAACGTTTACCCTTGCTGGCAACCAAGTACAAAATGACTTCTTCAGAAACGGATGGTTTATTTCTCTTAGTAAGTATACATTTTCCTTGAGTTCATGAACATCAATGGAAACAACTGTCACCAAAACTGCATGTCACAATTTCTGCTATAAAACGTAAGCCTTACAAATATACACTGCAACTGGACTAAAAGTGCATCAACAACTGAAACACTCTCCAACCTAGTTTTTCATAAACACCTGCTATACATTTTGCGATCTACAGTGACTGACGTCTGACTATTTTGATGATAAGCCCGGAACATCGACAAAATGCTTGTAAAAAAAAATCGTCTGCTTCATTTAGAATGCCTTATTACCTGACTATGCCTACGCAAAGTTACTTACTCGCCACCGCCATTTAGAGGTGGTTTCAGCATAAACGTACGGCTCTGTATACTCTTCGAAGTTGACGCTAATCTCCGACACAGCAACAATCCCCTAGACGAAAACATTTTCACCTCCTCCTTCTACGAGGTCATTAACAACAGACACCCAGATCTTCGGGGGACCAAAATATCAAAGATCTTAAACCTTGGAGACCTTCCGTATAACTACAACGATTCGCAGCAGTTCGTCACCAGACTACGCGATCAATCCAACAAGAAACTGAAATGAGTACGGTACACCTGGCGTTAGGATGAAACTGACCGATTGAATATGACGTGAACGTAAACATTTAGGCTACACTGTACATTAGTCTGTTATTGCAACCTTCATTTGGCATTCGTTGACTTCGCCAACTCACAATCAAATCATCACCTTTCAGCCTAACCTAGAGCTCGGACGACACCACAGATCAATCTATCACCACCACCAAGTCGACCAATTACTGCCAAACACCAGTTGCACCGTACTCATTTTAGCGACTCATTTGAAACAGTTGATATACGTCCGACTGTATTTCCAAGCCATATCCATAAAAATTTCAATACTACACAAAAAATTATCTAACGGATAGTTTACACGACGACATTAGGTTGCGCTACTCATTTCGCGCAAATGGTAGACATAGTGACACTACTGTAACTTCTTCAGTTTTAAGTGCCGGGATCGTGTCTGAATAAAAGTTTTGGCAGCCATACGAGTAGTGGTGGAGTCAAAATTTGTCTGCATAAGAAATGAAATAAGAAACGTATTGCCCAAAGAAAAGAAGTCAGCTAGGTTTCTCGACGACTTTGCGGAAAGAAGTTGTTGTGGGAGATCCAAGAAGTTATTTCACTCATCTGAGAATATCACAGGAACGGTTCACGTTTCTTTCTAACGCAATAAGGAAGAAAGATACTGTAATGCGTGGAGCATTGTCGGCGGGGCAGAAACTACAGTTCACAACGCCTTTCTTGGTGAGTGGGGATTCGTATTCGTCTCTTCAGTGCCTATACTTCGTTCCTACAGATGCCACATTAGGTCCAGCTGTTTTGATGTCATCTATATTGGGATTTAGAGAACAAAAAATACATATACGAACAATTGCAGTGCGGAATACCATTACAACTCAAAATAATGTGGCGTCATACTACAAGGTGATGGCTTTAGACAGACAGTCCTCCTCCTTCGCTCAATACTTCTTTAGCACCAGTAACACATTGCCTTGAGTAGTAATATTCTTTCTTTTAGCTCTCAGCCAAGAAACGCATTCGCTTAGCATTAATTAGCGATTGGATTGCTTCCGTAACTTCAGTGTTGTATTGTTCTGGCAGCTTCCGCATTTGCGCCACAATACTCTTGTTAAAGTGGGAATTTCATCGTGCTCCTCAGGTTGTTGTGTGATTACTCTGTCTTCGTGCCCTGTCACCTTGCTAACTGTGAGCCGCTACAGAAACAATGAACATTGTCATTGATTTTTCTTGAAGTGGGCGTCTGTGGTTTTCTTACTGTGTTCTCCGATGCCAGAAAATTTTCTTCATCATTTGCTTTATCATCATCCTCAATGGGAAAAAACAAGACTGTTACAGCCTGAGTTGAAGCACACCTGATTATAATTTGGTACCATTCTACTGAATCTCTGGATACGTAATCCTAATTATTTTTGATAGGCACCTCGGCCTCAGGATGAATGGCAGGGTACAGCGGAAAAGCTTGAAATCTAATGGAACTTAGCAAGCAGTACTCTAAAACTGGCAGCAGAGCCCAGACCTCTCGGCTTGCTACAAGATACAGTTTTATTTGGCGATGACGCTTTAATGTTGAGATCATGTTTAATGAGGCTTTAAGGAAGCAATCAAAGTTGGTCAGTGAGGTCTTATTCAAAGCAAGCATGGTCCACTGAGCTTCAACAAAAGGTTATTCACTTATAGACTGTCGAGAGTCTGTGGTATTGTGAAAAAGGTGTTTGGAATACTAGTTTCCAAATTTCGCTTGTATGAAAAATCTGAGATAAGGAAAGGATAAGTGCTTTACTTCAGTTTCTATAATAATGTGTCACATCACCAACAACTTTAATCTTGCTACAGTTAAGAGCTCCTTTAAGCCACATGGACACAGAATCAGGCTCATTTATTTTATGATGATTCCTCGTCCTGAGAACATAGTCTTAAGTATCGCAGATAAGCATAGTATACAATTCTATGGAATATATATATATATGATACTTAAGAATATGTTCTCAGAACGAGGAATCACCATAATAAATGAGTCAGATTCTGTGTCCATATGGTTTAAAGGAGCTCTTAACTATAGCAAGATTAAAGTTGTTGGTGATGTGACACATTATGAGACAACCCTGTAAAATGGATTCATATACTTCAACAGTTAACGTTTTCGCAAGTGCAGTAAGACCACCGTACCCTAAACGTGAAAAACACCTCCCCCCCATACCGTAACACTACTTCTTCTGTATTTCACTGTTGGCACTACACATGATCTCAGGTAATATTCTCCAGGCATTCATCAGACACAAACCCTTCCATTGGGCCACCAGACGCTATAGAGTGATTTATCATTCCAAATCACTAGTTTCCATCTAACATTCTGCACAGTGTCTGTTGTTCTATGTTGTGTCTCCTTAGCACTTTCGCGCAACGACGCTAGGGAATTGACTAGTATGAACCTGGGACCTGTTGCTGGTAAGGAGACGCCAGACCACACATGACATGTAGAGTTCAGAAGAGTTCAGTGAGACTAGCGATGATATAACCAAATACTTAATGATTTCAGCGTCAGCTCCACTGCACTCCTTGTAAAAGAATCTTAATACTAACTAAATTTAGTGGAAGGGGTTCTAGGCTTTCCTATTTTTGGTTAGCTGGTAAAATAACGTCGAAAAAGCAGTTAAGTTTACCATTGGAAATTTTATTCTACGCACAAAACATTGTTTATAAATTGCACCATTGATAAAAGGAGATGTTTTAATACAGGATGATAAAAACCAATCTGCGGTCAACAAAAATGTGAATGAATATTCTCTGAATGGGTTTCCAAGTTCTACAATGGATCAAAGGATGACCTATGCCATATCGCATCTATAATCTAGATTTAAGTTAAGTTTCATAAAAGAGAAAATTATCAAAATGGTCTACAGTGACCCTCACTTATCTTTAATTACTTATCTATCTTGTCATAAATTACAGTGGCTGATGTGGCTTCTCGATAATTATATAGCAGAAAAATCATCGCATTTCAGATTTTTTCCTTCACGTAGCAAATGTGAATACCATGAGCTTTAATTAACGATCGACACTAGTATTGCGCAAAACGGGGGTGTAACAGATGAGACTTCTGCAGTTCTGAGTGAAGCTTTATGCACTGTTATGCGGCATCGAGTGCATTCATTACCTTGTCGTTGGTTATGCAGCATCAGAGGGCGGCGGGTTTAAAAAAATCTTTCATCTGACCAATCAGGGTCTCAATGTTAACCTTAAGCTCCACCTACAAAAATTCTTTCTATCCAATGAGAAACGTTATACTTTTCGTGGTGGGGCAATGTTTTTAAAGTCTGCAACGTAACAGAGACGTGAAAAAGTCTCACGCTAAAACTTCCAGCTGGTGTGGCCCTTTTAGTGTTATCGCAAAATCTATACTGTTCTTCTGGAGGGCTCTATCTTTTAACATGGGCTAGGGGGTGGTCCTGGCGGTTACTTTTCGTGGTGGGGCAATGTTTTTAACGTTTGCAACGTAACAGAGACGCGAAAAAGTCTCACGCTAAAACTTGCTGCTGGTGTGGCCCTTTTAGTGTTATCGTAAGATCTATACTGTTCTTCTGGAGTGCTCTAGCTTTTAACATGGGCTGGCGGGTGGTCCTGGTGGTTAGCTGACGACGTGGGTGTCCATCCCTTATCATAGGGCCTTCTAGCTTAACACGGTTCTGCTCTCGGCTTCTGTTCTCGTTTCTCCCCTCGGAACTGCGTCTGTGTCACGGTGGGAAGGTATGACATGCATTTAGGTTTTCTTGTGTTAGTCTGTGGTATTCCATTTGCTCACTCGTTACTCGTATTACTTTGGTTAATTTAATGTCACGATTTATTCGGAGCTATGTGACATACTACTGGATTTGCTTATCATGTCAGGGTTTTCATGGAAGGTGTTGGATTTGCCTGACACCTTACATATCACCACCCTTCCAACTTAATTTTTGCACTGAAGTTAGGCAATGATTGAATCGTTGTCTAAGTCAGTCAAAAATTTTCCTTTATCTAAATTTGTTGCCTATCGTTCAGTCACGTTATTCTGGTTCTATGCTAGTTTGTATTACTAATTTATATTTTTATATTCTTCCACATTATTCTCAAAAATATGTTTATATTGACAAGAGAAGAATATTTTTATACTATTAATATTATTATTAAATTTTAATTATTTTCTTTCTTTATTTAAGTGTGAAGTTTGTTTTTTGAGAAGTTTGTTATCGAAAGTGAGGAGTCTTTCACATCGATTTTCTTAGAAAAATTATTTTTATCAATGTAGTAATTAAGTGAAATCTATTCCTAACACATTTTCTAAATATCATGTACAAGTAAAATGTTTTTGTTTCTATACACTCATTTCAACATTGTTATACTAACAAGTAAGAATTATTTCCAAGAATTGCTTTGACAAAGAAATATACATACACAAGTTTTGAGATATTATCCTAACAAATGGTACAAATGTTAAAAAAAAGGAAAACATCAAACAAGATAATTTTTTATTCTTTGTGTTTATAAGGAGAAAATAAGTAAAATATAGTCATTGTTTTATTTTTATGAGGAGAAAATAAGTGGCAAATAGTTTTAGTGTTTATTATACCTTACTTTTGTTCTTTATATACTGTCCATTTCAGAACTAATGACTTATTTTTATCGATAGTCTATTTTTTACTTAAGTCCATAGTCAATGACTGTTATTTTGCAGTTTATTAGCTGTCTGGTGTGCTTAACTTATTTAGTTTTTCGCGTGTTTCTTTTTGCACACTTCCTACATCACATAATTTGGATTCACACTTTCACTCAATCCTATGAATGTTTAAGCATGTGGTTGGCAAATGTTTTTGCATGAAGGTGATGGACTTGAGCGAGATGGATGTGGGCAAGTATTTGATGTACAGCTTCGTTCGTCGTTTCTTGTTGGCTTTGCAAGTGTGTGTTGCTGTTGTGAAGGTCCCATAATGGAATGGAGCTGTGAGTGCAGAATCTCGTGGTTTACTGGCTTTGTATGCGTGAAAGTCATCGTTATGTGTCGCTGAAAGCGGTCGTTTTTCGTTGTAATACTTCGGAGACGACTAATTTACAATAGGATAGGGATTTGGGAAGGTATGTCGTCTATTCTTCACCTATCTTCTTTCTTCGTCTCAATCTTGCGAATCTTCAACTTCTGTTCTTCCTGCTTTTTCTCTGCTTCTTACTTGCTTCTTGGTTCTTCTCTGGGCAGGATATGGAAATATCTGTTGATAACTAGTAGCTTTGATATTCTCCTCTTAGTAACAGTTTGATAAATTGTTTGGGCATGTCATTTTTACTTTGTGGAAGTTTTCTTCAGTTTCGTGAATCAGCGAGCTGTTTAATAGCAATAGTGTGACTTTTACACATATTTTTTTGCCAGTGGTGGCTTGCCCAAGCGGTTTTCTCGACGGGCCGTTTTTTGCTCACTCCGCTGAGTCGGCATTCCGAGACCCTCTTGGCCTTCCGTGTTCTGTCCCATCAGGGTTCCGCCACTCTGTGGTTCTGTGTTCTGTCCCAGCAGGGTTCCGCTTAGCGGGCAGATTTACTGCCCACTTCGGCTACAAGGGCCCTCTGTTGGTCTCGCTGTCCTTTCCCTTCTCTCGACGCTTCTGCCTTGTAGGAATCGTGTCTTGCTAATTATGTCCTTTTCTTTCTAGATACTTCTCGCGTTGCAACTTGTGGGTCGTTGCATCTGGTCTTTGCTGGAGTTGATTCTTACAAAAAGATTTACTTATAATCATCTAACATATGTCTAGAACCTACATTATTTTACGCCTTCTTAAAAAGCTTTACAAATTTCGGCGCCCTTTCCATATTACAATTCTAAGATATTTTGAGTCTTAACTTCTACAAGAATCTTCAAATTCGTTTTTTATTTTTGTGTAGTGTCGTGGTTTATAGCATTTTAGTATTTCATGCTGTTAGACTATCTATGCTTTCTCCCTTTTTATTTTTGTTTTTGTTTTTATTGAAACTACTTTCTTTTTCCCACCTTCCTCTCTCTTCATTCATCTCTCCTGACGATCTTATCTGCAACATAATCTTGAAATATTGTGCTGATTATTTACCAGGAATAAAATTAATCTTCAAACTCTTTGATATGGCTCTCATGGTGAAGTCCTAAGGTTTTGCCTGTTTTTGGGTTCATTAGTTCCACAGCATAATCATGAGCAATTCGGCTAATTATGACAGGTCCTTTGTGTGCAGCATATAACTTATGTATTTTGTGTTTGTGTTTGCTGGAGAGATGGTGTGTTTTTACAAATACTTTCTGGCCTACTGAGAATGTTCTTTTAATTGCTGTTCTATCTCCTCTTTCTTTTCTTTTAATGGGTGCCTTTCTGATGTTGGAGAGTGCTGTTGCTATGACTTGTTAGTGCTGTCTACGTGGTACAATAGGAAATCTAACATTTTCTCTGGTTATGTTTGGGGGTTCAATATTTTTAAGTACAGTAACTGGAGGTAGTAGTGTAGTGCTACGTGGCATTTCCATTATTACTTCTTGAAAATCTTTAAGGTATGTATCCCAAGTGTTGCGTCTTTTGCCTGCATATAGTCGGCATAAAGTGGCCATGTCCATCATGGATCATTCTGCTGGATTTACACTAGGTTTATACTTAGATATGTAGATGGGTTTTATTTTGTGTTGTTTTAACGTGTTCTGCCATTGCACTGATTTGTATTGTGGGCCATTATCCGGAATTATTCGTTCCAATTGACCTACTTGTCTGAGAAATTCTTGTCTAAATGCTATACTTATAGTAAGACCTGTTGCCTATTTTAATGGTGTCAAGGTAACATATTTAGAAGTGAGATCCAAAACGACAAATATGAAAATATATCCATTTTTTGTGTGTGGGAGGGGCCCCATCAAATCTGTTGCAGCTATTTGTTTTAATTTTTTAGGGATTATTGGAAACATAGGTGGTTTGGTTTGGAAAGTGACGTGTTTAGCCCTCATACATTTTTTGCATTTGACTAATACTGTTCTAATTCGTCTTTCCATATTAGGAAAATGGCTTGTTTGTTTTATTTTTAAAAAGCATTTCTTTGGTCCAAAGTGGTCATTACTTAAATGTGTATACCATTTGTACTTATTAATTAGTTCATCTGGGATATAAATTAACCATTCATTCGTTGCAACATTTCGTCTAAAAAATAAAACATTGTTTTTTACGAGATAGTGCTCTCGAATGTCTGGAAAATCCTTACTTCTCCACTTGTGTTTGATTCCTAGTATTTCGGGATCCTTGTCCAGTTCTTTGCCTATGTTTTTCAATGGTGTCGTAATGTAGTTTTCGAAAGGTACTTGTTTCATATAGTAAATTGTAAACTGGTCTTCTGCTGCTTCCAAACCTATGTTATTGGATGCACCCTGTGGACATCGTGATAAAGCATCTGCTAATACATTCGCTGGTCCTGGTATGTATGTAATAGTGAAGTCAAATTCTTGTAGAATTAACATCCATCTGGCTAACCTCCCATGAGTTAGTTTGGCGGATAACAGAAATTCTAATGCTTTGTGGTCAGTGTAACTTTTGTTTTTCTTCCGAATAGGAAGTATCGAAAACGTTGGAAGCCCCATGCAATGGCCAATGCTTCCAGCTCCGTGACTGAATAGTTTTTCTCGCTTTTTGTGAGTACCCGACTGGCAAATGCAATTTTTCTATATGATCTTAGCCCTGCCTGTTCGTAGTCTTGGAATAAAACAACTCCTAAACCTGTTTTAGCGCTATCAGTGGCCATACAAAATTTTTGTGTTAGATCAGGATGTGCTAAAATCGGTGCTGTTGTTAGTGCGTTTTTCACTTTTAAAAATTCTTCATTGGCTTGTTGATCCCATACCCATGGCGTGTTTTTTCCGGTCAATGCACATAGGCATGGTGTTGCGAGAGAGTCGATTCAAATAATTTTTTTATAGAATCCGGTGAGACCTAGAAATCCTCTGAGAGTTTTCTTATTATATGGAGTACAGAATTCTTTGATTGCCGTTAGTTTTTCTGGGTCGGGCATTACCCCTTTCTCTGAAATTATGTGTCCAAGAAATTTGACCTCTCACCTTCCAAATTTGGATTTTGTTATATTTACTGTGACCCCATGCTCTTTCATGATCTGTAAAAACTGATTTAATGTGTCGTTGTGATCTTCCCAAGAGGGTTCTGCTATAATCACATCATCATCATAACAAGTAATTTTTTGTAAAATTTCAGGACTGAGTATAGTATTAAATCCCCTAATAAACGCTGCTGATCATATGTTTAAACCAAACGGCAATCGTTTAACCTGGTAACATCTACCGAATACGATAAATGCTGTAAATTTTCTACACTCTGGGGCCAATTCTATTTGCCAGAAACTACTCCGTAAATCAATTGATGAAAATATCTTAGCACCGTGGAAGTTTTGTATCAATTCCTCTAATTTTTCTGGGCGATCTGTCTCAGTGATTATGATTGTGTTGATCTGCCTGAAATCAAGCACTGATGCTCACATCTCGTTTTTGTACAATATGGAGCGGGCTGTTATATGTGGAGGTAGCTGGTTCAATAGTATCATCATCTAACATTTTAGATATCTCCTGGAATACTTTATTCCTGTAGCTTAATGGGATTGTATAGGGTGGCACTCTAAATGGTTTGTGCTGTTTTACTTCAAACTTGTACTGAAAGTGTTTAATACTGCCAGTCTTAGGTAAAAATACCTCTGCTTTATCTCGTGAAATACCCTCTAATTCTCTTTTTCTGTGTTCCGAAATACCTTGAACTTCTTGCAGTTTTTCGTCGATTTCTTTATGGACTTCTAACATGAGTTGAGGCGATTCCCCCTTTTGTGCATACCATTCTAATTCTCCATCCTCTTTATCTCGCCTCATTCTTAATTGTTTGTTTATAACTGGTATTTCTTCTAATTTTAGCTTTTGCTCAAAGAGAAGTGTGACATTCCCGAACGTTACGCTACCTTTCCCCATATCTATTATCGCTCGTCTCTCATTTAAAAAAATCTGCACCTATAATCAAATCTACAGTTAGTTTAGGTATAATCACGAAGTTGGCTTCGATATTTTGACCTTGGCACGAAAGAGTTAACCTTGTTTGTCTCGCAAGTTCCGCAGCATTGTTTCTAATAGGACCTCTTACTTTAATCTTACGTGTTTTCAGAACTGGCAATTCCTCATTGGCATTACACTGCATGAATAAATTTTCTGAGATCGCAGTCAGTTCACTTCCGCTATCAATTACAATATTGACTGGGATATGCTTTACCATGGCCTTCACAATTGGTTGAATTTGAAAGGCATGGTTCTGTTCTTCTTCTTCTTGCATCAACAAGTCCTCCACTGAATCATACATGAGTCTTTTCAGGAATTTTCCTAGTGAATTCGAACTTTCTGTAGGATAAGCTTCGACTGCTACTTCTCTCTCTTTTGTTTCCTCTTCTCTATTTCTTCCTTCATTTACGCTTCCTTCAACATCCTTTACTTTTTCCTCATCCTCGTCTATCTTCTCCTTCTTCGTCGCTACTTCCACATAATCGCATCTAAATGCCCTAATTATCGCTTCATAACTTCCTTCATTATATACGTTGGGTTGTGTGCCCACTAGTAACTTATTTTCAACTTCTGACGACTGCGCATTATCCCCATTGAATTCTCTTTCCCTGGTTTCCATCTCAAATAGCTCTGCAATACTCATTACTTCGTCCTTTCCTCCTACATTCGTTGTGCATGCCTCTGGCAATTCATCTTCCTCGTCAGTATTCTCCCAATTAATTTCGTCCCAACACGATATTGTTATTTTCCTGTATTCGTTCTCATGTGGTGCCTGCGGATTTGTTTCTTCCTTCTTCTCTTCTCGTCATAGGGTATTTACTTCTCTGTTCAAGGTGCTGCAATTGTCCTGGGTCGGTGCGTCATTCTCTTTGGCATGGGCGCTTAGCTGACAATTCGAACGTTTATCGGGGTTTGGTGGTCTTACCTCCACCTCTTCTATATGTATTCTCTTTTCTTGTTCAGCTTGTTGATAGTGTTTTCTTTGTTGATAATTTGTCGGTCTATTGGTTCTCCAATACCCGTTCCGGTTGTCGTTATTCCCTCTGTAATAGTTGTTGCCGTTCCTGGGTGAATTATAGTTATTGCCATATTCTCTTCTACTCGTAAATCCAGAACCGGTTCTTTGTTGAAATCTATTGTCGTTTCTTGGTGCGAAGTTATCACGTGGTTCGTAATTATTGTTTCTTCGTACTGTGTCTTGTCGATTCCACTGCTTTTTGCTTTCGTTTTCATGTGCGCCTCGTCTTTTTCTTGCGTCATCTTCCGAAAATATGAACTCTGGTTCCCTTAGAATACCTTTAAATGCTTCGCCGTCATTGCCTCCGCGACCTACGAATGATTGCTGGTATTTCAATGGTAACTTCATCGCGCATAATTTAATCAACTCTCCGTCACTGTATGGTACATCTAAGCATTGATTTTTCTTTGCCATTAATTCGAAAAATTTCACGGGACTCTTCCCTCCTGAATTTTCAAAATATGGGTTCTGTAATAATTCGTACTTCACTCTGTTCTCTGCTTCGCTGGACCAATATCGTGAGAGAAACTTCTCTCTGAAATCTTCGTACGATCGGCATGTCGCTGCAACATTCTGCATGGTTTCTGTGACTGTTCCTGACATGTGTGCACATATAAAGTCTAATTTGTGTGCTAGCGTCCAGTGTTCTGATAATCCTGTTCGGATTTGATCAATAAAAGTTCGTGGATGTAGTGAGTTTCCTTCTCGAAAGTGTTGAAATTTTCTGACTGCGAGAAAATGATCGTTGTCGTACTTCGTCATAGTTCCATATGAAATTCGCGATTCTTCGCCACTTTTGTCTCTGATCATTTCTCCCGTCGTTCTTTCCGGTTGTGGTAGATCCATTGGATATTGTCCACTGTAACTTTCGCCTACCCTTGCGTAGTATCGTTGGAGTGGTACGCAATAATTTTCTTCCATCGGTTGTGAACGTGTAGCATAAATGCATTGCACTGTACTCTTCGCGACCTGGCTTTCCATTGTCAGGTATTGGTTCGGTATCTTGTCTGGCTAACCTTGCTGCTTCATTGCACGATCCAAACTGTCTTGACACATACATTTGTGGTTCTGCATATGTTTGTGGTGCCGTTTGTTCATCAAGAATTTCGAAACGTGTTTGTTGCGGTACAGGCTGTCTGATTTCACGTATGTTATTTTCCGCCTGTGATTGGAATCGAAAATGCATGATATCTTCGTTAATTGCTTGTTTTTCCGGTGTTGTTACAGATACGGATGTGGTTGCAGACTCAGTGCTTGTTCGATCTTGTTCACTACGCTCTTTAATGGTTTGCAACAACTCTGTTCGCAATTTCTGAAATTGTTGCTTCGTTTGCGCTTCTATCTTTTCAGCGCTGCTTTTGCGATACGTTTGTGTAACACACTGTTTTCAACAATTTCACGCGTTGTACCTGCTGCTTGTCTAGTAATTACGTTTATCTGTTTCTCTATTTTCTTGACTTCACCCTGGGTGTTGTTACGTAATGTTTTGATCTCGTCCTGAGTGTCATTACGCAATGTTAATACGTCCGCTTGTACCTTGTCAATGTCTGTTCTCAATTGATTGTGACCTGTTATTAAGTTTCCTATCACTTCTCGAGATTCTTTTGCCTCGTCTTCAATATGACTTAGGTGTAACTGAATTTTTTTGTTTTGTTCTTTAATCTCACGCATTTGTCTCGTGGTTTCTGCAATTTGTTTCGTCATTTCTGCATTCTGAATTTTAATTTGCTTCGCAATTTCTTTATTTTGTCTTGTCATGGTTTCCTTCATTAATTGTAATAATCCTGCCAGATTGGTGGGTCCTATTGCGTTTTCTTCCGACGTCCTACGCTCTGTGTTTTCGCCCAAGTGTTGGTTTCCAACCGATTGCATTGAACTGTGCGGTGACACGTTTCAGCTCGAATTCCTTGTACTCTGTGGTGCGGGAGCTCTGATTACTTGAACTATGGGTTCTACGTATTCAAGACGCAAGATAGAACCCTCATCGGCTGTCTCTCTACTTTCCTGCTCCTCTGTCGTATGCTGACCTAGGTTTTCTGTGCCTTGGCGTACATTATCCTCGTTGTGGTGCGTTATCTGTCCTATTTCTCGCGATACTGCATCGTCTGTTGTACTGTCCTCTATTCTCTGTCCATCTTCATGTTGGGTCTCTACCTCAATTCGGTCAAGGTCTCGATCTGCCATTGCTAATCTTTCCGAATCCCTTATTTTCTGTTTTAAAAGCAATTCACGCACCCTACTTCGCGTCAACATGCGCTCAAACGATCTCACGCGTTTCATAAACTTTTTGCACGCACGAGTTGACAATCCATTCACTTACTTGTTGGGTCAGAACCAACTTGTCAACGATGTATCCGCCACCTGTGCGCTTGCATTGGAGAGAAAACTTAATTCTAACAATATTAAAATTCATAACTTAATTATGCTATTGTCTCTGCTAGAATGTCTCATGCTCTACTGAATACTTTCTTACTATCTATCGCTGCAGCTACTGTTTTCGACTATTTATAACTTTAGGAAAAAAAATTTGTTATAAAAATTTTTCAACAAGATATTTTTCTGACCTAGTTAGGCATGTGGTCGACCTTCAATCATGGTATTTTACCATCCTGGCAGGGTCGCCATTCTCTAACATTCTGTGTGGTGTCTGTTGTTCTATGTCATGTCTCCCTAGCACTTTCGCACGACGCTCTGAGCGTGTTTTTTTTAGGGAATTGACTAGTTTGAACCTGGGACCTGTTGTTGGTAAGGAGACGCCAGACCACACATGACATGTAGAGTTCAGAAGAGTTCAGTGAGACTAGCTATGATATAACCAAATACTTAATGATTTCAGCATCAGCTCCACTGTACTCCCTGTAAAAGAATCTTAATACTAATTAAATTTAGTGGAAGGGGTTCAAGCTTTCCTATTTTTAGTTAGCTGGTAAAATAAAGTCAAAAAGCAGTTAAGTTTACCATTGGAAATTTTATTCTACTCACAAAACATTGTTTATAGATTGCACTATTAATAAAAGGAAATGTTTTAATACAGGATGATAAAAACCAACTGCGTTCAACAAAAATGTGAACGAATATTCCCTGAATGGGTTTCCAAGTTCTACAATGGATCAAAGGATGACCTATGCAATATCACATCTATAATCTAGATTTAAGTTAAGTTTCATAAAAGAGAAAATCATCAAAATGGTCTACAGTGACCCTCAATTATCGTTAATTACTTATCTATCTTGTCGTAAATTACAGTGGCTGATGTGGCTTCTCAATAATTATATAACAGAAAAATCATCGCGTTTCAGATTTTTTCCTTCACGTAGCAAATGTGAATACATTGAGCTTTAATTGACGATCGACACTAGTATTGCGCAGAACGGGGGTGTAACAGATGAGACTTCTGCAGTTCTGAGTGAAACTTTATGCGCTGTTATGCGGCATCGCGTGCGTTCATTACCTTGTCGTTGGTTATGCAGCGTCAGAGGGCGGCGGGCGACGCAGCTCTATACAACTCGCCGTCTCGGAAGCAGCTGTCTCCTAACTTCTCCTTACTACAATATACCGAAGTTGGTTTAAAAAAAACTATCTGGCTGTGTTTTCATCTGACCAATCAGGGTCTCAATGTTAACCTTAAGCTCCGCCTACAAAAATTCTGTCTATCCAATGAGAAACGTTATACTTTTCGTGGTTGGGCAATGTTTTCAAAGTTTGCAACGTAACAGAGACGCAAAAAACTCTCACGCTAAAACTTGCAGCTGGTGTGGCCCTTTTAGTGTTATCTTAAGATCTATACTGTTTTTCTGGAGGGCTCTAGCTTTTAACATGGGCTGGCGGGTGGTCCTGGTGGTTAGCTGACGACGTGGGTGTCCGTCCCTTATCGTAGGGCGTTCTAGCTTAACACGGTTCTGCTCTCGGCTTCTGTTATCGGTTCTCCCCTCGGAACAGCGTTTGTGTTACGGTGGGAAGGTATGACATGCATTTAGACATTCTTGTGTTAGTCTGAGGTATTCCATTTGCTCACTCGTTACTCGTATTACTTTGGTTAATTTAATGTCGCGATTTATTCGGAGCTATGTGACATACTACTGGATTTGCTTATCATGTCAGGGTTTTCATGGAAGGTGTTGGATTTGCCTGACATTTTACATATCACCACCCTTCGAACTTAATTTTTGCACTGAAGTTAGGCAATGATTGATTCGTTGTCTAAGTCAGTCAAAAATTTTCCTTTATCTAAATTTGTTGCCTACTGTTCAGCCACGTTATTCTGGTTCTATGCTAGTTTGTATTACTAATTTATATTTTTATATTCTTCCACATTATTCTCAAAAATATGTTTATATTGACAAGAGAAGAATATTTTTATACTATTATTATTATTATTAAGTTTTAATTATTTTCTTTCTTTATTTAAGTGTGAAGTTTGTTTTTTGAGAAGTTTGTTATCGAATCTGCGACCGCAGCAGTTGCGCGGTTCCAGACTGAAGTGCCTAGAACCGCTCTGCTAACGTTTTGGTTCTCTCACGTAACTCCTCCTGCTGACTCCATGCGATTTTTTTTTTCACAACTACCCTCTTCAATGCTCGATGAGCCCTGACCATGTTGTAAATGATGTCTACCTGATGTAGGTTTACCTGTGGTTGTTCTTTCGGATTTCCGCTTCACTTTCACGACATCAATAATCCACTTGGGTAGCTCTGGAAGGATTGACAAGTCCTTGGTTGATTACTCAGGCAACATCCACAGACATGTTCAGAGTCACTGAGCTCTCTCGACCAACTTATTCTGTCGTTACTGCTTCTCCACTTATAACACACACTCTCTTCATACTACTGAAACCTCTATTCGTAAGTTTGCTGATTTATTTGGGAAGTGTCAGCATTTGTTGCTCTTCTTTCCATAATTTGCATTTTGTTAGGCATTAGTTTTTCTGATTAATTTGTAATGTTTCAGCATTTGTTGCTCTTCTTTCCATGATTTGCATTTTGTCAGCCATTAGTTTCCGGCCTTTATGATTGTACATTTTGTTGTGGTGTTTCTTTGCTATGAAACAGTGGCTTCATCAGTGCTGTTGACGATGCTGGTGCGGCCAATGCAGGGGTACTCACCATGTTTCTCCTCTTCTGAAGTTATGTATCTTCGCGTTTGGCAATCTCTCGGAGTTGGAAGGCTGCAACAGCGTCAGCGCTACGACGTACGCCATGACGTGGATCTCGTCGCTGGGGTACTCTCCTGGTAGATGGAGTGCCCATCTGAGCGATCTCTTCTGTACCAACTGCAGACGTTGCGGGTTAAATGCTGCAGTATTCCTCCATATGATTACTGCATATGTCATCACTAGTTGTATGAGGGTTTTGTGCATGATTGTGCTCAGACGTTCAGGAAATGGTCCCGGATGTAGCACTGGGTAAAGCATCCTGATTCTACCCAGTACCTTTATGAGAACTTCTTCGACGTGTGGGCGCCACGTAATACATTTGTCTGGTGTCGTGCCCTCATATTTTGTAGTGTCACACCATGGGATGGGTCTTTCCCAATCTGTTACTTCTCAGAGTTTTGCTGCAACCATCTTGTGACCAGTGACGACGGCTTGCGCCTTCGGGGCGTTATACACCAGTCGCCACTTCGTTGGCTAGTCTTCCAGGTCATTTACTGCGGCCTGCAATCTCCGCTGCATCATCCGTATCTACGTGCTGCGACTGTATATAGCCGCATCGTCTGAGTATCGGGCGACTTTCGATCGATCCGTATGGATCCGTATGGAGCAGGTCGGCAGTGTACAAACAGAAGAGCAGTGGTCCAAGGACAGAAGCTTGCGGTGCACCGATGAGTATTCGACGCCACGTGCAAATTCCACAGTCTGTCCGGACGTGAAACGAGCGTCCTGCGAGACAGCTCTGCAAGATTTTCACACGTGTCCTACAGGAAAGAGTTTGTAGAGGAGGTCATCAAGCCACATAGTGTCAAATGATCAGAAGTGCACACAAGTACTCGTATCGCTCCACGGCGCAGAATGCTTCCTCTGCTAAGCCGTTCTCACACGGAACATATTTCTCATCGTGAAGCATGGCAAATGTGGTGTTCCTCATCGCGACTGGCGACGACAGCGCTTTCTAGCGGCAGATTCCGCTTGCATCTGGTGCGCAAATCACCCAGTTTCTTCAGTAAAATGAACGCGCGTAAAATAGCTGTATTAACTCTGTTAGCGGTAGTTGAAGAACAACAGAGAAAAACGTGAAGAAGATGGTGGACCCGTCGGTGGTTTGAACAACGAATTGCTTGTAGAGGACACTACATAACGCTGTACACTAGTCTGAGATACATACTATGAGGGTCATTTCAAAACTACTGCACACTGAAACATGCAATTGAAGAAAATACTTTATTTTACAAAATACCTTTACAAGGCTTATAATCTCCATTCTTGCTTATGAGAGCTTCCCAATGTTTTGGCAACTTCCTTATTCCGGCAGCTTCATTGTTGAGCTACCTGATTACTCGAGCCACCTCACTGGAAGCTTTATGAATTGTATCAAAACATTTGCCAAGAACTATTCCTTCAATGTGTGAAACAACTCGAAGTCTATTGAGCTCATATCAGGACTATATTGGGGGTGGGGAAGTATTTCCCATTCATATGTGTCGAGCGTTTCTCCCACTGGTAGGGCAGTATGTGGTCTTCCATTATTGTACAAAATGAGAACACCGGCTACAAGCAATCTGGTCTTCTTTGACAAATTTTCGGGCGCAAAACATTTTGCAGAAACAGCTTGTAGTATGAGCCTGTAGGATACGCCCCTGGGGCACTCTGTTTGTAGCTATGACTCCATCATATCATCGCAAAGATCATAATCAATCTCACCGGAAATTTTTTCGGGCTTGGAGGGTCAGAGCTCCCACGTTGTGACGACTGAGATTTCAGTTCCAGCTCAAAATGCCGTAACTAAGTTTCATTTAGTGCAACAACCCTTTTCAGAAGCCATTCTCTTTCTGTTCGATAACGTTTAAGCAAATCTTCTGCGATTATTTTGCTACCCACTTTCCGTTTTACAGTCAGACCATGCAAAATCCATCTGCCAGCAATTTGTTTCATCTTTAGCTTTTCAGTTATGATTCTGTAAACTGAAGTGTCAGACATTTCGTCACACCTTTTTCATCGATCCTCTCTCAAAATGTCATTGTCAGTAACCTGAGCAGCTGATGGTCTTCAATTTCTTCAGATGTCCTCAATGCTTACCCGACCTTCACGGAAACGAACAAACCACCGTGGTACTGTGCCACGATCCACTAAACTATTCCTACACACTTTTCACAAAGCGTTGTAAATTTCCATCGGATTCTTTCCATGTAGGAATTCGATTTTGCTGTTGAAGAATTTTAGGAAGGAGTGGTTCACCAGCAATGGAGACCGCGAGACCGCATATAGGACGCTGTTGCGACCTATTCTTAAGTACTGTTCGAGTGTCTGGGATCCGTACCACGTCGGATTGAAGGAAGACATCGAAGCAATTCAGAAGTGGGCTGCTAGATTTGTTACCGGTAGGTTCGAACAACACGTAAGTGCTACGGAGATGCTACAGGAACTCAAATGAGAATCCTTGGAGGGAAGGTGACCTTCTTTTCAAGAAACAATACTGATAAAATTTAGAGAATCGGCATTTGAAGCTGAGTGCCGAACGATTTTACTGCCGCCATATAAACTGTGCATAAGAACGACGAAGATAGGAGAAATTAGGGCTCATACGGAGGCATTTAGACAGTCGTTTTTCCCTCGCTCTATTTGCGAGTGGTACAGGAAGGGAATAATAAGTAGTGGTACAGGGTACTCTCCGCCAAGCATCGCACGTCGGCTTGCGGAGTATCTATGCAGATGTAGGAACGCTGGTCATTACATGTAAACCGACCGGACTCGATTTCAGCTTCCACTTTAAAACTGAATTGCTCACGACACAGCCACGTGAACCAGCAAACACACATAATGACAGCACAGCGAAAGTCTTGCTCACAACTGACATGAATTTAAACTTGATGACGCCATCGTAACGGTCGCATGCACAGTGTGCAGAAATTTTGAAATGGCCCTTGTAGCAGAAGCTAATCGCTAACGCAGTTGAATCTTCGTCTCATTTTCGATTTTAAATCGAATATAGATAAAGTATAGTGTCTAATGTCAGTTTGCGCATTCATAAATCCATATACTCGATGTTGATTTACCTACCATCACACTGAAGTAACGTAATTCATCACATAGGTTCCAGTATCGGGATTCGCTTAGGAATTTAATGGAGGAGGATATCTTTTTGAATCCGCTAACTATCACCGAAAAAGATATAAACCAGCAAGATACAAACAAGAGACACTCCATGAAGCCAAGAGATAAGTATGTACATGATTTAATAAAATTCCCTATACAGACTTCGAGGACAGGTTTCTTACACCAAAATAAGAAAAATGTCCAGTAAATATGAGCTCTAAAATGCATTCTTCAAGAGCTACGAGCAGTTGTTTAGTAAAAGAGCTGTATCTTCACAGTATCGTAGATGATTTAGTGCATATCTTACTGGATATTGATTTTCTCTGGTGTAAGGAAACTGTCCTCGATGTCTGTAAAAGGAATTTAGTTGTACTCTGTATATTTTACACAAAGTTTCGTAATAGCAACAACTTCCAGTGTGTAATTTGTGTTTGATTTCTGACACAGACTAGCAGTCACATTTACATTGCTCGTGACGGGAGAAACATTCCAGTCGTTGGCCTATGCAACAAGATTTGGAGCAAATACGTTGTTTATAATAAACAACATCGATTATTGCAGAGAACACTTCTATTTAATAAGAAAGAACCGGAATCAATTAGAACACAAAAGATGAAAAAAACTGACAGTAGCTAGCCACAAACCTGCTACCTGTCTCTTTAGAAGTTTCTATGCCATCATTTACGCTATTGAACTATGACATATTGTAACAAAAAGACGCGCTTTTGATGGATCATCATTATGCTGTAGCACTGAAACGGTACATAGTACACAAGTTATAACATTAAAAACGTCAAATACAGCAAGCTTTTAACAGCCAGTTAGTGGTTTCCTGTCATTTCATTATAACAAATCGTACCCTTTTCAAGAGGTTCTCAGTGTGCTGGTGCTGTGATACAGCTTTTATTCATACCATGTTTGCTATAATTAAAGAAACCACCAAATACGGAATTTGACCCCCATAAAATATGGCATCTCGTAAGTTCTGAATAGTGACATAAAACCATCTCATTGGCCACAATACTCTCCACGAAGCAAGAATCTGACGAGCCAAATTCTTCATTTCACGCTTCGCATTGTAATGGAATGTGGAGTACCATGGCGTGACGTCACCATATCCTCGTCCATGTGCGTTTTCACGACCCGTGAGAGGACGACTTTGTCGTAGCAGCTGATGTATGGTGGAGTGACCGCGCTGAAACCCGAACTGCTCGTCTGGCATGAGCCTTTCTGCGACGAGATAGACGTGTGAAGCGCCGATAAGGTACTCAAGTAGCGTAAAATCTGAAGAGCACACGTCTGCTAGGGCGCATGGATCTTCAGGCGCTCAATATTTACTGCTCTATTAGCTGGAGCACCCGGCGTTGCACGGGTGTAGACTTATTCCAGTCTTCTATTGGTTCATCTCTTCCTTGTCCCTCTCCCTGTCCATCTCTACATCTACGTTTACATGGGTACTCTGCTCCTCCTTCTCTCCCTCTCTGTCCACCTTTTCCACCCCCTCTAATCTACTTCCTCCACCTCCACTCCTACCCCTCCCTTTGTTCTTCTCCTCCTTCCCCTCTCTATGTTCATCAGATCCTTGCCCCACCGTCCGTTTCCTCCTAGGAGACAAACATAGAGTTCGTCTCCTACTTCTCACTCCTCCTCTCCCTCTCACTGTTCATCTCCTGCTCCCCTTCTCTCTGTCCATATCCTTCTCCTCCTCTCTATGTCTATCTCCTCCTCCCACTCTCACTACCCATCTCTTTCTCCCACCATTTCTGCCGATCTCCTCCCCTCCCTCTCACTGTTCATCTCCTGCTCACCCTCTCTCTGTCCATTTCCTTCTCCTGTCTTTGTCTATCGCCTCCTCCCATTCTCACTACCCATCTCTTTCTGCCGCTATTTCTGTCGATCTCCTTCTCTTTCCTATCTCTGTCCATCTCCTCCTCCTCTCCCTCTGTGTGTCCATTCCCTCCTCCCAGTTCTCACTCGATGTTATCACCCCCACCCCAGTAGAAGGCTGGTGGTCCTAGACCCAAAGCAGTAGTATATAAATGAGAGTTCTGGCTTAAAAAGCACATTGATTAAAAATTTCAGGATGTAAATCGAGATTTTAATTTCACCATATCCCCCAACCAAAACTTTATCTACACCTGCAAAACGAAATTTTCATTTAACAAAAAAATAAATTATCCATTTAAAAGTTAATCTTCTAAAAACTAAATTAAAAAAAATTTAAAATTTATTCAAATTCAATAACATGTATCGAACAATCTTTATTTTTTTTACCCCAATACATAAAATTCAGCCAATATATTTATCTAATTTTTCATCATCTTCTGAAAAGATTTTAGTATAACGATCTGGAAGAGTAATTTCAAATTTATTATCTAAAAGTAATAAAACTTTTTCACTATATTTAGTTGAGAAAGTTTGAACTTTTGAAGCATTGTAAGATTTATGATTTTTCAGTTTTGATAGTTTAATGAACACTTATGCACAACCATTACTATAACAGTTAAATTCACTTACTAGATTTTTCAGTGCTATAAATTTTGTTCATTTTGTTTTGGTTTTATTTGTGTTGAAAAAATTGTAAGCTTTCAAAAATTAAAACATTTTGGAAAATGAGAACAAACAAATATGGACAACATAGTGAAAGGAAGTAAATGAATGAATAAAATGGAAGTAAATGGGGACTGATGCAAATTGAGGCCAACAAAAAATGGACAACAGATTTTTTATTCATGTTCTTTCATTTATTTGCTTTCTTTCACATATGTTGTCCATTTTTCGTTGTCCTTTCAATCTCCATTTACTTCCATTATTGCTGGCCAGTGTGGCCAAGCGGTTCTAGGCGCTACAGTTCTGCCTTGGGCATGGAGGTGTGTGATGTCTTTAGGTTAGTTAGGTTTAAGTAGTTCTAAGTCCTAGGGGACTGATGACTTCAGCAGTTAAGTCCCATAGTGCTCAGAGCCATTTTTGAACTTCCATTTTTCATTCATTTACTTTCTTTCACATGTGGTGTCCATTTGTTGTTGTCCTCATTTTTCATCAGTCTCCATTTACTTCAATTTTTCATTCATTTATTCCATTCATTTACATTCTTTCACATATGTTGTCAATTTTTTGCTGTCCTCATTTTTTGTCAATCATCATTTACTTCCATTTTTCTTTCATTTACTTTCTTTCACATATGTTGTCCATTTTTTGTTCTTCCCATTTATCAAAACGGTTTAATTTTTTAAAAACATAAAATTTTATCTATATAAATAAAATCAAAACAAAATCAACAAAATTTATAGCGCTGAAAATCTTATCAGTTATAGTAATGGTAGTGCAGAAGTTTTCACTAAATTATCAGAACAGAAAAAAACCATAAATCTTACAATGTTTCAAAAGCTGACATTTTGTCAACTAAATATGGTGAAAAAGTTTTATTACTTTTAGATAATAAATTTGAAATTGGTATTCCAGATCATTATACTAAAATCTTTTCAAGAGATGATGAAAAATTAGAGAAGATTATTTGACCGAATTTTATATATTGAGGTAAAAAAGAAAATAAAGACTGTTCGATTCATGTAATTAAATTTGAATAAATTTTAAAATTTTTATTTATTTATTTTTTAATTTAGTTTTTAGAATAATGAATTTTAAATGAATAATTTATGTTTAGTTAAATGAAAATTTCGTTTTATGGGTGTAGATAAATTTTTGGTTGGGGATATGGTGAAATTAAAATCTTGGTTTATATCCTGGAATTTTAATCAATGTGTTCTTTGAGCCATAACTCTCATTTATATACTACTCATAGCATTTCTTTCCAGGGTATAAATAATATGCGTACCGAACTTGTTTGACGTATTTCCCGTGGTTTAGGATGAGCTTTTAACTGGTGGCTTTGCCTGTATACACACATGTTAAATATATTTCACACATTGTTGCTGTTGCAGTCTTCAGTACAAAGACTGGTTTGATGCAGCTCTCTGTACTACTCTATCCTGTGCAAGCCTCTTCATCTCCAAGTAGCTACTGCAACGGACATCCATCTGTATCTTCTTATCTGCTTAGTGTATTCCTCTCTTGGTCTCTCACTACGATTTTTATCCTCCACGCTTCCCTCCAGTACTAAATTCGTGATGCCTTGATGCTCAGAATGTGTCCAACCAACGGATCCCTACTTCTAGTAAAGTTGTGCCACAAATTTCTCTTCTTCAAATTCTACTCTGTATCTCCTCATTAGATACGTGATCTATCCATCTAACCTTCAGCATTCTTCTGTAACAGCACATTTCAAAAGCTTCTGTTTTCTTCTATATTTCCCATACATTTAAAATACTTCACACGTATTTGTGCACATATTTCACCTGTATCTCTAGCGATTTTCGCTCTGCAGTTTCATTTTCACGTAGCTCATTGTTTACTGTGTGAATACTGTCTGCAAAATATATCTCGAATACAAAGAAGTAACAAATTAAAACGTCGTGGTTAATGCGGTAGTTTCACTGCATGAACAGTGAAACTGGGTAAGAGATAAACTTCTTTACTTTTATCATTTTATGAGGGCTCTCAGCGAGAAAAAGTTTCGTAAAGGTTTGAAATCGCGACCCATGCGACAGCGAGCGCCACCTTATAACATGTCTCGAAACAACACCCATAAAAACGAGATTTGTACGGGGTTCATACCTCAGGTTCTGTTGCTGGTAGAAAGGTAGGGTCAAGGATTTTGGATAGCCCTTCGGCTAGGGACCATTTCATCTTACTGTAAACATCCTACAATACATGGTCGAAATTTGAATCTTACACAGTTCCTACAGCTTAGGCAAATGGAGCTAATCGTATGTTTTTTTGCGTCATATGTGGTCTGTGATGCGCTTTAATGGGGCTTATGGAGCCACCATTTAGTTCATGGGCCATAATGGGAAACATCCAAAAAATATGATTTTTGGGTACCAAAACTGAGCCGCGGATTCCAAGACGGCTATGCACAGCAAATGGTTGATAGTCTTATGATATATTCCTAAGATCCCAATCTCGAACAATCTGGAAAATTTGCTTGATATCTTTATTCGATTCCGAGGTACAGAGGCTGAAAGTTACCTTACTTGTATACGTCCAGTCCTTTGTGAGGGGAAAACGTACTTTATAAAGTGACGTAGCACGGAAAAATATGCTGTAAAATGTCTTCGTTATCATCAGAAAGGTTATGGCAACCCCTTGCTGCAGTACTGAAGCACACTGCAAATTTTTTTTGCAGTTAAAATCGGGTCTGAGATGTAAAATTAGCTGCGTTATTTCGATTTCAGATAAGTAAACTATCAAATTTTTACTGATGTCTACAGATATTTTCATATGAGTGACATGACTTGGCGTGCAGGGAAGAGAAGCGAAGCTGACGAAAAATGCTCCTATTGGAGCACAAAAAAAGCGAATATGCTCCTGTTTATGAAAAGACTGACTGAAAAGTGGGATACCAGCTGCCTCCTTCCACCTCCCACAACACGTTCAAAAATTTTCCCAAAAATTCTGGCATGCAAACATATTCACGCTTTTTATGTTGAGAGAGTGGGTAACAGACGCAAAAGTACACTACTAGCCATTAAAATTGCTACACCACGAAGATGACGTGCTACAGACGCGAAATTTAACCGACAGGAAGAAGATGCTGTGATATGCAAATGATTAGCTTTTCAGACCATTCACACAAGGTTGGCGCCGGTGGCGACACCTACAATGTGCTGCAATGAGGAAAGTTTCCAACCGATTTCTCCTACACAAACAGCAGTTGTCCAGCGTTGCCTGGTGAAACGTTATTGTGATGCCTCGTTTAAGGAGGAGAAATGCGTACCATCACGTTTCCGACTTTGATAAAGGTCGGATTGTAGCCTATCGCGATTGCGGTTTATCGTATCGCGACATTGCTGCTCGCGTTAGTCGAGATCCAATGACTGTTAGCAGAATATGGAATCGATGGGCTCAGGAGGTTAATACGGAACACCGTGCTGGATCTCAACGGCCTCGTATCACTAGCAGTCGAGATGACAGGCATCTTATCTGTATGGCTGTAATGGATCGGGCAGCCACGTCTGGATCCCTGAGTCAACAGATGGGTGGGTACGTTTGCAAGACAACAACCATCTGCACGAATAGTTCGACGACGTTTGCAGCAGCATGGACTATCAGCTCGAAGACCATGGTTGCGGTTACCTTTGATGCTGTATCACAGACAGGAGCACCTGCGATGGTGTGCTCAACGACGAACATGGGTGCCAGACAGGAGTACCTGCGATGGTGCGCTCAACGACGAACATGGGTGCATGAATGGCAAAACGTAATTTTTTCGGATGAATCCAGGTTCTGTTTACAGCATCATGATGGTCTCATCCGTGTTTGGCGACATCGCGGTGAACGCAAATTGGAAGCGTGAATTCGTCATGGCCATACTGGCGCATCATCCGGCGTGATGGTATGGTGTGCCATTGGTTACACGTTTCGGTCACCTCTTGTTCGCATTGACGGCACTTTGAACAGTGGACGTTACATTTCAGATGTGTTACGAGCCGTGGCTCTACCCTTCATTCGATCCCTGAAAACCCTACATTTCAGCAGGATAATGCACGACCGCATGTTGCAGGTCCTGTACGGGCCTTTCAGGATACAAAAAATGTTCGACTGCTGCCCTAGCCAGCACATTCTCCAGATTTCTCACCAATTGAAAACGTCTGGTCAATGGTGGCCGAGCAACTGGCTCGTCACAATACGCCAGTCACTACTCTTGATGAACTGTGGTATCATGTTGAAGCTGCATGGGCAGCTGTACCTGTACACGTCATCCAAGCTCTGTTTGACTCAATGCCCAGGCGTATCAAGGCCGTTATTACGACCAGAGGTGGTTGTTCTGGGTACTGATTTCTCAGGATCTATGCACCCAAATGGCGTGAAAATGTAATCATGTCAGTTCTAGTATAATATATTTGTCCAATGAATAGGCGTTTATCATCTGCATTTCTTCTTGGTGTAGCAATTATATGGCCAGTAGTGTAGTAAGTACTGGAAGATAGTAGATAGTGACTGTGGTGTAGAAAGAACGAAGGAGACAATGGCAGTGTGAGAGACAGAAAGGGAACCAATGACAGTGAAACATAGTTGACAGTGAGAGAACGCTAGGAAAAGAGTGAAGGAAACAGGGTCCTTGGGAAAGTAATAAAGACAAGGAGAGAGTGGAAGTGGGTGGCAGCCAGTGATAATGAGAAACAGAGTCTATGACAATGACAACAAGGAAGAGAGAGATAGTGACAACGAGAAGAGACAGCAGTTGTGGGAAGGAACGAATGAGATAGCAGTAGTAAGAGAGAGAGAGAGCAAGAGGGAGGCAGCGACAGTGAGACGAGACTGTAGCAGTACGACAGTAAGAAGGAGAACGTGGCTGAGAGACAGGAGACAAGAACAGAGAGAGACACGAGGAGATAGTGACACTGAGTTGGGCTAAATGAGTGAGTGAGAAAGGGCAACTGGGAGTGGATGGCTATGAGAGACTTCCAGCGATAGAGTAGTGGGTGAGAGCGAGTTACAGCTAGGGGAGCTTGTGGAAGTGAGAGATAAGCAAGATGTTAAAAAGAGCGCAAATGTGTGCGCATGCCAAAATTTTTGAGAAAATTTTCAAAGCCGGTGGTAGGCAGAAAACATCTTCCGAAATTGTACTAAATGCTTTCTCTGGGAATTACTTTGAACAATTAGTTCATGAGCCCACACGAATTGTAAATGGTTGCGAAAGAACACTCGACCTCTTAACCGCAAAAAATACTGATCTAATAGAGAGCGTCATGATGGATACAGGGATTGGTGAACACAAGGTCATTGTAGCGAGGCTCAAAACCGTACCAACTAAAACCACTAAAAATAAACGCAAAATATATCTATTTAAAACAGCAGATAAAAATTCGCTTCATGCGTAAGAGTCTCCATTCCTTCCAAGCTAATTATCTAAGCGTAGACCAGATATGGCACAAATTCAAAGATACAGTATCGACAGCAATAGATAGATTCATACCGCATAAGTTAATAAGAGACGGGACTGATCCACCATGGTACAAAAAACGCGTCAGAACACTGTTGCAGAAGCAAGAAGAAAGTATGCCAAATTCAGAAGAACGCAAAATCCCCAAGACTGGCGAAGTTTCACGGAAGCTCGAAATTTAGTGCGGACGTCAATAGTTTCCACAATGACATATTGTCTCAAAATATGGCAGAAAACGCAAAGAAATTCTGGTCGTATGTAAAGTACACCAGTGGCAAAAAAACAGTCAATACCGTCACTGCGCCATAGCGATGGAAATGTTACCGATGATGGTGCCACTAAAGCGGAGTTACTAAATACAGTTTTCCGTAATTCCTTCACAAAAGAAGACGAAGTAAATATTCCAGAATTCGGAACCAGAACAGCTGTTAGCATGAGTGACATTAAAGTAGATATCTTAAGTGTTGCGAAACAACTCAAATCACTTAAGAAAGGCAAGTCTTCCGGTCCAGAAGGTATATCAATCAGGTTCCTCTCAGAGTATGCAGACACAATAGCGCCTTTCCCAACAATCATATACAACCGCTCACTTGACGGAAGGTCTGCTCCTAAAGAGTGGTAAGTAGCACAGGTCACACCGATATTCAAGAAAGGAAATAGGAGTAATCCATTGAATTACAGATCCATACCACTGACCTCAATTTGCAGTAGGATTTTGGAGCATATACTGTACTCGAACATTATGAGTCACCTTGAAGAAATTAACTTATTGATACATAACCAACACGGATTCAGAAAATATCGTTCTTGTGCAAAACAGCTAGGTCTTTATTCCCATGAAGTAATGAGTGCTGTCGACAAGGGATCTCAGACCGATTCCATATTCCTCGATTTCCGTTCCTCACAAGCGACTGTTAATCAAATTGCGTGCATGTGGAGTATCGTCTCAGTTGTGTGACTGGATTCGTGATTTCCTCTCAGAGAGGTCACAGTTCGTAGTGATAGACGGTAAATCATTGAGTAAAACAGAAGTGATATCTGGGGTTCCGCAAGGTAGTGTCATAGGCCCTCTGCTGTTCCTGATTTATACAAATGATCTAGATGATAATCTGAGCAGCCCCCTTAGATTGTTTGCAGATGACACTGTAATTTACCGTCTTGTAAAATCATCAGACGATCAATTCCAATTACAAAATAATCTAGAGAGAATTTCTGTATGGTGCGAAAAGTGGCAATTAGCACTAAACAAAGAAAAGTGCGAGATCATCCACATGGGTACTAAAAGAAATCCGATAAATTTTGTGTATACTATAAATCGCACAAATCTAACGGCTGTCAGTTCGAGTAAATACCTAGGAATTACAATTACGAGCAACTTAAATTGGAAAGACCACATAGATAATGTTGTGGGGAAGGCGAAACAACGACTGCGCTTTCTTGGCAGAACACTTAGAAGATGCGACAGACCCAGTAAAGAGACAGCCTGCATTACACTTGTCCGTCCTCTGCTGGAATATTGCTGCGCAGTATGGGATCCTTACCAGGTAGGACTGGCGGAGGACATCAAAAAAGTGCAAAGATGGGCAGCTCGTTTCGTGTTATCGCGCAATAGGGGTGAGAGTGTCACTGATATGATACGCGAGTTGGGGGGTAGTCACTGAAACAAAGGCGGTTTTCTTTGCGGCGAGAACTTTTTACGACATTTCAATCATCAACTTTCTCTTCCGAATGCGTAAATATTTTTTTGACACCCACCTACGTAGGGAGAAATGATCATCATCATAAAATAAGAGAAATCAGTGCTCGAACGGAAAGATTTAGGTGTTCCTTTTCCCCACACGCCATTCGAGAGTGGAATGGTAGAGAAGTAGTATGAAAATGGTTCGATGAACTCTCTGCCAGGCACTTAAGTGTGAATTGCAGTGTAGCCATGTAGATGTACCCACGTTTCAGTCAAATCTTTTAATAAACAGGAGCATATTCTACTTTTTGCGGTCTGATAGGAGCATTTTCGCGATGATTATGTATAAATCATGAAGTGGTCTCATTTTCAAATTCTGGAGGAATAAACTACTAATATTTCGATCTTCGTGAGCTACACATCTTCCCCCCTTTTGATATTCGGGTGGTTCTTATAATGATAGCGGTTCTTTCCAGACAGTTAATAGTACGTGTACCGATTTTGTTTGAAATCGGTCCAGTGGTTTAGGAGGAGATGTGGAACATACGTATATACATACATCCTTTTTTATAATATGTACGGACACTGAGTACTGCGCAATTGACCATCTGAGAGCGGTATTGACGGTTTGCGACACACATTGAAACAGACTGCAGAATTTTAAATATATAGACTCTCGCTCAGTTTATTTGTTCCGTGTAAGGGTGGTACTGTGCAATGCGCGGCAGTTCCTGCAGTGACTTTGTGATTTTTGAACACGTAAATAACCGATGCAGCGAAGCGATGTGAATATGAATACATCAAGAACAGATAGATGAAAGACAGCAACTGTTGAAGTGTATTCTTCAGGGGAGTAGTTTGATTGCTTATTCAGTAATTAGCTGTGGAGCCATTCGACAAAAGTGTGTAAGTGCAGGGAAATAACACTGCAACTGCTTATTTGTTCGTTTCAGAAGCTTGAATTATTTATTGCAGAAATACATAACAGCCCCACCTACCGATGCTCTATAATACTGCATTCGTATTTTACTATTTTCAGGTTTATAGATCGCTTCCAGCGTTGTGGGAAGTGTAATCCGATGAGTACATGAAAAGTATCTTTTTTGTGTAAAAGTCTCCCAATTCGATGAAAGATTCCTCGTTCGTCCTTAAAAAATTTCAATAGTCTTCTGGCTCTGCTGCAAGATCTGTTAGCACGTTAGTGTGGCCGTGTGTAGAACACCTTCCTCCAAGCCACTTTTTCGTTCATTACCACTTCCTCTTGCTTCTTCTTCATTTTTTTCAGCACATAGTGACTGCAATGGCAGTACGTGCAAGTTCTACATCATCGAGCCCCGACACGTTCACTATGAAGGAAGAGTTCTACCTGACGCTTCCTGGGCACAAACCTCCTTTTATACTGGAGGGTTCTCCTCACATGACATCTGGTCGTCAATTCCGCATCACATAGGGGTGTGCGGGTACTTTTGATCGAATAGTATAGTTGGCGAAATCGTCAGAGCTACATACACGATTCATAACTGGCGGGGAAAAGTAGCTACCCAGCAATATGTACAGCCACAGGAGCATGTTGATACTGGAGGTTACCAAGAAAGTGGAGAAGCGTAATTACGGGGTGTGGGGCGGGGGGGGGGGGGGGGGGGGAAGGGGGGAGGTTTGCATTTTACAGCTTCTGTTTACGGGGCATTTTTTCCTGTTTTCGTCAATACTACCACCTCTCTAAATATGGAAATCAGAAGGCTTGCAGTAAAGAGATTTGTTTCACAGTATCGAAGATGAAGAAGTGCTCGTAAGTCTTAAGGTATCCATTGTAGTGTCCACGTTTCCTAGACTTCTTTTCTTCTGATGATCATTTCTGCCATATCCCTGAGTGTTAACCATTCCTTCTGTGCCAAACTGTATGTATGCAATTTGTAAATGTGAAGCACTGCTGTGACGTTTTAGATAAACGAATACTAAATAAAGAGTTCAGCCCACCAGATTTGTATAGCCTTTCCTCCGGTATTCAGTTTCCTTTATACATAGTCTACCAACTCGAAATACGGGATTTTAGTGTTGTAGACGTGGTCTGTCCCATAGCCAGATGTTTCGCATGCCTTTAATTTTCTTGATACGTTTTCGTACGCATCCCTAAGTGAATGATCTCTGCACTACAGCTCAACTGATGTCAATCCCCATCTGCGTTTAGATCGCGTAGGACGGCCTTAAGCGCAGCAACACGTTGTTCATTTTGTAATCCAGCAGGGGATGGTGGCGCTGGAGAGAGAGGGGCGGGGGGTTTGGGGAAGAACAGCTGCCTCTTAGTGATACCTGAGTTTTCAAATATGAAAAAGGACCTGTAACCGTAGGCCCGGATTTTCATGACTTAAAAACCTGAAAAATCATAAGTAAAAAGACATGAAAATATCAATAAAATGACGTAAAATTATATAAAACACATGTAAAATGCGTTGTGAAATGAACTAGAGTAGTGAAAAACTTTGTAGGATGTTGGCTCTGAAATTACTAAAGGATAATTAATTTTAGGTCCCTAGGCTTTTTTTTTAAGAACTTTCATTCTTTGCAGGTCTACGATAATTGTTGTATAACCATCATAGAGCTAAGGTCCCACTATGCACTGGGTGCGCAAACTTGAGACGAAGCATAGCACAGTTTTGTATGAGAATGCTCTGGCAAAACAAAACACACACAGAGGAACGTCCGCACTGCGGGTGGGCCCATCATCTGTTGTTCATTGACGCATGACACTGCAAAACCTTCAAATGTTTGGATTTTCCGAGTCAGTTGGCGCGACACAGTGATGGACTACGAGAAGCTAATGAGCCTGGCAAAGCACAAAGATGCCTGTGGGACCAAAAGACGCCTCACAGTGACCAATGAAGACGGTATTATACTTGTGGTTTTTCCTTATTTGGCCCAAATTCCTAAAAGCGTTTTGCGTTATATTTAAAGAATTATTATAATAACAATTCTTACTGGTATTGAGGGACAGCTGTAGTATGGCGGATTCTCTGCCTCTTTCCTGTAAAATAACCTAAGTAAAATTTAAGTGAGTCAGGAGATGAGTCGTGGTTGTGTCACAGGCTAAACATGAAGGCAAATTTACAGGTGGAACGTCATTGCCACTTAAGGACCTTAAACCACTTCTGATATAATTTGACAGGTTTATGTTAAATCCCATTTGTTCCTAGACCGTCAAACTCGTGAGGAATTTTGTAATGATAAAAATGACAAGTAAAATAAACTGCCACGAAAAACGGTAAGTTTTGAATGACGAATAGTTCGCGAGATCGTTGTGAAAAAATCACAGTTATGTCAATAACGCAAGTACCAGATATCACAACGGTAGTATAA